>NC_086453.1:213031816-213631816 GCF_028390025.1 Pseudophryne corroboree | reverse complement strand
TGACAACAGAATTGCTGACACACTGTCGCGTTTTGAGTTCGACAAGTTTAGGGAGCTGGTACCCGATGCGGAGGTTGGGGGTCTATTGGTGCCGCCCTTCCTGTGGAGAATCGTTGACTAAGGCCCTCCCTGGTGAGTGGGTCTTGCCCCTGCGGGCGGGATACCGTTTGGGTTTGGGCAACCGGTATTCATTTGGCTAGGCTTGCGCCTAGTATAAGGATCTGTTAAGTATTGTTGTTATTGCGCCTGTTGCGCGAACCCGGAAACGTGTTTTACTCGTCGGTTTTTGAACGGCTAGCGTTCAGAAATGGAGGGTGTGAAGTGAATTTTTAAATTTTCCTCCGAGGGGACCGAATTACAATTGGCATTCACACACGGTTCACGGGAGGTTTTTTGAGTTTTCTCCTTCACTCGGGTTCTTACTTGCATGTTTAAGTTAATTTGTTTTTGATCTTTATAATGTCTGACGGTAAGGAATTTTCTTTTTGCAGCTACTTTGGACATCTCGGATCAGATTTGGCTCATTGGCCATCCTTTTATTTTTTGGGCGGAGAGGCATCCAATGGCAGGACGAACGGGCGAATTATTTGGGGACAAGGTAGTTAGATGGTTAGGAGTTAGAGGTTTACGTTGGATGGGTTTACTTCGCTTGCTGTTTCGCCATGAGCGGAGGTGGGGGCGGCCCGGCTGGGTTGTCATTCACCTCGGGGGGAATGATATGGGGAGGGTCAAAGGCATTGATCTCATCTTGAGTATCAAAGCGGACCTAGTAGCGTTACGGGCATCTTGGCCACGGGTGATAGTGGTGTGGTCCGACATAGTGCCCCGTTTCCATTGGCGGGGTGCCATTCGTTTCTCCGCTATAGAAAAAGCTAGGAAGAAAGTTAATTCCGCAGTGTCAGTATACGTGCAGGCGATAGGAGGTTTAGTGGTTAGGCATCCGTTTTTAGTGCTGCACAATGTGCAGTTTTATAGGGAAGATGGTATTCACCTTTCCCCTGCGGGTATTGGTGTGTTCTTGGACAGTATTTTTAGAGTACTGTCCGGTTGAATCTCTTCTCCTGTTGTTGGTGGATGGCGGTCTGCGGTTTTTTGTTAAAATCCTTGTTGTGGCGGAAAGTCGCTACCAGCCAGCGGTCAAATAGTTACATAAGTGGTCACTGTGGGGCACCCCCTTTTGAATGAACAGCGAGTATGCCCTCCCCTTGCGGGTGGACTACGGATGTTCCCTTGCGGGTTCGTCCACGGCTCTGCTAAAGTAAGGGGGGTGAGCCTGCGCAGTGCAGGTTATGTTAAGGAGGCGGTTGTGAGGCCCCTCCTATTTTATGGTTTATTATAGTTGACTGGTGCTGGTGAGTTGGTAGCGCCTTTTTCTTGCCATCCTCCAATATTCTTAGTTTAAACGACAGGTCACCAAACAATAAATATCTGTTTGACCTTTTAAATCTAGCAGTTGGTGTCCGTGTGTTTATTTCTTAGTGATAAGCTAGCTAGTTATAAATGTTAAGTTCGTCGGAATAAAGTCATGGGTGATTTAACAGCCCCAGTGAGACTGCAAGCTGTTATATCATGGTGTAACACCGGAGTTTTAGTCCTTTTCAGGACACAGATTTTGTTCAGTACACAGATTTTGTACAATAGCGGCTCTCCTTCTTTGTGCTATACCCCTGTACCAGTTTTCCTGCGTATCCTGAGTGACTGGAGGAGCTGTGTGTGCCTGCTGCTGCAGCTGTAAGCAGAGGAAGGCGCCAAAACACTGTTGGTCCTGCTTTGAGGAAGCTCCGCCCCCTGAAAGGGCGCTGGAGCTTCATAGATATTTATACTGACAAAGGGGGTAATTCTGAGTTGATCGCAGCAGGAACTTCGTTAGCAGTTGGGCAAAACCATGTGCACTGCAGGGGAGGCAGATATAACATGTGCAGAGAGAGTTACATTTGGGTGTGGCGTGTTCAATCTGCAATCTAAATTGCAGTGTAAAAATAAAGCAGCCAGTATTTACCCTGCACAGAAACAAAATAACCCACCCAAATGTAACTCTTTCTGCACATGTTATATCTACCTCCCCTGCAGTGCACATGGTTTTGCCCAACTGCTAACAAAGTTCCTGCTGCGATCAACTCAGAATTACCCCAGAGTCTCCATAAATGTGTAAAAACATCACAGAAGTGTTAGTTTCCACTACCGCTGCCAGTGTACACAGGGAGGCTATAGGGGGTCCCCCCCCACCCCTGCGTTTTTGCTGCACCAAGAACTGGGGGACCCCCCTAGCAGGGCCCCTCAGTTTGTACTCACCACTCTTGTCACCTTCAGGCAATGTTAGGGGTGCGCGGCGTGCTGCGATTGTGACCGCTAAGGTGTGGTGCCCCGCTGTACAACTACCTCTCAGGACGGTGGTCCTGCAGCGGGGAAGCGGCTCTGATGCCTGAAGAGACCGGTAACCATACCCTCCTAACTACTGCCGTGCAGGTATGCTGTTGCCCAAACAGCATACGGAAAATAATGAAGATTTAAAAGAAACTGAAGAAAACTCTTTGGCGCTCCAGTGTGCATCCTCTCCTGAGGGCACTTTTTTCTAAACTGTCTGTGGGAGGGGACATAGAGGGGAGGAGCCAGCACACCCAGTTGAAGAAACTTTAAGTGCACCGGCTCCTTTGGACCTCATCTATACCCCATCGTACTAATTCCCCAATATCCCTATGGATGCTAGAGAAAATTTGCTGTTGTGATCAGATCTGAATTACCCCCTCAGTCTTGATCTATTTTTCACTACAGAACTTTCCACAACATCAGAAGGGACAAGAACAGTTTATGTACAGCCGTTACCTTTATCCCTTACATTTAGTAATGCACATTTGCATGATATCCTCTCTATGGGGGTCATTCCGAGTTGATCGCTCGCTAGCAGTTTTTAGCAGCCGTGCAAACGGTATGCCGCCTCCCACTCGGAGTGTATTTTAGATTAGCAGAAGTGCGAACGAAAGGATCGCACAGCGGCTACAAAAAATTTTTGTGCAGTTTTAGAGTAGCTTCAGACTTACTCAGCGCTTGCGATCACTTCAGACTGTTTAGTTCCTGTTTTGACGTCACGAACACGCCATGCGTTCGGCCAGCCACGACTGCGTTTTTCCTGGCACGCCTGCATTTTTTCAGACACTCCCTGAAAACGGTCAGTTGACCCCCAGAAGCGCCCACTTCCTGTCAATCACTCTACGGTCAGCAGTGCGACTGAAAAGCTTCGCCAGACCTTGTGTTAAACTACATCAGCCGTTGTGAAAGTACGTTGCACGTGTGCATTGCGCGGCATACGCATGCGCATTGCGCGGCATACGCATGCGCAGAAGTGCCGTTTTTTGCATCATCGCTGCACAGCGAACATTTTCAGTTAGCGATCAACTCGGAATGACCCCCAATATATCCGTAAAGAAAGAGCGATAGAATGAACTAGCACGAAAAGGTGATTTTTTTTACTTGCACATAACAGGAATATACCGTGGGTGTGAAATATGTAACAATCCTACTGTTCTGCAGTAAAGAAATAATATAATAGGTCACTTCACAATTCACAAACACAAGCAGCAAAAGAGATAAAAAAAAAAAATCAACAAAGTGTCGATGGATAAATTGCGTGGCATGTAATTGGCCTGAGAAGGTTAGCGTAGCTCTAATTTGATGCAGTTGGATGGATAGATTTACATTGGAGAGTCACTTGTGCCCTGATGCAGAAGCAGGAAGAACTTTTATTTTTACCATTGGCACAAGGAAGGAAGGTGACAGTGTCTTCTATCAGAAAACTGAGTAACGTTATTGATTTTACCCTCAAGGGATATTTTATAAAATGCCTCTGTCTTTTGAAAGGACAGACACTGGTTCCGCTGATTGCCTGCCAGACAGAAATTCAATGAGACGTGTCACAAAGCGCTTTCTTTTCTGTTTTGTCACAGCTGTGAATCAAATTTACTAATATGTAAAATCTAATAGCCAATAAAAAGAAGAGCAGGTAAAAAGTCTGCAATCATCTGTCATGAGATGTGTTCCCTTGGGCAAACTATTACTGCTCCAGGTATAAATGTATAAAAGGCACTTATAATCTATACAAAATGGAGGGGATGCGGTCAATTTACCTACAATCAAAATACCGACAACCACTGACCGACTGTCAAAATCCTGACATGGTCAAAATACCGACATTTAAAATACCGACATTTAAAATGTCGACAGGTCAAAAAAGTCAACATGAGTTTTACATGATTTTTTCATTGAAACTGACTTGTTCATACTTTACCATCCCAGTGGACCTGAAGGGGGAATATAAAAGTGTGCCGAGCGCAGCGAGGCACCGTGCCTAAAGCATGGCGAGCACAGCGAGCCATGCGAGGGGATGCGGTACACTTATGTCAACATACACACCAAAAAACTATGAAAAACTCTTGTCAACTTTTTGACCTGTCGACATTTTAAATGTCAGTAGTTTGATCTTGACTGTATTTTAAATGTCGGTATTTTGACCTTGTCGGAATTTTGACCGTCGGTCAGTTGTTCTTGGGATTTTGACCGTCGGAATTTTGATTGTAGGTATTTCATACTGATCCCCTATGGAGGCAGCCATGTTATAGACTAGAGATGTGCGGCTGGCACTTTTCGTGTTTTGTGTTTTGGTTCTAATTCCACTGTTGTGTTTTGGTTTTGGCTTGGTTTTGCCAAAACCATCCTTTCGTGTTTTGGTTTTGGATCTGGATGATTTTTAAAAAAACATGAAAACAGCTAAAATCACAGAATTTGGGGGTAATTTCGCTCCTACGGTATTATTAACCTCCATAACAATCATTTCCATTCATTTCCAGTCTATTCTGAACACTGAACACCTCACAAATTGTTTTTAGGCCTAAAAGTTGCACCGAGTTGGCTGTATGACTAAGCTAAGCGACACAAGTGTGCGGCACAAACACCTGGCCCATCTAGGAGTGGCACTGCAGTTGCAGACAAGATGGCACTATTCAAAAACTAGTCCCCAAACAGCACATGATGCAAAGAAGAAAAAGAGGTGCAATTAGGTAGCTGGATGGCCAAGCTAAGCAACACAAGTGTGCGGCACAAACACCTGGCCCATCTAGGAGTGGCACTGCAGTGGCAGACAGGTTGGCAGATTTAAAAAATAGGCCCCAAACAGCACATGATGCAAAGAAGATAAAGAGGTGCAATGAGGTAGCTGTATGACTAAGGTAAGCGACACAAGTGTGTGGCACAAATACCTGTCCCATCTAGGAGTGGCACTGCAGTGGCAGACAGGAAGGCAGATGATAAGGGGTATATTTTTCCTTCTCTTCTATTCCCCTCCTTCTCTCTGTCTGATGCTATTGTTTGTATTATATTACTAAATTACATATCTTTGAAGCAAATGTATAATTTTAACCCTTTAGTGATTTATAATAATTCACTAATTGTGTACCTTTTATTAACAAACACGCAGAGGTTGTATGTAGACATATATATCTTTAAATCACTAGGAATATTCTGTTCATGGAAGAATGCATGCCAGTCATATAGAATGTAAAACGTAAGAATGTATTTCAACAAACAATTGCTACTCATAGAATTCAATTTTATCATTAAACAGTATTGGTCAAATACAATGCAAGTCACCATATAATAGTCTCACAGATTCAAACTATATAAGAAATAAACAGGATGAAAGAAGTGAGAAATGTATCTATGTATGTGTGTATATATATTTATTACTGGGTAGATATCACTCAAAGCACTCGGCTAAACCACAGATTGCATAAAATGAAACCCTAGGTTTATTGATATATATTGGAAAGATATATACCTTAAAGAAATATCTCAGGGGATTGGTTTTGGTTTATGTGTGTGTTTGTGTGTGTGTGTGTGGGGGGGGGGGGGGGGGGCAGCATGTGACTGCATGGTCCACAGACCGCATGGGACAGAAGCTAGACTTCCTTTTGGGAAAACTCCCATGATTCCAAAGTCTGTAACACATGGTTGAAAAGGGAATGCCAGCAGCCATTTTAGGTTTGCAAGTTCAAACAAATGGCATTCTTTGCTAGGCCATAGTCACATAGCAGAAGCCATATATGAACTACATATCTCTGAAAGACTCCACTATATTCCAGAATATATAAGCTTCAACAGAATGCATATGTGCTGATTTTACAATTCCAAGCCATCTAATTACATTTCACAATTCCAAGCCAACACAGTATCTCAATAACCAGAGCATATTGTATGCTGGCTATGCTATATAATGTAGCCTGTAATTATATGCCAATCCCGGTCTGTACCTTTGGAATAAACACATCCTACATTATGCTAACTTTTCAGGCCTAAAACCAACTAATTCCAGCCTTCCAGGACCAGCACCACATATCTCATGCTGTCCATATAAGCCATTGCAAGACCAGATCACCAAGTAACCATCAGCATGCCATTGCTACAAGCACATGACTACAGTAACAAAAGGAAGTATGTGTCGACGTCTATATTTCAGCAAGATGCACTATATAAAACCACTACAATCTGTTATAAATCACCAACCACAAATGTATACCAGGAATGCTATGCTACAGATTGTCTAATGTTCCAATTACCATTACAGATTTTACAGAGTATTATCACCAACACATAGCAATCACATAATTGCACAAGCATTATTAACCTTAAGTCAAATGTATTTCCAAATTAACTATTCTATGCCAATCGTTTCACAACTACTGTACCACAAACACATATTTAACTATTCTATGCCATTTATCTATGAGTAGTCACCATTATTCAAATTACGCCACACAGTAGTGCCACTACACCAGGTAGAGCCCCTTTTACACATTACAGCAGGTGGAGTCCCCTAAATAAACATTAAAGCAGGCAGATAGAATCCCCTTTTTACACATTGCAGCAGACAGAGTCCCCTTTTTTACACATTACAGCAGACAGAGTCCACCTTTTACACATTACGGCAGACAGAGTCCCCCTTTTTAAACATTACAGCAGACAGAGTCAAGGGGACTCTGTCTACTGTAATGTTTACACATTACGGCTGACAGAGTCCACCTTTTACACATTACGGCAGATAGAGTCCACCTTTTACACATTACGGCAGACAGAGTCCCCTTTTTTATGTATTATGGCAGTGTCCCCCTTTTTACATATTACGGCGACAGAGTCCCCCTTTTTACACAACACAGCAGAGTCCACCTTTTACACATTAAGGCAGACAGAGTCCCCTTTCTACACATTACAGCAGACAGTGTCCCCCTTTGTACACATTACAGCAGACACCCTTTTACACATTACGACAGAGTCCCACCTTTTAGACATTACAGCAGACAGTCCCCCTTTTTAAACATTACGGCAGACAGAGTCCCCCTTTTTACACATTATGGCAGAGAGTCCACCTTTTACACATTACGACAGAGTCCCCCTTTTTACAAATTACGACAGACAGAGTCCCCCTTTTTACACATTACAGCAGACACCCTTTTACACATTACGGCAGAGTCCCACCTTTTAGACATTACAGCAGACAGTCCCCCTTTTTACACATTACGGCAGACAGCGTCCCCTTTTTACACATTACGGCAGACACCCTTTTATACATTACGGCAGAGTCCCACCTTTTAGACATTACAGCAGACAGTCCTCCTTTTTAACAATACGGCAGAGAGTCCCCCTTTTTACACATTACGGCAGACAGCGTCTCCTTTTTACACATTACGGCAGACAGCGTCTCCTTTTTACACATTACGGCAGAGTCCCCCTTTTTACACATTACGGCAGACAGCGTCCCCTTTTTACACATTACGGCAGAGTCCCCCTTTTAACACATTACGGCAGACAGCATCCCCTTATTACAGATTACGGCAGACAGACCCTCCTTTTACACATTACGGCAGACAGTCCAACTTTTTACACATTACGGCAGAGTCCCACTGTTTACACATTACAGCAGACAGTCCCCCTTTTCATACATTATGGCAGTCAGGCTCCTCGGTGCAGGCAGTCAGGCAGATCCCGGGCAGGGGAGAAGGGAGGGGGACTCGGGAGCCGCAGCAGTGCACTGTAATTGGTGGCGGCGGCGCTGCAGCTGTCCCTCTCCTTCCACATAGGCTGGCCGCCGCTGCTGTGAATGCTGGGATACACTTCCCACAGCCTTTTTGGAAGGAGAGGGACAGCTTCAGTGGCGCCGCCACCAATTACAGTGAGCTGCTGCAGCTCCCGCGTCCCCCTCCCTCCTTCTTCCCTGCATCCGGAGCTGCTCCTCCCCTCGCTCAGGGCAGGGCAGGCAGCTTGTAATGAGTCAGTTTGACTCATTACAATGCCACTGGAACGGGGATGCGGCCAGTTGCGCCCTCAGGGCACACCTGGCACACACGTAGTTAAGACCCTGGACCAAGCAGCCCCAATCATGTTTAATTTTAAGTCTACATTGCCAAGAAACCTGCTCAGTCATTTATAATTAAAAAACTTATTTTTATATATATATATATATTTACACAGTATATAATCTGAAACAGAAGCTGCTAAGAAAATACTGGCACCGTCATCACCCTGGCTTATCAGTAAATCTATTTTGTCTCTTATCTCAGCCATTTACAAGTCACCTTAAACTCAGCTTTCAACTCTTCCAGGAATGAAATCTTTATGCCTCAGTGACTTTAAACTTTGCTCAAGAGTGCGTGACAGAGTTTACTTCCAACAATCTACCAATAAGGGTGAAGAAAGGAACTTTGATGAACAAGCTGAATTTTAAAGAGGATTTGATGTAGAGAAAATAATAAAATGTGCTAAACTTTAATACAGTAATACACTTATGGCTTAATCGACAGCAGAGAATGACGGAGGCGTAACTTGGATTCAGGTCCCAGGCAGGTTTTATGAAGTGTTACAAATGTTGAAATAAAAACACATGACATTTACTGGTTGGCATCATGAGCTCATTTCCTCCTTGTTCCTATGCTACAGAGACTGAGATTTTTTAGTTCCTGAGCATAGAGAGGATCAGTAATGCTAGGAGAACTGAACTTTTCTATTCTACATATTTTCAAAAGCCTGAAGTACAGTATCTGGACAGCATTATCCCATCTACAGTCTAGTCTAATATTCTAATAATGAAAATGTATTAACTAGCCCCTTATTGAACAAAGGTGCATTCTACCCAGTGTTGGACTGGCCCACAGGGATACAGGAGAAACCTCTGGTGGGCTCCACTCGCTGGAGGCCCACCTCCTCCTCTAAGGATTAGGTTCTAGACTGTGCACTTGAATTACACATTATACATAAATTATCTTCTACTGCACAGGACTATGGTTTATTTTCGACATTGCATTTGTGTTATTAATCAAATACTGTGCATGCACAATCAGTATTTATTATATATATTTATCATGGGCCCAGACCATGCAATCTCTAATGGTTAGCCAAACCTCTGTGGTGGCTGGTCACACCCCTTCTGGAGACTGGCCACACCCCTACACATGGGCCCCTAGCATTGCAATCCCCTGGGGGGCCCCTTCATGCCCCAAGCCGACACTGATTCTACCTTAATCATCATACAATTTTTCCTGTACTTGAGACAATTTTTTAAGCAAAGGTTATAATTTTTTTAAAATAAATAAATAAATAAATAAATAAATAGTATTTATATACCATATAGGATGTTTACTGTAGATTGATAGGGTTTCATTTAGTAGCGTATCTGGGGAATTATTTACTTGAATTTGGATATGAAATATGTCCTTAACGGCAGGAGCAAAAATGAGTAAGAAACGAGTACAGTTCATGTTATACTTGTCTTTTATTTGAGACGTTAAAGAATAGTAGGAGATTCCACTGGTGTACAGCCAAAAATGGGCCAAAAAAATTGGGCCAAAAATTAGCTATGCTCCGAGCACACCCAAACATTGCCACAAGCTGCTACTTACTTTACCAAGACCGCAGCCTAAAGGTTACACCCCATAGTTTCAGCTGCTGAGAACCATATATGGCGTAAAAGTTCAAGACTGATTTCTATAAATTAACTCCACCTATTGCCAATACTAATGCCTCAGTACTGTCAATGCTCAATTGACAAACTATATTTTCATGAATACTGGATCAGCCAACTAAATATCTCCCCTCCCTCACTGTGTGCATGCAGGGCTTTATATTAACTGCTGTTCCAGGTAATGACAGTATCTAATGGTATTTCTAATACATGATCTCCAGACATTGTTACCCTCACACATAACCTGCATCACCCCATAATCATTGAGGTGATTATGTCATTGAGAGTCTCATGACGTAGGGTCTCTTCATGAGTGGCAAACTCAAAGAGTGAGTCCTTTCTATTGTGGAAGCTGTGCAACACTTTGGCTATCTGTTCCATGCTCCATGCGCTGGGAATAATGTATCGGAGACATATACATTTCTTTGATCTATGTAAGGGCTTGTATGGATTGAATGCTTCACTTCTTCCCTGATGAAGCAATTAAATATACAGTGCTAGGTAGGATGAAGGATCATGAGAACAGTCTCATCTATCTCCTGCTTATTGCTCACACTTGGCAAGTCCTACATCCCAATAAGACATTAATTTGCGTCTCACCTCACCCTTTCCTAACCTTACCAAGCTGAACAAATTACTACATACAGTTCTCCTAGTGTGTCCCTCATGTTCCAGATCATTGACAGCTCAGGATTGGTATTCTTGCTGGCCTTTGATAATATGTAAAAAATACAGTACATCAATTTTACAGTAATCAAGATGATTAGGTAACAATCAGCAGAGAGCCCCAGGGCACACCTATCACACTTCTATAGAAAAAATGAAGGAAACATAATGTGGTTCATATTTTGGAACCTTTATGAAAAATCTGAGAATGTGAACAAACATATAAAAGTGATTTATGGGGAATTATGTTACTCTGACAAGTTATTTCAATTATTAGAGCTTAATATAATTACATTATGGTCATGTCCACTGATCACATCATGGATAGCTGTAGTGTTCTGCATTTGGCTCATATATACTTTCATTGTGATCACATGAGTCTGCCCATACAGGCTGTGTATTGGGAAAAGGGAGTGATAAGGGTAGCTGTTTATTAGGAAGAGCGGGTGAAGAGAGGCGGCTGTTTGGGGGGTTAGAGAGTGAAAATGGGTCTGTGTGTTGGGCAGAGGGAGTGAAGAGAGGGTTCTATGTATTGGTGAGAGGGAGTGAAGAAAAGGGTATGTGTATTTGGGAGAGTGAGTGAAGATAAGGGGCAATGTATTGGGAAGAGCGAGTGAAGAGGAGGGCTTTGTACTGGGGATGGTGAGTGAAGAGGGGGCTGTATGTTGGGGACAATGAGCAAAGAAGGCTCTGTGTAATGTTTCTTTACCTGATCAACGCTGGACACAGCAGGCTGATAAAATATAATATAATTGAATAATGGTAATATCAAATGGTCAGGTCATGCTGGGTAGGTGTAGTATAATGTGCTTTTCGCAGTGTAGTAGAATTGTCTAGTCTCAGGTCTAGCTATAGACTACGGGGGAGATTTATCAAATCTTGTCGAGAGATAAAGTGGAGAGAGCTAGAGAAAGTAATAACCAATCAGGTTCTGTAATTTTTTCAACACACCTGTAAAATTACAGTTAGAAGCTGACTGGTTGGTACTTTATCGCTCTTTTTTTATATTTCTCCAAAATTAGATAAATTTCCCCCTATGTCTCTAGCTAACAGAAATGTGCTATAAAGCAGTCATGTCACGTTCTATAAAGAAAAAGAAATGAAAAACTGCGCTATTCTTATACACAGCCCCCTTCTAGCTGGTTGCTGCTCGTGACACTATGTGGGAATATTACCGGATCCCACTTGTGGCGTAATAGATAAAGTAGATAAGTGTCTTAGCGCACACCTAGCATAAATGTATGAATTAAACCTTGTGTTTGCAGAAAGTATCCACAATAAGACAAAATTGTAAAATGTCAATTTATTTATATTGGATAAAAATAAATGAAAAATAATTAAAGATAAATAGAGATATATAATAGGGTTCTAAAAAGCCTTATAGATCAAAAAGGTGAATGTTACTCTATGTAGCTTATACTACTAATAAAACTCTTTTACCCCCTAGTACCGGTACACATGACTGACAAACAACATACAGACAAACATGTATTAGGATTACCCGTGGGCACACTATTTTAGCGTTTTACCCCACTGGTTTATTATCAGTCTCTATCCAGAAAAAGGAAAAGGATTTGCTGTTATCCTTAATTGATGATCAAAATGAGCATTCCTAGTACTGGCTATTAGTAAAGAGTCTCTGTGTGCCACTGATAGTCAGGGTTAATATGGTTAGTGCGGTCAATAGTCCCAATATTTATTGCAGAGACTGCTGATTAATTGTCCTTTGTCAGCAGTACTTTGCTATATAGCCACAAATGCTGATGTGGGGTATTATCCCCGCCTACCTCAGAGTCGCTGCTTCTGCAGGGAAATGCCCGTTGGTGATGCAGTGGAATGTGTCCAATGCTGCTTTTTCTTCTGCGGGGAGACCCGTTGGTGGTGTGGTGGAATGAGCTGTAGTCTGCCGGCAGACTTCCGTTTCTCCGTGTCCTCGTCCGTGCGGTCACAGGAGAAGGATTGATAGAGACTGATAATAAACCAGTGGGGTAAAACGCTAAAATAGTGTGCCCACGGGTAATCCTAATACATGTTTGTCTGTATGTTGTTTGTCAGTCATGTGTACCGGTACTAGGGGGTAAAAGAGTTTTATTAGTAGTATAAGCTACATAGAGTAACATTCACCTTTTTGATCTATAAGGCTTTTTAGAACCCTATTATATATCTCTATTTATCTTTAATTATTTTTCATTTATTTTTTATCCAATATAAATAAACTGACATTTTACAATTTTGTCTCATTGTGGATACTTTCTGCAAACACAAGGTTTAATTCATACATTTATGCTAGGTGCGCGCTAAGACACTTATCTACTTTATCTATCATGTCACGTTCTATACCTGCATAGGGGATCAGTATGATTAACCTACAATCAAAATCCCGGTGGTCAAAATATTGACAACAATTGACCGATGGTCAAAATACCGACATTTAAAATGTGGACAAGGTCAAAATACTGACATCTAAAATGTCGACATGTCAAAAAGTCGATACAAGTTTTTTTTTTTAAATGGTGGGTATGTCAACATAGGTTCACATGAACACCGTATAAGCGTACCATGTCCCCACGCATGGCTTGAAGCGCTCGCCATGCTTCGGGCACGGTGCCTTGCTGCACTCAGCCACTACTATATCCCCCTCCACATCCACTCGGATGGTCAAGTATGAACATGTCGGTTTCAATGAAAAAATGTTGATTTTTTGACCTGTTGACATTTTAAATGTTGGAATTTCACCTGTGTCGACATTTTTAATGTCGGTATTTTGACTATGTCGGTATTTTGACCTTGTAGGTATTTTGACCATTGGTCAATGGTTGTCGGTATTCTGACTGTCGGGATTTTATTGACTGCATCCCCTGCATACAGTGCAGAGAATGTTTACTACTAACATTTTTTGTAGCGAGGTCATGTTGGGCAGGTGTACTGTAATGTGTTTATAGAGCATGCAGTAATTGAACTGTTTTAAAATTAAATTTATTGGTAAGGTCACGGAGAATGTGTGTAATGTATCCTGTCTCTATACATTGTTTTAGCATTGTATTATGATATTGCCCAATGTCAGGTTACTATGAGAAAGTCTTCTGTCTATATAGAATGCGAAAACAAATTGCGGGAGCTGTACTAAGCCTTTAAGAGTAATAAAGTGGAGAAATCTCAATCTGCGATTCAGTCCCCGTGCCTGCAACTCCCTTCCCTGTAGTACCGGGATGAGAGGAGACTGGATTGCACTGTTGTCCCAGCCTGAAGGCAGTATGTACTAAAGCAGAAATGGAGTAAAACCCGTTTTCTGAGTTTTTAATGCATTTCCAAATGTACTAAAGCTCCGACCATGTGAATTGATAGGCTGTGGCTGTTTGGGGGAGGAAACAGGGTCCCTTTCACAAAACGGAAGTGTAGTGCAACCCGTCACATTGGGTGTGCAGTCATATTTAACTGATACAGATGGAGCCACACTAATCGTGGCTCCGTCTGCGCCCTAGCGCGCCCTCAGAGTTCTGCCGTTTGCTGTGAATGGGACGTGCGTGCGTGTGATAAGCGCACGTACCCCATTCACTACAATGGGAGAGTATCTGTGCACTCCCATAGTGGGGCTAGGCGCTGAATCGCCTAGTCCCGCCGTGAGTACACGTTTGCGATGGACTTGCACTAGATGAGCACGTCTCCATCTGTATGTTTTGTTGCATTTGTTTGCTTTATCCAAATAAAATAATAATAATAACATTGTTCAAATCTTAATTTTATTATTTAGATGTTGCGTGTTGAGATATAACAATTTTTATAAGCTTATCCCTCAAGGAGAAGAGGGCCCAAGATCAAAATTTGCTTGTCAGGAGGCACATAATTCATATGATCTGCCCAGCTTGACATTGCTATTAATAAATATACAACACACATTTTTCATATTTAATTTAATTATCTGCAAAAACCCAACATTCATTGTTTACATACTTTATAAATGCAAGTGGAACCTTATAAAATATAACAGATACAGGGGCAAATTCAGTAAGGATTGCAAAAATTACAAATTAGCAAAAATTGCGAGCAAAAGCAAAATTGCGAAAGCACACCCAAACGGAAAAACTGCAACACTAATTTAATTTAACAAAAAGGTGGCCTTGTGAAATGTGCAAATATTGCAAAAACCATCCTAATAATCGCAATTTTTGCGTACATATTACAAATGTACGCAATTTTTGCGTACATGTTTCTGGTGTTGCATTTTTTGCTAACAACAATGTTTTTCCCTTAAAAATTGCACAACCTACTTTCCTGCACCCAAATTAAAGAAACTCCTCAACAATTGTAAATCAATTCAATCATCACTTAACTGGTCAAATGATCTTGTGGTAATTTAGCAATTATTATCTTAAAGACACCATAGTGTTTTTCTTCAAACATTGACTAATGCCCATAACTGTGTTCAAATATATTCAACTAGAGAGAGTGTGAATTCTAGCCTCTAAACCCTACACAACAGCAATTATTGGTATATGTTTTAACAAACACACTTTTTTTGGAGTCAAAATATTTTAATTCGGAAACAACAGTAACATTTTTATTTAAAAAAAATAGTGTTTTTTTGATTGTGAAGTGGTCAAACATTACATATTATTGTTTCTTTGCTTTTATTTACATACTTTATTTTAAGGAATTATGGGGGTAATTCTGAGTTGATCGCAGCAGGAATTTTTTTAGCAGTTGGGCAAAACCATGTGCACTGCAGGGGAGTCAGATATAACACGTGCAGAGAGAGTTAGATTTGGGTGTGGTGTGTTCAATCTGCAATCTAATTTGCAGTGTAAACATAAAGCAGCCAGTATTACCCTGCACAGAAATAAAATAACCCACCCAAATCTAACTCTCTCTGCACATGTTATATCTGCCTCCCCTGCAGTGCACATGGTTTTGCTCAACTGCTAAAAAATTTCCTGCTGCGATCAACTTGAAATTACCCCCCATGTGCACTGCAGGGGAGATAGATATAACATGTGCAGAGAGAGTTAAGGGGGGTACTCACGGAGTGATATTCTAAGCAATCTGACTAGATTGCTTAGAATTTCAGCATGATCGCTCCGTGTGTAGCCCCCTCAGCGATAGCGATGCGCGGCCCCGCACATCGCTATCACTGCTGCTAGATTGGCCTGCATGCAGGCCAATCTAGCGGGTTGCTCACTTCACCCGCTGGGTGAAATGAGCGCCCCCCCCCCCCGTCTCCCCCTGCATGCTCAGCACAGATCGCACTGTGCTGAGCGTCGGGAGAGATGTGTGCTGAGCGGTTCACTCAGCACACATCTCTCGTGCATCGGCCCGTCTATATGGGCCTTTAGATTTGGGTGTGGTGTGTTCAATCTGCAATCTAAATTGCAGTGTAAAAATAAAGCAGTCAGTATTTACCCTGCACAGAAACAAAATAACCCACCCAAATCTAACTCTCTCTGCACATGTTATATCTGCCTCCCCTGCAGTGCACATGGTTTTGCCCAACTGCTAACACAGTTCCTGCTGCGATCAACTCAGAATTACCCCCTATGTGTAAATATTTGTTTCAATAAGTATACAAATGGAGCAGAATTTGCAAAACTTGAAAATAAAAAGATGGTGTTGCTTTTCTTCAACATGTTTATGTGTGTAGCGCACAAATAAAATTTTAAAAATGAAAAAGATGTATGTGGGTATGTTTTGTTTAACAAAAAAATGTTGGTTGTTAAAAATTGTGCAATATTTAAGGTAGATCTGTAGTCAGAAATGTGCGATCTGTTGTAAAAATTGCGAATGCACCGCCCACTGACCATCAGCAAGTCCAGCCCTTTAGTACGCCCCCTACACGCCTACTTTTTGTAGTGCATACGCAGTTTTTGCTAAGTCTCAGAAATTGGGTTTTTTTTCTCAGTTTTTGTTATTTAAGTTGCAGAATTTGCATTTTTATGCTTTTTTTGCTAATTTTGCTGATTTGCGATCCTTGCTGAATTAGGCCCACAGAACTATAGAACTGGGAGAAACAGATCTTACACCATGTGACCCTAATAATTGTGGATCTGCCCCTGCAGTTTCATTGTATAGTCATTTCTGTCTGTAAAAAACAAATAATCTCTCCCTACTTCCCATAGTTTCTCTTCATTCACTGTGATCTCCCTCCAGACATCTGTAAACTATCCTAGGGTCTCATTACGGATCTGGCTGATCTTGGGCCTCTCACTTCTGGAAAGGTTTTACCTTATCCACTACAAAATTCAGATTCTCTGTTCTATTTCACTAATAACATGTGTGTGACTGTCATTGTTAATTATATCTGGAACAATGTCAGACTCTATTGTGTCAGGGGACGAACTGTTATTTAATTGCAATGTATCTTCAGTGACCCAATTTTTTTTGCATAGTCTGCATTTTCATACATATATTCAGTATATAAATATCAGCTGTTATAGTTTGAAGTATCCACTGTATAATGAAAGGAAGATATCCAATTAAACACTGCAATGCAGTCCAAAGTTTTTATGAGAACGGGTGCACAGTCATACGTGTAGCTTGCAGCAACTTGCAGACTATACATATGGCCCTAAAGCCAAGTATACACTAAATGATGTGTGTATCCATCTGTCTAGTTATGGCTCTGATGGTATACCTCTGGTGCGGTCCATGTGAGGCTACTTCTACAAATTTTTCAGGGGCCAATTCAGTTTCTAATCCGCCCCTGGGTGTATGATCAGCATTATGTACAACAGTGACATATGTGAGCATGCGCTTCTGTCTATACAATATAAGTGACAGCATATCTTTCATATTAATCAGCATTAGTTCTGCACACAAGTGGGTCATGATTACATTATGCTCATACAAGGGTCATTTTCTAGGAATCATGCTCTATAACAATCATACCTCCCAACTGTTCCGATTTTCGCCGGACAGTCCCGTATTTTTGGGACTGTCCTGCTGTCCCATTTTTACGTTCCTGGTGCTCAGAACAAGAGAGATGTTGCGTAGTGAGTCCAGAGCACCAGAACGTGATGCTGAAATAAGGTGTGGTATAGAAATAGCCCCTAGCAACCTACCTCCATTGTTTCACCCGTGTGGTCAGTTCACGCCAGTGTGACTATGGTTTCTTGGGCCCACGGCAGCCGCGTTTGAAGGGCGGATTAGGTCTGCCCAACTCCGATGCCCCCCAGGTCTTCGAGTGAGACAAGGCGTGAACCGAGACAGGATAATAACAAGGGGACCTCTAACTAAAGCAAACAGACGGCTAGGGGCTACTAACAACCCTAAAACTAAATATACGTGCGGCACGCCGCCAAAGGAAAAGGACAACAAAAGATACCACTGTCCACACCCCACACGGCACCGTCGTGTACCGGGGAGGACAGTGAAAAGCGGAAACCTCCGCAAAAACACCAGTACAAACCAAACGCAAGGACTAAGCGGCCCAGATGACTGCAACAGGTTCACTTGGACAGGAAGGATTCCCAGGACCGGCTTCAGAATTCCAGGACTCAGGAGCACAGGGAGCAGGATCGACCAGATTTAGCAGACTAGGAACAAACTTTGCAAGGCAGGAACAGCATACAGGAAGCTAGCACCGGCAAGGCTGCAGTGTGCTGGCTCCCATAAAAAGGCCCTGCTGTCAAATGCCCGGAGAGCCAGCCATACCAGCCCCCAGACCCTAATTGATGGTTGCCGTGCAGCTGCCCTGCTGCACGAGAAACTCATTAAATAGAATTATTATCTGGCAACGGGGAACGCGGGCCGCCAGTGGCGTCCCCGTTGCCATGGACCCGGCGGCTGTGGACGCCCGGCGTCCTAGCATTGCCAGGGACCCGGCGGCCATGCACGCACGGCGTCCTGTCGTTGCTAGGCGCCGGGCGGGTACGGAAGAAGGTGCCACGGCCGTGACCGTTGCTCGGCAACAGTCGGAGCGGCGTCACGGACCGCCGCGCCTAACACCCACCCGTGGACCGCATAAATCGCGATCACGGCACTCCCGTGAAGTCACGTCCCATTTTCCAAAGACCACACCCCCTTTTCAAAATCCTTCATGTCCTATCAGAAATGTTGGGTGGTATGTAACAATTGCTAGACCTAATATAGGGATGAGCATACCTTTTTATCAGAGCCGGATTAAGGGCCATATGAGCTTGGGGACCTGGGACTGATAATGATCAAGGGCCTGTTATGAGAAGCAGAGGAGGTGTGACCAGTGCTGTGTGTGTGTGTGTGTGTGTGTGTGTGTGTGTGTGTGTGTGTGAGTGTGCCGGAGCAGTGCAGTATACCCTGTTTGTGTGTGTGCTGGAGCAGTGCAGTGTATGCAGTGTAACTGTGTGTGTGTGTGTGTGTGTGTGTGTGTGTGTGTGTGTATGTGTGTGTGAGTATGTGTGTGTGTGCGTGTGCTGGAGCAGTGCAGTGTAACCCTGTGTGTGTGTGTATGTGTGTGTGCGCACTGAAGCAGTGCAAGTTTAACCCTGTGCGTGTCTATGTGCTGTAGCATTGCAGTGTAACCCTGTTTGTGTGCTGGAGCAGTGCAGTGTAACCGTGTATGTGTGTGTGTGTGTGTGTGTGTGTGTGTGTGTGTGTGTACTGAAGCATTGCAGCAGTAGCGTAAGTATGTACCAGTTGCCCGGAGGCAAGAAAAATATTAGTGCCCTGCCCTATAGATATATATACAGGTTGAGTATCCCTTATCCAAAATGCTTGGGACCAGAGGTATTTTGGATATGGGATTTTTCCGTATTTTGGAATAATTGCATACCATAATGAGATATCATGGTGATGGGACCTAAATCTAAGCACAGAATGCATTTATGTTACATATACACACAGCCTGAAGGTAATTTTAGCCAATATTTTTTATAACTTTGTGCATTAAACAAAGTGTATCTACATTCACACAATTCATTTATGTTTCATATACACCTTATATACACAGCCTGAAGGTCATTTAATACAATATTTTTAATAACTTTGTGTATTAAACAAAGTTTGTGTACATTGAGCCATCAAAAAACAAAAGTTTTACTATCTCACTCTGACTCAAAAAAGTCTGTATTTCGGAATATTCCGTATTTTGGAATATTTGGATATGGGATACTCAACCTGTATGTATATATATATATATATATATATATATATATATATATTTGCTCCTGCATAGCAAGCCTGCAGATTCTAACTCTATGAAGCTGCTACAAATCCGTTGCAACTAGGCAGATCTACAGTATGTAGGGGTCAAGCCACACACTACATAGAACTGCTCAGTCACTCGCAATGCTGATTATTTCTCTGACAATTAATTTGCAAGTGTCATATCCAGGATTAGAACCCACAACCTATTACACTGGAAGCATGCACCTTACTGACGGAGAAATCTGCTCTTGCATAGGAAGTATGAGAATTCTAACTACAGTATATGAAGTTACATGTAATTGTCTGAGAAATAATTTCATATAGTTAGAATTCTCATGCTTCCTTTATAGGGGAAAATAGCTTCATCAGTAAGGTATCTGCTTCCAGTGTATCTTAAATAAAGAGGGTGTGATTTGTAAGGTGTAGTGACTAGTGCGGACGTCGGCTACGGAAGAGATACCAGCTGCTGTCATTTAACTTAATTGATTAATGTCGCTGAACACAAGGAACAGGAGGAGAGGTGCCCCCCTTCAAAGCAGGAGCCCGGCGGCAGCTGACTCCGTTGCCTCCCAGAGTTCTGCCTCTGCATTGCAGTGTAACCCTGTTTGTGTGCTGGAGCAGCTCAGTGGAACCCTGTGTGTGTGATGGAGCATTGCAGTGTAACCCTGTTTGTGTGCTGGAGCAGTTCAGTGGAACCCTGTGTGTGTGATGGAGCATTGCAGTGTAACCCAGTGTGTGTGCAGTAAAGCAGTGCAGTGTAACCTGGTGTGTGTGTGTGCTGGAGCAGTACAGTGTAACCCATTGTCCAGATGTGTCCTGTTACAGCTTTGGGACTCTACCTGGTGCAGTGTGTAAAAGGGGACTCTACCTGGCGCGGGTGGCAATTGATCTCCTGACTGTCAGGGCCCCGACACTCAGCATACCGGCATTGGGATACTGACAAATATTTTCCCTCCTGGGGTGTCCACGAATAAATACAAGGGGCTCTTTTGCGCTTGCCCTGCTGCCGGCATTCTGGCATTGGGGATCATGGCACCAGTATGCTGGGCGCTGGGATCCCGAGCGCCGGAGAATCATAGTACACCCACCTGGTGCAGTGTGTAAAAGTGGACTCTACCTGGCGCAGTGTGTAAAACAGAGCTCTACCTGACGTAATGTGTAAAGGGGGACTCTACCTTCCGTAATGTGTAAAGGGGGACTCTACCTGTCGTAATATGTAAAGGGGGACTCTACCTGCCATAATGTGTAAACGGGAAGCTCTACCTCCTGTAATGTGTAAAAGGGGATTCTACCTGCCGTAATGTGTAACAGGGGACTCTACCTGCCGTAATGTATAAACAGGCAGCTCTACCTGCTGTAATGTGAAAAAGGGAGCTCTACCTGCCGTAATGTGTTAAAGGGGGATCTACCTGGAGTAATGTGTAAAATGGGGCTGTGCCTGGCGTAAGGTGTGACAGGGGTTCTACCTGGTGTAATGTGTGTAAGTGGCACTACTGTGTGGCGTAATTTGAATAATGGAGAGTACTGTACATCGTAATATAAATTTTTATTATTTGTGGCCACGCCCTTATATTTTGGTTGCGCACCTGTGGCACGCACTGGCTCTTTTTTCAATATGTAGGGGGGGGGCGCCAATGCTATCTCTTGCACACAGCGCTAAAATGTCTAGTTACGGCACTGCTGGTCATGATCATGCTATCATGATGATGGGCCTATTTTATTATGGATGCCTGGAGCTCCATCCACCGCATTGTTAATGTGGCTCTGCCTTTTATCCTGCCACAGATTTTATATGAATAATACTGCTTAGTAAATGACAACAGTTCAGCAGAAAAATAATTGTTTGAATACAGAATTCACATTGGTTTTACTGAAATCCTCCCCAAGAAAAACACAAATTCTTTGACCACGTGCATAACACAACTTCCTTAATTCCTGTGAGTGTATAGTCTTCAGTGTCTTTTTCCTTTGCTGTAATATGGAACAATGTGATTTACACACCACGCTTCCGCCGACTTTGCAGGCTTCTCGCATCCCACTCTCCGGCCGAATTTGTAGTCAAGCTGCCATAAAGTGCAGATGTTGTCGTGTTAACTTGTGGGCATAAGAACTTGGCCCGCAATTGGATACCCCCTTGGTTCGAAACT
Source organism: Pseudophryne corroboree (assembly GCF_028390025.1). Taxonomy (NCBI): domain Eukaryota; kingdom Metazoa; phylum Chordata; class Amphibia; order Anura; family Myobatrachidae; genus Pseudophryne; species Pseudophryne corroboree. Next base: position 213,609,889 of record NC_086453.1, on the reverse strand, counting down.
CAGCACACTCCTGTCAGTGGATCTGCTGCCACATTGATGCTGTAGCAGGAATTGGTGCCCAATGTCCAGACACATTGTTTTGCTGTATTTATTATATACAGTATGGGGAAGGTCACTGCTCCTGCAACCCACAAGCACATAGGGGGTTATTCAGAGTTGTTAGCAAACCACAAAAGTTAGCAATTGGGCAAAACCATGTTGCACTGCAGGTGGAGCATAATGTAACATACGCAGACAGATTAGATATGGGTGGGGTGTGTTCAAATCTGAAATCTAAATTGCAGTGTAAAAATAAAACAACCAGTATTTATCATGCACAGAAACAATATAACCCACCCAAATCTAAATCTCTCTGCACGTTACATCTGCCCCACCTGCAGCGCACATGGGTGGTCATTCCGAGTTGTTCGCTCGCTAGCTGTTTTTAGCAGCAGTGCAAACGCTATGCCGCCTCCCACTGGGAGTGTATTTTTGCTTAGCAGAAGTGCGAACGAAAGGATCGCAGAGCAGCGGCAAAGTGTTTTTGTGCAGTTTTAGAGAAGCTCAATACCTACTCAGCGCTTGCAATCACTTCAGACTGTTCAGTTCCTGTTTTGATGTCACAAACACGCCCTGCGTTCGCCCAGCCACGCCTGCGTTTTTCCTGGCACGCCTGCATTTTTTCGAACACTCCCTGAAAACGGTCAATTGACACCCAGAAATGCCCACTTCATGTCAATCACTCAGTGCGACTGAAAAGCTTCGCTAGACCCTGTGTGAAACTACATCGGCCGTTGTCATAGTACATCGCGCGTGTGCATTACGCCGCATCCACAAGCGCAGAAGTGCCCTCTTTTTGCCTCATCGCTGTACAGCGAACGAATGCAGCTAGCGATCAACTCGGAATGACCACCATGGTTTTGCCCAATTGCTAACTTTTTTGTTTGCTAACAACTCTGAATAACTCCCATAGTCTTTTTCATTTCCATCTCTTCCCACAATCAGGGTTTCCACAGGAAAATAAAGGAGAGACAGATATTCGCTAATCAATTATTCATTCTTATGGACTAACAGTGCACACGGATATTTTATTAAAGTGGATGTTATAGTCAGAATATGTTTTACCTTCCACTTTCCTTGTTCTGTCATCTGTCTCGCTAAATACCTCTGCCCACGACAATCCATTACCCATATGATCAATAATCTCTATGCGAGTATCTGTCTCCCCTTCATTCTCTTGTCAAAAACTAGAACGGAGGAGACATAAATGGACGTACACATAATACTACATTCCAAACATGGGAAACTAACTAAACATAATCTTTAGTATTAAACAGAGCAGCAGAGGAAAGTACAGGTAAAGGTTGAACATTGTGTTTTAACACTATGCTTCTTTTAGATTATGATATTCCGACTTACTAAATATATTAGATGTCAACCTGTCTAAAATTAGGCCTTAGGATCTGTAGATTAACGTTTTCTACATTTCACATGGGAGTTTACTAATAGGAATTTAATGTAAAAAGCCTTAAGACTTCATGTATGCCGCTGTACTAATTCCATGCTTATAATGTAATACAGTGTCTCATATTCTTTATGAGCCATGGATTTAAATTACAGGAAAGAAAAATGTACACCTTGGGATGATGAAAAGTTTTAAACAATGGTGATAAATTCCACCCACTTCCTTTAATGTTCAACAACACAATCTGCCAGCTAAGTCTCTGACGCGTGCTGCAGCTGCCCTCTGCATGAATAACATACAAAATATAGATGACAACAATAAATTAGTGAAACATTGCAAATGTTAACTAAGTCTCGACACTCTGGGGGTCATTTCTGTCACAGAAAATAGGGCAAAACAGCTCTTTGTTTACAGTATGTTGTTTCTGTTCTAGAACATTGTTAGAAGTGGAGTAGCGTCAAGGTCCATGTTTTTAGATGCTACGAACAATAAAGTTAATGTCACGTCAATGTAATTTGAAAGTGTTACCTCCCGTCACATTTCTCCATTATTAAATTCAAATGTTTCTGTTATCTCCCAATACTGGTCAGTTGACTGAAGTTAGCTATTATCTAACTCAGAGAAGTCAGGAGACATCATGGGGTAAATTTACTAAGATGGGAGTTCTATTTAAGATGGGATGTTGCCCAGAGCAACCAATCAGATACAACTTCTTATTTATCTAGCACCTTCTAGACTATAATACCTGGAATCTGATTGGTTGCTAAGGGCAACATCCCATCTTAAATAGAACTCCTATCTCAGTAAATTTACCCCCAAGTCTTTATTTCAAATGTCATATTTATTTATTTACTATTTATATATATATATATATATATATATATATATATATAAAATTGCATGTAATTATTATTATTATTATAATTGTTATTATTATTATTAATTTTATATATATATTTAATTACATGTATTATTTATTATTATTATTATTATTATTGTTGTTATTATTATTAATTTTATATATATATTTAATTACATGTATTTATTATTATTGTTATTATTATTATTGTTGTTGTTGTTATTATTATTATTATTATTAATAATTATATATATATATATATATATATATATATATATATATATTTAATTACATGTATTTATTATTATTATTATTGTTGTTGTTGTTATTGTTATTATTATTATTATTATTATTATTATTAATTTTATATATATATATTTAATTACATGTATTATTATTATTATTATTATTAATTTTATATATATATATATGTTCAATAGGGATAAAGTCTCTGCGCCTTCAGTGCTCTGGTGTGGAATATTCCTTCAGTGTGGAGCTAATAATATATATGCGCACCAGAAATATGATCAAGATATGCCTGCAGTGCTATCTTTAAATGGTCGTCTTCCCTTGTCCTTTTACTCTTTGTACGGACACCCTAAGCAAGGGGTTTGGGTACAGTCACGTAGGCAGAAAGGGAAGATTTGTGTCAGCAATAATGCTCTTTATATTATAAAGTGACCAGTGACTTATTTGTGCAAATTTAGCAAAAAATGTATAATAAAGGTGCTATGTGCCTATAGTGTCTCAAAAACCACTAAATTGAAATTGTGATTTCTAATATAAATAATCAGAATAGACTATAACCCCTGAGGAAGTCCCATAAAAGCTGATAAAAAGGACGAAACGCGTTGGTACAGCTTCCACTACCTCTCCAACGGCATTTACAACAGATAAGCTTGTTATAATTTTTAAAATTGTACTATACATTGCCAAGGAGTACCTTATAGGAGCAGCATCCTAAAAAGGAGTGAGTCATTACCTTCATTTTTTTTAACTTTATCACGAGGGTGATTCTGATTATTTATATTGGACACACAAGCTGGTCACCTTTAAAAAACAAAAAAACATACCTACTAGTCCCATGAGCCAGTGATAGGTGCTCCGGTGAGTGCTGCCAGGCACCAGGTCCTCCATGTGCTGCATTGTGACCCCTGTGCAGTAAAGTGACGCTGCAAAGCAGCAGCTTACTTTACAGCACCGGCTCCTGGAACTGGTAAGTATAAATCTAAGGCGGGTGCGGGGGTAGTCACGACAGGGGGGATCCCGGCGGCGGTGGTAACGATGGGTGGCGGCGGCCCATGCACAGCAGGACATTGGGGTATTTTTTATGAAAAATTCCCTGATGATGCTGTGGAGAGGCATCGCAGGGACATATCGTTCTCACAAGCTCTGTCTCTGCATGCGATAATTGATACATCTATGTGATGTACTCAATTATCACATTGCGAGTTTGCCCAATATTATCACCTATCATCAGATGCGGATGGTTATAAATCTGTCACTTAGCATTATAGCAGGTAAAAAAACCATACAGAGATAGTAAATATATATATATATATATATATATAGAGAGAGAGAGAGAGAGAGCACAATAAGCATATTGCAGTGTTGGTGCAAATATTTGGGGTAATAAATTTCACAGTTTATGTATTACATCCACAAATGGTACCAGATAAGGCAGCCATCTTGGGTGCACTATGAAGTATAAACCTGTGTGGGATAGATAACACAAAATGTGTGAGTGCAGCATCCTAATACTAGGAATGGAGTTTTTGTCGGATTCGGGTGTGTTTTGGATTCGGGTGTTTTTTTACAAATAACCCTCAAAAACAGCTTAAATCAAAGAATTTGGGGGTCATTTTGATCCCATATTATTATTAACCTCAATAATCATAATTTCCACTCATTTCCAGTCTATTCTGAACACCTCACACCTCACAATATTATTTTTAGTCCTAAAATTTGCACCGAGGTCGCTGGATGGCTAAGCTAAGCGACCCAAGTGCCGACACAAACACCTGGCCCATCTAGGAGTGGCACTGCAGTGTCAGACAGGATGGCAGATTTAAAAAATAGTCCCCAAACAGCACATGATGCAAAGAAAAAAAGAGGTGCAATGAGGTAGCTGTGTGACTAAGCTAAGCGACCCAAGTGGCCGACACAAACACCTGGCCCATCTAGGAGTGGCAATGCAGTGTCAGACAGGATGGCAGATTTAAAAAATAGTCCCCAAATAGCACATGATGCTAAGAAAAAAAGTGGTGCAATGAGGTAGCTGTGTGACTAAGCTAAGCGACCCAAGTGGCCGACACAAACACCTGGCCCATCTAGGAGTGGCACTGCAGTGTCAGACAGGATGGCAGATTTAAAAAATAGTCCCCAAACAGCACATGATGCAAAGAAAAAAAGAGGTGCCCCAAGGTCGCTGGATGGCTAAGCTAAGCGACCCAAGTGGCCGACACAAACTCCTGGCCCATCTAGGAGTGGCACTGCAGTGTCAGACAGGATGGCAGATTTAAAAAATAGTCCCCAAACAGCACATGATGCAAAGAAAAAAAGAGGTGCACCAAGGTCGCTGGATGGCTAAGCTAAGCGACCCAAGTGGCCGACACAAACACCTGGCCCATCTAGGAGTGGCACTGCAGTTTTCTAGCGAGAGGATGAGTGCTTCCATCCTCATGTGAATCTGAACCACTAGCCATGAACATAGGCCAGGGCCTCAGCTGTTCCTTGCCACTCCGTGTCGTAAATGGCATATTGGCAAGTTTACGCTTCTCATCAGACGCTTTTAATTTTGATTTTTGGGTCATTTTACCGAACTTTTGTAGTATACTTGATGACAGTGGACTACTGTACCGTACTGCTATATATATACTGGTGGTCAGCAAAATTCTGCACTGTCCTACTATATACTGCGGGGTCTGGGACTCCAGGTCAACAACAAAAAGGTAGACACACCTTAGGTCGATGCCAATTGGTCGACACACCTTAGGTCGACATGGACAAAAGGTCGACATGGACAAAAGATCGACAGGAACAAGGTCGACATGGAAAAAGGTCGACATGAGTTTTTTATGTTTTTTTGGTGTAGTCTTATTCGTAGAGTGACCGGGAACCCCAATTAGTGCACCGCGTCACCTCGCATGGTGCCTTCGCTCCGCTCCGCCTCGCTCGGTACAGATTACCGTTCCAATCGTAGTCCACGTGGATCGTTAAGTATGAAAAGGTTACAAAAAAGAAAAAAATTGTGAAAAATTCATGTCGACCTTTTTCCATGTCGACCTTTTTCCTGTCGACCTTTTGTCCATGTCGACCTAAGGTGTGTCGTCCAATTGGCGTCGACCTAAGGTGTGTCGACCTTTTTGTTATCGACCTGGAGTCCGGATACCATACTGCGCACAACTAAAATGCAGCACAGGTATGGATGCATAGTATACTTGACGACACATAGGTAGAGCAGTGGACTGCTGTACCGTACTGCTATATATATACTGGTGGTCAGCAAAATTCTGCACTGTCCTCCTACTATATACTGCGCACAACTAAAATGCAGCACAGGTATGGATGCATAGTATACTTGACGACACAGAGGTAGAGCAGTGGACTACTGTACCGTACTGCTATATATATACTGGTGGTCAGCAAAATTCTGCACTGTCCTCCTACTATATACTGCGCACAACTAAAATGCAGCACAGGTATGGATGGATAGTATACTTGATGACACAGAGGTAGAGCAGTGGACTACTGTACCGTACTGCTATATATATACTGGTGGTCAGCAAAATTCTGCACTGTCCTCCTACTATATACTGCGCACAACTAAAATGCAGCACAGGTATGGATGGATAGTATACTTGATGACACAGAGGTAGAGCAGTGGACTACTGTACTGTACTGCTATATATAAACTGGTGGTCAGCAAAATTCTGCACTGTCCTCCTACTATATACTGCGCACAACTAAAATGCAGCACAGGTATGGATGCATAGTATACTTGACGACACAGAGGTAGAGCAGTGGACTACTGTACCGTACTGCTATATATATATTGGTGGTCACAGCAAAATTCTGCGCTGTCCTCCTACTATATACTACAATGCAGCACAGATATGGAGCTTTTTTCAGGCAGAGAACGTAGATATTTTCAGCACACTGAGCACAGATATTTGCAAGCACACTGAGCACAGATATTTGCAGAACACTGAGCACAGATATTTGCAGCACACTGAACACAGAAACTGAGAGAACGCAGCCACGTCCTCTCGCTATCATCTCCAAAGCACGAGTGAAAATGGCGGCGACGCGCGGCTCTTTATATAGAATACGAATCTCGCGAGAATACGACAGCGTGATGATGACGTTCGGGCACGCTCGGGTTAACTGAGCAAGGCGGGAAGATCCGAGGCTGCCTCGGAACCGTGCAAAATGGATGAAGTTCGGGGGGGGGGGGTTCGGATCCCAAAGAACCGAACCCGCTCATCACTAGTTTAACCATAACCATCAGCTCCATATATTTTACATCCCATCCACGAGCGTATAAGGTGTGGCAGCCAAGTTGGGTGCACTTTGAAGGTCACACTCTGGGAGATAAGCCACACAAAGACCCAAGGCATATATGAGAAAACTGCCACATGTGTAGTATTATGATATTCTGCATGCTGTGAATAATTAACATGTAGTACATACTGCCAATGGAGCAACCATACGATGCAGCCATCTGGCATGCACTGGGTAGGTTGCTGTTGGCAGGGTGTGAAAATAGTGGAGGTACAGCATATCGGTATAGCATCAAGTGGGGTAGAAGTACTGTACATGGTGTAAAAAAAAAAAAAAAAAACCCAGTCGATACAGAAGTGGTAAAATAAGAATTTACTCACCGGTAATTCTATTTCTCAGAGTCCGTAGTGGATGCTGGGGACTCCATAAGGACCATGGGGATTAGCGGCTCCGCAGGAGACTGGGCACAACTATAAATAAAGCTTTTAGACTACTGGTGTGCACTGGCTCCTCCCACTAAGACCCTCCTCCAGACTTCAGTTAGGATACTGTGCCCGGAAGAGCTGACACAATTAGGAAGGATTTTGAATCCCGGGTAAGACTCATACCAGCCACACCAATCACACCGTATAACTCGTGATACAATACCCAGTTAACAGCATGATAACAACTGAGCCTCTCAACAGATAGCTCAACAATAACCCTTTAGTTAAGCAATAACTATATACAAGTATTGTAGACAATCCGCACTTGGGATGGGTGCCCAGCATCCACTACGGACTATGAGAAATAGAATTACCGGTGAGTAAATTCTTATTTTCTCTAACGTCCTAAGTGGATGCTGGGTACTCCGTAAGGACCATGGGGATTATACCAAAGCTCCCAAACGGGCGGGAGAGTGCGGATGACTCTGCAGCACCGAATGAGAGAACTCAAGGTCCTCCTCAGCCAGGGTATCAAATTTGTAGAATTTTGCAAACGTGTTTGCCCCTGATCAAGTTGCAGCTCGGCAAAGTTGAAGAGCCGAGACCCCTCGGGCAGCCGCCCAAGAAGAGCCCACTTTCCTCGTGGAATGGGCTTTCACTGATTTAGGATGCGGCAGTCCAGCCGCAGAATGTGCAAGCCGAATCGTACTACAGATCCAGCGAGCAATAGTCTGCTTAGAAGCAGGTGCATCCAACTTGTTGGGCGCATACAGGATAAAGAGCGAGTCAGTCTTCCTGACTCCAGCTGTCCTGGAAACATAAACTTTTAGGGCCCTGACTACATCCAACAACTTGGAAGCCTCCAAGTCATTTGTAGCCGCAGGCACCACGATAGGTTGGTTCAGATGAAAAGCTGATACCACTTTGGGGAGAAACTGGGGACGAGTCCTCAATTCTTCCCTATCCATATGGAAAATCAGATAAGGGCTTTTACATGACAAAGCCGCCAATTCTGAAACACGCCTGGCCGAAGCCAAGGCCAACAACATGACCACTTTCCACGTGAGATATTTCAAATCCACGGTTTTCAGTGGCTCAAACCAATGTGACTTTAGGAAATCCAACACCACGTTGAGATCCCAAGGTGCCACTGGAGGCACAAAAGGGGGCTGAATATGCAGCACTCCCTTAACAAAAGTCTGAACTTCAGGTAGTGAAGCCAATTCTCTCTGGAAGAAAATCGATAGAGCCGAAATCTGGACCTTAATGGAACCCAATTTAAGGCCCATAGTCACCCCTGACTGTAGGAAGTGCAGGAACCGGCCCAGCTGAAATTCTTCCGTTGGAGCCTTCCTGGCCTCACACCACGCAACATATTTTCGCCATATGCAGTGATAATGGTTTGCGGTTACTTCTTTCCTAGCTTTTATCAGCGTAGGAATGACTTCCTCCGGGATGCCCTTTTCCTTCAGGATCCGGTGTTCAACCGCCATGCCGTCAAACGCAGCCGCGGTAAGTCTTGGAACAGACAGGGCCCCTACTGCAGCAGGTCTTGTCTGAGCGGTAGAGGCTATGGGTCCTCTGACATCATTTCTTGAAGTTCCGGATACCACGCTCTTCTTGGCCAATCCGGAACAATGAGTATAGTTCTTACTCCTCTTCTCCTTATTATCCTCAGTACCTTTGGTATGAGAGGAAGAGGAGGGAACACATAAACCGATCGGTACACCCACGGTGTTACCAGAGCGTCCACAGCTATCGCCTGCGGGTCTCTCGACCTGGCGCAATATTTTTCTAGCTTTTTGTTTAGGCGGGACGCCATCATGTCCACCTGTGGTTTTTCCCACTGGTTTACAATCATTTGAAAGACTTCTGGATGAAGTCCCCACTCTCCCGGGTGGAGGTTGTGCCTGCTGAGGAAGTTTGCTTCCCAGTTGTCCACTCCCGGAATGAACACTGCTGACAGTGCTAACACGTGATTTTCCGCCCATCGGAGAATCCTTGTGGCTTCTGCCATCGCCGTCCTGCTTCTCGTGCCGCCCTGTCGATTTACATGGGCGACCGCCGTGATGTTGTCTGACTGGATCAGTACCGGCTGGTTTTGAAGCAGGGGTTTTGCCTGACTTAGGGCATTGTAAATGGCCCTTAGTTCCAGAATATTTATGTGCAGGTAAGTCTCCTGACTTGACCATAGTCCTTGGAAGTTTCTTCCCTGTGTGACTGCTCCCCAGCCTCGAAGGCTGGCATCCGTGGTCACCAGGACCCCGAGATAGTGCTACCCCTACCAACAACTGCTCTCTGGACCTCGCCTTTATCAGGAGATCGTCCAAGTACGGGATAATTAAAACTCCCTTCCTTCGAAGGAGTATCATCATTTCCGCCATTACCTTGGTAAAGACCCTCGGAGCCGTGGAGAGACCGAACGGCAACGTCTGGAATTGGTAATGACAATCTTGTACCACAAACCTGAGGTACTCCTGGTGAGGATGGTAAATGGGGACATGTAGGTAAGCATCCTTGATGTCCAGCGATACCATGTAATCTCCCTCGTCCAGGCTTGCAATAACCGCCCTGAGCGATTCCATCTTGAACTTGAATTTTTTTATATATGTGTTCAAGGATTTCAAATTTAAAATGGGTCTCACCGAACCGTCCGGTTTCGGTACCACAAACATTGTGGAATAGTAACCCCTTCCTTGTTGAAGTAGGGGCACCTTTACTATCACTTGTTGTGAATACAGCTTTTGAATTGCCTGTAACACTGCCTCCCTGCCTGAGGGAGTGGTTGGCAAGGCAGATTTGAGGAAACGGCGGGGGGGAGACGTCTCGAATTCCAGTTTGTACCCCTGAGATACTACTTGAAGGATCCAGGGATCCACCCATGAGCGAGCCCACTGATTGCTGAAATTTTTGAGACGGGCCCCCACCGTACCTGGCTCCGCCTGTGGAGCCCCAGCGTCATGCTGTGGATTTAGAGGAAGCGGGGGAGGACTTTTGCTCCTGGGAACTGGCTGTATGCTGCAGCTTTTTCCCTCTACCTCTGCCTCTGGGCAGAAAGGACGCGCCTTTAACCAGCTTGCCCCTATTGGGCCGAAAGGACTGTACCTGATAATACGGTGCTTTCTTTGGTTGTGAGGGAACATGGGGTAAAAATGTAGACTTCCCAGCTGTTGCTGTGGAAACGAGGTCCGAGAGACCATCCCCGAACAATTCCTCACCCTTATAAGGCAGAACTTCCATGTGTCGTTTGGAATCTGCATCACCTGTCCACTGCCGAGTCCATAACCCTCTCCTGGCAGAAATGGACATTGCACTAATTTTGGATGCCAGCTGGCAAATATCCCTCTGTGCATCCCTCATGTATAAAAGTGCGTCTTTTATATGCTCTACGTTTAGCAAAATAGTGTCCCTGTCTAGGGTATCTATATTTTCTGACAGGGAATCTGACCACGCAGCAGCAGCACTGCACATCCAGGCTGAAGCTATAGCCGGTCTCAGTATAACACCTGTGTGTGTATATATAGATTTCAGGATAGCCTCCTGCTTTCTATCAGCAGATTCCTTCAGGGCGGCCGTATCCGGAGACGGTAGTGCCACCTTCTTTGACAAGCGTGTGAGCGCTTTATCCACCCTAGGGGATGTTTCCCAGCGTGACCTATCCTCTGGCGGGAAAAGGTACGCCATTAGTAACCTCTTAGAAATTACCAGCTTTTATCAGGGGAAGCCCACGCTTCTTCACACACTTCATTTAACTCTTCAGATGGAGGAAAAGCTACTGGTAGTTTTTTCTCTCCAAACATTATACCCTTTTTTGTGGTACCGGGGGTAACATCAGAAATGTGCAACACATTTTTCATTGCCTCAATCATGTAACGTGTGGCCCTACTGGAAGTTACATTAGTCTCCTCGTCGTCGACACTGGAGTCAGTATCCGTGTCGACATCTGTGTCAACCATCTGAGGTAGCGGGCGTTTTAGAGCCCCTGATGGTTTTTGAGACGCCTGGGCAGGCACAGGCTGAGAAGCCGGCTGTCCCACATTTGGTATGTCGTCAAACCTTTTATGTAAGGAGTCGACACTATCACGTAATTCCTTCCACAGCACCATCCACTCAGGTGTCGACCCCGCAGGGGGTGACATCACATTTACAGGCATCTGCTCCGCCTCCACATAAGCCTCCTCATCAAACATGTCGACACAGCCGTACCGACACACCGCAAACACACAGGGAATGCTCTGACAGAGGACAGGACCCCACAAAGCCCTTTGGGGAGACAGAGAGAGAGTATGCCAGCACACACCAGAGCGCTATATAACACTGGGATCCCACTATCAATGAGTGTTTTCCCTATAGCTGCTTTTTTATATATATTATATATATATAATATCTATACTGCGCCTAAATTTAGTGCCCCCCCTCTCTTTTTTACCCTTCTGTAGTATTCAGACTGCAGGGGAGAGCCAGGGAGCTTCCTTCCAGCGGAACTGTGAGGGAAAAATGGCGCCAGTGTGCTGAGGGAGAAGCCCCGCCCCCTTTTCGGCGGACTTTCTCCCGCTTTTTCTGTAATACTGGCAGGGGTAATTTTACATCTATATAGCCTCTAGGACTATATATGATGTATATTTGCCAGCCAAGGTGTTATTTATTGCCCTCAGGGCGCCCCCCCCCAGTGCCCTGCACCCATCAGTGACCGAAGTGTGAGGTGTACATGAGGAGCAATGGCGCACAGCTGCAGTGCTGTGCGCTACCTTGGTGAAGACCGAAGTCTTCTGCCACCGATTTTCCGGACCTCTTCGTGCTTCTGGCTCTGTAAGGGGGACGGCGGCGCGGCTCCGGGAACGAACACCAAGGTCGGGTCCTGCGGTCGATCCCTCTGGAGCTAATGGTGTGCAGTAGCCTAAGAAGCCCAAACTACCACCTGTTAGGTAGGTTCGCTTCTTCTCCCCTTAGTCCCTCGCTGCAGTGAGTCTGTTGCCAGCAGATCTCACTGAAAATAAAAAACCTAAATATACTTTCTTTCTAGGTGCTCAGGAGAGCCCCTAGTGTGCATCCAGCTCAGCCGGGCACAAGAATCTAACTGAAGTCTGGAGGAGGGTCTTAGTGGGAGGAGCCAGTGCACACCAGTAGTCTAAAAGCTTTCTTTATAGTTGTGCCCAGTCTCCTGCGGAGCCGCTAATCCCCATGGTTTTCTGTAATACTGGCAGGGGTAATTTTACATCTATATAGCCTCTAGGACTATATATGATGTAGATTTGCCAGCCAAGGTGTTATTTATTGCCCTCAGGGCGCCCCCCCCCCCCAGCGCCCTGCACCCATCAGTGACCGAAGTGTGAGGTGTACATGAGGAGCAATGGCGCACAGCTGCAGTGCTGTGTGCTACCTTGGTGAAGACCGAAGTCTTCTGCCGCCGATTTTCCGGACCTCTTCGTGCTTCTGGCTCTGTAAGGGGGACGGTGGCGCGGCTCCGGGAACGAACACCAAGGTCGGGTCCTGCGGTCGATCCCTCTGGAGCTTATGGTGTCCAGTAGCCTAAGAAGCCCAAACTACCACCTGTTAGGTAGGTTCGCTTCTTCTCCCCTTAGTCCCTCGCTGCAGTGAGTCTGTTGCCAGCAGATCTCACTGAAAATAAAAAACCTAAATATACTTTCTTTCTAGGTGCTCAGGAGAGCCCCTAGTGTGCATCCAGCTCAGCCGGGCACAAGAATCTGACTGAAGTCTGGAGGAGGGTCTTAGTGGGAGGAGCCAGTGCACACCAGTAGTCTAAAAGCTTTCTTTATAGTTGTGCCCAGTCTCCTGCGGAGCCGCTAATCCCCATGGTCCTTACGGAAGTCCCAAGCATCCACTTAGGATGTTAGAGAAATATAGCAAAACATAAGAAGTATAAAAGTATCAGGTACATCAAAAGATAGGGTCTTTGGAAGCTCCAGATAACAAACAGTCACTGTAGAAGGGGGGCCTATATACTAAATTCCCAGCCTTGGCAGAAGATTAAAGTGTCCACAGTGAAAAAGTCACAGCAAGCACTTAGGCTGGAGGGGCCGAATTCCATTATATAGGTTAATGTGAAAGGCTTTCAGGTCAGGAGCAAGGGGCTGGTGGCCACACCAAGATAGTGGTGCCAACGGCAGAGCTGCTGCAAACTCACCCACCACAGGAGTCTATCACACCATTGAGGATGAGCACTGACAAAGAGGCAGGCTTATAGGTGACTCAACAGGTTTGCATAGTAACCAAGGTGGGGAACCAGACTGGTGACAATAGGATCTGGAGAGGAGACCCAAAATGGATCTGGCATAAAGCTGGAGAGGGCACCGATCTTGGGAAAGGGGCGGGCCAGAGCATAGGTCACATGCTCTACAGGCAGCTCGAACACTCAGGAAGCATGGTCTTAGAGCAGGTTCAGCGAGCAGAGAACCAGAAAGATGCAGAATGCGGTAGACGTCAGCTATCTTAGTGCTCCATTTAAACTAGTGAATAAACGGTGGTTGTTGTTACTATTGAGGACAAATTAAGGGCCATGTTGGCTGAAAATGATCAAGGACCTATACTGAGAAGGGGACGAGCTGTAAACAGTGCTGTGTGGGTGTGACCAGTGCCATGTGGGTATGTACACACCCTACACTATCAAACCCAATGTCTCCCTAAATACATAAAAATAGAAAAATTGCCAATTTTGTAAGGAAAATAGAAATGTATTTATTAATTAATTTATTAACAGTTTCTTATATAGCGCAGGATATTCCGTTGCGCTTTACAATTAGAACAACAGTAATAGAACAAAACGAGTTTTATGGTAAGAACTTAGCTTTGTTAAAACTCTTTCTGCGAGGTACGCTGGGCTCCACAAGGAAAGACATAGGGGTGTAGAGTAGGATCTTGATCCGAGGCACCAACAGGCTGAAAAGCTTTGACTGTTCCCAGAATGCATAGCGCCGCCTCCTCTATAACCCCGCCTCCCTGCACAGGAGCTCAGTTTTTAGTTATCCAGCCCAATGCAGTAGCAGGAAAAGAGACGACAACGGTTAGTAGCCACATACACCACACTCTCACGACAGGAGAAGTGTCAGAGGCTAATGCCATACCAACCCAAAGAAGCTAAGTGCGTCAGGGTGGGCGCCTTGTGGAGCCTAGTGTACCTCGCAGAAAGAGTTTTAACAAAGGTAAGTTCTTACCATTAAACTCGTTTTCTGCTGCGGGGTACACTGGGCTCCACAAGGAAAGACATAGGGAATGTCCTAAAGCAGTTCCTTATGGGAGGGGACGCACTGTAGCGGGCACAAGAACCCGGCGTGCAAAGGAAGCATCCTGGAAAGCGGCAGTATCGAAGGCATAGAACCTTATGAATGTGTTCACTGAGGACCACGTAGCCACCTTGCACAATTGTTCAAGGGTCGCACCACGGCAGACCACCCAAGAAGGTCCAACAGACCGAGTAGAATGGGCCGTAATGTGAGCAGGAGCTGATAGACCAGCCCTCACATAAGCATGTGCAATCACCATTCTAATCCATCTGGCCAAAGTTTGCTTGTGAGCAGGCCAGCCCCGTTTGTGAAATCCAAACAGCACAAAGAGAGAATCAGATTTCCTAATAGAAGCAGTTCTCTTCACATAGATACGGAGAGCCCGTACCACATCCAAAAACCGCTCTTTGGGAGACAGATCAGGAGAAACAAGTGCCGGAACCAGAATCTCCTGGCTAAAGTGGAACTAAGAAATCACCTTAGGTAAATATCCGGGAAGAGTCCTAAGAACCGCCCGGTCACAGTGAAATATCAGATATGGGGTACTACAGGACAAGGCACCCAAATCCGACACTCTTCTAGCTGAAGCAATAGTCAGCAGAAACACCACCTTAAAGGGAAAGCCACTTAAGATCTGCTGAACCAAGGAGCCACAGGCGAGACATAGGGAGGTTGGATACGCAACACACCCTGAGTAAAGGTATGCACATCAGGTAAGGTTGCAATTTTTCTCTGAAACCACACCGACAAGGCAGATATTTGAACCTTGAGGGAGGCCAGACGCAGGCATAAGTCCAGGCCCTGCTGAAGAAAAGCCAACAACTTGGCTATACTAAACTTTGAAGCGTCATAATTGTTAGATGCACACCAAACAAAGTAAGAATGCCAGACCCTATAGTAAATCCGAGCCGAAGCCGGTTTCCGGGCCCGCAACATAGTTTTAATGACCGCCTCAGAAAATCCTTTAGCCCGTAAGACAGAAGCTTCAAGAGCCACGCAGTCAAAGACAGCCGGGCTAGGTCCTGGTAGACAAAGGGGCCCTGAACGAGGAGGTCTGGGCGTTGTGGAAGCAGAAATGGACGCTCTGACGATAGGCCTTGCAGGTCTGAGAACCAGTGCCGTCTGGGCCACGCTGGAGCTATGAGAAGCAGATTTCCTTTTTCTTGCTTGAACTTCCGAATTACCCTGAGCAGGAGTGACACCGGAGGGAACACGTACAGCAGCCGAAACCTCCACGGCACCGCCAGCGCATCCACGAATGCTGCTTGAGGATCCCTCGTCTTTGCTCCGAAGACCGGAACCTTGTGATTGTGTCGAGACACCATCAGATCTACGTCTGGAAGGCCCCACTTTTCCACTAGGGGTTGAAACACTTCTGGATGGAGGCCCCACTCGCCGGCATGCACGTCCTGACGACTGAGAAAGTCTGCTTCCTAATTCAGGACTCCCGGAATGAATATTGCCGATATGGCCGGTAGATGGCGTTCCGCCCAATGTAGAATCCGTGAGACTTCCTTCATTGCCAAACGGCTTTGAGTGCCGCCTTGATGATTTATGTAAGCCACAGTGGTGGCGTCTGACTGTACTTGAACAGGACGGTTCTGAATTAAATGCTGGGACAGGTTCAACGCATTGAAGACCGCCCGCAATTCCAGAATGTTGATCAAGAGGAAAGATTCCTCCTTGGTCCTCCGACCCTGAAGGGAGTGTTGCTCCAGCACCACGCCCCAACCTCTTAGACTGGCATCTGCCGTCAACAGGACCCAGTCGGATATCCAGAATGGACGGCCCCTGCACAATTGTCGGTCCCGGAGCCACCATAGCAGCGACAGACGGACCTCCGGAGTCAATGAGATCATGTGAGACCTGATCCGGTGAGGCAGGCCATCCCACTTGGCCAGAATCAGCTTCTGGAGGGGGCGAGAATGGAATTGAGCATAAATCACCATGTCGAATGCCGATACCATGAGGCCCAGCACCTGCATCGCCGAATGTATCGACACTTGCGGACGAGAAAGGAAGCAACAAATCCTGTCCTGAAGCTTCAGGACTTTCTCCTGAGACAAGAACAACCGCTGGTTGTGAGTGTCCAATAGCGCTCCCAGGTGCACCATGCTCTGAGCAGGGACCAGGTAGGATTTCTTCCAGTTGATGAGCCACCTGTGGGCTTATAGAAACCGGACAGTCATATCCAGATGACGTAGGAGAAGTTCTGGGAAATTTGCCAGGATTAACAAGTCGTCCAGATACGGCAGTATCCTGACCCCTTGACGGCGGAGTACCACCGTCAACACCGCCATAACTTTAGTGAAGACTCGCGGAGCCGTAGTTAAACCAAAAGGTAACGCCCGAAATTGGTAATGGAGGTTGCCAATCGCAAACCTCAGGTATTGCTGATGTGACACTGCTATAGGAATATGCAGGTAAGCATCCTGTATGTCCAGGGAGACCATGTAGTCCCCAGGTTCCAAGGCCAGAACTATAGAGCGAAGGGTTTCCATACGGAACTTGGAAACTTTCACAAACCTGTTTAATGCCTTGAGGTTGAGAATGGGCCGGGAGGACCCATTTGGTTTCGGGACCAGAAACAGCGGAGAATAGTACCCCCGGCCCCTCTGAGCAAGAGGCACCTGTACTACGACTCCTGTATCCAGGAGGGTCTGTACCACCGAATGTAGAGTGTTTGCCTTTGTCTGTCCGGCAAAATCGATGAGGGGGTCGGTTTTTGAAGGCTATGGCGTAACCTCGAGTGGCGACTTCCCGTACCCAGGCATCTGAAGTGGTCTTCAACCATTCCTGGGTATACCTAAGAAGCCGGCCCCCTACCCTGGGATCCCCCAGGGGGAGGCCCATCATGCGGCAGGCTTATCGGTCTTGGAAGCTGGCTGACGAGCAGCCCAGGCACTTTTGGGCTTCGGCTTACCAGGTTTGGAAGTGCGGGCCTGCTTGTTGTACGCCTGACCTTTTGCTTTACCTGAAGGACGAAAGGGGTGAAAGGAAGTACCCTTAGCCTTTGACACAGAAGGAGCGGTACTTGGCAGACAGGCAGTTTTGGCAGTAGCCAAGTCAGCCACAATCTTATTTAAGTCCTCCCCAAACAGAATATCTCCCTTGAAAGGGAGTACCTCCAGGGTTTTTCTAGAGTCCAGATCCACAGACCAGGATCTCAGCCACAAAATCCGGTGAGCCAGGACTGATGTAGTAGAGGCCTTGGCTGCTAGGATACCGGCATCAGATACTGCCTCTTTACTATAGCGAGACGCTGTGACAATATATGACAAGCATTGTCTAGCATGGTCAGAAGAGATTTCAGCTTCTAACTCCAAGGCCCATACTTCAATAGCCTCTGCAGCCCATGTTGCTGCAATAGTGGGCCTTTGTGCAGCACCCGTGAGGGTGTAAATCGCTTTCAGACAACCCTCCACACGTTTATCCGTAGGCTATTTTAAAGACGTGACGGTAGTAAAAGGTAGAGCTGAGGAAACCACCATCCTAGCCACATGTGAGTCTACCGGAGGAGGCGTTTCCCAATTTTTAGACAGCTCTGGCACGAGGGGATAGCGAGCCAGCATCTTCTTTTGAGGCACAAACTTCTTACCCGGGTTTTCCCAGGATTCCTGATGTATATCCACTAGGTGGTCAGAGTGAGGTAAAACTTGTTTATCCACTTTCTGATGCTTGAACCTTTCTGGTTTCTTCGGAGGGACGGATGGCTCGGGATCATCCGTAATCTGTAAAATCAACTTAATAGCCTCCAAAAGATCAGGAACATCCACATGTGAACCACCCTCCATCAGCAGTATCTGAGTCAGAATCTGTGGGGTCAGTGTAAGTGCCATCTTCATCAGACAGTGACAGCAGTGGATTGTGAGGAGATAAGAATTTGCTTAGAGGACCCCTTGGGCTTAGGCGAGTGAGGGTCAGACTTTTTAGTAGTCAGGGACTGGGTCCACTTCTTCAACTGAGCAGATAAATTATCCGCCCACGGTGGGTTAGCTGCAGGGACCACATATGGTTGCACCGGCATAGGGGGTCTCATAGGGGGTGTTAGTTTATCAACTAGCGTATGCAGAAGCGTGGAAAAAGCAGCCCACGGTGGGTCATTATGAATATAGGGATAGCAAGTTGAGTGAGAGACACGAAATGGAAACCACTCAGCAAGCTAATGCACACACATATAGTCACAGTTGTACAATGCAGAGGTTATTACTAACAATAATACTGCACTGGACCAGCTTATATAGCTATGTAGTCAATAGATATAACACTGCACAGTAAGAACTGGATGTATATCACAGGGTAATTGTACTAGAAAACCCTGACTAAATGCACTCTTTCTTAACTAACACTGTAATAGGCAGGTAGAATACTTAAGTGTCATGTAAAGTCACAGTGCTGACAACCAGGCGGCTTTACACAGGAGGATTTGCCCAAGCAGTCCCAGGAACAATGTAGCTGAGAGAAATGGCACCCAGACACTGACAGGGAGTGAGGGAGAAACAGATATGCAGCTCCAGGGCGGGAACATTTGCTGGAAATGGCGCCCTGGGGCTGGGGGAGGGGCTCCAGGTCTAAGCCTTATCACCCTGCTGGCAAAACTACCAGGTACTGTGGGCTACTATTAAAATGGTTTTAAGGTAAAACCTGACCTGCACCCATGCCCTGGTGATCTAGTGGGATCGCCTGTGCTGCCAGTGTCCACCACCAGCGCGTGCGGCCCGCCTCCTACTGACCGCGTCGGATCGCGATAAAGTACGGGTCCCGCAAGCGGGACCCATTTACCACCTCCCGAAGCGCAGCCATGCGATCCCAGAGAGCCCCTGTCGTGTGTGCCTGACCATGGAAGAAAACCGGAGCCTCCTGCTGTAGTTACCCGGCAACCAGGGCTCGGGAGTGTACAGCGCCGCTGGTGAGAGATGGAGCTGCAGCAGTGAATGTCACTAGACATATACACACTGCTGCTGCCCTTGAAGTCTTCACTTTTCTTCTATAAAGCTCTTCTCAGGGCTGCCTAGCACAGCCCATCTGTTATGTGCCTGCTATCTGCGGCACCAACTACAAAACTGAGCTCCTGTGCAGGGAGGCGGGGTTATAGAGGAGGCGGCGATTTGCATTCTGGGAACAGTCAAAGCTTTTCAGCCTGTTGATGCCTCGGATCAAGATCCTACTCTACACCCCTATGTCTTTCCTTGTGGAGCCCAGTGTACCCCGCAGCAGAAAACTGGGTAAAAATAGACAGACATAGAGGTAGGAAGACCTTGCTCGCAAGCTTACAATCTATAGGTATACAATTTTAAAACCTTTGATTTATGGCTAACTGTAGCAATTACACTCAGAAATACTTACCAGAAATATATTTTATGTAAGTTGTACTGTATGTATAAAACAATTGTATTCTGTTGGCCTAAATGTGACTTGATTGTGTATATCGAAAGGGCTGCTGTGCTTCTGTCCTGTCCCTGTCTTGAATGTGACCTGGAGATGGGGAGATAGTGTACGCTCTTCTTTGGAGTCAGGGAAAGACATAATGATCTTGTACATGTCATAAAGGGTTGTGTGCTAAAACTTAATGCTTCACTCCCCAAATAACCAGATCTTTCAGACCAGGTCAAGAAGTGTAAATCTTGAGGCGGTTATGAGTACATAACCTCTAAATGGACTTTTGTAGCTATCTGGACTATCCCAATCCCCCTATCTACTGGGAAATAGTTACTTGGAAATGAGTGGCTGATTCATTAAATGTTCATAACAACAGAGTTAAATCCAAGGGTGTGAGCTTGGAGGTGCACCAGGACAGACATATAGTCGCTTCTGTTTTTCTTGCGTCTTTGTAATAATCAGTCCTTTTTTGATAGCTTGGAGAGATTGCCAGCTGGAATAAGTATGAGGTGCACACAACATATGATGTTCACAACTTGGAGAGAAGTCAAATATGACTGAGGCATGCACCCGTAATTTCTGTGATCTCTCCCACAGTGAGAAACAAGGACTCTTACATAAGCAACCTTGAATCTTGTTTCCTTGGTTTCTCCATATTTCTAATATTCTTTTTCTGTAACCAAAAACCTTGAAAATATTTTTCAGATTAAAATATTCTTAATCTAGCATATTCTCTGTGTCTCTCATCAAACTCGCGAGCTTGTGAGGTCAAAGCTACCTACCTATATGTAAGTGAGTGTGGAATAGTAATAATTGTGTGGAGAACCAAAAAGACTCCCATAATATCTTTGGAGGAAGCATAGGTATTTTTGTATTTATGTTGAGTGGCTAAAGTGCGCACCCATAACAACCCAACTGTCTTAGATTGTGGTATTTTAGGATAGCCTGGATATCATGACACCAACTGTGTGGCCAGTTAGGCAGCTGGTCATCATCATGAAGGCATGATGATGGGTTTATGTTTGTGTGGAGGCCTTTAGCTGTAGCTTCATCCACCCCATTGGCAATCTGACCTTGCATGATAATATGCTTTCTCATAATTAAATATTCAGTTATTTCACACACACAGGGGAACACCCTATCTCCCTGCTCTGCCAGTATTTGTACTCTCTGTGCCTAATGTACAATCGGACCTAAGTGCAAATATTCTTTTCATTATACCATATTGAAAAGCATATTGTCTATAATTAGATTACAGCACATCACAGGCCATTACATCTGGATTGGTGGATTGGAGCAGTCAAATTGAGGACTGTAGAAGGTAGAATAAAATAGAGTCAATTGTCAAATGAATCCCTGGAGAGGACAGTAACACAACATTAGAGGGGGTACTGACAGAGGGGGAAGTGAGAGAACCTTCGAGGAGAGAGCCATTGAAGGGTGGACTGAGAGAACAATGAATGAGGAAATTTAGAGAACTATGGAAATGGTGTGAAAGAACCATGGAGTGGGAGAAGCTGCTGTGCCTTTACAGTCTCAAGGGGTGATAATTGTGCAAGATGATGGTGGTATTGATAATGAAGGAATAGTGATAGTAAGAAATGTAATATATTGATTTGAGAAGACAACCCTGGGATGGAGAATGCAAATGAGAAGACCATGATGTTCCAGAGTAGGGGGTGATTGGGACTGAGGAGAAGAAGCACAAAAAATAGACATTAGGTGGAGTGAAGAAAGAAGATCTAAAGGAGAGAAAGGGGTGAGCTCTGTGTAAAGGGGTGTTGGCTATTTGTATAGTCTGCTGTCTATAAGTGGATACAACAAAAATATATTAAAATTTGGAGACTTTATGAATCTAGAATTTTTATAAAAGCCTTGTTAAATTCTAAAAAAACTACATTTGTTGATCTATTCTCATCTGTCACTTTAACATTTAAAAAACTTGTTTGGCATGACCTCATCACAGCGTCACATAAATGCTGCTTTGGATCTTTGTTGGAATCTAAACAGTCCACAATTAGTTGTTTTTTTTTATTATTATTCCATTCAATTTCCTCTTATTGACACGTGACTCATGCATCTATACAGTTATCATAGTCCTCCCTACTGCCTTTTTGTCTTGTGGAACTACATTTTTCAGTCTCCAATAACCTAGAATTATACCTGTCAGCAGTGATTAGCTAAAGAGCATGAATAATGGCACTGCAAGCACTACTCTTAGCTCTTTTAATGCTCTTAGATGTGGACCATCTGGATTCATTGACTTATCTACTTCACATTTTTTACATTTTTGAAAGTTCAAGTAACACCTCTCCTGTAATAAATATATTTGCGTCTACAGTACTCTAGGGTTTTATCTTTTCCCACTAGTGAGGGTGTTGCGTTTGAGTTCTGCAATGCAACTAGAGAAGAAATATACGTTACATCAATTACTCTATTATGGAAACTAGCATAAAAATTAAATATAAAACAAGATTTCTTTAAACACAGTGAAAACATGAATAGTTAGGATCTCCGCTGCTCTTGTAGCTGGGAAGGCTCTTGGCTGTGAACAGTGCCCAGTATATCACCAGAAAACAGGTAGCTGGCCAAACACCTAAAGATCAGGTTGGAAACAAAATCTGCAATTGTATGTAAATGACATTCTAACATTAGCTTCCAAATGCAAGAAAACTGACAAAAACGGTCATTCATACAAACTGGTTAAATCCGCTGGATTTAGCCAACTTGTTTGTACGACCAGTATTGTCCATTTTACAGCATTTGAACGCAAATAACCAAGTGTAATTTGCCCCCAAACATTATCAGATTTGCTTTCCAACCAGCCAACTAGTTCCTGACTGCCCCCATTTTGTAGAACAGTCCTGGTTACTGATATTAATACTAATATTAATGTAATATAAAAATGTACATTATTTCCTATCAGCGCATCTTTTTGCTAATTGTAAAGCATTGGCCTTAGCTGTAATAGGTATTTGGTGCTGGCTCTGGCCTCCTTGATCTCCTTACTGTTCAGTGTCGGACTGGGGCATGAAGGGCCCACCGGGGGAAATGCAGTGATAGGGGCCCATACTTAAGGGTGTGGCCAGCCTACAAAGGGGGTGTGGCCAGCCTCCACAGAGGCTTGAAATACACAATAGTCTAGTGCAGTGTAATGCAACATATCTACCATGTATAATACAAGTGCACAGTCTGGAACCTGATCCCTAGAGGAAGGAGTGGGCACTCAGGCAGTGGGGCCTACCGGTGGTTTCCCTGGTACCCCTGTGGGCCAGTCCGACCCTGTTACTGTTTCTACCCCCCCCCCCCCTCCCACACACACATATACATAGTTACAGATACACACACATACTGAATAACTTAGTCTATCTGCTTATTTTCCTCTCTAAAATGCGTCAGCTGTGCTAAGTCTCTATGGGGTCGATACAATTACTAGCATCTCATGCCCAATGTGGCCTGGACTTGATCCGGACTTGCACATTTTGCTCGCAGCCCGTAGGTAGCAGACGTGTGTTATATATCCAAACTTACTCACAGCTGTCAGTAATTTGCATCTAATTGAGTAAACCACTCACTATCTGTTATTTGCCTCTGACTGTGGCTATTGGCGCACCCTCCTGTCTCTTTGCCTGTCATTCTCATTCCTCTATTGTATGTCATTTATATCTCTGCTTGTTAGAATAATGTTACGTTACTCTCTCTGTTGCTTTTATTTCTCTGGCTGAAGTTTAGTAAGAGAGATAGTCAGCCCCCATAGTAGAATAGACTAAGAAAATTTGAAATCTCTGGTTCACCAAGCAGGGTTTTTGTACTGTACATCAACGAGTAGGTGAAAGGTCGGTTCCTCACTACATGTTTTGCTTTTAAAAGCATTGCCCTTTAAATTCTGAGCTTCAATGTACCAAGAAGATGCAGCTTTTACTATCCACCTCACAGTACAGATGTGCCCAGCCTCATCCTTGCCACGACGTGTGACTCATTCAGTGTAAATACCATACAATCCTATGGAACGTGGGTGCGTAGTGCTTACTCACTTCTGTGGGCACACTAGTCATGACAAATGACCTGTGATTATTAGCAACTGCAGGTAAGATGGGGCCGCACTCATCTGTAAATAAACCCCTATGGCACCAACTGAAAAAAAAAAACATGGAGGAGAAAGTGTGATGGTCCTGGGCTCAGTTATTGGATTCTGGAATCTGAGTCAATGACTGGCACCTTGAACCTAAAGGGTTACTACACCTATGTGGCCAATGGTTTTGATTTATGATAAATTATTACAAATTGAGCTGCAAGGTTTGGAGATCAAGTTTAAACTTTATGTTAAGGAGTCCCTGATTATGCAGTTTGGTGTGCCAAATTGGAGATTAGAACCACCTGAGATCTATTGTTTTCAGGGGGATAATATTTGCACAACCGAAATCTAAAAATACATAAGCATGGCACTTAAATGTGCTTTTATCAGTAATGTCCTTTGCAATGCCAAGTACTCCCATGTATTGGGGTACCTAGGTTGGCATATGCCAGCTTCCCATTAGCGTTACCTATGTTCTCAGATCCTAATATATTCAGAGTGAGTTCAATTGCAACTACTGAACTAGGTGTTTCCAGACTTTGGGGTATATTTATAATTTGTGTTTGGTGGGACCACAATAAGTATAATTTATTGTGGTGATAAGAAATTATTCCCCAGGGGGTGTGCAACAAACCCTCACCAGGAGAGCACTCTGATGGCTGACACTTTATTGCTGGTCCTGGGACTGCACATACTGGGGCAGATGTATTAACCTGGAGAAGGCATAAGGAAGTGATAAACCAGTGACATGTGCAAGGTGATAAACGCACCAGCCAATCAGATCCTAACTGTTAATTTACATATTGGAGCTGATTGGCTGGTGCCTTTATCACCTTGCACATATCACTGGTTTATCACTTCCTTATGCCTTCACCAGGTTAATACATCTGCCCTACTGTATGCAGTAACATTCTGAGATACAGTAGCTGGGACTGTAGGAGCATGAAGTCTGCTGGTCAGAAGATCCACTATCATCTTTACATCCACATAGGGTTCGAGCATCTAACATTTTCACTATCTGAACCATTCTCCAAGCAGCTGAGAACAATTGGGACAGCCGTCTCCAGCATTAGATGCCTCTGAGTTAGGTTCTTCTTAAATAGACAGGATACTTAAATCATGCGGAAACTACTGGGACAAATGACCTTAATAGATAAACCCCTATAGCTCCTATATAAACTCTCTTAGTGAGCTCCCACCATCTCAGAATCCTAATCTCACTTGATTAATTTAACGACACTTTAGCTACACTTATTCTGCATTCATTATCTTCATCATTAATTCATACAACGGAATCCCATTTTTTTTTTATTTAATCACTTTGCTCTCTTGACTTATACAGCACCTGCAGCCTCTCTTATAGCTCAGAACCTCATTACTCTCAGTCTGATTCTGATCTGTTACTCGAACTTGACTCTCGGCTGTGGAATTTAAGACTCATCTGACTCCAAGAATCACACATACTTACCCCACCCAGGAGCTTTAATGTAACAAAAGTGCTTTCTAACTTTTTCACTTAATACTTCTGTAGCACAATGATCAAACTACACATTTCAGCAAATGAAGATCAAGACTGCTCTTTGGGGCCTCAGCCTGCTTAGGAGAGAAAAGGGTGTCAAGCTGCAGCTGAATCCCCCCCATCCTTCATCCCCCTTCTTATATCTAAACAAATTTAGATTGATCAATATTACTGTAATAATTGAGTGAGTGGTGAGTGGGTTTTAACATGACAAAAGATGCATATCGCCCCATTTGCAAGAATGATTAAGAGACAAATCTGTGAATCACCGCACTACAGGTGCCCACACATGGCTTTATTGTAAATTCAATTTAACTAATTCCAGCACCATCTGTGCACATACATATTTTCCATTTTAAATTGAGTAATAGGCATTTGAATAAAGATTATTTGATATTGTTAAATAAATACATAGCTTTTTTCAGGTGTACAAAGCACAGTCAGATGAGTTCAAAATTCAGCTTGTTTTTTTCTCAAACTCAAGCCACTATGAGCTGCTGCCAACAACTGATCATTTGAAGAAAGGGGCTCATTAAAGGTGTATGCTATTAACACAGCTGCTGTGTCTTTGTACAACATTATACCATTATAACAAAACATTATAACAAAAGCCGCAGGAGCCGTCTAGAATTAAGAGATCTCTGTAATCCACTGCTCTGGCCGAGGATGCATCACTGAAACAACTGTGTGACCATCGGGCATCTGAGAACCCCCAGTTTATTCAAGATGGCCTGTATGCTGCAAAGCTCAGTAAATCTGTGTCCGAAGACCCAGATCCTGGCCTCAGCATGCCTACAAAATGAGGCTGACACGCACCCATTTTTTAAACGCTCCCCGTAGCTGCCTCGACCCCACCCCCAAACATTAATCAGGCTGAGGCATCCAAGGCGCTGCAAGTGATGTCACAGTACTAGATCTGCGGATGTTCAGATCTCAAACCATCGACAATAATAACATTTCTGAATCTGTCCTAAAGTTCTGTATACAGCTCACATGGGGTCATTTAGGAACCTGAACAAATGTGGACATGCCACACATATACAGTACATATTTTGCATGCATTTCTCCACTGTGCACAGACAGGACCACCAGGAGATCTGTGGAGTCTTGGTACTTTAAGGACAAGTGTGGGGCATGGCCGCTCCACCATTTTGAATACCGAGGAACACAGTATATACAGTGCACTGCCAAAGTGCCATGGCATGGTTTTGCCATCATGGGGGCCTGGTTACGCCTCCCTGGCAGGAGCAGACCACCAGGCAGACCTAAATGTGGGTACTCTGTACCTACCACATTCCTTCTGATTCCCCTTTGTACAAATATTGGTGGCTTGTTATAGCAGACAAATAGTTCAAATTTCACTATATGCACCTGCCTACAGTCAGGGGCTGGCTGGAAACTCTCAGCCTGGGGGGCAGACTCAAGCAAGTGTCCCAGCTTTTCACAGGGAATGCAATGAGAAAATGGCCCTGGAACACTTAAATTGCACCGGCCCGTGAGGCAGATGGCACCCTGCCCCCCTGCCCAGCCAGCCCCTGCCTACAGTATTGCTCATTTTTAGTCATATGGTCTTAAGTGGCATGACATAGAATACTCACTCTGGGGTGAGTACTTTGGCAAAAGAAGGCATCTGAAGTAGCTTATCTTTGCTGCATAGATACAAATTCAGCGCAGTTGCCATCTCTCAAAAAGTTATCAATGAATCTGATACCCATGACTGGCAGATGGGACAGGGACTCTAAGAGGCTGTATCTGATTTTCTGTAGCTGTATCTGATTTAAAAATCACAAAATTTTCAGGAAAATTTAATTTTTAGAAGGCCAAAGAGGCAGGGGCCTTAGTGACCATCTAAGCCCACTGGGAGTGCATGGAAATTAGATCAGTGATGTGCTTTCTAAGTTTCTCCAACTCTAAGAGAAGGGGTAAAACAAGTCATTATGTGGCTTACAGTAAATGGACCTATAGGAGCAGACATCAGGATAGGATCTATCATTTCACTGGTTTAACTCTGAGAGCTTTTAATGTTTGTTTTTATATTTTCATAAAGTTTGTTAACGTTTTTCTTAAAATAGTGAAGTTTAATATTGATCTCTAAGAGGCCCATTTAAAACCATATTTATTACCAGCAGCATATTATGTTTAGTATCACAATGGTACTAACCAATATGCCGTTGGTATTTAGCATTGCTTACATGTCCAGCGAGGTCTAGTGATGACCCCCTCCCTGGAGACATCCTCGGCTCTGTTGCTCCACTCTGATGACATTTATCCCCAGTGGGGACACGGCAGTGCCTGCTGGCAATGGAGACCGTTTCACTCTCGTCATCTATAGATGGTGTAATCGGTACAGGGACAAACAGTGGTAAGATAAGCTTACCGCTGTTTGTTAAATACTGAATGGAGGACACAACCCCTTTAGCGAAGGCTAAAGGGATTGTGTTGTGTTGTTATATGGGTTTATAAGAATTAAATACTACTGCATTTCGCTCTTAAATTATAATTGCTAGCAAACAGCTATTTACCTACAGTATGTAATATGGAGACAGAGGGCCCCTGACTTGAGATAATTACACTTTGATCCAAGTTTTCTCTCAGGCATCCAGGGATTTCAATAGGTTGGGAAGGGAGGTGTAAGAGGAGGACAAGGTTAAAAGAATATTTGCCACTAAACATGAGAGTGTGTACTCAAGAGTTCCAACCATAATACCCTGTACATGTCTAGAGGCAAGGATAAGTGCTACAATGGGCTCTATAACCATAGTAAATATTAAGCGGAGAGAAAACTGTATAATATCAATACTAATGTTAATAAACTCAAGTGCGTGGGGTGGCTGGTGCATACTGATCACAGGTGGCCAACAGATTGTTTGTAAAGATTAGATTATTCTAATACTTTACAAATTATGAAAAAAATATTTTGGAAATTCATTTTAAACAGGCAGATCAGGGACTGGGTTTTTTTTATTTTATATTTGACTACAAAGGACTGGCCTCTCTATTTCTTACTAGGCCAGTAAGATAAAAACAGGATTTTAATACCTACCGGTAAATCCTTTTCTCCTAGTCCACAGAGGATGCTGGGGTCCATTTCATGACCATGGGGTATAGACGGTTCCGCAGGAGCCATGGGCACTTTAAGACTTTTCAAGGGTGTGAACTGGCTCCTCCCTCTATGCCCCTCCTCCAGACCTCAGTTACAGGAACTGTGCCCAAGGAGACGGACATTTAGAGGAAAGGATTTATACTAATGGTGAGATTCATACTAGCTCACACCTCAACAATGCCGCACAACATGGCATTCAACATAACACATGCCAACAGGCATGAACCATTTACAGCAACATGCTGAAAACAAATGTAAGTAACACACTTGTGTAACTAACTGAACAAAACTGCAGGTAAAGTACACACTGGGTCGGGCGCCCAGTATCCTCTACGGACTAGGAGAAAAGGATTTACCGGTAGGTATTAAAATCCTGTTTTCTCATACGTCCTAGAGGATGCTGGGGTCCATTTCATGACCATGGGGTTTATACCAAAGCTCCAGTACAGGCGGGAGAGTGCGGATGACCCTGCAGCACCGATTGACCAAACTTGAGGTCCTCATCGGCCAAAGTGTCAAACTTATAAAATTTAGCAAAAGTGTTTGACCCTGACCAAGTAGCTGCTCGGCAAAGTTGCAATGCCGAGACCACCCGGGCAGCCGCCCAGGACGAGGCCACCTTCCTAGTAGAATGGGCCTTCACCGACGTAGGTAATGGCAATCCAGCCATAGAATGAGCATGCTGAATCGTTCCTCTGATCCAGCGCGCAATAGTCTGCTTAGAAGCAGGACACCCAATCTTGCTGGGAGCATACAGGACAAACAGAGCCTCTGTTTTCCGTAACCGAGCTGTTCTCTTGCGACATAAATCTTCAAAGCTCTAACCACATCTAGAGACAGTGACTCAGTGAAAGTGTCAGTAGCTACTGGCACCACAATAGGATGGTTTATGTGGAAGGACAAAACCACCTTTGGAAGAAGTTGTTGACGAGTTCTTAACTCTGCCCTATCTTCATGGAAGATCAGGTAAGGGCTCTTGTGAGACAAGGCCCCCACCTCAGACACCCGCCTTGCGGATGCCAAGGCCAAAAGCATCACCACTTTCCAAATGAGAAACTTCAATCCTATCTCCTGCAGAGGTTCAAACCAATCTGATTGAAAGATCTGCAACACCACATTAAGGTACCATGGTGCCACTAGAGGCACAAATGGAGGCTGGATGTGCAAAACCCCTTTCACGAACGTCTGAACTTCTGGAAAGGAGGCCAATTGTTTTTGAAAGAAAACTGATAAGGCCAAAATCTGGACCTTGATTGACCCCAATCTAAGGCCCGCATCCACACCAGCCTGTAGAAAATGGAGAAAACATCCCAACTCAAACTCTTCGGTAGGAGCCTTCTTGGATTGACACCAAGACACGTATTTTCTCCAAATACGGTGGTAATGTTTAGACGTTACTCCTTTCCTGGCCTGAATAAGAGTGGGGATGACTTCCTTGAGAATACCCTTTTGGGCTAGGATCCGGCGCTCAACAGCTATGCCTTCAAACGTAGCCGCGGTAAGTCTTGATACACACACGGCCCCTGCTGTAGTAGGTCCTCTCGAGGAGGAAGAGGCCGAGGATCTTCAATGAGCAACTCCTGATGATCTGGATACCAAACCCTCCTTGGCCAGTCTGGGGCAATGAAGATTGCTCGAACTCTTGTTCTTCTTATTATTTTGAGAACTTTTGGAATCAGTGGAAGTGGAGGAAAAACATATACCGACCGAAACACCCACTGGGTCACCAGTGCATCCACTGCTATTTCTTGAGGGTCTCTCGACCTGGAACAATATCTCTGAATCTTCTTGTTTAGACAAGATGCCATAATGTCTACTTGAGGAACTCCCCAAAGACTTGTCACCTCTGCGAAGACTTCTTGGTGGAGGCCCCACTCTCCTGTATGGAGATCGTGTCTGCTGAGGAAGTCTGCTTCCCAGTTGTCCACTCCCGGAATGAAAATTGCTGACAGAGCTCTTACATGTCTTTCTGCCCAGAGAAGAATCCTTGTCACCTCTGCCATTGCCGCTTTGCTTTTCGTTCCGCCTTGCCTGTTTATGTACGCGACTGCTGTTACATTGTCCGACTGGATCTGCATGGGATGATCTTGAAGAAAATGTACCGCTTGTAGAAGGCCGTTGTAAATGGCTCTCAATTCCAGAACGTTTATGTGAAGGCAGGCTTCCTGACTTGACCATTTTCCTTGGAAGCTTTCCCCCTGTGTGACAGCTCCCCAGCCTCAGGGACTTGCATCCGTGTTATTAGGACCCAGTCGTGAATCCCAAACCTGAGTCCCTCTAGTAGGTGAGAACTGTGTAGTCACCACAGGAGCGAAATCCTGGCTTTGGGGGACAGGATTATTCCGGTGCATGTGTAGGTGGGATCCGGACCACTTGTCCAACAGGTCCCACTGGAATACTCTGGCATGAAATCGGCCAAACTGTATGGCCTCGTAGGCCGCTACCATTTTCCCCAACAACCAAAGGCATTGATGGATCGACACACTTGTTTGTTTCAATATTTGTTTGACCATTTTCTTGATTTCCAGAGCCTTTTCCACTGGAAGAAATACTCTCCATACTTCTGTGTCCAGAATCATCCCTAAAAAGGACAATCTTGTCGTCGGTACCAACTGCGACTTTGGAAAATTCATGATCCAACTGTGTTACAGGGAGAGTGCGATGTTCTGCACCAACTGTTCCCTGGATCTCGCTTTTATCAGGAGATCGTCCAGATAAGGAATTATATTGACTCCTTTTTGATGAAGGAGGACCATCATCTCCGCCATCACCTTGGTGAATACCCTCGGTGCTGTAGAGAGTCCGAACGGCAATGTCTGGAACTGGTAATGGCAATCCTGTACTGCGAATCTCAGATAAGCTTGGTGAGGAGGATAAATGGGAACATGCAAGTAAGCATCCTTTATGTCTACTGACACCATGAAGTCCCCCTCCTCCAGACTGGAAATCACTACCCTCAGGGATTCCATCTTGAACTTGAACCTTTTCAGGTAGATATTCAGATTTTCAGGTTTAAAAATCGGTCTGACCGATCCGTCCGTCTTCGGAACTACGAAGAGGCTTGAATAAAAACCTTCTCCTTGCTGTGACAAGGGTACCATGACAATGAGCTGATCCTGACATAATTTTTGATTTGCCGTTGTTACTGCCTCTCATTCTGGAAGAGTAGCTGGCAAGGTTGATTTGAAAAATCGGCATGGGGGGGACGTCTTGAAACTCTAGTTTGTACCCATGGGACACTATTTGTAAGACCCATGGGTCCAGGCCAGATTGAATCCAGATTTGACTGAAAAGTTTCAGACATGCTCCCACCCGAGCGGACTCCCGCAAGGGAACCCCAGCGTCATGTGGCAGATTTGGCAGAAGCAGGGGTGGACTTCTGCTCCTGCGATCAGGGAGACACTGTGGATTTCTTTCCTTTTCCCATTCCCTACCTGCAAAAAAGGGGGAACCTTTGGCCTTTTTGTATTTGTTGGCCGAAAGGACTGCATGTGAGAGTGATGTGTCTTTTTCGCCGGTGTAGGAGCATAAGACTAGAATGTCGTCTTACCTGCGGTAGCCGCCGAGACTAACGCATCCAGCCCATCACTAAACAAGGCCTCACCTTTATACGGGAGAGCCTCCATATTTCTTTTGGAATCTGCATCAGCATTCCACTGGCGAATCCACAACGCCCTCCGAGCCGATACTGCCATGGTAGCGGTTCTTGATCCCAAGAGACCAATATATTTCATGGTTTCTAGTACGTATGCAGCAGCGTCTTTGATATGACCTAACGTTAGGAGTATCTCGTCTAAATCTATTGTGTCAATGTCTAATGACAAGTTTTCTGACCACTTCTCAATAGCACTACTCACCCACGCACAGACAATGGTAGGCCTGAGTAGTGTCCCATTGGCCACATCAATAGATCACCTCACTCACTTGCACCTGTCGGCTCCTTAAGTGAAGCCATTCCAGGCGCAGGGAGAAACACCTTTTCTCTTTTATGACAGGGCCCTGTCTAAAATGCGGGGTGACTCCCACCTTTTGGAAAAAGGTAAGCTGCCTGTATTCCTTTTGGGAATCTGAAATTTATTTTCAGGTTAAATCAGACTCCCTCCAAGAGACTGTTCAACTCGTGAGGTGGAGGGAAAATTACATTACTTCTTTACTAAAGTAAACCCTCTCCTTGTGGTAAAAGAGGGGCTTCGTAACTTCTAACATCACCTTTATAGCTAAAACATGTTTTGAATGCTTTTTTTTGCTAACTTAGGACCTATTCCCCTGGAATCACTAGTGTCAACACAGGAAACAGAGTCAGTGTCGGTATCAGTTTGTATGTGACCCAGAGGGGTCCCTGTGGATGAAAGGCAGAACTATTAAAAATCACATCTTCAACAGATTATATTTAGTTTTCTGTATGAGATTCAGTAGTGATTCACACTATCATGTAACTTTTCACCCAGTCAGGCTCTTGGTGTCATATTGCACCTCTGTGTCTCTAACATGTCTTCCACAGAGGAAGAGATTCCCTGCCACAGACATGTCACACACGTGCACAACCACACCACAGACACTCCGGGACTTCTAGGGGACAGACCCACAGTAAAATCTGTCAGAGGGACATAGATAGGATTTGCCAGTTCACAACCAGCGCCAGTAACACAATGTCTGTGAACACAAAATGCCCACTGACATGCAGCGCTTTTATAATGCTAATCACATAATTATATAGCACCAAATTCACTGTGCCCCCCCCCCTGTTTTGCTCCCTGATACTTGTTCAGTAGTGGAGGAGGACCAGCGTTGTCTCTGCAGCCTGAGGAGAGAGAGAAAATGGCGCTGAGCAGTGTGCTGGCTGACTGAGGAGGAAGCTCCACTCTTCAATGGCGTATTTCTCCTCAGCTTTTATGAGGTAATTTTTTATACTGGCGGGGGTAGGACTGTGCCTCAGCAACTTATGCCCCTTATTTATGCCAGTTTCCAGAGGTTTCATGCTGCCCAGGGTGCCCCCCCCCACCCCACTCCCCGATCTGTTTTCTAACACTCACCTGTCTTCTGACTTCTGGCTCTGTGAGGTGGGTGGCGGCGTGCTGTGGGAGTGAGCATCTAGGTACGGCTAGCGTTCAGTTCCCTTCAGGAGCTAATGGTGTCCTGTCAGCCAGAAGCAGAGCCATGAAACTCTTTAGGAAGTTGGTTCCTACTTCTGCCCCCTCAGTCCCACGAAGCAGGGAGACTGTTGCCAGCAGTTCTCCCTGAAAATAAAAAACCTAACATAAGTCTTTTCAGAGAAACTCAGTAGAGCTCCTCTGGAGTGCATCCAGTCTGCCTGGGCACATTTCTAAAACTGAGGTCTGGAGGAGGGGCATAAAGGGAGGAGCCAGTTCACACCCTTGAAAAGTCTTAAAGTGCCCATAGCTCCTGCAGAACCGTCTATACCCCATGGTCATGAAATGGACCCCAGCATCCTCTAGGACATATGAGAAATAGAATCAATACGGTTAATCTGTTTGGCAAAGTGCGGGTTCTAAAGTGACGCAGATATTCACCAGGAACACCCGCAGGGAGGAATTTTGGTGCTTTGCTTCTAACATCACACAGGTCCTACATGTGAGCGCTACATGTAACCCACAGGAATAATCAGATGGAAGAGAGACATGAGGCACTAAGTATGATCTCATGAGCATAAAGCACAAGTCACTGAGGATTCTGATGAAAATGAGGCAATGAGGAAACTTCTGGAAACTTCTAGCAGAGATGTGTTGATGTGGATAAGACATAAAAGAGAATACCATGAGCAAATAAAGAGAATACCAGACAAAAGGAACTAAGTGGAGGCTTTAAGTGTAAGAAATTCTATGGAGCCAAACAAGGTCCACGTAGAAGGCCTGACGTAGACTGAATTTAAGTTAATCTGAGAAGTACTAAGCAGGTATAAATAACAAGCACACTGATAGAGACAAGCTCTTGGCAGGGTTTGGTCATGTGACATGAATGGATGTATTAAACCTTCTAAAGAGAGTAGAATTGGACAAGAGAAGGTATCCATAGCAACCACTGAAAATGATAGCTACAAGCTAATTGGTTGCTTTAGGCAACTTGCCTGCTTGTTCACTTCTCTAGACTTTAGAACAGAGATTTTTCAACCTCGCGGCACACTGAACAAGATTTAAATATTGCCAAGGCACATTCAAATATAATGGTGATGCATGCTGCTGTTGCGTGTCCTAGAATGTCATGTTGCAGCTTCTCCATAGGTAACACCTGAGCCACATCTGAGAAAGCCAGAAGAGCCCAAAACTGCCCGGGCCCAAAATTAGAACTGGCTCTGCAACCACTAAAGCCACCAGTATTGATCGTTCCAGGGCCTCAGTAGCGGCAAGGCACTGATGGGATTGGCTGTGCTTCTATGGTGGCACACCTGGAGACTGCTCAGGGCACACTAGTGTGCCACGGCATAGTGGTTGAAAAACACTGCTTTAGAAGGTTTAGTACATTTTATCCAACTTCTTCAATATGCCCCTGGTGGTCCACAGGTGACAACCAGGTACTGGCTTCTGTATTTTACTCTTGACATTGACTGAAGTAATTGATTTACACCTGGCTTCCATGGACTGGGTCACCAGGGGCTCCATATATTTCTCTAGCAACCATAAAATGGGCTATACACTGGCATGCATTTTTCCAAATTGGTTAGTTGCCTATACTACTTGTAATAACTGTGGTCCCAAAGATTCCATGGTAACCAAAGATTTTTAGATGTCAGCTTCTGGCTTTAATAGATGCAAGGCCCATATTAAGTAGCAGTAGAAAATCTGTTGCAGGGAAACTGAATTTATAAAATGAGATGCAGGTATCATAACACATTCTACAACATAAGCAGGTTTAAAAATACAGAAATAACATAAAATGAAAAATCAATGTGATTACTGATAATAGTATAGGCAACACAGACATACTGTACACAAGCAGTCTGAAAATTGTATGCAAACACAACAATCTTTCCACACCATCGAGAAAGTTCTGCTAACAAACGTTGATAAGATCAAACATTAGTAAACTTCAGACATTCTCCTGTTTACACAGTAAAGTATGGGAAGTTCCCTTTTTGCATACAAATTATCATGCTATAATGATTTTTTTAACAGACCATTAAGAGAACTTAGCAAGAGATGGGCAACATTTTTCTCCAAAAATATTAATTTTGTTCCGCTTCTGACCACGGAATTTCACGCGTTGTCAAAAGAATTTGGCCTTCAGCATCCTCAACTACACCACACAGGAGAATGCATTGACTGTTGCCCTACCAAAGTTATTCATCCAGCAACTTGTACATTTATAATTGTAGGGGCTGATAGAGGGTTGGCCTAGTGGCCCAGTCATGACTTACCTAGTCCTGGAGGAAGCAGCAAATTCCAGGTCCCGGGGGTCACGTGACATCACTTTCGGGTTAGAGCTGCAGTCTTCCAGCATTCTGGTAAGTATTTCTCGGCTATCCCTACCCCTAATCCTAGTCTCTCCTAGTGCCTAATCCTGGACCCACCCCACAGCCTAATTGTAACCTATGCAGGCTAACACTAACCCTTCCGCTCGCAACCTAATCCTAATTTTGACATTCTGGCACGTCGACATTTCACCTGTCGACCATTCACAGAACGTTGACAAAATGCCTGTCAACATTTTAACAATGTTGACATCATAACTGTCAACATTGTTATTGTAGACAACCCGTCCGGGGCGTTTTAAAATAGAAGGGGGCCTGTGTGCAGACTCCAGGTGGGCCCCCTCCTATCCACGGCACAGTAGGTTCCGGCATTGTGCTGGAGTCTACTGCGTATGCGCATGTCTTCTGAAACATGGCACATGCCATGGTCCAGAGGCAAATTTCCAACTGCGCATGCGTGGCAGCCATTCTGCTGCACTGCAGGTAGGCCAGATATAAAGTGTGCAGAGAGATTCAGAAGTGATAGGAGCTTGAAAAACATCAAATATATATGCAAAGGCAGCCAGTATTTACTCTGCATGCAAAAATATAAATCAATGTATTGTAGTGATGAGCGGATTCGGTTTTACTCGGTTTTACTCGGTTCTTGGCTCACGGATGTCACGTGTTTTGGATAGCCAATAAGATGCCGTTTTGAGAACCGAGTAAAACCGAATCCGCTCATCACTAATGTATTTACACTCTTTGCAAATATTATGGGTATATCTACATATAATAGGTAAAGTGTGCAGTGCACATGGGTCCCTGAGCCCCTGGGTCCAGGAGGACCTTACTGCACACCATGCACTCATACATTACTTTCCTCTGCCGGAGATGCAGAAATCACTGGGAAAATGGCGTAAGAGGAATCACAGAAAATATGGTACAGCTACCATGTTCCTGAAGACCTATACATACGGAGTAGACTCAGAAAACTGCACTGACCAAGGGGAGCATTATTGGTGGGCTGTTCTTAAGGCATCAAATAGTGACCACACCTCAGATATTTGTACTCTTGGGGCCTGGTTAGGAATAAGAGCAAAACAAGGAGCAATTTGCTTCTAGAAAAAAAGCCATAGCTGCGTATCCTACGCATCGTGCGGGAAACTCAAGATGTAGTTTGGAGTCCCCAGCTGGCCCAGATTGTAAATAAAAAGCTCCCAGATTCTACATTGCATCTTAACCCAGCCTGCCAGGCAGTGGTGCAAGTAGAAAAAATGTCTTACAGGCACTGTGTGCGCGCGTCGAAGGTGTGTGTGCAAAAAAATGGGTGTGGCCAAATGCCACATGAGGCGTGGCCAATGAAAATGGGGCCGTGATACACATATGGGTGGGCAGATACACATATGACCCCAATAGTGCCAGATACACGTTGCCCCACAGTGCCAGATATACATTACCCCACTGTGCCAGATACACAAATGCCCCCACTGTGTCAGATATACATTTCCCCCCAGTGCCAGATACAAGAAATGCCTCCACTGTGTCAGATATACATTGCCCCCCCCAGTTCCAGATACAGAAATGCCCCCATAGTGCCAGATATGCCCCCAGTGCCAGATACAGAGATGCCCCAGTGCCAGATATGCCCCCAGTGCCAGATATGCCCCCAGTGCCAGATACTGAGATGCCCCCCAGTGCCAAATATGCCCTCAGTGCCAGATACAGAGATGCCCCCAGTGCCAGATATGTCCCCAGTGCAAGATACAGAAATGCCCCCCCAGTGCCAGATATGCCCCCAGTGCCAGATACAAAGATGCTCCCAGTGTCAGATATGCCCCCAGTGCCAGATACATATGTCCTCGCAGTGCCAGATATGCCCCCAGTGCCAGGTACACACGCCCCCCCCCCATTTTCCCTGCTGCTTACCGTGCTGCTGCTTCCTGTGTGTGATGGTAGGAGAGCGCAGCGTGCGTCTCTCCTGCCCCTCAGTGTCTATCTTCAATTAGGCGCCGATCCGTGATTTAGCCGTGGGTACGGTGTACCCACGGCTAAATTCTTAAGGGTACGCTGCTGCTGCCAGGGGACCACCAAGGATTTTCTTGGGAAAGGATAGCGATCTGTTGCAGTCACTATGACTGCCATCGATACTCAGCAGTCCTAGCTGTCAACTCTCAGTTGGTCCCTTGGCAGGAGAGAATTCAGTTGGACCCTGTGTGCCAGCAGTCATCTTATCTCACCTTCTGCTGCTAATGTGAGCTGTGGCTGATGGTAATCATTTTATATATTATTTCACTTAATCTTTGGTTAAACACACAAACAAAACAATACAACAAAATGTTTTAAAATCTGCTCTGTAATTTCTTTTAATATGTGGCCTACAAGTTGCAGGCAGTCCAGCATTCACAATAAATTAACATGTAATATACTGCAAAAACATACTTGGTAACATATTCCCAGTCGACTCAGAAAAAAAAATATGTTTAGTGTGGAATTTACAGAACAAACTTCATTTGGAATTTATTGCATAGGAATCACATTTGTCATGTATATTGTACTGAAAGAAAATAAATATCACAGCGAATAGTTGCAAACAAGAATTCGAGTATTGCAGGCAGCACTATTTCAATAATTTCTAAAAATTTATTGTTACTAATGTTATATAGAATTATCTGGCAACAAGCATTTAAGCTAGTACAGTATGTACAGTAAGTATGCTATTAAGTATTATTATAAGCATGTTGCAATGTAAGGGATACAAGTGCACTTCTTTGCATGCAGGGAAAATACTGTTTGTAGGGGGCGTATTAGAGGAAGGGGCCAATGTGCAGTCTCCATCTGGACCCCCTCCCCTCTAACAGGCCGTGACAGTGACTCTGAGCATTAGATGGTGCCCAGGTCTACGGAAAAATGGCATGGTGGCCAGTTTACCTGCTGCGCATGTGTAAAACACCGGGAAAATTACCCATGAGCCATTTTCCTGGAGACAAGTGCACCACCTAGTGCTTACTGCTGCTGGACTCTGAAGAGGTAAGAATTGAAACATGGGGGCAGGGTGTGCGGTGAAGGTCTTCCTGGACCCAGACACTGCACCCACTATAGATACACCACTGACTGGTTGCTTTTGTGTTTAGTATACAAATATTGGTCAGCTTTTTTTTTTACACTGACATTTATACTTAAACTATGACACACACCTTACCAAATGCATACTGTATCTCTCTGTACATTTCTAAATCTGCCCCATTAGTAGCACAGCACTGTTTTACCAAGGTGCAAATTGCTCTTTATTGATCTTAGATGACGATTCAGCACGATTCGCACTTGTGCTGAAATCGTTATTGATCGATTTCAGCACCTGTGCGCATGTGAGCACGCTAGTGCGTGCATGTGCAAGGTCTTAAACTGCGTTCTCTTTAGAGTGCAGTCTAAGATCTGGCGTCCATGCCAAGTTTTGTGGGCGTCGATGCACCGTTTGTGGGGCGTGGTACGGACAATGCAGGCGTGTCCGGAGCATTTGCGGGTCGGGCCCCGGCGGCTACGTGACGTCACACGCTGCTGTTGCGACCCAATGATGGCGAGTAGCCGTTTGCCTTCACAGATGCTGCACAGGCAGAGGGCTACCCTTATCATGCGAGCGCGCCTTGCTGCTTAGCATAGCACCTGTATGTTAGCGGGGTGGCAGGACCCGGCATGCAGGGCGGACTTTCCTTGTGCTGGACGTCCCCCCGCATGTCAGTGTAAAGGGTTGTAGTTGTGTGATTTTTCGCACAACTACAACCCATGCTGTATTAGGCCCTTACTTCTAACTCAGATTCAGGCTTTTGGTTTCATCATTATCAGTACACAAATACACCAACCCTTTCCTTGGTAACGGCCTGATTAAGGTCCCGGGCACCCTAGGTTAATACTGTTGGAGCGCCCCCTGTAATACTGTAAGACACTGATAACAGTGTCTATGCATGCTCAGGAAGTTGCCATTCATACTGCACATGTGCAGGTAATGAAGGTTACACAATGACATGTTTGAAAGGCATCTATGATGTACATGGAGTGTAAAGCAGACGTTGGCTTCAGAGGAATGTGAGGAAGACTATAAAGATAATTGCATGCAGATATTCAGTCTACCCAGATGGCCCTGTAGCACAACGCACATAAAGGTTATAGAAGTAAGTTGCACACATCGCCACAGCCATCCAGTAGTCATCTTAAGAACCTCCCACAGCAGCGCCTCGGGATAGTTGGACAACATACTGTACAAGCTTTATTCAGCAGTGCGGCGGCTGTTGCCAACAAGGGATGAATTAGATCTTCATTTTATTCCCGAGCTGTGAACTGTGTGGCGACCCCTACAGTCCTGGTGCCCATCTTGAAAATAGCCTGTTCTGCACTGAGATTCTGCTCATCTGAAGTCTCTGGTTAGATGTGAAAATACTGTATGTGCATGGGGAAGGCACAGCAGACTAGCACTATCGGCTCTCACATACCACACATTAGCATTGCAGCCTCAAGTTAGAAGACTATGCTAATCCCCAGAGTTACCTGACTCCTATTTTAGCATTAATGCAGCCATTTCCCCAGACTAGCACAAGCCTGGGTACTATTGACGCTGGCTTTCTTAATGGTACATTAAATATTTTTCAAGGACAATTCAATATTTCCCTAAGTGAAATCATGCCAGAAGCAAAGCCCTGTCAGACTTTTGACAATGGCAGTCTCTGCAATCAAACATAAAAAGAGGATTGCCCTTATGGTCACTACGATTTATTTCACTTTCTTTCATATTGTGCATACGTGTCTAAACGACTGTGAGTCC
This sequence comes from Pseudophryne corroboree, assembly GCF_028390025.1. Lineage (NCBI taxonomy): Eukaryota > Metazoa > Chordata > Amphibia > Anura > Myobatrachidae > Pseudophryne > Pseudophryne corroboree. Next base: position 213,569,120 of record NC_086453.1, on the reverse strand, counting down.
TTAACAAGATACCTTTGTAATTAGTGCCCTGTGGTAAATAAAGAAAGAACCAGTATTAAGGGGGTCATTCCTAGTTGATCGTAGCTATGCTAAATTTAGCACAGCTACGATCTTCTTCCCTGACATGCGGGGGGAAGTCCAGCACAGGGCTAGCCTGCCCCGCAGGTCAGTACGGGCACCTCTTGCAGAAGTGCAAAGGCATCGCACAGCGGCGATGCCTTCGCACTTCAAGAGTAGCTCCTTGCCAGTGTAGCTTTAGCGTGCTGGCCGGGAGCAACTCATCGCATCCCCGGCCCGAAGCGGGTGCGTGTGACGTGACGCCCCCCATTTGGTCCGGCCACGCCTGCGTTGGCCGGACCAAACCCACGAAATGGCGGCCTAACGCCGCCGTTCCGCCCCCTCCCGCCCAGCGATCGCCTCTGCCTGTCAATCAGGCAGAGGTGATCGCACCCCTGCTAAGGCCTGCGGCCGCCTGGCATGCGCCGGTGCACTACGGTGCTGGCGCATGCGCATCAGTGACCCATTCGCTCTGCTGCATTAAAACGCAGCGAGCGAACAGGTCAGAATGACCGCCTAAGTGTTTATGATTAATTCCTTAAGTTATAGAACAGGACCATAACTAGGAGTGTGTGATCGGTGCCATCGCTACCCCACAGCCCTTTCTTCTGACTAGTGGGATGCCTGAAACAGTACCCTGCAGCCAGTATCACTGCTGCAGTACCACCTGGAGTGACCTTTGAACGCTCCAGCAGTAAGGGCCTAATTCTGTAAGGATTTTAATTGCAATGTAAATACCACCTTCTTCCTGCATTTGCGATTTAATCACATCTTTGATGAACATCGCGACCATCTGTTGCGATGTTCATCTACGATGGCAGGCTGAGTAAGCCTGAGTTACTCAGACTTGCTGTCGCAGTGCAACTTGCGAGGCCAAGGCCTTGCCACGCCTCGCCAGTTCTTGGCATTGCTACTCCCGGAAAACGGGGGCGATGCGTGTATTCCCCAATGCTGACCGCCCCTGCCCCGTATCGCCCTTCTGAATGCCTCTGCCTTCCACACAGAACGTGTTCTGCACGTGCGCAGTTTCTCAACCATCAGGAAACTGCAGTAAGGACCTTACTGAATTAGGCCCTGAGGGGGTTATTCAGGTTTGTCAGCAAACCAAAGTAGTTAGCAATTGCGCAAAACCATGTGCACTGCTGGTGAGGCAGATATAACATGTGTAGAGAGAGTTAGATTTGGTTGGGGTGTGATCAAACTGAATAAATCATACTTGCCTACCTGACAATCTCCATGAGGGAGAAAATGCTCTGCTCCTGGACTTTCCTGGTAATGTATGATTGCCATCACCTGTGGTGAGCTAGTTAATTGATAAGAAAGGTGTTTCACCACAGGTGATGGCAATCATACATTACCAGGAAAGTCCAGGAACAGAGCATTTTCTCCTTCATGGAGAGGGTCAGGTAGCAGTGGCGTAATTTCATCCCAGTTGCCCGGAGGCAAGATAAATGATGGGCGCCCCCCCCCCTTCCCCTTCACCATTAAAAATTATTAGAATTCTGACTACTCTATACCTGCCACAATATCACTAACTCCTCTATACCCTACACCACAGGTTCTCAAACTCGGTCCTCAGGACCCCACACGGCGCATGTTTTGCAGGTCTCCTCACAGAATCACAAGTGAAATAATTAGCTCCACCTGCGGACCTTTTAAACTGTGTCAGTGAGTAATTAATACACCTGTGCACTTGCTGGGTTGCCTGCAAAACATGCACTGTGTGGGGTCCTGAGGACCGAGTTTGAGAACCACTGCCCTACACCATAGGTTCTCAAACTCGGTCCTCAGGACCCCACACAGTGCATGTTTTGTAGGTAACCCAGCAGGTGCATAGGTGTATTAATTACTCACTGACACATTTTAAAAGGTCCACTGGTGGAGCTAATTATTTCACTTGTGATTCTGTGAGGAGACCTGCAAAACATGTGTGGTACCCACGCTTGGGATGCCACTACCACCCCCATCAGAGCCCTAAGCGCAGCCAACGCTGCCTAGGACATGCTCTCTTTACTTCACTGGCGCTGACAGGGTTAAATCCCCTACCTGGTGCCTGTGAACTACTAGGGCACTGAGACCCAGGACACCCCGCCGGACAAAGGAGAGCGGGAATCCCTGGAGTCCCCGGGATTGGAGAATGAGAAGGCGCGCAGGAAAAGAGATGGGGACTTACTTAAGAAGAGCGGCATCTGGGGAGGAGAGTCGGGTCGCGTGTCTGCGCTGTGGAGAAGGGCTCAGGGGCCGCCGGAGAGAAGTGACTGGAGAGAGCAGGGTAGCAGCGCAGAAAGGAGCCGCAGCGTGAGAGAGACGGAGCCGCCAGCCGCCCGCCGTAGCCATAGAGACGGAGTGCCGAGCGGGGGAGAGACAGAGCCGCATCGCTGCAGGACGGAGCCGCGGCACTGGGCGCAGGGAGCAGCGGTAAGCCAGAGCGCGACACCGCCAGCTACAGCTGCACTGAGGGAGCAGACTGGCAGACACCAAGCTAAAGGGAGCAGGCTAAGATCCACTGGGAGACGTGACTGGCAGGAGCCAGCAACTCAACAGGTACCTGCATCAGCGGCCCCTTGCAGTTAGGCCCCACTGGAGTTAGAGGTCTGCTCAGGGACAGCACCCTAAGGCCCCGCATAACCAGCAACCCCACTGACCTAGGGCTCCTCTGTTATATTTGCTCCCCATCAGAAGCAAGACCCTAAAACAACCTGCAGCCAGCCACAATAGACTGATACTACAAGTGACCCCCCCCAGGAAACAAGGGGGACGCCCCTGACCCAAAGTAATAAGCACCTCCAGCTTAAGGTACCGTACCACAGTTTCAAGCGGGGACGTGATATGTGTATATGTAGGTGAATTGTGGCCAGTTATGACCCTCTCTGACTTACTTTTCCATGGATACAAATACGGCTAGTACCGCTAGCCGCTGCTACCACGTTATATCACGAACAGTCACTTTGGCACACCTCCATACGAACACTTACCTTGCGTCCACTGACGTCTTCCCAGGAGTCCTCTGTTTCAGTGCGTGTAGTCTGTTAGAAGGACATTGGCCGCAAACGCCCGCTGGGGCGCAGGAACTGAACATTAGTGCCTGGCGTATAACGCAATCTTGTGGACAGTCTAGGAAGTGCTTCCGCGTTACTGTCAGGACACTCCATACCCTAAGACAACGTTACCTTCCAAATGTTTGGTAGTGCCTGTGATATATTTGATTGTTTGATTCAGTCATAGTTGTACCTTTGAGATGTTTAAACTGTGAACACTGTTATAGAAAGGGAAAGACTCATGGTATTGTAGTAATATTCAACCTATGCAATTGTGTTTAATGAGAATTGAGTTATAGCGGTGACTGATATCTTCAGTGCAATAAATGGTTGTCACCGCCCCCATGTGTAGTGGTCCTTGAGTGTAGTGTGTTTGGGTTGTTCTTCCGGGGTTCTCCTGGTCCTTCTGCCCCAGCCCCACAGGTGACGGAACGGATAGTCGCTGGCCTCGGCATCGTAGAAGAGTGGATACGGCCGATCACGATCACGAAGACGATCGACCTTCAGGTACGAACCCACTTTATAAGGATATTACACATGCACTGTGTGGTGTCCTGAGGACTGAGTTTGAGAACCCGTGCCCTACACTGAATCACTGACACCTCTATACCCTACATTAAACTATTGACCCGTTTTTACCTTACACTAAATTACTGGGCCATCTCTACCCTACACTACACTACTGATCCCATTGTATCCTACACTGTATCACAGACCGCTCTACACTCTACATTACAGACTCCATTGTAGGTAAAAACACACACACACACACACACACACACACACACACACACACACACACAATGGTATAGATAAACTAGGAAAAAAACACACACATTGATAGAACAATAATAAAGCACACAGGCTACCACAAAAAGCACTTAGGCCCCCACAGGAAAATAACACATTGATACTGATAGAAAAATAATACAGCACATAGGCCAAGACAGAATAACAAATTACATAGGCCACCACAATGAAAGTAATAAAACACATTGGCTTCACATGAAAACTAACAAACACATTAGCGCCGATATGAAAAAACACACACACACACACACACACACACACACACACACACACACACACACATCGGCATGGATAGGAAAGTAAAAACTTACAATCTCAATTATCACATTGTGTCTAAGTCTCAGGCTGTGGCATTCGCCATATGGCTGTTTGGTGTCTCTCCATTTTATTATAACTAGAGGAACCAGTCCACCTACCTTCCCTTGACCCCTGTGTGAGCCATGTCCCATTCCTTCCCCCTCTGAGAGCCATGTACCCCCCTTCCCCAGGCACCTGTGTGAGCCATGCACCTTCTGCCCTGTGTGAGTGATCCCACCCCTTCCCCTTTTGTTAGCTCCTCTTTTCTTAGCTCATATCATTTATATCAGCCTGCTAGTGCCCATTGCTGTGCCTGCTGCTCTCCCGATTCCAGTCCACCTCAGATGGTGACAGCGCGTCACCCTCCTCTCTGCACACTATCTCCCAGCATGCTCCACAGTCAAGTACAGCCAGTGTCGTGATCGGATGTCACATGATGTCCGCGCCCACAGCACAGCTGACAGGGCAGAGTATCGAGTGTAGGTCACAGGGGGAGTGCCGCGCCAATGCTGACCGGTGCTCTGCTCGGTGGCTCATTTGTGAAAGCAGGAAGGGCATGGACGCAGAGCCGGATTAAGACCTCACAGGGCCCTAGGCAAGATACTGGTTTGGGGCCCCCATCCAGATACAATGAATACTTTTTCTTGACATGCTTGTGCTGAACAAAAAAAATATATATTTACAAACCAAACGAGTCCATAAAGCAGTCACTCCCAACCTCGGTCCTCAAGGCACACTAACAGTGCAGGTTTTACTGATATCCATGCTTCAGCACAGATGGTTAAATCAAAATAATTGAAGTACTAGTTAAGTCACCTGTGCTCAAGCATGGATATCACTAAAAGCTGGACTGTTAATGTGCTTTGATGACCGAGGTTGGGAATGCCTGCCATAAAGAAATAAAACACAATTCCGTCAGCAGTCAGCACGCCATAGTAAACATATCCGATTGCCGCCCAGTTACACCCACCCAGTCGCAAGTTCAGTTAGGACCAAGATACATATGATTCTGGGGTACACACTACCCCTTCCCTTTTTTGTGAATGCCACACAATCCTGAGAGCATTTTTGTGACCACCATATATACTACATAGAGCAGTTTTGTAACTGTCATGACTCCAGAGACCATTTTTGTGACTTCCTTTTAATATAGAGAGCATATAAATGACTGCCATACAATACAAAGAGCACTGACCACCATCTACTGTAACACAGCACTGGCCTCCATATAATAAAGAGCACAGACCACAATATAAATCATATAACAAAGAGAGCATGTGATTACAACGGCTTTCATCTGCATCTACACCTTTGACAAAGCTGTGGCGGAAAGGCCAGCGAAATGCATCAGACGTACCTCATTACACCTGTGTTGGATGCTTTTAAGACTTGTGTTTATTTCTCAAACTTGACCACAGGTGAGTGTTTGTCATTTTGAGACACATCCAGCGACCTGGACCAGTACTACACTCTATCACCGAGTGCTTTGGAGGACTCCACAATACAAAAGGGATTACCATTTCCAGAAGTAACTATCCTCTATTGGTGGATACTGGTAACTATAAACATGCTGGACAGTGTGCTGTTTGTAAAAGACAATTGTCTTACAAAACCCTGAAGCCATCAACTCTACTAGGGGCATTAAAGAATGGACACTTTACCAAATTCTCCCATAAATTCATGCTGCTAAAGCCATCTCGGGTATTGTAACTTATAAATTATTGTTGAATATTTTATATTGTAATTTTAATGTTTTATTAAAATATATGCATTCTTATAATTTATGTTAGTTAATATATCAGTGCTGCTACTTCTTCCTTTTTATATGCATTTCATGTGGGTCTCACTAACCCCTATTTGGCAGCTGCTTTTGGCGGAGCTTACCCTAAATAGCGCCTGGTTTCACTCTGTACTTACTTTACCTGGGAGTCTCTTTGATTACACTTTCATCTGAACCCTGCTTTCATCTGCACGTCTGCTTTAGCACTGGGCCTACCAGCATCGTATATGCAGTACCTCTTTTCGTCTTCTGGGTGCGTGTCTCGGCTCCTCTCTTTGTGTGCACAGCAGGAACTACAGTGGCGTGCGGCTGTGCGCACACACAGAGCCGGGACCCAGAAGGCTGTCAGCACAGCACAGCGATTACAGAGCTGCCGGAGCCTGACTTCGGTCATCACAGCGCTCCACCGGAAATGCCCTCCCAACAAACTGGCAACGGGTGCCTTTGATGCCTTAAGGTCAATCCGGCACTGCATGGACAGGGGGCAATGAAGGACTCGGACCCTGGTGCCCCCTTTAGGGCTGAGGCCCGGCGGCAACAGACTCCGTTGCCTCCGGGAGTTCCGCCCCTGTCAGGTAGGCAAGTATGATCTAAATTGCTGTGTAGAAAGTAAGCAGCCAGTATTTACCATGCACAGAAACAATATAACCCACCTAAATCTAACTCTCTCTGCACATGTTACAACTTATATCTTCTTCACATGCAGTGAAACATGGTTTTCCTCAATTGCTAACGTTTTTGGTTTGCTAACAAATAGAGATGAGCGGGTTCGGTTCTCATAGAACCCGAACCCCCCGAACTTTGCCTTTCGAGTCCGGATCCGAGCCAGGCTCGGATTTTCCCTCTTGACTCGGAAACCCGAATGCGGCAAAACGTCATCATCCCGCTGTCGGATTCTCGCGGGATTTGGATTCCATATAAGGAGCCGCGCGTCCCCGCCATTTTCACTCTCAGTCTCGTAGAGTGTATAGAGAGGACGTGTCCTCAGTGTTCAGTGTCTGTGTGTTGGGGCGGGAAAGTGGGGTGGCAAGTGTTGTGCTGCTCAGTCCAGTCCAGTGTAGTCACTCAGTGTATTGTGCTGCATCAGTCCAGGCAGTCACAGTGTTGGTGTTCTCTGCTGCCACATATCCAGTGTAGCTGTAAAGTGGGGCTGTGTTGTGCAGACCAGTCCAGTGTAGTCAGTGTATTGTGCTGTATCAGTCCAGGCAGATATATCCAGTGTAGCTGTAAAGTGGTGCTGTGTTGTGCAGACCAGTGGTAGTGTCCTGTGTCATCAGTAATTCCAGTGACTATATACGCTGCTGCTATATATCCACTGCTGCAGTATAACAATTATAACAAACTGTTGGGCTGCATCAGACCAGTGGTAGTGTCCTGTGTCATCAGTAATTCCAGTGACGATATACGCTGCTGCTATATATATATATCCACTGCTGCAGTATAACAATTATAACAACCTGCCACTGTATAGGTCATTGGTGCGGCCCCCATCTGGAATACTGTGTCCAGTTCTGGAGACCATATCTCCAGAAGGATATAAATACATTAGAGAGTGTACAAAGAAGGGCAACTAAAATGGTGCATGGCCTACATCACAAAACGTACCCGGAAAGGCTAAAAGATCTTAACATGTATAGTTTGGAGGAGAGAAGGGAAAGGGGGGACATGATAGAAACTTTCAAATATATCAAGGGTCTTAACAAAGTTCAGGAGGGAAACATTCTTCAAAGGAAGAGAAATATTAGAACTCGAGGACATACACTGAAACTGGAGGGGGGGAGGTTCAGGGGAAATTTAAGGAAAAATTACTTCACAGAAAGGGTAGTGGATAAGTGGAATAGTCTCCCATCAGAGGTGGTAGAGGCTAAGACTGTAAAGCAATTTAAACATGCTTGGGATAGGCATATGAATATCCTTACAAAAAATTAAGGTTCAAAAAGGGTTGAGATTACCTAAAGGATAAAAAAAAAGGGACAGACTAGATGGGCCAAGTTGTTCTTATCTGCCTTCAAATTCTATGTTTCTATGTTACCTGTTGGGCTGCATCAGACCAGTGTTAGTGTCCTGTGTTATCAGTAATTCCAGTGACGATACACGCTGCTGCTGTATATATCCACTTCTGCAGTATAACAATTATAACAACCTGTTGGGCTGCATCAGACCAGTAGTAGTGTCCTGTGTCATCAGTAATTCCAGTGACGATATACGCTGCTGCTGCTATATATCCACTGCTGCAGTATAACAATTATAACAACCTGTTGGGCTGCATCAGACCAGTGTTAGTGTCCTGTGTCATCAGTAATTCCAGTGACGATATACGCTGCTGCTGCTATATATATCCACTGCTGCAGTATAACAATTATAACAACCTGTTGGGCTGCATCAGACCAGTAGTAGTGTCCTGTGTCATCAGTAATTCCAGTGACGATATACGCTGCTGCTATATATATCCACTGCTGCAGTATAACAATTATAACAACCTGTTGGGCTGCATCAGACCAGTAGTAGTGTCCTGTGTCATCAGTATTTCCAGTGACAATATACGCTGCTGCTGCTATATATATCCACTGCTGCAGAATAACAATTATAACAACCTGTTGGGCTGCATCAGACCAGTGGTAGTGTCCTGTGTCATCAGTAATTCTGGTGACGATATACGCTGCTGCTATATATCCACTGCTGCAGTATAACAATTATAACAACCTGTTGGGCTGCATCAGACCAGTGTTAGTGTCCTGTATCATCAGTAATTCCAGTGACGATATACGCTGCTGCTATATATATCCACTGCTGCAGTATAACAATTATAAACACCTTTTGGGCTGCATCAGACCAGTGGTAGTGTCCTGTGTAATTCCAGTCATTCCTGTGACGCATATTGTCTCATATAACTCCCAAAAAATAATGGAGAACAAAAATTTTGAGGAGAAAATAGGGAATGATCAAGAAGAACCACTTCCTCCTAGTGCTGAAGCTGCTGCCACTAGCCATGACATAGACGTTGAAATGCCATCAACGTCATCTGCCAAGGCCCATGCCCAATGTAATAGAGGGCGTGTAAAATCCAAAAAGCCAAAGTTCAGTAAAAAGAACCAAAAAAAGAAATTTAAATCGTCTGAGGAGAAACGTAAACTTGCCAATATGCCATTTACGACACAGAGTGGCAAGGAACGGCTGAGGCCCTGGACTATGTTCATGGCAAGTGGTTCAACTTCACATGATGATGGAAGCCCTCATTCTCCCGCTAGAAAAATTAAGAGTTAAGCTGGAAAGAGCACCGAAAAGAGCTGTGCGCTCTGAGATGGTATCACAAATCCCCAAGGACAGTCCAAGTGTGTTTGCGGTTTCCAACACTGGACGGGAAGAGGTGGCTCCTTCCACCATTTGCACGCACCCTAAAAGTGCTGGAAAGAGCACCCACAGTCCAGTTCCTGATATTCAAATTGAAGATGTCACTGTTGAAGTACACCAGGATGAGGATATGGGTGTTGCTGGCGCTGAGGAGGAAGTTGACGATGAGGATTCTGATGGTGATGTGGTTTGTTTAAGTCAGGCACCGGGGGAGACACCTGTTGTCCTTGGGAAGAAGAAGCCCATTGTGATGCCTGGGCAAACTACCAAAAAAGCCACCTCTTCGGTGTGGAATTATTTATCCTCAAATCCGGACAACAGGTGTCAAGCCATCTGTTGCCTCTGTCAGTCTGTAATAAGTAGGGGTAAGGATGTTGACCACCTAGGAACATCCTCCCTTATACGTCACCTGCTGTGCATTCATCAGAAGTCACTGTCAAGTTCAGAAACTTTGGGTAAGAGCATAAGCAGTCCACAGACACCAAAATCCCTTCTTCCTCCTGTACCCAAGCTCCTGCAAGCCACACCACCAACTCCCTCAACGTCAACTTCCTCCTCAGTCAGGAACGTCCGTAGTCCTGCAGGCCATGTCACTGTCAAGACTGAGGAGTCCTCTCCAAACCGGGATTCCTCCGTAGGATCCTTGGGTGGTACGCCTGCTGTTGCTGCCACTGCTGTTGTTGCTGCTGGGAGTCGATTGTCATCCCAGAGGGAAAGTCGGAAGACCACTTGTACTACTTCCAGTAAGCAATTGACTGTCAAACAGTCCTTTGTGAGGAAGATGAAATATGACAACAGTCATCCTTTTGCAAAGCAGATAACTGAGGCCTTGACAGCTATGTTGGTGTTAGAGGTGCGTCCGGTATCCACCATTAGTTCAGAGTCACTTAAAGATTTGTTTGAGGTACTGTGTCCCCGGTATCAAATCCCATCTAGGTTCCACTTCTCTAGGCAGGCGATACCGAAAATGTACACAGACATCAGAAAAAGAGTCACCAGTGTCCTAAAAAATGCGGTTGCATCCAGTGTCCACTTAACCACGGACATGTGGACAAGTGGAACAGGGCAGACTAAGGACTATATGACTGTGACAGCCCACTGGGTAGATGTATGGCCTCCCGCAGCGGCACCAGTAGCAGCATCTTGCAAACGCCAACTCATTCCTAGGCAGGCTACGCTATGTATCACCGCTTTCCATAAGAGGCACACAGCTGACAACCTCTTATGAAAACTAAGGAACATTATCGCAGAATACCTTACCCCAATTGGACTCTCCTGGGGATTTGTGATATCAGACAACGCCACCAATATTGTGCGTGCATTACAACTGGGCAAATTCCAGCACGTCCCATGTTTTGCACATACAATTAATTTGGTGGTGCAGAATTTTTTTGAAAAATGAGAGGGGTGTGCAGGAGATGCTGTCGGTGGCCCGAAAAAGTGCGGGCCACTTTCGGCATTCTGCCACTGCGTGCCGAAGAGTGGAGCACCAGCATACACTCCTGAACCTTCCCCGCCATCAACTGAAGCAAGAGGTGGTAACGAGGTGGAATTCAACACTCTATATGCTTCAGAGGATGGAGGATCAGCAAAAGGCCATTTAAGCCTATACATCCACCTACGATATAGGCAAAGGAGGGGTAATGCACCTGACTCAAGCACAGTGGAGAATGATTTCCATCTTGTGCAAGGTTCTCCAACCCTTTGAACTCGCCTCACGTGAAGTCAGTTCAAACACTGCCAGCTTGAGTCAGGTTATTCCACTCATCAGGCTTTTGCAGAAGCAGCTGGAGAAATTGAAGGAGGAGCTAAGACGGAGCGATTCCGCAAAGTATGTGGGACTTGTGGATAGAACCCTTCATTCGCTTTGCCAGGATTCAAGGGTGGTCAATCTGTTGAAATGAGAGCACTACATTTTGGCCACCGTGCTCGATCCTAGGTTTAAAGCCTACACTGTATCTCTCTTTCCAGCAGACACAAGTGTGCAGAGGTGCAAAGACCTGCTGGTTAGTAAATTGTCAACTCAAGCGGAACGTGACCCGTCAACAGCTCCTCCTTCAATTTCTCCCGCCACTGTGGCTGCAAGGAAAAGGATAACATTTCCTAGCCCAACCGCTGGCGGTGATACAGGGCAGTCAGGAGCGAAAGCTGACATCTGGTCCGGACTGAAGGACCTGCCAACGATTACTGACATGTCTACTGTCACTGCATATGATTCTGTCACCATTAAAAGAATGGTGGAGGATTATATGAGTGACATCATCCAAGTAGGCATGTCAGACAGTTCGTATGTATACTGGCAGGAAAAAGAGGCACTTTGGAGGCCCTTGTACAAACTGGCTTTATTTTACCTAAGTTGCCCCCCCCCCTCCAGTGTGTACTCCAAAAGAGTGTTTAGTGCAGCCGGTAACCTTGTCAGTGATCGGCATAGGAGGTTGCTTCCACAAAATGTGGATAAGATGATGTTCATCAAAATTAATTATAAAGTCTTCCGGGAAGACCTTTACCAGCAGATGCCTCCAGAAAGCACACAGGAACCTGTGATGGTGGATTACAGTGGGGACGAATTAATACTCAGTGAGGAGGATGTACATGGTGAAAGGGGTGAGGAATCGAAGGATGATGATGAGGTGGACATCTTGCCTCTGTAGAGCCAGTTTGTGCAAGGAGAGATTGATTGCTTCTTTTTGGTGGGGGCCCAAACAAACCAGTCATTTCAGCCACAGTCGTGTGGCAGACCCTGTCGCTGAAATGATTGGTTTGTTAAAATGTGCATGTCCTGTTTATACAACATAAGGGTGGGTGGGAGGGCCCAAGGACAATTCCATCTTGCACCTCTTTTTCTTCTTTGCATCATGTGCTGTTTGGGGACTAGTTTTTGAATAGTGCCATCTTGTCTGCAACTGCAGTGCCACTCCTAGATGGGCCAGGTGTTTGTGCCGCACACTTGTGTCGCTTAGCTTAGTCATACAGCCTCGGTGCAACTTTTAGGCCTAAAAACAATATTGTGAGGTGTGAGGTGTTCAGAATAGACTGGAAATGGGTGGAAATGAGTTATTGAGGTTAATAATACTGTAGGAGCAAAATTACCCCAACATTCTGTGATTTTAGCTGTTTTTATGGTTTTTTTTCAAAAATCATCCAGATCCAAAATAGTGATGAGCGAACCCCCCTTTTTACACGGGTCCGAGCCATACTCGGATTCTCCCGTATGGCTCGGCTAACCCGAGCGCGCCCGAACGTCATCATCCCGCTGTCGGATTCTCGCGAGATTCGGATTCTATATAAGCAGCCGCGCGTCGCCGCCATTTTCACTCGTGCATTGGAGATGATAGGGAGAGGACGTGGCTGGCGTCCTCTCCGTTTATTGTAGAAGACAGTTGATTCTTGTTTGTTTTTTATTGCTTAATTGTGGGGAGGATTGGGGAGCAGCTGTTAGGAGTACAGTGCAGAGTTTTGCTGATAAGTGACCACCAGTTTTTTTATTCGTTCTCTGCCTGAAAAAAACACTCCATACCATATCTGTGCTCAGTGTGCTGCATGATATATCTGTGCTGAGTGCTCACACTGCTTAATTGTGGGAACTGGGGAGCAGCTATAGCAGGAGTACAGTGCAGAGTTTTGCTGACAGTGACCACCAGTATACGTTGTCTGCCTGAAAAACACTCCATATCTGTGCTCACCGTGTGCTGCTTTATTGTGGGGACTGGGGACCACCAGTATAATTAATATTATATAGGAGTAGTACAGTGCAGAGTGCACTGCTGTACCTACCTCTGTGTCGTCACTCGTCATCCATTAAGTATACTATCCATCTACATTGTATACCTGTGGTGCATTTTAGACTAGTTTAGCAGTTTGCTGACAGTGTCCACCAGTATACTATATATAGCAGTACGGTAGGCCACTGCTGTACCTACCTCTGTGTCGTCACTCGTCATCCATTAAGTATAATATCCATCTACATTGTATACCTGTGGTGCATTTTTTTAGACTAGTTTAGCAGTTTGCTGACAGTGTCCACCAGTATACTATATATAGCAGTATGGTAGGCCACTGCTGTACCTACCTCTGTGTCGTCACTCGTCATCCATTAAGTATAATATCCATCTACATTGTATACCTGTGGTGCATTTTTTTAGACTAGTTTAGCAGTTTGCTGACAGTGTCCACCAGTATACTATATATAGCAGTACGGTAGGCCACTGCTGTACCTACCTCTGTGTCGTCACTCGTCATCCATTAAGTATACTATCCATCTACATTGTATACCTGTGGTGCATTTTTTTAGACTAGTTTAGCAGTTTGCTGACAGTGTCCACCAGTATACTATATATAGCAGTACGGTAGGCCACTGCTGTGTACCTACCTCTGTGTCGTCACTCGTCATCCATTAAGTATACTATCCATCTACATTCTATACCTGTGGTGCATTTTAGTTTTGCAGTTTGCTGACAGTGTCCACCAGTATACTATATATAGCAGTACGGTAGGCCACTGCTGTGTACCTACCTCTGTGTCATCACTCGTCATCCATTAAGTATACTATCCATCTACATTCTATACCTGTGGTGCATTTTAGTTTTGCAGTTTGCTGACAGTGTCCACCAGTATACTATATATAGCAGTACGGTAGGCCACTGCTGTGTACCTACCTCTGTGTCGTCACTCGTCATCCATTAAGTATACTATCCATCTACATTCTATACCTGTGGTGCATTTTAGACAGTTTTGCAGTTTGCTGACAGTGTCCACCAGTATACTATATATAGAAGTACGGTAGGCCACTGCTGTACCTACCTCTGTGTCGTCACTCGTCATCCATTAAGTATACTATCCATCTACATTGTATACCTGTGGTGCATTTTTTTAGACTAGTTTAGCAGTTTGCTGACAGTGTCCACCAGTATACTATATATAGCAGTACGGTAGGCCACTGCTGTGTACCTACCTCTGTGTCGTCACTCGTCATCCATTAAGTATACTATCCATCTACATTCTATACCTGTGGTGCATTTTAGTTTTGCAGTTTGCTGACAGTGTCCACCAGTATACTATATATAGCAGTACGGTAGGCCACTGCTGTGTACCTACCTCTGTGTCGTCACTCGTCATCCATTAAGTATACTATCCATCTACATTCTATACCTGTGGTGCATTTTAGTTTTGCAGTTTGCTGACAGTGTCCACCAGTATACTATATATAGCAGTACGGTAGGCCACTGCTGTGTACCTACCTCTGTGTCATCACTCGTCATCCATTAAGTATACTATCCATCTACATTCTATACCTGTGGTGCATTTTAGTTTTGCAGTTTGCTGACAGTGTCCACCAGTATACTATATATAGCAGTACGGTAGGCCACTGCTGTGTACCTACCTCTGTGTCGTCACTCGTCATCCATTAAGTATACTATCCATCTACATTCTATACCTGTGGTGCATTTTAGACAGTTTTGCAGTTTGCTGACAGTGTCCACCAGTATACTATATATATACTTATAGCAGTATGGTGGGCCACTGCTGTACCTACCTCTGTGTTGTCACTCGTCATCCATTAAGTATACTATCCATCTACTTTGTATACCTGTGGTGCATTTTTTTAGACTAGTTCAGTAGTTTGCTGACAGTGTCCACCAGTATACTATATATAGAAGTACGGTAGGCCACTGCTGTACCTACCTCTGTGTCGTCACTCGTCATCCATTAAGTATACTATCCATCTACATTGTATACCTGTGGTGCATTTTTTTAGACTAGTTTAGCAGTTTGCTGACAGTGTCCACCAGTATACTATATATAGCAGTACGGTAGGCCACTGCTGTGTACCTACCTCTGTGTCGTCACTCGTCATCCATTAAGTATACTATCCATCTACATTCTATACCTGTGGTGCATTTTAGTTTTGCAGTTTGCTGACAGTGTCCACCAGTATACTATATATAGCAGTACGGTAGGCCACTGCTGTGTACCTACCTCTGTGTCGTCACTCGTCATCCATTAAGTATACTATCCATCTACATTCTATACCTGTGGTGCATTTTAGTTTTGCAGTTTGCTGACAGTGTCCACCAGTATACTATATATAGCAGTACGGTAGGCCACTGCTGTGTACCTACCTCTGTGTCGTCACTCGTCATCCATTAAGTATACTATCCATCTACATTCTATACCTGTGGTGCATTTTAGACAGTTTTGCAGTTTGCTGACAGTGTCCACCAGTATACTATATATATACTTATAGCAGTACGGTAGGCCACTGCTGTACCTACATCTGTGTCGTCACTCGTCATCCATTAAGTATACTATCCATCTACATTCTATACCTGTGGTGCATTTTAGTTTTGCGCAGTAAATATAGTAGTAGGCCATTGCTATTGATACTGGCATATAATTCCACACATTAAAAAATGGAGAACAAAAATGTGGAGGTTAAAGGGAAAGATCAAGATCCACTTCCACCTCGTGCTGAAGCTGCTGCCACTAGTCATGGCCGAGACGATTAAATGCCATCAACGTCGTCTGCCAAGGCCGATGCCCAATGTCATAGTAAAGAGCATGTAAAATCCAAAACACAAAAGTTCAGTAAAATAACCCAAAAATCAAAATTAAAAGCGTCTGAGGAGAAGCGTAAACTTGCCAATATGCCATTTACGACACGGAGTGGCAAGGAACGGCTGAGGCCCTGGCCTATGTTCATGGCTAGTGTTTCAGCTTCAAATGAGGATGGAAGCACTCATCCTCTCGCTAGAAAAAAGAAAAGACTTAAGCTGGCAAAAGCACAGCAAAGAACTGTGCGTTCTTCAAAATCACAAATCCCCAAGGAGAGTCCAATTGTGTCGGTTGCGATGCCTGACCTTCCCAACACTGGACGGGAAGAGCTTGCGCATTCCACCATTTGCACGCCCTCTGCAAGTGCTGGAAGGAGCACCGCAGTCCAGTTCCTGATAGTCAAATTGAAGATGTCACTGTTGAAGTACACCAGGATGAGGATATGGGTGTTGCTGGCGCTGGGGAGGAAATTGACAAGGAGGATTCTGATGGTGAGGTGGTTTGTTTAAGTCAGGCACCCAGGGAGACACCTGTTGTCCGTGGGAGGAATATGGCCATTGACATTCCTGGTCAAAATACAAAAAAAATCAGCTCTTCGGTGTGGAATTATTTCAACACAAATGCGGACAACAGGTATCAAGCCGTGTGTTGCCTTTGTCAAGCTGTAATAAGTAGGGGTAAGGACGTAAACCACCTCGGAACATCCTCCCTTATACGTCACCTGCAGCGCATTCATCATTAGTCAGTGACAAGTTCAAAAACTTTGGGTGACAGCGGAAGCAGTCCACTGACCACTAAATCCCTTCCTCTTGTAACCAAGCTCACGCAAACCACACCACCAACTCCCTCAGTGTCAATTTCCTCCTTACCCAGGAAAGCCAATAGTCCTGCAGGCCATGTCACTGTCAAGTCTGACGAGTCCTCTCCTGCCTGGGATTCCTCCGATGCATCCTTGAGTGTAACGCCTACTGCTGCTGGCGCTGCTGTTGTTGCTGCTGGGAGTCGATCGTCATCCCAGAGGGGAAGTCGGAAGACCACTTGTACTACTTCCAGTAAGCAATTGACTGTCCAACAGTCCTTTGCGAGGAAGATGAAATATCACAGCAGTCATCCTGCTGCAAAGTGGATAACTGAGGCCTTGGCAGCCTGGGCGGTGAGAAACGTGGTTCCGGTATCCATCGTTAATTCAGAGCCAACTAGAGACTTGATTGAGGTACTGTGTCCCCGGTACCAAATACCATCTAGGTTCCATTTCTCTAGGCAGGCGATACCGAAAATGTACACAGACGTCAGAAAAAGACTCACCAGTGTCCTAAAAAATGCAGTTGTACCCAATGTCCACTTAACCACGGACATGTGGACAAGTGGAGCAGGGCAGACTCAGGACTATATGACTGTGACAGCCCACTGGGTAGATGTATTGCCTCCCGCAGCAAGAACAGCAGCGGCGGCACCAGTAGCAGCATCTCGCAAACGCCAACTCGTTCCTAGGCAGGCTACGCTTTGTATCACCGCTTTCCAGAATAGGCACACAGCTGAAAACCTCTTACGGCAACTGAGGAAGATCATCGCAGAATGGCTTACCCCAATTGGACTCTCCTGGGGATTTGTGACATCGGACAACGCCAGCAATATTGTGCGTGCATTACATCTGGGCAAATTCCATCATGTCCCATGTTTTGCACATACCTTGAATTTGGTGGTGCAGAATTATTTAAAAAACGACAGGGGCGTACAAGAGATGCTGTCAGGGGCCCGAAGAATTGCGGGCCACTTTCGGCATTCAGGCACCGCGTACAGAAAACTGGAGCACCACCAAACATTCCTGAACCTGCCCTGCCATCATCTGAAGCAAGAGGTGGTAACGAGGTGGAATTCAACCCTCTATATGCTTCAGAGGATGGAGGAGCAGCAAAAGGCCATTCAAGCCTATACATCTGGCCACGATATAGGCAAAGGAGGTGGAATGCACCTGACTCAAGCGCAGTGGAGAATGATTTCAACGTTGTGCAAGGTTCTGCAACCCTTTGAACTTGCCACACGTGAAGTCAGTTCAGACACTGCCAGCCTGAGTCAGGTCATTCCCCTCATCAGGCTTTTGCAGAAGAAGCTGGAGACATTGAAGGAGGAGGCCACTTGTGTCGCTTAGCTTAGTCACACAGCCACCTTGGTGCGCCTCTTTTTTTCTTTGCATCATGTGCTGTTTGGGGACTATTTTTTGGAAGGGCCATCCTGTCTTGATTGACACTGCAGTGCCACTCCTAGATGGGCCAGGTGTTTGTGTCGGCCACTTGTGTCGCTTAGCTTAGTCACACAGCGACCTTGGTGCGCCTCTTTTTTTCTTTGCATCATGTGCTGTTTGGGGACTATTTTTTTGAAGGGCCATCCTGCCTGACACTGCAGTGCCACTCCTAGATGGGCCAGGTGTTTGTGTCGGCCACTTGTGTCGCTTAGCTTAGTCACACAGCGACCTTGGTGCGCCTCTTTTTTTCTTTGCATCATGTGCTGTTTGGGGACTATTTTTTTGAAGGTCCATCCTGCCTGACACTGCAGTGCCACTCCTAGATGGGCCAGGTGTTTGTGTCGGCCACTTGTGTCGCTTAGCTTAGTCACACAGCCACCTTGGTGCGCCTCTTTTTTTCTTTGCATCATGTGCTGTTTGGGGACAATTTTTTGGAAGGGCCATCCTGTCTTGATTGACACTGCAGTGCCACTCCTAGATGGGCCAGGTGTTTGTGTCGGCCACTTGTGTCGCTTAGCTTAGTCACACAGCCACCTTGGTGCGCTTCTTTTTTTCTTTGCATCATGTGCTGTTTGGGGACAATTTTTTGGAAGGGCCATCCTGTCTTTATTGACACTGCAGTGCCACTCCTAGATGGGCCAGGTGTTTGTGTCGGCCACTTGTGTCGCTTAGCTTAGTCACACAGCGACCTTGGTGCGCCTCTTTTTTTCTTTGCATCATGTGCTGTTTGGGGACTATTTTTTGGAAGGGCCATCCTGCCTGATACTGCAGTGCCACTCCTAGATGGGCCAGGTGTTTGTGTCGGCCACTTGTGTCGCTTAGCTTAGTCACACAGCGACCTTGGTGCGCCTCTTTTTTTCTTTGCATCATGTGCTGTTTGGGGACTATTTTTTGGAAGGGCCATCCTGCCTGACACTGCAGTGCCACTCCTAGATGGGCCAGGTGTTTGTGTCGGCCACTTGTGTCGCTTAGCTTAGTCACACAGCCACCTTGGTGCGCCTCTTTTTTTCTTTACATCATGTGCTGTTTGGGGACAATTTTTTGGAAGGGCCATCCTGTCTTTATTGACACTGCAGTGCCACTCCTAGATGGGCCAGGTGTTTGTGTCGGCCACTTGTGTCGCTTAGCTTAGTCACACAGCGACCTTGGTGCGCCTCTTTTTTTCTTTGCATCATGTGCTGTTTGGGGACTATTTTTTTGAAGGCCTTGGTGCGCCTCTTTTTTTCTTTGCATCATGTGCTGTTTGGGGACTATTTTTTTGAAGGGCCATCCTGCCTGATACTGCAGTGCCACTCCTAGATGGGCCAGGTGTTTGTGTCGGCCACTTGTGTCGCTTAGCTTAGTCACACAGCGACCTTGGTGCGCCTCTTTTTTTCTTTGCATCATGTGCTATTTGGGGACTATTTTTTTGAAGGGCCATCCTGCCTGACACTGCAGTGCCACTCCTAGATGGGCCAGGTGTTTGTGTCGGCCACTTGTGTCGCTTAGCTTAGTCACACAGCCACCTTGGTGCACCTCTTTTTTTCTTTGCATCATGTGCTGTTTGGGGACAATTTTTTGGAAGGGCCATCCTGTCTTGATTGACACTGCAGTGCCACTCCTAGATGGGCCAGGTGTTTGTGTCGGCCACTTGTGTCGCTTAGCTTAGTCACACAGCGACCTAGGTGCGCCTCTTTTTTTCTTTGCATCATGTGCTGTTTGGGGGCTATTTTTTTGAAGGGCCATCCTGCCTGACACTGCAGTGCCACTCCTAGATGGGCCAGGTGTTTGTGTCGGCCACTTCTGTCGCTTAGCTTAGTCACACAGCGACCTTGGTGCGCCTCTTTTTTTCTTTGCATCATGTGCTGTTTGGGGACTATTTTTTTGAAGGGCCATCCTGCCTGACACTGCAGTGCCACTCCTAGATGGGCCAGGTGTTTGTGTCGGCCACTTGTGTCGCTTAGCTTAGTCACACAGCCACCTTGGTGCGCCTCTTTTTTTCTTTGCATCATGTGCTGTTTGGGGACTATTTTTTGGAAGGGCCATCCTGTCTTGATTGACACTGCAGTGCCACTCCTAGATGGGCCAGGTGTTTGTGTCGGCCACTTGTGTCGCTTAGCTTAGTCACACAGCGAACTTGGTGCGCCTCTTTTTTTCTTTGCATCATGTGCTGTTTGGGGACTATTTTTTTGAAGGGCCATCCTGCCTGACACTGCAGTGCCACTCCTAGATGGGCCAGGTGTTTGTGTCGGCCACTTGTGTCGCTTAGCTTAGTCACACAGCGACCTTGGTGCGCCTCTTTTTTTCTTTGCATCATGTGCTGTTTGGGGACTATTTTTTTGAAGGTCCATCCTGCCTGACACTGCAGTGCCACTCCTAGATGGGCCAGGTGTTTGTGTCGGCCACTTGTGTCGCTTAGCTTAGTCACACAGCCACCTTGGTGCGCTTCTTTTTTTCTTTGCATCATGTGCTGTTTGGGGACAATTTTTTGGAAGGGCCATCCTGTCTTTATTGACACTGCAGTGCCACTCCTAGATGGGCCAGGTGTTTGTGTCGGCCACTTGTGTCGCTTAGCTTAGTCACACAGCGACCTAGGTGCGCCTCTTTTTTTCTTTGCATCATGTGCTGTTTGGGGGCTATTTTTTTGAAGGGCCATCCTGCCTGACACTGCAGTGCCACTCCTAGATGGGCCAGGTGTTTGTGTCGGCCACTTCTGTCGCTTAGCTTAGTCACACAGCGACCTTGGTGCGCCTCTTTTTTTCTTTGCATCATGTGCTGTTTGGGGACTATTTTTTTGAAGGGCCATCCTGCCTGACACTGCAGTGCCACTCCTAGATGGGCCAGGTGTTTGTGTCGGCCACTTGTGTCGCTTAGCTTAGTCACACAGCCACCTTGGTGCGCCTCTTTTTTTCTTTGCATCATGTGCTGTTTGGGGACTATTTTTTGGAAGGGCCATCCTGTCTTGATTGACACTGCAGTGCCACTCCTAGATGGGCCAGGTGTTTGTGTCGGCCACTTGTGTCGCTTAGCTTAGTCACACAGCGAACTTGGTGCGCCTCTTTTTTTCTTTGCATCATGTGCTGTTTGGGGACTATTTTTTTGAAGGGCCATCCTGCCTGACACTGCAGTGCCACTCCTAGATGGGCCAGGTGTTTGTGTCGGCCACTTGTGTCGCTTAGCTTAGTCACACAGCGACCTTGGTGCGCCTCTTTTTTTCTTTGCATCATGTGCTGTTTGGGGACTATTTTTTTGAAGGTCCATCCTGCCTGACACTGCAGTGCCACTCCTAGATGGGCCAGGTGTTTGTGTCGGCCACTTGTGTCGCTTAGCTTAGTCACACAGCCACCTTGGTGCGCTTCTTTTTTTCTTTGCATCATGTGCTGTTTGGGGACAATTTTTTGGAAGGGCCATCCTGTCTTTATTGACACTGCAGTGCCACTCCTAGATGGGCCAGGTGTTTGTGTCGGCCACTTGTGTCGCTTAGCTTAGTCACACAGCGACCTTGGTGCGCCTCTTTTTTTCTTTGCATCATGTGCTGTTTGGGGACTATTTTTTGGAAGGGCCATCCTGCCTGATACTGCAGTGCCACTCCTAGATGGGCCAGGTGTTTGTGTCGGCCACTTGTGTCGCTTAGCTTAGTCACACAGCGACCTTGGTGCGCCTCTTTTTTTCTTTGCATCATGTGCTGTTTGGGGACTATTTTTTGGAAGGGCCATCCTGCCTGACACTGCAGTGCCACTCCTAGATGGGCCAGGTGTTTGTGTCGGCCACTTGTGTCGCTTAGCTTAGTCACACAGCGACCTTGGTGCGCCTCTTTTTTTCTTTGCATCATGTGCTGTTTGGGGACTATTTTTTTGAAGGGCCATCCTGCCTGACACTGCAGTGCCACTCCTAGATGGGCCAGGTGTTTGTGTCGGCCACTTGTGTCGCTTAGCTTAGTCACACAGCCACCTTGGTGCGCCTCTTTTTTTCTTTACATCATGTGCTGTTTGGGGACAATTTTTTGGAAGGGCCATCCTGTCTTTATTGACACTGC
Organism: Pseudophryne corroboree; assembly: GCF_028390025.1. Lineage (NCBI taxonomy): Eukaryota > Metazoa > Chordata > Amphibia > Anura > Myobatrachidae > Pseudophryne > Pseudophryne corroboree. The sequence goes on along the minus strand of NC_086453.1, from coordinate 213,546,978 downwards.
AGTGCCACTCCTAGATGGGCCAGGTGTTTGTGTCGGCCACTTGTGTCGCTTAGCTTAGTCACACAGCGACCTTGGTGCGCCTCTTTTTTTCTTTGCATCATGTGCTGTTTGGGGACTATTTTTTTGAAGGCCTTGGTGCGCCTCTTTTTTTCTTTGCATCATGTGCTGTTTGGGGACTATTTTTTTGAAGGGCCATCCTGCCTGATACTGCAGTGCCACTCCTAGATGGGCCAGGTGTTTGTGTCGGCCACTTGTGTCGCTTAGCTTAGTCACACAGCGACCTTGGTGCGCCTCTTTTTTTCTTTGCATCATGTGCTATTTGGGGACTATTTTTTTGAAGGGCCATCCTGCCTGACACTGCAGTGCCACTCCTAGATGGGCCAGGTGTTTGTGTCGGCCACTTGTGTCGCTTAGCTTAGTCACACAGCCACCTTGGTGCGCCTCTTTTTTTCTTTGCATCATGTGCTGTTTGGGGACAATTTTTTGGAAGGGCCATCCTGTCTTGATTGACACTGCAGTGCCACTCCTAGATGGGCCAGGTGTTTGTGTCGGCCACTTGTGTCGCTTAGCTTAGTCACACAGCGACCTAGGTGCGCCTCTTTTTTTCTTTGCATCATGTGCTGTTTGGGGGCTATTTTTTTGAAGGGCCATCCTGCCTGACACTGCAGTGCCACTCCTAGATGGGCCAGGTGTTTGTGTCGGCCACTTCTGTCGCTTAGCTTAGTCACACAGCGACCTTGGTGCGCCTCTTTTTTTCTTTGCATCATGTGCTGTTTGGGGACTATTTTTTTGAAGGGCCATCCTGCCTGACACTGCAGTGCCACTCCTAGATGGGCCAGGTGTTTGTGTCGGCCACTTGTGTCGCTTAGCTTAGTCACACAGCCACCTTGGTGCGCCTCTTTTTTTCTTTGCATCATGTGCTGTTTGGGGACTATTTTTTGGAAGGGCCATCCTGTCTTGATTGACACTGCAGTGCCACTCCTAGATGGGCCAGGTGTTTGTGTCGGCCACTTGTGTCGCTTAGCTTAGTCACACAGCGACCTTGGTGCGCCTCTTTTTTTCTTTGCATCATGTGCTGTTTGGGGACTATTTTTTTGAAGGGCCATCCTGCCTGACACTGCAGTGCCACTCCTAGATGGGCCAGGTGTTTGTGTCGGCCACTTGTGTCGCTTAGCTTAGTCACACAGCGACCTTGGTGCGCCTCTTTTTTTCTTTGCATCATGTGCTGTTTGGGGACTATTTTTTTGAAGGTCCATCCTGCCTGACACTGCAGTGCCACTCCTAGATGGGCCAGGTGTTTGTGTCGGCCACTTGTGTCGCTTAGCTTAGTCACACAGCCACCTTGGTGCGCCTCTTTTTTTCTTTGCATCATGTGCTGTTTGGGGACAATTTTTTGGAAGGGCCATCCTGTCTTGATTGACACTGCAGTGCCACTCCTAGATGGGCCAGGTGTTTGTGTCGGCCACTTGTGTCGCTTAGCTTAGTCACACAGCCACCTTGGTGCGCTTCTTTTTTTCTTTGCATCATGTGCTGTTTGGGGACAATTTTTTGGAAGGGCCATCCTGTCTTTATTGACACTGCAGTGCCACTCCTAGATGGGCCAGGTGTTTGTGTCGGCCACTTGTGTCGCTTAGCTTAGTCACACAGCGACCTTGGTGCGCCTCTTTTTTTCTTTGCATCATGTGCTGTTTGGGGACTATTTTTTGGAAGGGCCATCCTGCCTGACACTGCAGTGCCACTCCTAGATGGGCCAGGTGTTTGTGTCGGCCACTTGTGTCGCTTAGCTTAGTCACACAGCGACCTTGGTGCGCCTCTTTTTTTCTTTGCATCATGTGCTGTTTGGGGACTATTTTTTTGAAGGGCCATCCTGCCTGACACTGCAGTGCCACTCCTAGATGGGCCAGGTGTTTGTGTCGGCCACTTGTGTCGCTTAGCTTAGTCACACAGCCACCTTGGTGCGCCTCTTTTTTTCTTTACATCATGTGCTGTTTGGGGACAATTTTTTGGAAGGGCCATCCTGTCTTTATTGACACTGCAGTGCCACTCCTAGATGGGCCAGGTGTTTGTGTCGGCCACTTGTGTCGCTTAGCTTAGTCACACAGCGACCTTGGTGCGCCTCTTTTTTTCTTTGCATCATGTGCTGTTTGGGTACTATTTTTTTGAAGGGCCTTGGTGCGCCTCTTTTTTTCTTTGCATCATGTGCTGTTTGGGGACTATTTTTTGGAAGGGCCATCCTGCCTGATACTGCAGTGCCACTCCTAGATGGGCCAGGTGTTTGTGTCGGCCACTTGTGTCGCTTAGCTTAGTCACACAGCGACCTTGGTGCACCTCTTTTTTTCTTTGCATCATGTGCTATTTGGGGACTATTTTTTTGAAGGGCCATCCTGCCTGACACTGCAGTGCCACTCCTAGATGGGCCAGGTGTTTGTGTCGGCCACTTGTGTCGCTTAGCTTAGTCACACAGTCACCTTGGTGCGCCTCTTTTTTTCTTTGCATCATGTGCTGTTTGGGGACAATTTTTTGGAAGGGCCATCCTGTCTTGATTGACACTGCAGTGCCACTCCTAGATGGGCCAGGTGTTTGTGTCGGCCACTTGTGTCGCTTAGCTTAGTCACACAGCGACCTAGGTGCGCCTCTTTTTTTCTTTGCATCATGTGCTGTTTGGGGACTATTTTTTTGAAGGGCCATCCTGCCTGACACTGCAGTGCCACTCCTAGATGGGCCAGGTGTTTGTGTCGGCCACTTCTGTCGCTTAGCTTAGTCACACAGCGACCTTGGTGCGCCTCTTTTTTTCTTTGCATCATGTGCTGTTTGGGGACTATTTTTTTGAAGGGCCATCCTGCCTGACACTGCAGTGCCACTCCTAGATGGGCCAGGTGTTTGTGTCGGCCACTTGTGTCGCTTAGCTTAGTCACACAGCCACTTTGGTGCGCCTCTTTTTTTCTTTGCATCATGTGCTGTTTGGGGACAATTTTTTGGAAGGGCCATCCTGTCTTGATTGACACTGCAGTGCCACTCCTAGATGGGCCAGGTGTTTGTGTCGGCCACTTGTGTCGCTTAGCTTAGTCACACAGCGACCTTGGTGCGCCTCTTTTTTTCTTTGCATCATGTGCTGTTTGGGGACTATTTTTTTGAAGGGCCATCCTGCCTGACACTGCAGTGCCACTCCAAGATGGGCCAGGTGTTTGTGTCGGCCACTTGTGTCGCTTAGCTTAGTCACACAGCCACCTTGGTGCGCCTCATTTTTTCTTTGCATCATGTGTTGTTTGGGGACAATTTTTTGGAAGGGCCATCCTGTCTTAATTGACACTGCAGTGCCACTCCTAGATGGGCCAGGTGTTTGTGTCGGCCACTTGTGTCGCTTAGCTTAGTCACACAGCCACCTTGGTGCGCCTCTTTTTTCTTTGCATCATGTGCTGTTTGGGGACTATTTTTTTGAAGGGCCATCCTGCCTGACACTGCAGTGCCACTCCTAGATGGGCCAGGTGTTTGTGTCGGCCACTTGTGTCGCTTAGCTTAGTCACACAGCCACCTTGGTGCACCTCTTTTTTTCTTTGCATCATGTGCTGTTTGGGGACAATTTTTTGGAAGGGCCATCCTGTCTTGATTGACACTGCAGTGCCACTCCTAGATGGGCCAGGTGTTTGTGTCGGCCACTTGTGTCGCTTAGCTTAGTCACACAGCCACCTTGGTGCGCCTCTTTTTTTCTTTGCATCATGTGCTGTTTGGGGACTATTTTTTTGAAGGGCCATCCTGCCTGACACTGCAGTGCCACTCCTAGATGGGCCAGGTGTTTGTGTCGGCCACTTGTGTCGCTTAGCTTAGTCACACAGCCACCTTGGTGTGCCTCTTTTTTTCTTTGCATCATGTGCTGTTTGGGGACAATTTTTTGGAAGGGCCATCCTGTCTTGATTGACACTGCAGTGCCACTACTAGATGGGCCAGGTGTTTGTGTCGGCCACTTGTGTCGCTTAGCTTAGTCACACAGCCACCTTGGTGCGCCTCTTTTTTTCTTTGCATCATGTGCTGTTTGGGGACTATTTTTTTGAAGGGCCATCCTGCCTGACACTGCAGTGCCACTCCTAGATGGGCCAGGTGTTTGTGTCGGCCACTTGTGTCGCTTAGCTTAGTCACACAGCCACCTTGGTGCGCCTCTTTTTTTCTTTGCATCATGTGCTGTTTGGGGACAATTTTTTGGAAGGGCCATCCTGTCTTGATTGACACTGCAGTGCCACTCCTAGATGGGCCAGGTGTTTGTGTCGGCCACTTGTGTCGCTTAGCTTAGTCACACAGCGACCTAGGTGCGCCTCTTTTTTTCTTTGCATCATGTGCTGTTTGGGGACTATTTTTTTGAACTGCCATCCTGCCTGACACTGCAGTGCCACTCCTAGATGGGCCAGGTGTTTGTGTCGGCCACTTGTGTCGCTTAGCTTAGTCACACAGCCACCTTGGTGCGCCTCTTTTTTTCTTTGCATCATGTGCTGTTTGGGGACTATTTTTTTGAAGGGCCATCCTGCCTGACACAGCAGTGACACTCCTAGATGGGCCAGGTGTTTGTGTCGGCCACTTGTGTCGCTTAGCTTAGTCACACAGCCACCTTGGTGCGCCTCTTTTTTTCTTTGCATCATGTGCTGTTTGGGGACTATTTTTTGGAAGGGCCATCCTGCCTGACACTGCAGTGCCACTCCTACATGGGCCAGGTGTTTGTGTCGGCCACTTGTGTCGCTTAGCTTAGTCACACAGCCACCTTGGTGCGCCTCTTTTTTTCTTTGCATCATGTGCTGTTTGGGGACTATTTTTTTGAGGGGCCATCCTGCCTGACACTGCAGTGCCACTCCTACATGGGCCAGGTGTTTGTGTCGGCCACTTGTGTCGCTTAGCTTAGCCATCCAGCGACCTCGGTGCAAATTTTAGGACTAAAAATAATATTGTGAGGTGTGAGGTGTTCAGAATAGACTGGAAATGAGTGGAAATTATGGTTATTGAGGTTAATAATACTATGGGATCAAAATGACCCCCAAATTCTATGATTTAAGCTGTTTTTTAGGGTTTTTTGAAAAAAACACCCGAATCCAAAACACACCCGAATCCGACAAAAAATTTTCGGTGAGGTTTTGCCAAAACGCGTCCGAATCCAAAACACGGCCGCGGAACCGAACCCAAAACCAAAACACAAAACGCGAAAAATTTCTGTGCACATCACTAAACCAAAACACGAAAGGGTGGTTTTGGCAAAACCAAGCCAAAACCAAAACACGAAAATGAAATTGGAACCAAAACCAAAACACAAAACACGAAAAGTGCCAGTCGCACATCTCTACTGACAAACCTGAATAACCCCCTATGTCCACAAGATCAGCCAATAGAAAAAATAAGGGAGTTTCACCTTGCATCCATAACGTAGTCTTTTTAGCACAAGATATTTTGTTCACACTTAGGCACTCACATGGATTCCATGTACTTTTGCCATTTTAAATAGATGGTATTCACACCCTTATTTCAAACAATGCACTTACTTGTTAATAACATTTAAAAGCATATATAGCAATCACTCCGCATCTCCGTGCTATGGGCCTAATTCAGACCTGATCGCAACAGCAAAATCTTTCTCTACAGGGCAAAACCATGTGCACTGCAGGTGGGGCAGATATAACATGTGCAGAGAGTGTTAGATTTGGGTGGGTTATTTTGTTTCTGTGCAGAGTAAATACTAGAGATGTGCGGCGGGCACTTTTCGTGTTTTGGGGGTCATTCCGAGTTGTTCGCTCGGTATTTTTTTCTCGCAACGGAGCGATTAGTCGCTAATGCGCATGCGCAATGTCCGCAGTGCGACTGCGCCAAGTAAATTTGCTATGCAGTTAGGTATTTTACTCACGGCATTACGAGGTTTTTTCTTCGTTCTGGTGATCGTAATGTGATTGACAGGAAGTGGGTGTTTCTGGGCGGAAACAGGCCGTTTTATGGGTGTGTGCGAAAAAACGCTACCATTTCGGGGGAAAAAGCGGGAGTGGCTGGAGAAACGGAGGAGTGTCTGGGCGAACGCTGGGTGTGTTTGTGACGTCAAACCAGGAACGACAAGCACTGAACTGATCGCAGATGCCGAGTAAGTGTGGAGCTACTCAGAAACTGCTAAGAGGTGTCTATTCGCTATTTTGCTAATCTTTCGTTCGCAATTTTGATAAGCTAAGATTCACTCCCAGTAGGCGGCGGCTTAGCGTGTGCAAAGCTGCTAAAAGCAGCTTGCGAGCGAACAACTCGGAATGACCCCCTTTGTGTTTTGGTTTTGGTTCTGGTTACATCCTCATGTTTTGGATCTGGATTGGTTTTGCCAAAACCACCCTTTCGAGTTTTGGTTTTGGGTAATTTTGATCCTACGGTATTATTAATCTCAATAACATTCATTTCCACTCATTTCCAGTCTATTCTGAACACCTCACACCTCACACCTCACAATATTGTTTTTAGGCCTAAAAGTTCCACCAAGGTAGCTGTATGGCTAAGTTAAGTGACACAAGTATGCAGCACAAACACCTGGCCCATCTAGGAGTGGCACTGCAGTGTCAGACAGGATGGCAGATTTAAAAACTAGGGCCCTCATTCCGAGTTGTTCGCTCTGTATTTTTCATCGCATCGCAGTGAAAATCCGCTTAGTACGCATGCGCAATGTTCGCACTGCGACTGCGCCAAGTAACTTTACTATGAAGAAAGTATTTTTACTCACGGCTTTTTCTTCGCTCCGGCGATCGTAATGTGATTGACAGGAAATGGGTGTTACTGGGCGGAAACACGGCGTTTCAGGGGCGTGTGGCTGAAAACGCTACCGTTTCCGGAAAAAACGCAGGAGTGGCCGGGGAAACGGTGGGAGTGCCTGGGCGAACGCTGGGTGTGTTTGTGACGTCAACCAGGAACGACAAGCACTGAAATGATCGCACAGGCAGAGTAAGTCTGAAGCTACTCTGAAACTGCTAAGTAGTTAGTAATCGCAATATTGCGAATACATCGGTCGCAATTTTAAGAAGCTAAGATTCACTCCCAGTAGGCGGCGGCTTAGCGTGTGTAACTCTGCTAAATTCGCCTTGCGACCGATCAACTCGGAATGAGGGCCTAGGCCCCAAACAGCACATCATGCAAAGAAGAAAAAGAGGTGCAATGAGGTAGTTGTATGACTAAGTTAAGCAACACAAGTGTGCGGCACGAACACCTGGCCCATCTAGGAGTGGCACTGCAGTGGCAGACAGGATGGCAGATTTACAAAATAGGCCCCAAACAGCACATGATGCAAAGAAGAAAAAGAAGTGCAATGAGGTAGCTGTATGACTAAGCTAAGCGACACAAGCGTGCGGCACAAACACCTGGCCCATCTAGGAGTGGTACTGCAGTGGCAGACAGGATGGCAGATTTAAAAAATAGGCCCCAAACAGCACATGATGCAAAGAAGAAAAAGAGGTGCAATGAGACAGCAGTATGACTAAGCTAAGCGACACAACTGTGCTGCACAAACACCTGGCCCATCTAGGGGTGGCACTGCAGTTGCAGACAGGATGGCACTTAAAAAAACTAGGCCCTAAACAGCACATCATGTAAAGAAGAAAAAGAAGTGCAATGAGGTAGCTGTATGACTAAGCTAAGCGACACAAGTGTGCGGCACAAACAACATGGGTCATGCTGGAATTTGCCCAGATGTAATACACGCACAATTTTTGTGACACAGGAGAGCGTACCCCTAAACCACAAACACACACGGCAAAGCCTGTAAAATTAATTTGGATAATAATAACCCTTTTGTTTGAAACTATTATAATAATATGCTGCACAGGCGAGCGTACCCCTACACCACACTGGGCAAACCCTGTAAAAATTATTTGGATAATAATATAAGTAATGTATATAAGCCTTCTATTTGGAGTAAATAATATACAGCACAGGACAGCACCACTGAACTTACACCACTGGACTGGACTTATACGGCAGTACCACTGGACATATATGGCAGTATCACTGGAATTATACGGCAGGATCACTGGAATTTTACGGCAGTACCACTGGACTTATACGGCAGTACCACTGGACATGTACGGCAGTTTCACTGGACTGGACTTATACACCAGTACCACTGGAATTATATGGCAGGATCACTGGACTTATACGCCAGTACCACTGGAATTATACGGCAGGATCACTGGAATTATATGGGAGGATCACTGGATTTATGCGGCAGTACTGCTGGACATATATACGGCAGTATCAATGGACATATACGGCAGTATGACTGGACATATTCGGCAGTACCACTGGACATATACAGCAGCACAGGGACACCACCACTGGACTGATGCAGGACAAAACAGCACCACTGCAATGGACTGGACTTATACGGCAGCACTGGACATATGGCAGCAGAGGACACCACCACTGAGACGCGTCCTCTCTCTACACTCTCCAATGTTGGAGTGAAGATGGCGGCGACGTGCGGCTCCTTATATGGAATCCAAACCCCACGAGAATCCGACAGTGGGATGATGACGTTTTGCCTCATTCTGGTTTCCGAGTCAGGCGGGAAAACCCGAGCCTAACTCGGATCCGGGATCGGGTAGTGAAGTTCGGGGGGATTCGGTTCTCAAGGAACCGAACCTGCTCATCTCTAGTAAATACTGGTTGCTTTATTTGTAGTTTGAAAACACCCCACCCAAATCTAACTCTCTCTGCATGTTATATTTGCCCCACCTGCACTACACATGGTTTTGCCCATTAGAGAAAGATGTTGCTGCTGCAATCAGGTCTAAATTAGGCTCTATATTGGCTTGTTACTGTTGCTGAGATGGTGTAACAACAAAGGATAGCAAAGTTCTGGATACTCAGCTTACTCATTGATGGGGTGAGTAGATGGTAAATGTCACAGTTCTGATGTGCAGGTGTCACAGCCACCACTTAATGAGTGGATCCGCTTGTGAGAAAAGGAATTTTGCTGTCCTTCCTGTTACACCATCTCAGCAACTAGTGGGAGTTAATATACCAAGGAGATGAGCAGCGGGGTGATCACTACAGTGTCGGACTGAGGCATGAAAGGCCCACCGGGGTAATGCAGTAGAAGATACCCATGTTTAGAGGTGAGGTCAGCCACCACAGATGCTTGGCTAACCATTATAGACTGCATGGTCTGGGTCCTTTTATCAATATATGTACTTAGAGGAGGGGGTGGGCCCTCAGGCGGTGGGACCCACCAGGGATTCCCCTACATCCCTGTGAGCCAGTTCGACCCTGGATCACTATATATGTATTTAATTGTTTTTAACATCTGAGTTCATTTTGGGATCTTTGCACTTATTGCACTTTGCCTGTTTTCTCTTTAGTATTATTTCCCTGACCAAATTCTAAACGAATGAGGCAAGCAGGGTAACACATTTATAGTGGCGGTTGGGATGCTGGCAGTTAGAATTCTGACCACGGCATCCCGATGATCAGAATCCTGACAGGCCAACTAACCCTAACCCTCCCGGCATTTGGTCGTTTGGGATCCGAGCGTTCGGGATTCTGGAGCTGGGCAGGTGATACTACTTGGGATGCCGGTGTCGACATTCCGAGTAGTGTCAGGATCCTGGTGTCAGTATATCAACTGCCGGGATCCCCGACCACCGGGATCTTGACCGGATCCCTTTAAAGGCACTGGGTAAAAGGAGAGGAGAAGAAATAAGAATCACCATTTGTTTCCCCAATAGAAATTGAGAGTGTGAATACCATCTATTTAAAAGAGCACTGAGAAGTATATGGAATCCATGCCTAAAGGGCCCCATACACTAATGCGACATGTCCGTCCATCTCGAGCATAAATCTTGTGCTAAAAAGTAGAGATGAACGGGTTCGGTTCTCAGAGAACCGAACCCCCCACGAACTTCACCATCCGAGCCCAGATACGAGTCAGGCTCAGGTTTTCCCGCCTGACTCGGAAACCAGAAAGAGGCAAAACGTCATCATCACGCTGTCGGATTCTCGAGGGGTTTGGATTCCATATAAGGAGCCGCGCGTCGCCGCCATTTTCACTCTGGCATTGGAGAGTGTAGAGAGAGGACGTGTCTCCGTCCTCAGTGTCCGTGTCTTGTGCTTCATCTGTCCAGTCACAGTGGTTGTGTCTTCTGCTGCCATATGTCCAGTGCTGCTGTATAAGTACAGTCCAGTGGTGCTGTGTTGTGCTGCATCTGTCCAGTGGTGGTGTCTTGTGCTGCATCAGTCCAGTCACAGTGGTGGTGTCCTCTGCTGCCATATATCCAGTGCTGCTGTATAAGTACAGTCCAGTGGTGCTGTGTTGTGCTGCATCAGTTTATTTATTAACAGTTTCATATATAGCGCAGCATATTCCGTTGCGCTTTACAATTAGAGCAACAGTAATAGAGCTAAACTGGGTAAAAACAGACAGACATAGAGGTAGGAAGGCCCTGCTCGCAAGCTTACAATCTATAGGGGTTCAGTGGTGGTGTGTTGTGCTGCATCAGTCCAGTCACAGTGGTGGTGTCCCCTGCTGCCATATGTCCAGTGCTGCTGTATAAGTCCAGTCCAGTGGTGCTGTGTTGTGCTGCATCAGTCCAGGGGTGGTGTGTTGTGCTGCATCAGTCCAGTCACAGTGGGGGTGTCCTCTGCTGCCATATGTCCAGTGCTGCTGTATAAGTCCAGTCCATTGCAGTGGCGCTGTGTTATCCTGCATCAGTCCAGTGGTGGTGACACTGTGCTGCCATATATGTCCAGTGGTACTGCCGTATATGTCCAGTGATCCTGCCTTATATGTCCATTGATACTGACGTATATGTCCAGCGGTACTGCCATATAAATGCAGTGATCCTGCCGTATAATTCCAGTGATCCTGCTGTATAATTCCAGTGATACTGCTGTATAAGTCCAGTGATCCTGCCATATATGTCCATTGATACTGCCGTATATGTCCAGCGGTACTGCCGTATAAATCCAATGATCCTGCCGTATAATTCCAGTGGTACTGGTGTATAAGACCAGTGATCCTTCCGTATAATTACAGTGGTACTGGCATATAAATCCAGTCCAATGATACTGCCGTATATGTCCAGTGATACTGCTGTATATGTCCAGCGGTACTGCCGTATATGTCCAGCGGTACTGCTGTAAAAAATCCAGTGATCCTGCCGTATAATTGCAGTGATCCTGCCGTATAAGTCCAGTGATCCTGCCGTATAATTCCAGTGATCCTGACGTATAATTCCAGTGGCACTGGCGTAAAAATCCAGTGATCCTACCGTATAATCCAGTGATCCTGCCATATATGTCCATTGATAGTGCCGTATATGTCCAGCGGTACTGCCGTATAACTCCAGTGATCCTGCCTTATAAGTCCAGTGATCCTGCCTTATAAATTCAGTGATCCTGCCGTATAATTCCAGTGATCCTGCCATATACAGTAATTCCAGTGATCCTGCCGTATAATTGCTGTGATCCTGCCATATACGTCCAGTGATCCTGCCATATAATTCCAGTGGTACTGGCATATAAATCCAGTCCAGTGATACTGCTGTATATGTCCAGTGGTACTGCCGTATAATTCCAGTGGTACTGCCGTATAATTCCAGTGATCCTGCCGTATAAATTGATGTGATCCTGCCATATACGTCCAGTGATCCTGCCATATAATTCCAGTGATACTGCCGTATAATTCGTGGTACTGGCATATAAATCCAGTCCAGTGATACTGCTGTATATGTCCAGTGGTACTGCCGTATAACTCCAGTGGTACTGCCGTATAATTCCAGTGATCCTGCCGTATAATTCTAGTGATCCTACCGTATAATTCCAGTGGTACTGGCGTATAAATCCAGTCCAGTGATACTGCCGTATATGTCCAGTGGTACTGCCGTATAATTCCAGTGATCCTGACGTATAATTCCAATCCAGTGATACTGCTGTATATGTCCAGTGGTACTGCCGTATAACTCCAGTGGTACTGCCGTATAATTCCAGTGATCCTGCCGTATAATTCCAGTGGTACTGGCGTATAAATCCAGTCCAGTGATACTGCCGTATATGTCCAGTGGTACTGCCGTATAATTCCAGTGATCCTGCCGTATAGTGTCGGACTGGGGAATGAAGGGCCCACCGGTGGTATCCCCTGTTCCCCTGTGGGAAAGTCTGACTCTGCTGCCGTATAATTCCAGTGATCCTGCGTATAATTCCAGTGGTACTGGCATATAAATACAGTCCAGTGATACTGCTGTATATGTCCAGTGGTACTGCCGTATAAATCCAGTGATCCTGCCGTATAATTCCAGTGGTACTGCCGTATAATTCCAGAGAGCCTGACGTATAATTCCAGTGATCCTGCCGTATAATTCCAGTGATACTGCCATATATGTCCAGTGGTACTGCCATATAATTCCAGTGATACTGCCATATATATATATACCCTGTTGCAAAGCGGATTACTGAGGCCATAACAACTATGCTGGTGTTAGACATGCATCCAGTATTCGCCATTAGTGCAGTGGGACTGCAGTGCCAACCCTAGATGGGCCAGGTGTTTGTGCCGCACACTTGTGTCGCTTAGCTTAGTCATACAGCTACCTCATTGCCCTCTTTTACTTCTTGGTATGATGTGCTGTTTGGGTACTATTATTTTTTTAAGTACCATCCCGTCTGACACTTCAATGCCACTCATAGATGGGCCAATTGTTTGTGTCGCTTAGCTTAGTCATACAGCTACCTCATTGCATCTCTTTTACATCTTTGCATGATGTGCTGTTTGGGGCCTTTTTTTTAATATCTGCCCTCCTGTCTGACACTGCAGTGCCACTCCTAGATGGGCCAATTGTTTGTGTCGCTTAGCTTAGTCATACAGCGACCTCATTGCACCTCTTTTACATATTTGCATGATGTGCTGTTTGGGGCCTTTTTTTAATATCTGCCATCCTGTCTGACACTGCAGTGCCACTCCTAGATGGGCCAGGTGTTTGTGCTGCACACTTGTGTCGCTTAGCTTAGTCATACAGAAACCTCGGTGAGCCTCTTTTTCTTCTTTGCATCATGTGCTGTTTGGGGACTAGTTTTTTTAAGTGCCATCCTGTCTGCAACTGCATTTCCACTCCTAGATGAGCCAGGTGTTTTTTGCCGCACACTTGTGTCGCTTAGCTTAGTCATACAGCCACCTCGGTGCAACCTTTTGGCCTAAAAACAATATTGTGAGGTGTGAGGTGTTCAGAATAGACTGGAAATGAGAGGAAATTAATGTTATTGAGGTTAATAATACCGTAGGATCAAATTACCCCAAAATTTTGTGATTTTAGCCATTTTTATGTTTTTTTTCTCTAAAAATCATCCAGATCCAAAACCAAAACCAAAACAAGAAATGGTGGTTTTAGCAAAACCAATCCAAAACCAAAACACAAGCGGGGAATTAGAACCAAAACACAAAACACGAAAAGTGCCTGCTGCACATCTCTACAAAAGACATCTAGCTATCTACTCTCATGTGAGTGTCACAGAGTTCTGCGTAGAAAGAAACACAGATCACCACAATGCAGCATTAAATAGGCCAGCATGATATTTAGTAATGAAGAGTACAAGAGAGTCACACAGCTTTGAACATTACACGACAAGCTACACACAGTCTTGAGTCTACAGAGATGATTATGAATTAGATAAGTGGTACAGCCCAATAAAAAATTCTGCTGGTGCTTAAATAAGTAATACGTGGCATCACACGCTAGCACTGCAGTGCTTTTTTAAGTTGATTTCCCTAGTATTTTCTATACATGCATTAAACTTACCCTTACACGATTGTAGCATGTATTCCTGCTCCAGTTTCATGAAGATAATCCAGAGACATGAGCTTTATTTTTTATCCTCTGTTAGCGGGTTGGCTGAGGCAGAGGCGTCACCGTGTGTGATCGCGGCAAAAAACGGCGTGACCTTACAGTTTGGGGGCGTGGCTTCACAGGGATCCGGGAATCGTCACTCTGGGGGCGTGCCCAGCATCTCCAGAGATGCTGGGCTTCCCCCAGAGACGGTCTCAGTGTGCTGTCGGCTCCTCTGCTATGACAGGAGCCGGGTGCTGTCGCAGAATTTCACACTGCAGCACCTGGCTCCTGTCACTGCGGAGGAGCTGACATTTGGTGTCACCCCCTCCAGGTGTCACACCCGGATGCGGCCGCACCCCCCACACCCGCCTTGTAACGCCACTGGGCTGAGTGATATGCATTAGCAGAAGCATCAGTGCTAATAGATACTCCCTAATGCAGTGGCCTAGCAAGAGCCCTTTCAGATCACGTGGTGGCTTCGGGGCACCGGCGCCTCTGTTATGCAGATTCCATGTGGTCTGACCATTCAGATGGAAATCTGCTGAAAATGTCCCTCCGAAAATGTCAGCCGCCTAGGAGGAGACAGATGTTAGCGGTCCTACTGGACCTCTATCATCTGTCAGGGAAGCACAGCGTGTATAGCGTTATCCGGAAGTGCCAATATTCCGTGAATGCTAGTGGCGCCAGTAAGCATGAAACCCCTGACAACAAGCATGAAACTCCTGGCAACGAGCTTGTAGGTAGAAATTAGAATGAATTTATGGGGTGCGCCAAAAACTTTTTCGGCTGGAAGGCGCAAAATTTATAGTTATGCCATTGCCCTAATTGTCCTGTTTTACCATTGGTAAAGGTGGTACCGACGTCCGACATAGGGCCAGATTCAGAGATGTCTGCAAACCCATTGGTTTACGTACATCTTTGATGTTTAGATTAGATGAGGACTGACTAAGTTTGAGGTTATGTAAGAGCCCAATTTTTTGTGATTGGTTGTGTAATGACTAAGCAGTTGTTAGGTAGATTTCAAGTGTCCGGGTATTTTTCCCATAGGTCTGTTGGTATGCCAATCAATGATAGGGGGTGTAGGCTTAGGTTAGTATATCATTCCCAGTCAGGTGCCTCAGACTTCCTCTTGCCATTTTCTTGGACTGCCCTTGCCCTCCCACCCGCCCAGAAGTTTTTTTCTTTTTCTCTTGCTTTCCTACTATTTCATTGGCTATTAACAGCGGGAAGTCGCTACCATCCAGCAGTCAGCTAGGCATAAGTGGTCATTATGGGGCACCCTCTTTTGGAAAGACGGCGAGTGTGTCCTTACCTTGCGGGTGGACAACAGACGTTCTCCTGCGGGAAAGAATGGTGGATCCTGCACAATGCAGGTTATGCAGGTAGGAGGCGGTGTTGTTGTTTAGGCCCCTCCTACATGTTGGTGGATACAATTTAAGTGACTGGAGCTGGCATCTGCTAGCGACTTTTCCTTTGCCATCCTCCAACATAAATTAACTAATTAATATAATTCTAGTTTAACATCAGGTCAGCCATTAATAAATACTGTCTGACCTTTAACTCCAGCTATCGGTGTCTGTGTCGTTATTTTAGTTATAAGTTTGTCTGTGTTGTTATTTTAGTGTTAGCTAGCTTAAAGAAGGTGTTTATGTTAATCGCAATAAATTTATGGGCGCCTTACCAAGTCTGTGACGGTGGTCTTGGTGTCTCCTAATCTCCTTGATTGACATGCTGCTGCCGTTTGGGGACAGGGAGGGGGTGAGAATTTATGGGGAGTGGTTGGAGAATGTGTATGCAATTGCGAATGAGTTTGCCAACATTAGCAATTCGGTAGCCTAGACAATTGCACTTGCAATGCATTAGAGTACAAACATGAATTAAGCCCAAAGTCACAACAGCTGTGCAATAGTGTCCATCTCTGAATCAGGCACATAGATGCTATCATATCCAGGCATGTAATGACACAACACAGGGGACACATACAAGCGACAAGACTTATGGTTAGGAAAATAAGAAGGAATGGACGACAGAGGAAAGGCAAGCATTGAGCAAAAAATCAATTCAATGAGGATGCAAAGCAAAAACAGAAAGGTTTTAGTGACGTGTTCCGTGTATATATGTGTGAGGGTATCATTAGAGATGGAGAATAAAGAGGTGGAAACTGCTTCCAGGTCATCAGAAGCCCATTGTATAACATTATCATGACAGCCTATGTGTCATATGCCAACACATACAGGGCCACTTTAATGTATGGGCACACTGAGCAGCTGTCCAGGACCACACAATTAGAGGGGCACTCAAGCAGGAGCAGGCTGGGCCGGCAGCATCCGGAGCTTCTTGGGGGCAAAATGCTGCCCAGTCACTCTGATTGTGTATTACATAGAGTCAGAGCAGCCACGCAGCATTCTCTACCTGCCTCCCAGCCTGCAGCCAGACAGTGAATGGCTGTCAGCATACTGATTGGTGGATGGTTGGAGCTATCCACCATTCAGAGTGCTGCATTCTCTACCTGCATCCCACCCTGCAGCCAGACAGAGAATGACTGTTAGAATGATGATTGGGGTATGGAGCTATCTACCAATCAGAGTGCTGACAGCCAGTCACTGTATGAAAGCATGTTGAGAGACTGCAAGGGAACGTAGGAGGGGTAAGTTATGATTCTTTAAGAAAATATATTCCCGTGAATGGGTGGGTAGAGGGTGCAGTGCATTGCTTTGCCCACAGTCTACAATGCTGATAAGAAGACCTTGAATACATACAGTGACGTGTGCTGTCTGCTGGCAGGTTAATACTGTATCCTGTCTAGTGAACTTTCTGAACATTGAACATAGGGGGTCATTCAGACCTGATCGCACGCTAGATTTTTTCGCTGCGCTGCGATCAGTTCAGAACTGCGCATGCGTATGAACTGCAATGCGCAGGCGCGTTGTACAGGTACAAAGTGAATTGTTGCTGTGCGATGGATTTAAAGAAGAGTCCATTCACACAGTCGATCGCAAGGAGATTGACAGGAAGAGGGCGTTTGTGTGTGGCAACGGACCGTTTTCTGGGAGTGGTTGGAAAAACACAGGCGTGTCCAAGCGTTTGCAGGGCGGGTGTCTGACGTCAATTCCGGGACCTGACAGGCTGAAGTGATCGCAGCGGCTTAGTGAGTTCTGGGCAACTCAGAAACTGCACAAAACTTTTTTGTAGTGCTCGGCTGCACATGCGATCACACGCTTGCAAAGCAAAAATACACTCCCCTATAGGCGGCGACTGTCTGATCGCAGCGCTGCAAAAAATCTCTAGCGAACGATCAGATCTGAAGTAGGCCCATAGATATTTATAAATTAACCTGATGACACATAAAACACACTTTAGTCTACTTATACGCACTTGTCTTGGCACAACCTAAATTACACTGGATATTTGTATTGCTGGAGGCTTATCTGAAAGTCTGCCAATATCACAGGAGTTAGTTAGACATAGTGACCCCGCTCTCCCTTATTATATCTTAGCTCTTCATATGTCTTCTGAAAACATTGCCTAACTAGAGATGCAACATGGAGGATTTCATTCACGTTAGTTCCTCGTGATTGCATTACAAACACTCTATGAACAGCAATATAAAAGAAATTAATAGCCTGTTTCTGGAAAATTGTGGTTTAAAATATACCTGAATCAAAATCTTATCAGGTGATAAAGCAGTGTCAATAGTGTGATTCCATGTGCCAATAGACAATAATACGCAGACACTTCATTTTCCAGCCGGCGCACCTTTCACTAATGATTTCCCTCGGAAACACTGTATGAATAACGTATGTTGCACAATGATCACAGGCCAGGTGTGGCAGTGTAAAGGAGGAATGTGGACTGATGAATTACAGCTAAATAGCATCACTGTGATTTATTTCTGTCATAACCTACTTAAGCAATTGCATGTCTACAAGTCATAAGAGACTTTGTTTCTCACCCGTTATCACTGATTACTATCAACCCTACAGAGCACTCAAATTATGACTAGACTAGCCTACGTGGCGCTAGCATGAACTGCTATGTTTCCAACTCTAGTTCATCTATGAGCCTTACGTTATTATTATTATTATTATTATTATTATTAATAATTATAAAGGTTAAACTTAAGTGTTACACAGTTGAGATTTCATAATTGATGGAGATAAACCGCCTGACCTTTTGCTTGTATCTTATTCTGCATACCTCCCAACTGTCCCGATTTTCGCGGGACAGTCCCGTTTTTTGGGGACTGTCCCGCTGTCCCACCCGCGGGCCACAGTGTCCCGCGGTAGGGGGGTCAGTTGGGAGGCTCTGTCAATCGCTGCGGTGAATAGACGCTGTGCGCATGCGCACAGCGTCTATTCAGTGGAGTCAGAGGGAGAGGGAGCATGCCAGCGGCTCACAGAGCGCTGGGCATGCCCCCTCAGTGACGAAAATGGGGGCGTGGCTCGCGATCGTGGGTCATTAGCGAAGCCACACACCCTTTTCATAGGCCATGCCCCCTTTTCGGGAGCGGTGTCCTGCTCCACAAGTAAAGAAAGTTGGGAGGTATGATTCTGTATTTAAAGCAATGAAGTTTTGAGCCTATTGGAGTGTGATATCATAGACAGACATTAACATAACAGTGCACATAAAGATTAAACCATTTTGTTGGCTACATTGTTACCTGGATAGCCCACATCAGGGAACTTACAGATAATACTCTGTAAGTGGCTTCAAGCTGTAGAAAGGCCCTAACCTAGAGGTTCCCAAACTGTGTGCCGTGGCTCCCTAAGGGTGCCTCGGGACACTTGCAGGGGTGCCCTGGGTTGGTGGTCCAGGACCAATTCAAATTATTCATGGTCAATATAATAGGAGAAACCAGTGCTGGTGGCTGCCAGTCATAAAATATGTGGCCAAACAGAAGCAAATCTTGTCCCTCACCACACAACTGACCCTAAGGATGACATATAAACGCAATCTACTTAATGTAATATTTCTTTCTAAATTTCTCAATAAAAATTTTTTGGCCTAGGGGTGCCGTGAAAAAAATTCTGATATTCTAGGGCGCCATGATTCAAAAAAGTTTGGAAACCACTGCCCTAACCTATGTAATAATAGAGAATTACATTTCCTGAGACAGACAGGCACATCCCCCCTACCCCTTCCCTGCTAATGACTCCCACCACAGATGGAAGAGAGTAGAG
Organism: Pseudophryne corroboree; assembly: GCF_028390025.1. Lineage (NCBI taxonomy): Eukaryota > Metazoa > Chordata > Amphibia > Anura > Myobatrachidae > Pseudophryne > Pseudophryne corroboree. Next base: position 213,527,990 of record NC_086453.1, on the reverse strand, counting down.
AGTTGTGACTTGGGTAAGTCTAGCAGGGGCAGCGGCTGAGATAAACTAGTCTGGCCCATTCAGCTTGAAAATGCCAAAATGCATTGCTGCTCCCTACATGTGTGACTTCTCTACAGGGCAGCAATCGGGGGGACTGTTTTCCCGGGCCCTTACAGAGATGGGGGCCCACCTCTGGCTCATACCGACAATACCAGGATAGATGCACAAGGCTGTGAAACAACAGAAAGCTAATAAACAGGGAGGACTTCTTAAAAAGAGATTTCCCTGCGTATCAGCTCTCTGTGAACCGTTCCTGTAGGTCCGCAACGCTCCACCTATAGGTGACATCACAATGTATGACATCACATAGGCGTGGGGTGGTGCGACAGAATCTTTTTTTATGGGGGGAGGGGCCTGTCTATTTTGTCAGTCCCGGCCCCACAATTTCTAATGGCAGCCCTGCTTCTCTGGCAGTGATCTGACGCCAAATATTTCCAAATTGCCTCACTGGACCAAACATAAATACCCAAGTCAGCTGATAACCTTTCTGCTGTGCGATCCCTGGAGCTGCTGCTAGCTGTTGGCTACATCCCTGCTTGAAGTTAGCTCAACTTCAAGAAGAGAAATAGCCGGCAGCAGCTTCAGGGATCGCACAACAGGCAGGTTAGTTATTAGTAGTGATGTGCACCGGACATTTTTCGGGTTTTGTGTTTTGGTTATGGATTCGGTTCCGCGGCCGTGTTTTGGATTCGGACGCGTTTTGGCAAAACCTCACCGAAAAATTTTTGTCGGATTCGGGTGTTTTTTTCAAAAAACCTTAAAAAACAGCTTAAATCATAGAATTTGGGGGTCATTTTGATCCCATAGTATTATTAACCTCAATAACCATAATTTCCACTCATTTCCAGTCTATTCTGAACACCTCACACCTCACAATATTATTTTTAGTCCTAAAATTTGCACCGAGGTCGCTGGATGGCTAAGCTAAGCGACACAAGTGGCCGACACAAACACCTGGCCCATCTAGGAGTGGCACTGCAGTGTCAGGCAGGATGGCACTTCAAAACAATAGTCCCCAAACAGCACATGATGCAAAGAAAAAAAGAGGCGCACCAAGGTCGCTGTGTGACTAAGCTAAGCGACCCAAGTGGCCGACACAAACACCTGGCCCATCTAGGAGTGGCACTGCAGTGTCAGACAGGATGGCACTTCAAAAAAATAGTCCCCAAACAGCACATGATGCAAAGAAAAAAAGAGGTGCACCAAGGTCGCTGTGTGACTAAGATAAGCGACACAAGTGGCCGACACAAACACCTGGCCCATCTAGGAGTGGCACTGCAGTGTCAGACAGGATGGCACTTCAAAAAAATAGTCCCCAAACAGCACATGATGCAAAGAAAAAAAGAGGCGCACCAAGGTCGCTGTGTGACTAAGATAAGCGACACAAGTGGCCGACACAAACACCTGGCCCATCTAGGAGTGGCACTGCAGTGTCAGACAGGATGGCACTTCAAAAAAATAGTCCCCAAAAAGCACATGATGCAAAGAAAAAAAGAGGCGCACCAAGGTCGCTGTGTGACTAAGATAAGCGACACAAGTGGCCGACACAAACACCTGGCCCATCTAGGAGTGGCACTGCAGTGTCAGGCAGGATGGCACTTCAAAAAAATAGTCCCCAAACAGCACATGATGCAAAGAAAAAAAGAGGCGCACCAAGGTCGCTGTGTGACTATGCTAAGCGACACAAGTGGCCGACACAAACACCTGGCCCATCTAGGAGTGGCACTGCAGTGTCAGACAGGATGGCACTTCAAAAAAATTGTCCCCAAACAGCACATGATGCAAAGAAAAATGAAAGAAAAAAGAGGTGCTAGATGGAATTGTCCTTGGGCCCTCCCACCCACCCTTATGTTGTATAAACAGGACATGCACACTTTAACGAACCCATCATTTCAGCGACAGGGTCTGCCACACGACTGTGACTGAAATGACTGGTTGGTTTGGGCCCCCACCAAAAAAGAAGCAATCAATCTCTCCTTGCACAAACTGGCTCTACAGAGGCAAGATGTCCACCTCATCATCATCCTCCGATTCCTCACCCCTTTCACTGTGTACATCCCCCTCCTCACAGATTATTAATTTGTCCTCACTGGAATCCACCATCTCAGATCCCTGTGTACTTTCTGGAGGCAATTGCTGGTGAATGTCTCCACAGAGGAATTGATTATAATTCATTTTGATGAACATCATCTTCTCCACATTTTCTGGAAGTAACCTCGTACGCTGATTGCTGACAAGGTGAGCGGCTGCACTAAACACTCTTTCGGAGTACACACTGGAGGTAGGGCAACTTAGGTAGAATAAAGCCAGTTTGTGCAAGGGCCTCCAAATTGCCTCTTTTTCCTGCCAGTATACGTACGGACTGTCTGACGTGCCTACTTGGATGCGGTCACTCATATAATCCTCCACCATTCTTTCAATGGTGAGAGAATCATATGCAGTGAAAGTAGACGACATGTCAGTAATCGTTGGCAGGTCCTTCAGTCCGGATCAGATGTCAGCACTCGCTCCAGACTGCCCTGCATCACCGCCAGCGGGTGGGCTCGGAATTCTTAGCCTTTTCCTCGCACCCCCAGTTGCGGGAGAATGTGAAGGAGGAGATGTTGACGGGTCACGTTCCGCTTGACTTGACAATTTTCTCACCAGCAGGTCTTTGAACATCTGCAGACTTGTGTCTGCCGGAAAGAGAGATACAACGTAGGTTTTAAATCTAGGATCGAGCACGGTGGACAAAATGTAGTGCTCTGATTTCAACAGATTGACCACCCATGAATCCTGGTTAAGCGAATTAAGGGCTCCATCCACAAGTCCCACATGCCTAGCGGAATCGCTCTGTCTTAGCTCCTCCTTCAATGTCTCCAGCTTCTTCTTCAAAAGCCTGATGAGGGGAATGACCTGACTCAGGCTTGCAGTGTCTGAACTGACTTCACGTGTGGCAAGTTCAAAGGGTTGCAGAACCTTGCACAATGTTGAAATCATTCTTCACTGCGCTTGAGTCAGGTGCATTCCCCCTCCTTTGCCTATATCGTGGGCAGATGTATAGGATTGAATAGCCTTTTGCTGCTCCTCCATCCTCTGAAGCATATAGAGGGTTGAATTCCACCTCGTTACCACCTCTTGCTTCAGATGATGGCAGGGCAGGTTCAGGATTGTTTGGTGGTGCTCCAGTCTTCTGTACGCGGTGGCTGAATGCCGAAAGTGGCCCGCAATTCTTCGGGCCACCGACAGCATCTCTTGCACGCCCCTGTCGTTTTTTAAATAATTCTGCACCACCAAATTCAATGTATGTGCAAAACATGGGACGTGCTGGAATTTGCCCAGATGTAATGCACGCACAATATTGCTGGCGTTGTCCGATGTCACAAATCCCCTGGAGAGTCCAATTGGCGTAAGCCATTCTGCAATGATCTTCCTCAGTTTCCGTAAGAGGTTGTCAGCTGTGTGCCTCTTCTGGAAAGCGGTGATTCAAAGCGTAGCCTGCCTAGGAACGAGTTGGCGTTTGCGAGATGCTGCTACTGGTGCCACCGCTGCTGTTCTTGCTGCGGGAGGCAATACATCTACCCAGTGGGCTGTCACAGTCATATAGTCCTGAGTCTGCCCTGCTCCACTTGTCCACATGTCCGTGGTTAAGTGGACATTGGGTACAACTGCATTTTTTAGGACACTGGTGACTGTTTTTCTGACGTCTGTGTACATTTTCGGTATCGCCTGCCTAGAGAAATGGAACCTAGATGGTATTTGGTACCGGGGACACAGTACCTCAATCAAGTCTCTAGTTGCCTATAAATTAACGGTGGATACCGGAACCACGCTTCTCACTGCCCAGGCTGCCAAGGCCTGAGTTATCTGCTTTGCAGCAGGATGACTGCTGTGATATTTCATCTTCCTCGCAAAGGACTTTTGGACAGTCAATTGCTTACTGGAAGTAGTACAAGTGGTCTTCCGACTTCCCCTCTGGGATGACGATCGACTCCCAGCAGCAACAACAGCAGCGCCAGCAGCAGTAGGCGTTACACTCAAGGATGCATCGGAGGAATCCCAGGCAGGAGAGGACTCGTCAGACTTGCCAGTGACATGGCCTGCAGGACTATTGGCTTTCCTGGGTAAGGAGGAAATTAACACTGAGGGAGTTGGTGGTGTGGTTTGCAGGAGCTTGGTTACAAGAGGAAGGGATTTAGTGGTCAGTGGACTGCTTCCGCTGTCACCCAAAGTTTTTGAACTTGTCACTGACTTATGATGAATGCGCTGCAGGTGACGTATAAAGGAGGATGTTCCGAGGTGGTTAACATCCTTACCCCTACTTATTACAGCTTGACAAAGGCAACACACGGCTTGACACCTGTTGTCCGCATTTGTGTTGAAATAATTCCACACCGAAGAGCTGATTTTTTTTTGTATTTTGACCAGGCATGTCAATGGCCATATTCGTTCCACGGACAACAGGTGTCTCCCCGGGTGCCTGACTTAAACAAACCACCTCACCATCAGAATCCTCCTTGTCAATTTCCTCCCCAGCGCCAGCAACACCCATATCCTCATCCTGGTGTACTTCAACAGTGACATCTTCAATTTGACTATCAGGAACTGGACTGCGGGTGCTCCTTCCAGCACTTGCAGGGGGCGTGCAAATGGTGGAAGGCGCAAGCTCTTCCCGTCCAGTGTTGGGAAGGTCAGGCATCGCAACCGACACAATTGTACTCTCCTTGGGGATTTGTGATTTAGAAGAACGCACATTTCTTTGCTGTGCTTAAGTCTTTTCATTTTTCTAGCGAGAGGATGAGTGCTTCCATCCTCATGTGAATCTGAACCACTAGCCATGAACATAGGCCAGGGCCTCAGCCGTTCCTTGCCATTCCGTGTCGTAAATGGCATATTGGCAAGTTTACGCTTCTCATCAGACGCTTTCAATTTTGATTTTTGGGTCATTTTACTGAACTTTTGTTTTTTGGATTTTACGTGCTCTCTACTATGACATTGGGCATCGGCCTTGGCAGACGACGTTGATTGCATTTCATCGTCTCAACCATGACTAGTGGCAGCAGCTTCAGCACAAGGTGGAAGTGGATCTTGATCTTTCCCTATTTTAACCTCCACATTTTTGTTCTCCATTTTTTAATGTGTGGAATTATATGCCAGTATCAATAGCAATGGCCTACTACTATATATACTGCGCACAACTAAAATGCACCACAGGTATAGAATGTAGATGGATAGTATACTTGACGACACAGAGGTAGGTACAGCAGTGGCCTTCCGTACCGTACTGCTATATATACTGGTGGTCACTGTGTCAGCAAACTGCACAACTGAAATGCACCACAGGTATAGAATCTAGATGGATAGTATACTTAATGACGACACAGAGGTAGGTACAGCAGTGGCCTTCCGTACCGTACTGCTATATATACTGGTGGTCACTGTGTCAGCAAACTGCAAAACTAAAATGCACCACAGGTATAGAATGTAGATGGATAGTATACTTAATGACGACACAGAGGTAGGTACAGCAGTGGCCTTCCGTACAGTACTGCTATATATACTGGTGGTCACTGTGTCAGCAAACTGCAAAACTAAAATGCACCACAGGTATAGAATGTAGATGGATAGTATACTTAATGACGACACAGAGTAGGTACAGCAGTGGCTTTCTGTACCGTACTGCTATATATACTGGTGGTCACTGTGTCAGCAAACTGTACAACTGAAATGCACCACAGGTATAGAATGTAGATGGATAGTATACTTAATGACGACACAGAGGTGGGTACAGCAGTGGCCTTCCGTAACGTACTGCTATATATACTGGTGGTCACTGTGTCAGCAAACTGCAAAACTAAAATGCACCACAGGTATAGAATTTGAATCTAGATGGATAGTATACTTAATGACGACACAGAGGTAGGTACAGCAGTGGCCTTCCGTACCGTACTGCTATATATACTGGTGGTCACTGTGTCAGCAAACTGCACAACTGAAATGCACCACAGTTATAGAATCTAGATGGATTGTATACTTGACGACACAGAGGTAGGTACAGCAGTGGCCTTCCGTACCGTACTGCTATATATCCTGGTGGTCACTGTGTCAGCAAACTGCAAAACTAAAATGCACCACAGGTATAGAATGTAGATGGATAGTATACTTAATGACGACACAGAGGTAGGTACAGCAGTGGCCTTCCGTACCGTACTGCTATATATACTGGTGGTCACTGTGTCAGCAAACTGCACAACTGAAATGCACCACAGGTATAGAATGTAGATGGATAGTATACTTAATGACGACACAGAGGCAGGTACAGCAGTGGCCTTCCGTACCGTACTGCTATATATACTGGTGGTCACTGTGTCAGCAAACTGCAAAACTAAAATGCACCACAGGTATAGAATTAGAATGTAGATGGATAGTATACTTAATGACGACACAGAGGTAGGTACAGCAGTGGCCTTCCGTACCGTACTGCTATATATACTGGTGGTCACTGTGTCAGCAAACTGCAAAAATAAAATGCACCACAGGTATAGAATGTAGATGGATAGTATACTTAATGACGACACAGAGTAGTACAGCAGTGGCTTTCCGTACCGTACTGCTATATATACTGGTGGTCACTGTGTCAGCAAACTGCACAACTGAAATGCACCACAGGTATAGAATGTAGATGGATAGTATACTTAATGACGACACAGAGGTAGGTACAGCAGTGGCCTTCCGTACCGTACTGCTATACATACTGGTGGTCACTGTGTCAGCAAACTGCAAAACTAAAATGCACCACAGGTATAGAATGTAGATGGATAGTATACTTAATGATGACACAGAGGTAGGTACAGCAGTGGCCTTCCGTACCGTACTGCTATATATACTGGTGGTCACTGTGTCAGCAAACTGCACAACTGAAATGCACCACAGGTATAGAATCTAGATGGATAGTATACTTGACGACACAGAGGTAGGTACAGCAGTGGCCTTCCGTACCGTACTGCTATATATACTGGTGGTCACTGTGTCAGCAAACTGCACAACTGAAATGCACCACAGTTATAGAATCTAGATGGATAGTATACTTGACGACACAGAGGTAGGTACAGCAGTGGCCTTCCGTACCGTACTGCTATATATACTGGTGGTCACTGTGTCAGCAAACTGCAAAACTAAAATGCACCACAGGTATAGAATGTAGATGGATAGTATACTTAATGACGACACAGAGGTAGGTACAGCAGTGGCCTTCCGTACCGTACTGCTATATATACTGGTGGTCACTGTGTCAGCAAACTGCACAACTGAAATGCACCACAGGTATAGAATGTAGATGGATAGTATACTTAATGACGACACAGAGGTAGGTACAGCAGTGGCCTTCCGTACCGTACTGCTATATATACTGGTGGTCACTGTGTCAGCAAACTGCAAAACTAAAATGCACCACAGGTATAGAATTAGAATGTAGATGGATAGTATACTTAATGACGACACAGAGGTAGGTACAGCAGTGGCCTTCCGTACCGTACTGCTATATATACTGGTGGTCACTGTGTCAGCAAACTGCACAACTGAAATACACCACAGGTATAGAATGTAGATGGATAGTATACTTAATGACGACACAGAGGTAGGTACTGCAGTGGCCATTCCGTACCGTACTGCTATATATACTGGTGGTCACTGTGTCAGCAAACTGCACAACTGAAATGCACCACAGGTATAGAATGTAGATGGATAGTATACTTAATGACGACACAGAGGTAGGTACAGCAGTGGCCTTCCGTGCCGTACTGCTATATATACTGGTGGTCATTGTGTCAACAAACTGCAAAACTAAAATGCACCACAGGTATAGAATTAGAATCTAGATGGATAGTATACTTAATGACGACACAGAGGTAGGTACAGCAGTAACCTTCCGTACCGTACTGCTCTACATACTGGTGGTCACTGTGTCAGCAAACTGCAAAACTAAAATGCACCACAGGTATAGAATGTAGATGGATAGTATACTTAATGATGACACAGAGGTAGGTACAGCAGTGGCCTTCCGTACCGTACTGCTATATATACTGGTGGTCACTGTGTCAGCAAACTGCACAACTGAAATGCACCACAGGTATAGAATCTAGATGGATAGTATACTTAATGACGACACAGAGGTAGGTACAGCAGTGGCCTTCCGTACAGTACTGCTATATATACTGGTGGTCACTGTGTCAGCAAACTGCAAAAGTAAAATGCACCACAGGTATAGAATGTAGATGGATAGTATACTTAATGATGACACAGAGGTAGGTACAGCAGTGGCCTTCCGTACCGTACTGCTATATATACTGGTGGTCACTGTGTCAGCAAACTGCACAACTGAAATGCACCACAGGTATAGAATCTAGATGGATAGTATACTTGACGACACAGAGGTAGGTACAGCAGTGGCCTTCCGTACCGTACTGCTATATATACTGGTGGTCACTGTGTCAGCAAACTGCACAACTGAAATGCACCACAGGTATAGAATCTAGATGGATAGTATACTTGACGACACAGAGGTAGGTACAGCAGTGGCCTTCCGTACCGTACTGCTATATATACTGGTGGTCACTGTGTCAGCAAACTGGACAACTGAAATGCACCACAGTTATAGAATCTAGATGGATAGTATACTTGACGACACAGAGGTAGGTACAGCAGTGGCCTTCCGTACCATACTGCTATATATACTGGTGGTCACTGTGTCAGCAAACTGCAAAACTAAAACGCACCACAGGTATAGAATGTAGATGGATAGTATACTTAATGACGACACAGAGGTAGGTACAGCAGTGGCCTTCCGTACCGTACTGCTATATATACTGGTGGTCACTGTGTCAGCAAACTGCACAACTGAAATGCACCACAGGTATAGAATGTAGATGGATAGTATACTTAATGACGACACAGAGGTAGGCACAGCAGTGGCCTTCCGTACCGTACTGCTATATATACTGGTGGTCACTGTGTCAGCAAACTGCAAAACTAAAATGCACCACAGGTATAGAATTAGAATGTAGATGGATAGTATACTTAATGACGACACAGAGGTAGGTACAGCAGTGGCCTTCCGTACCGTACTGCTATATATACTGGTGGTCACTGTGTCAGCAAACTGCACAACTGAAATACACCACAGGTATAGAATGTAGATGGATAGTATACTTAATGACGACACAGAGGTAGGTACTGCAGTGGCCTTCTGTACCGTACTGCTATATATACTGGTGGTCACTGTGTCAGCAAACTGCACAACTGAAATGCACCACAGGTATAGAATGTAGATGGATAGTATACTTAATGACGACACAGAGGTAGGTACAGCAGTGGCCTTCCGTGCCGTACTGCTATATATACATGTGGTCATTGTGTCAACAAACTGCAAAACTAAAATGCACCACAGGTATAGAATTAGAATCTAGATGGATAGTATACTTAATGACGACACAGAGGTAGGTACAGCAGTAACCTTCCGTACCGTACTGCTATACATACTGGTGGTCAATGTGTCAGCAAACTGCAAAACTAAAATGCACCACAGGTATAGAATGTAGATGGATAGTATACTTAATGATGACACAGAGGTAGGTACAGCAGTGGCCTTCCGTACCGTACTGCTATATATACTGGTGGTCAATGTGTCAGCAAACTGCACAACTGAAATGCATCACAGGTATAGAATCTAGATGGATAGTATACTTAATGACGACACAGAGGTAGGTACAGCAGTGGCCTTCCGTACAGTACTGCTATATATACTGGTGGTCACTGTGTCAGCAAACTGCACAACTGAAATGCACCACAGTTATAGAATCTAGATGGATAGTATACTTGATGACACAGAGGTAGGTACAGCAGTGGCCTTCCGTACCGTACTGCTATATATACTGGTGGTCACTGTGTCAGCAAACTGCAAAACTAAAACGCACCACAGGTATAGAATGTAGATGGATAGTATACTTAATGACGACACAGAGGTAGGTACAGCAGTGGCCTTCCGTACCGTACTGCTATATATACTGGTGGTCACTGTGTCAGCAAACTGCACAACTGAAATGCACCACAGGTATACAATGTAGATGGATAGTATACTTAATGACGACACAGAGGTAGGTACAGCAGTGGCCTTCCGTACCGTACTGCTATATATACTGGTGGTCACTGTGTCAGCAAACTGCAAAACTAAAATGCACCACAGGTATAGAATTAGAATGTAGATGGATAGTATACTTAATGACGACACAGAGGTAGGTACAGCAGTGGCCTTCCGTACCGTACTGCTATATATACTGGTGGTCACTGTGTCAGCAAACTGCACAACTGAAATACACCACAGGTATAGAATGTAGATGGATAGTATACTTAATGACGACACAGAGGTAGGTACAGCAGTGGCCTTCCGTACCGTACTGCTATATATACTGGTGGTCACTGTGTCAGCAAAACTCTGCACTGTACTCCTCCTATATAATATTATACTGGTGGTCCCGACTCCCCAGTCCCCACAATAAAGCAGCACACTGAGCACAGATATGGAGTGTTTTTCAGGCAGACAACGTATAGTGGTGGTCACTGTCAGCAAAACTCTGCACTGTACTCCTCCTATATAATACAGCTGCTCCCCAGTCCCCACAATTAAGCAGTGTGAGCACAGATATATGCAGCACACTGAGCACAGATATGGAGTGTTTTTTTCAGGCAGAGAACGGATAAAACTGGTGGTCACTGATCAGCAAAACTCTGCACTGTACTCCTCCTATATTAATATAAAGCTGCTCCCCAGTCCCCACAATGATATAAGCAAGCACAAATATTTGCATCAACTCAACAATGAATAAACGGAGAGGACGCCAGCCACGTCCTCTCCCTAACATTTCCAATGCACGAGTGAAAATGGCGGCGACGCGCGGCTTCTTATATAGAATCCGAATCTCGCGAGAATCCGACAGCGGGATGATGACGTTCGGGCGCGCTCGGGTTAACCGAGCCATACGGGAAATTCCGAGTATGGCTCGGACCCGTGTAAAAAGGGTGAAGTTCGGGGGGGTTCGATTTCCGAGAAACCGAACCCGCTCATCACTAGTTATTAGCGGACTTGGGTATTTATGTTTGGTCCAGTGAGGCAATTTGTAAATGCTTGGCTCACTGCATGAAAGCATTGGCTGCACAGAACTGCGTGGCTCACTGCATGAAAGCAGGTTCCAGGTGACATGAGACTTATATTGGGATGATCCAGAGGGGCTTTTTGGGACTATCTGCTTTGATGGTATGTAGCAGACGCTAATGAGATGCTGATAGGCTGAGAGCTTTCATCTCTTCGTGTGACTAGAATGAGAACTGGATCCTTACAAGCAGGGGTTAATGTGTGTGGGGGGGGGGGAGAGGGGGGGGGGGTGGACAAGGTGGAACGGAGTTCCACTACTTGTAATGGTAGGGGAAACTAGTTCCACCTCGTCCATTGCCCTGCACAGTAATTCCAACAGAAAAGCCCGCCCCATTACCTTTGTTAATCGATGATGCAGGCATTGCTAGTGTTACTGATGAGCTGCAACCACCTCCTCCCAGCCCACCCCTCCTGGTACTCACACATGCTGTCTCTGTTGGAAAGCATTCATCCCCTCCTCAGGTCCCAGCACTACTGTGGTCATTATGTGTAAGAGGCACTAATATTGTGGGCATTATGTGTAAGGGGTACTACTACTGTGGTGCATTCTGTATACAAGGGCCACTACTACTGTGGGAATTGTGTATAAGCGGCACTACTGTGGTCATTATGTGTAAGAGGCACTACAACTGTGGGCATTATGTATAAGGGGCACTACTATTTTGGGAATTGTGTATAAGGGACACTACTGTGTGCATTGTATATACCAGGCACTACTGTGTGGCATAACATGTATAAAGGGTACCATTGTGTTGTGCAATGTGAATAAAGGTCACTTCTGAGTGACATAGCCATAATAAGGGCTATTACTATGTGGTGTAATATGAATAAGGGGCACTACATGCCGTGTAATGTGCTATTGTGTGGTTTAATTTGAATTGGGGGTACTATTGTGTGACCACGCTACTTCTTTGTGATATCAATGTCCCTTTATACAGTATGGGAAATACAGCACTAATTTATAGTTTGAAGGGGGGTGCCGAAAACACTAGCACTAGCGCTGGCTCCGCTTAGTGTGAGGAGGGAGGGGGGGGGGTGTAGGTGGCGGGGTAAATGAATTCCAGCACCTCTCCAGGACCACTTTAATCCCTGCCTACAAGTGGGGTTACATATTGACTTACACTTGCATTGATACACAGGAGAATTCAAAAGTAAGTGAAGGATTCAGCAGGGCCGTGACTAGGTGTGTGCAGAAGGTGCATTGCCCAAAGCGCACTTGCCCTGTGGGTGCACCTTCTACATACACCCTGAGTGGCTGCATTATCCCACCCACTGACGGCAGCCCGGCCGATCCTGCTCCCCTGTGCCTGGCGCCCGCAGCAGCCCCAAGCTCCAACCAGCTGGAGCCGTTGATCGCTGTGTAAAGTCAGCAGCAGTACTGGACAGGATATCCTCCCTGCTCTGCCACACTCCCGCGGCCAGCCCCCTCTCTGCCTGTGAATATAGTGTACAGACTCTGCAGAGGAGTCAGTTCTGTACAGGACCCGGCAACAGCGCAGGAAGAACGTAAACATCACGTAAGTGCCTACACAGACACTACACTATATTACACTACAGTACACTTCACTACAGTACACTATACTATTCTCTACACTATACTACACTACACTATTCTACTCTACACTACACTACACTCTACTACACTCTAAGGGTGGGGGGGGGGGTGTAAGGGGGACTCTGCCTGCCGTAATGTGTAAAAGGAGGACTCTGCCTGCCGTAATGTGTAAAAGGGGGACTCTGCCTGCTGTAATGTGTGTAAGTGGCGCTACTGTGTGGCATAATATGAATTGGTATTATTTTGTGGCCACGCTTCTTCCAAATTAAGCCACACGCCTATATTTTGGCATGCACCTACGGCGTGCACTGGCCCTATTTTAAATATGATTACTTACCATTCAGATGTCTCCTGAGGCTGGCTCAACGTTCCAGGGCCGGATCTCAGCTGTGTTGCTGATGTCCACACTCTACATCTCACTCCTGTCATCCCGCAGCGCTGTCACAGCGCCCTCATGTTAAATCTCAGAATGGCGTTTCCAGCCCTCCGTGGCCTCCTCCGCCGTTCCTGTGTTTCCAGTTTACAGATTACTCAGTGTAACGTCTCCTGTCTGCTGCAGCCTCCGCCGTCATCCCTGTGGTTCTAGTATGCAAGTGACCAGTATGGCATCTCCTGCCCTCCACGGCCTCCGCCGCCATTACTGCTGAATCTCCACATGGTCTCACAAGCTAAACTTTCCCTCCAAGTGCTAACATGGGCGCAGCCATGTTGGTTTCAGTCACATGCCTTTGCTTCACCAATCCGCTGCTCAGTTGGAATCTGCATAATTGCTCAGCCAATGCCTGCCTCTCTGCAGGTATAAATATCCTGTGCCTGAACCAGGAAATTGTCAGTGCTTTGGTTGTCAAACCCAGTGTTACCAGTCTCTCCTCCTTGTGGTTGTTTTGCTAGCTTCAGGTATTCCAGCTCCTGCTTCCAACTCCACTAGAGACCCGCACCAGTTTACCACCTTGCGGTGCAGCCTGACTCCGCAGTGCTCTGCCATTGCATCCTGCTACTGGTCTATAGCAAACACCGGCTTCCAGCATCCAGCGGTGTCCTGTTTCCAATCTCCATCGGTGCTCCGCCATCGATTACCAAAGCATCATCGGTGCTCCGCCATCGATTACCAAAGCATCATCGGTGCTCCGTCATCGATCGCCAACAAACCATCAATCTCCATAATCATCAATCTCTAGCTTCATTTGTGCTTCTAGATTTCCACAGTTCACTTTCTGGCCCGCTTCCACCCGGCACACCCGGCAGTCCATTCAAGTTTAACAATACTACCAGCTTCCAGTGAAACATCTGCTGGTCAGTTCCTACTCTCATTTCACCACCCAGCAGACGGGTGCTGGTTAAGGACATACCATCCCCTGGTCTGTTAAGACTGTTCCTGATATTACCACACCCAGAGGCATCCTCTACTCTGCTACACATCTAGGAACTGTATATTGTTTCTGTTTACTCATACCATACTTGAACACAGTAACTGCCGCTGTATAACCTGAACTGTGCTTAATAAAACCCATTGACTTTTACTCCTGTTGTCGTGGTCACGCCTTCGGGCATTGGTACTGCAACTCCATCTGCATGTCTAAGAGTCTTATATTACCTTCCAAGTTTAAATACATCTCAGCCCCTACAACTGAGGCTTCTTCTCGTCAGCACCAGCCCTCAGTTGTGACAGGGGGAGGGGGTTGCCAATGCTGTTTCTTGCACACAGCGTTAAAATGTCTAGTTACGGCACTGGGATTCAGTACCAAATAATATTAAGGGGTCATTCATGAAGCAGTGTAAAGAGTGGAGACGTGAGCCTGTGGAGAAGTTGCCCATGGCAACCAATCAGCTGCTCCGTACAATTGTATAGTATGCAAATTATAAATGTTACTTCAATGCTGATTGGTTGCCATGGGCAACTTATCTACTACCTTACTTCTCCACACTTTTCACTGCTTCATAAATAGACCCCTATTAAACTAACACAATGGGTACATATATACACAGTATATAAATATATATACATAAGAAATTGCTGATGAACAGTACTATATCTATTTTGAACATCGTGGCTGGAAGAGCTGCAATTCCTAATTGTCACAACTAGTTTATACTGATACATTAAGTTTCTTTTTTTATTATTACTGCTGATATGTTATGTACGTATATGAGATGTTTTTATATTATTTTGATGTATGAATACATTTTGAATATACTATACTATCAAATTTAGTGTCTCAGTAAGACACAGCAGCGCAGTTCCTTTGGTTTTGTTTGTCCCTTTTACTAGGTATGATTAAGTAGGGTGAAAATAATACCTGTGGGTGTGTCATGGTGTTGCAGCCATGTGCCACCACAATGCTGGAGTTGGTGTGGCCTTCCTGCAAGGGTCATGGCTATTGCTTTAATTATAAAGAGCCTGTTTTCTTTTTTGTGGTAACAAAAAAAAAAAAAAAGATTTAAGTTACAGGTTATTTGTCAGAAAAACCAGTACTATCTTGGAAAAAACAAAATGTAAAATGTAAATTTGATCATCTTTTTTTTACCATCTGTCTTCTAAATCTAAACATCACAATTTACCCTTAGGACTTAGGGGGTTAAAGTTTAATGAAGAAGCACTTGCATACTCTCCAACATTTTACACATAAAAATTGGTACAAATTAGGAAAGGGGGCGTGGCCACGGACGCCCCTTTTCCTATACTTTAGATGGAAGTTTGGAGAGCCAAAAATCGGTACAGACCATAAAAAAAGGTACTGTACCTGCCAAAAAGGTACAGTTGGAGGGTATGGACTTGCCATAGAATCACTGGCATATTTATAATGGGTGCAGTGTACCAGGAGGACCACACCGCACACACTGCACCCTGCAGAAATCACTGGGAAAATGGTGCGGCGCCATTGTCCTGGAGATCTGTGCATGCGCTGTAGACTCTGGGACAGCGCTACGTCCCCTAGGAATCCTAGCACCCAGAGCTAAGCACTGTTGGCTAGAAAGGAGGGGGCCCAGACGGAGCATGCATGCGGCCCTCCTCCTTTAGAAACCCTCTGTTGGGTCCTGGTACTATGGTGTGTGGTCAGGTATGTGGGAGCATTGACATTCCCGTTTGATAAATGGGGTCCTCTGCAGATGCTGTGCACTGCACACACAGGTAAACGCCTCTTGTTCTTTACATCTGGTAATATTACTACAGTTCAATAAAACAGGATTGTGTTATACAATACCACCCCAAAATCAGTGTAGTGTGCACGATGCGTAAACCTTTCCTATCACAAGTGATGGATAAATTTGGCATCTGAATAAATATACAGTTGCTTTGCATTTGTACAGTATATTTGAAATTTCTTGATATATCTTTATACTACATTCAGGGGCGTAGCCAGAACTTTGTGGGCCCCATAGCAACATTTTGAAGGGGCCCCCGTCCCAATGCTTATAGAGTTACACTTCTCTGCAGCAGTTGTTAATTATATGCCCTATAATAGTGCCCTAGTTCATTTTCTAAACCATAGTAGAGCCTTATTTAATGTTATGCCCAATAGTAGTGCCCTAGTTTCCTTTATGAATTGCAGTAGTGCTTCATTTCACCCTATATGAAATTTCAGAGCTGCCAGTACACATTATGCCGCACAGTACCCCCAATTCACATTATGATATATAGTGCTCCCCTTCAGGGACGTGCAGTCAGGGGAGGCAGTGCCTCCCCTGTCATTAATGAGTAAAATAATACAAAGAAGATACTTATGACACATAAGTATCGTCTTTATTATTTTGCTCATCATTAAAGTGTTCCTAATCAGTTTGGGAGACACCGATCGTGGTGCCTCCCGTAGTGATTGGGAAAAGATATGGGAGCAGGGGGCGGGCGCGGGCGGGGCCTAGCAATGGGCAGGAAAAGCCCATTGAAATAACATGGGAAAGCGGCACCATTAGAGGTGCCGCTTTCCTACAGGGACTTGCTTTCAACCTATGAAAGCACGTCCCTGTGAGTGAGGCCACAGTGATTGGCCAGCGGATCCGTCACTGGATCCGCTGTCAATCACTGTGTGGGCGTCGGTGGAGGCGGAGGTGCGGGCGGCGGAGGTGCGGGATGCGGCGGGCCGGGCGGTGGAGATGCGGGCGGCGGCGGGACGCGGCATTCCGGCTTATTGTGCACTGTGCAGAGTTTGGCAGCGGAAGCGGTACCCATTTCAAAAATGGCGCCTCAGCGTCATTTTTGAAATTCAAGATGGCCGCCGCAAGCCAATCATGGCTCGCCGCGTCATCGCCCCGCCCCCTCCCGCTGACTTATATAAGTCAGCGCGAGGCAGCGGCTGTCAGTCCGACGGCGGAGGAGGAGCAGAGAAGAGCTCCTGAAGATCGAAGACGTCGTGGAAGTCCTGGATGGGCGGCAGCTATGCAAAAGAGCTTAGCAGCCGCCGCCCACCAGGTGAAGACGCTGGAAGTCCTGGATGGGCGGCGGCTATGCATAAGAGCTTAGCAGCCGCCGCCCACCAGGTGAAGACGCCGGAGGAAGACGCCAGAAGCCCTGGGGAGGTGGCGCCCCCCCAGGTGAAGACGCCGGAAGCCCTGGGAAGGCGGCGGCCACGCAAAAGAGCTTAAAGGCCGCCGCCCCCAAGTGAAGACCCAGTTTAATAAAGGTTTTTTTAAAGAATGTGTAGTGTTTTTTTTTATATTTTCTTTACAGGTGGACTACAGGTGCCAGCGGGCCCTTTATATCCGGGCATGCTGGCACTTGTGGTTCTCCAAGTGCCAGCATGCTGGGGCAGGCTTGCTGGGACCTGTAGGCCACCTGTAAAGAACAATATTACTATTCTTTGCAGGTGGACTACAGGTGCCAGTGGGCCATTTATGTCCAGGCATGCTGGCACTTGTGGTTCTCCAAGTGCCAGCGTGCTGGGGCAGGCTTGCTGGGATCTATAGGCCACCTGTAAAGAACAATATAAGCATACAATGAACCCCGCACCCACCGCCACAAGGGGTGCGGGGCATAGCACTGGGCTATCAGCCCAGTGCTGGTTGTTGCTCGGGAGGGGGGACCCCATTTTGATTTTTTGGGGGCCCCACTTTCCGAGGAATTCCAGCCCTGGGCTGACTGGTTTGGGGGCATGGCAGGGGGACCCCACACTGAGTGTCTCCCCTGCTATGGCATTATCCCCCCTGGCTGGTTCTGCCTGGTGCTGGTTTCAGTGGTGTGGGGGGACTGCACTTTTTTTTTCCGGGGGGGGGGGGGGGGGGGGAGGGGTGTTTAGCTGCAGTGCCTCCCCAGCCTCTGACCTCACCGCACGTCACTGCTCCCCGTTCATATTGTGCCTCATTACAGTGCCCCGGTTCATATTATATAACACTATAATGCCCTCCAGTTCATTTTATACCACACTACAATGAGCAGGTCCAGGGGCATAACTAAATATATTGCAGGCCCCAAGGAAAAAGTTTGAAAGGACCCCTACGTACCACCCAATGACATAAAGTGTATATAACACATGTAACTGTGATAGGGAAGGTTGCCCCTATCAGCTCTGGGCCCCATAGCAGCTGCACTTCCTGCACCTATGGTAGCTACACCCCTGACTACATTATTATGGCATGTAGACTCATGCCCATTTTTATGAAATGTGTGTTATAGAAGTATCCTAATCTACTACAAGCATTTAATGAACTCATCTTTATTTTAAAAAAAAAATGCTTACCTCACTTTTTTTATGGTCTGATAATACATTGTAAGTTTATTTGGTATCAGATGATGTTTAATCTACAAATGTAAAGTACTTTGAGCCCTATTGAGAGAAAATAATCATATAAATATTTATTATCACTTGATATTAGTAGAATTATTTGCCTCTAAATCTAACGTTCATGTTATTAATAATTTTTGGGGTGTTTTGGCTTATTAATTTACCATTCAATAATAACATATTTTGGTAAATTAATTTGCTAATTTTCTGGAAATACATTTAGTTTTCTATTTAGTTTTATTTTGTTTATTTCTTTTTTTTCCCAATGGAAAACGTTACCGGAAAAAAAGTTGCTTGCTTTTTTTTCTTTACTTACAAACATGAATCAGGCCCAATGCTCAAGCTTCATTCAATCTACACAAGATAGTAAGCAGCATCGACATATACATAATTATCAAGATTCATAGCTGTATGGTAAATGCTGTTGTAAATACAAATACATGCTTTCTCGCAGTGCAATAAATAATGCATTTTTAATGCTGGTGCAGTTCTTTGTATTTCACATTTGCTTTCAATTAATTGAACGCCATCCAAATAAGTAGATTAGAAATGTGTTAACCATTGAAAAATACAACATGCTGCCTTTAAAAGTGTAGTATGTTATACTGGCGCTGGGATCCCAACTGCCGGCATGCCGGTAGCTGGGCAAGCGCAAATGAGCCCCTTGCGGGCTCAGTGGCGCACTACTCGCGCCATGCTATTTATTCTCCCTCCAGGGGGCTCGTGGACCCCCAAGAGGGAAAATAGTTGTTGGTATGCCGGGTGTCGGGATTCTGGCACCGGTATACTGAGCACCGGGATCCCAACAGCTGGCATACTGAAGACCACCCCTTTAAAAAGACAATACACTCAGCTGTAAATGTACCAATTTGTTATACAATGTGCTTTATTTAAATGTATGGAAACTGGAATGAACGTATCTACGGTAGATGTGATTTCAGCCAAGTTTATGGGCCAATCCTCGGCACACTGAGGCAATCAGTGACATTTGCCCCAGAAATATTTTACTGGCGCTCTACTCCATGTAGATACCATGGGCCAAATGTAATAGAATGAGAGTTTCAGAAAGTAAGAGATTTGGTAAGGTTTTTTTAGTTTTTTGTAAAGTGGCAATCATTTACACAGCAAAACCAGGTAGATCTTGCTGTGTAAATGATTGCCAATTTAAAAAAAAAATGCAAAACCTTACCAAATCTCTCACTTTTTGAAACTCTCACTCTATTACATTTGGCCCCAAAACTAGTGACTCTGACTTAGCCACCTACCACCGGGGCATGTGTGTACTGTGCTGTATTAAAATTCACACCTTGTTTAGGACTTACATACCCGAATAATTATTGATCGACTGTGTACAAAATAGGAAATATGTCAGAACTGCGGTGCCTATAGTACTTATGCCTAGCTTTGACCAGTTTGAAAACTCTTTGCTTATCACTGCAGAATGAATCTCTTCCGTTCAGTGCACTTTATTGAATTATTTTATTACATTATTATGCTGTTAAATGATATAGCCTAAGATAATGAATGCACTGAACTTACCAGGAAGTATCACTTACATGTCAGTTTTACCCCTGAACTTCATCACTGGGGAATTGCACTGAAGAGAATTTAAGGTCAGCCTTGCTAAAAAATCTGTAGCCGGGGGAGTGTTTTGTATGTGAGGAGTGGACTGGAGACACGGGGCAGGATGTGCAAAGCATTGCATCCGTGGTGCGATACATCCCACCCCTAATCATGTATATACTAATAGCATGTGATTAGTATCACAAATGACAGCTCTCCCGATAAGCACTGTCCTTTGAGATCACTGGACTTCTGGGTTTAGGACCCTGAAGCCTTTCTGTGCTTGCACAGAGTGACATGGCAGCTGCGGGGGGTGCTGGGAGAGATCCAATTGGATCCCTCTCAGGGGGAATTGCAAAAAGAAAAGCCCATTAGCTTCTATTGGGTAGTATCATCCAAAGGTGGTGTCATTCACCAGCACCAGGTTCCAGAATGCATCGCATTATGGAACTTTGTACATATTGTAATGCAGTAAAAACTCCAAAAATTTAATTTTCAGGGTTTTTATTGCATTTAGGCTTTATTACATCCTGCCCACAGACTGAGTATTAGATAGTAGAAAGAGCAGGGCCATTCCATAGCATACAGTAGTGATGTGGGGTTCCTCTGCTGTTGCCAGAGGTCAGGAGCAACCAGTAGATTCTCCACCCCACACGCAATAGAAAACTGACAGTGGGGCAGTGGCACTAACCACACGTCCCTCCATACAGCCCTGACTATTGGGGATGTAGTTATGTGACCGCCGGTCACAATACCGACACCTCCATCCCACCCACTGAACATCCTGACAGTTGGCATGCCAACTAACAAGGACTATGCCCACTAGTGGGTGCCCACGACACCCATAGAGTGGGAATAGCACCCGCAGGGGGCTTCGTAGTGCTCACCCCCCTGACCGGCATTCTGCGGCCGGGATCCCGGCATCGGGATTCTGACCGCCAGGATCTCAGCCTCCAGTTAAACAGCCCCAACCCGACTATTGCTACAGGATTGCTACCAAGTTCATACCATGACCATGTTTTTCTTACATGACATTTTTGCCAGCTTCAGTAGGGTGCTCATCTGACCTGCGGCATGGCTGCACAGGCATTCATCCCTATGGCCATGCGCGTTTATGGACGCACTCGTCATAGTTATGGGCACACTATTCAAGCCTACTTTGCTGCGGATAAGACGCTCGGTGCCAAAGCTAAGTGTGGCTACATCTGTAAAACTCTAGAAAAATACTGCATGCTTAACAGACAAATACATTGTTTGTAAAAGGCATGGTTACCAATTATTATTATTATTATTATTATTGTTATTATTATTATTCACGTTTCACTATTTTGGCTATCTAAGGATAAGGAATCATTTATATTTTTCTGATTGTATACCTGGTATTGTCCATGTCTCTGTACAGGGATCTTTTTTTCTACTATTCTGGTTTTGTCACATAATTAATGTTGATATCTTCCTTAAGGTATAAAGTGAGGAGCATTTAAAATGAGAGACAGCAATACTTTTATACCAATGGGTGTGGCTTAATAAGCACCCCACAGCACCTGTCTGTAATTATGAAAATTCACTGCTCACACATTAATAAAGCATCTGAGTCGCAGTGATGCTGTTAGTGTAAAGCGGTGGTGGTTATTAAAATTTATATGTCTCAAATAAATGTACTAGTATTCTTATAAAGCAAATAACAAATAACAAATAAAGCTTGATATAATACAGTCAAAAAATACTTTATAAAACACACTTATTAAGAACACTTGATAAATTCTCCTGTTTAAGGAGGAGGGCCCTGTGTACTGGGTCCAAATGAGAGAGCGCGCTCTCTCTCCTTTCTGCGGCAAAAAAGGGGGGGGGGGGATTTCTTTATGTGGATCCGGGTATTGTCAAGTGAGTTTCTTTGGGTCCGATGTTTGTAAAATGGTCTCTCACTTACATGTCTTCGTCCCGCTCGGGACTCCTGATGTTTTCACCTTGGGCGGTGTGTCAGTCTCTCCCCGCGGTCGCGATGTTGCTGCAGGCGCCTGCAGTGCTTCTTCCTCGGTCCTCCCTGTACTTGCGGCCAGCGCTTGTCAAGGGATCTGGAACTCCGGGTTGGGGGCGGATTTGAGGGGGTGTGTCCAACGCGTTTCACTCGGCTTCAAAATGCCGAGCTTCGTCAGGGACTTGGTGGTGTATTAAGTTACAGTCACTTATTTAAAGGGGCCGGTTTTTATCTATTGGTTCGTCCGGCTGTCCGTCAAATACTATTTCCTTTTGTATCCGTGATTCCTTATATCCTGATAATGTTATTTATCACAAAATAAGGTATTTCAATCAACAGGTGTTTAATTACATGAATCCATAAGTAAAATAAATGGTTTAATATGTGCAATAAAAATAGTTTATTTTTGCTTCCTTTTAGGAGTTTGTTTATGAAAGAAACAGCAACATTTATATTTGTATCTAATATGTTGCTAAATCTTGTCAGGCAGTTTAATTCATTTCTTATGGTGCTGCTAGCATTTAGTCTGTGCATGATAACTGTCTTGATGGATATAAATTAAACAATATATTTTTATGCAGTATGTATCAAAAATGTGTATGTCCAGGTTTACAGTTTTTTAAGGTCAAAGTTTTTAGGAAAAAAGGGGGGGGATTCTTTTTGGGGTTCTGGAAGTCCTTCAAATTAAATACCATGAGGGGAGTAGAAATATACTTATTATGTGCTTGTTAGATGTCGATATATTGATTTGTTGTAGTGGAGTGGTACTTTTCACTTCCAAAATACTTCTTTTTGATGTTTCCTTATTGACTTTTATCTAGGTGGTCCTGTCAAACGTTGCCATTTCACGGTGCGGGTCCCTTAGTCCCATTTGTGCCATACCTCACAGCTGGGTGTTTCTTCTTGTTTTTTATTACTGTACCTAGGGTTCAGGAACGGTCACCCGTTTCTTACTGGCTAGGCCCACTCCATTTAACTTCCAAGTTCGAAATGGGATTGGGTGGTCCGTGAGTGGTATGACAGTATCGATCGCCTCTTAAAAACATTCTTCTTGCTGTGGGGTGGCTTAGGGCGGGGCAGCCCGCATCGGAGGTCAGTCTTTCAGGAAGCTTCCTATCTCGAAGTCAATGTTAGGTCCTTCTGGAGTTAGGGTTTGCATGTTGTATATCCATTTTGTCTCTTCTCTGGACATGTTCCTAATGTAGTCTCCTCCTCTCCAAGGAATTTCCACTTTCTTTATTGCCATAAATTTAAGGAGTGTTTCATCGTGGTTGTGGACCCTTCGGAAGTGGTCTGGGACACTGTGATTTTCCATTCCTTTTTCAATATTTCTGAGGTGTTCTCCTATTCTTGTTTTTAGGCTTCCTGCCGTTCTTCCTATATATTGTAGGTTGCAAGGGCACGTTAATAGGTATATTACTCCTTTCGTATCGCAGGTCATTTTTTCTTTTATTCTGAATGTTCTCTGGTTTGTATTTGACATGAAAGACGTAATAGGTTTTGTGCTTCTCTCCTTGCATGTTCTACATGCTTTGCATTTAGTGCAGTAATAGAAGCCTGGTACTGTGTCGTTGAGCCATGTTGTTTTTGTTGTTCTGTTGTTGTTTGTGGGTATGAAGCTGGAGATAAGTTCTTGTTTGATGTTTGGCGCTCCTCTATATACAATTCTAGGTCGTTCTTGTATATATTCCCGGATTTCTTCATCCTTCTTGAGTATGTGCCAGTTCTTCTTGAGTATCCCCTCCAAAGTTCTGTATTGGCTGTTATAATTGGTAATGAAGGTTACTTCCCTCTGTTCTTCTGGGTTTTTATCCTTGTACTTGAGTAAATCTTCTCTTTTCATTTCCCTTGTTGTTTCTATGGATTTTTGAACAATGTTTTCGTTGTAATTTCTTTCTAGAAATTTCTCCTTCAAGGTTCTAGATTGTTCTTCAAAGGATCCGTTATCTGAACAGTTCCTTTTGATCCTTCTGAACTGTCCTCTTGGAATGCTCTTTAACCAGTTGTTGTGATGATTACTGGTGGCTGGTATATAGTTGTTGCAGTCTACAGGCTTGGTGTAAGTTTTGGTGTGGATCTCATTGTCCTCAATGTAAATTGTTAGGTCCAGAAAAGTGATAGTTTTATTGCTGTTTGTCTCTGTGAATTCAAGATTGAGATTGTTGGTGTTGAGATGTATTGTAAATTCGGTTAATTCGCTCGGTGTTCCTTTCCAGATGACGATGATATCGTCGATGTAGCGTTTCCATAGTGCTATATGTTTCAGTAAGTGGTTATTTTCCCAGATGTAGTCCTCTTCCCATTGTGCCATAAACAGGTTCGCGTAACTCGGCGCGAATTTCGTACCCATCGCGGTCCCGCGAACCTGTCTATAGTGGGTGTTGTTGTACCAGAATATGTTGTGGCTCAGGATGAATCTGATACCTTCTATTATAAATTTGATCTGATCCTCTGGTAAATCCGCCTTTCTCTCCAGAACCTTTGTGATGGCTGTGCATCCGTCTTGATGGTCTATGCATGTATACAGTGCCTTTACATCATAGGTTACCAGGATAAAGTTTTCCTTCCATTCCATTTCGTCAAGTAATATCAGGATGTGAGTAGTGTCCCGGAGATAGCTTTTTTGTGAGGTTACCAGAGATTGTAGTGTTTTATCAATATACTTTGAAAGATGTGTGGTAAGTGAACCGATTCCTGACACTATAGGTCTTCCCGGTGGGTTTGTGATGTCCTTATGAATTTTGGGTATGAAGAAAAATACTGGTGTTCTTGGGTTGGCTTGTTGGAGGAATGCTGTTTCCTTTTTGTTTAGTATCCCTTTATTGGTACCAGTTTTGATAAGTTGATTGTATTCTTTTTTCTAGGCTTCAATTGGATTGTTTAGGAGTTCCTCATAAGTTTCCCTGTCTTCCAGGAGTCTCATTGCTTCTCGATGATACATCTCTTTGTCCAGGATTACTATCCCTCCTCCTTTGTCCGCAGGTTTGATTATTATTTGTTTGTTCTCCTTTAATTCTTTCAGTCCTTTTCTTTCTTCATTTGTCAGATTTAGTTTCCCTTTGTTTTTTGAGATGTTAATCCTCTCGATATCGTGTTCCACTGATTTTTCGAATGTCTCAAGAAAAGGACCTTTGATGTGTCTTGGGTAGAACTTAGACCTTTCTTTGAGATTTGTATGTTGGAATTCATCCAAGGTTGCCTGGCTAGTGCTGGGGTTTTCTTGCTCTTTTTTGTTTCTTTTGAAGAATTTCTTTAGAGTTAGTTTGCGCATGAAGCAATGTAGGTCTATGAATGATTGAAATTTATTTATTTTGTTGGACGGAGCGAATTTTAACCCTTTCTTTAGTACTCTCCTTTGCGTGTCTGTAAGTTTGTATTTGCTTAAATTGAAAATGCCTATAGACTTTTCTTCTTCTTCTTTGTAAATTTCTCTGTATTTGGTTTTCTTTGTTTTTGTGTTTCTTTTTCCGCCTCTGGTTCCTCTTCTGATGATTCTGTTTCTGGACATTTTCTTTTCGTGTGGTTTGCTGGGTTTTTTGTTGTGGGAGTTGTTCCCGCATCTGGTAGGAATTCTTCTTCCTGTATTATCTCTAAAAAAAATGTTCAGATTTTCTTCTGGGTCGTTGATTTCATTACTTTGTATCGGAGGAATCTTCTTCTCTGACAGTTTCTTCATAATCTCTTTGGCTCTTTCTTCTTCTTGTCTTATGGCCTCTGTCATTCCTTTTCTGTAATTTTCTCTTATTTTATCATACTGGGGTTCTTCTGTATAAGTAAATTGTGCTCTGTTATAAGGTTGGTACACCCTCCCTTCTGCTGTGTACCTTGGTCTTTGTTTTATTAGTGGTGATCTGTGATTTATGTTCCTATTTCTGTGTTGTTCCTGGGTGTTCCATTGGTGCTCCTGATGGTTGTATGGTCTGAAGTTCCTTCTTTGGGGGGTACGGTAGCTCTTTTGCTGATAATTTCGGTCTCGGTATTGCTGTGTTGGGTTGTCCCTGTTCCTGTTTTCCTCATTAAACTGTCGATGTGTATTTCTATGTTTGGCCCAGTCTCTGTGTTGGTTTTGGTAGTCTGTCTTGTCCCGGCCAAACTTTCTTTTTTTGGTTGTGATAACCTCATTTTCTAATTTCAACAGTTTGCCTTTGGTGGTATTTTCCAGAATTAAGTAGTCCTCCATTTTTTCTAGAGGTTCTAATTTGGATTTGATGCATGTTATTTCTTGTTTAATTTTCTCCATTGATTTTTCCCTATCTTCTATAATGAGTTCCATTAGTTTAAATGAGCATTGGTCCAGAATAGTGTCCCATTTTTCCTGTAGCTTTTGTTCATGTGGGATAAAGGTAGGGTATTTAAAAAGCCTCAGGCCTCTTGGTATGATGTGGTGTTCAATATACTTCTTTAGGGTGTTGCTGTCCCACCATTGTTTTATTTCAAGACTCAAGAGTTTCTCTAGTCTTAAGTAATAAGAACAAAAATTGTCGTCCTCTGTGTACGTTTCAGTTATTTCTGTATCTGTTTCGCTAGAGAATATGTTTTCTAGCTTCTCCAGTCTTTCTTTTTTGGTTGTGAACATTGTGGGGGAACGTGGGTGGGTGCGGGGTGGGGTGGGGTGGTGGGGTTGGTTTGCGGCAGTCCACTGAAAATAAATTGCAAGGTTTTATACAGATGGGGGTGTGGTCTGCGCTCCCTATAAATGGAATTTGTCTTTATGGGATAGGTTATATCAGTGCAGCCCAGGTGCCTAAGAGGAATTCTTTTCAGGGGTTCCTCGTTAAGCAATAGCAAATACAGAAAAAAACATGGACCCGTGGCGCTACTTGATATTTAGGAAATCAGTAATACATGAAGGTTTAAATATAAAAATCTGTTTTAATTGTAAACAAAGACAGAACGAAAATCAGTGTTAGATAAGCATTTAAAATGAGAGACAGCAATACTTTTATACCAATGGGTGTGGCTTAATAAGCACCCCACAGCACCTGTCTGTAATTATGAAAATTCACTGCTCACACATTAATAAAGCATCTGAGTCGCAGTGATGCTGTTAGTGTAAAGCGGTGGTGGTTATTAAAATTTATATGTCTCAAATAAATGTACCAGTATTCTGATAAAGCAAATAACAAATAACAAATAAAGCTTGATATAATACAGTCAAAAAATACTTTATAAAACACACTTATTAAGAACACTTGATAAATTCTCCTGTTTAAGGAGGAGGGCCCTGTGTACTGGGTCCAAATGAGAGAGCGCGCTCTCTCTCCTTTCTGCGGCAAAAAAGGGGGGGGGGGAGGATTTCTTTATGTGGATCCGGGTATTGGCAAGTGAGTTTCTTTGGGTCCGATGTTTGTAAAATGGTCTCTCACCTACATGTCTTCGTCCCGTTCTGGACTCCTGATGTTTTCACCTTGGGCGGTGTGTCAGTCTCTCCCCGCGGTCGCGATGTTGCTGCAGGCGCCTGCAGTGCTTCTTCCTCGGTCCTCCCTGTACTTGCGGCCAGCGCTTGTCAGGGGATCTGGAACTCCGGGTTGGGGGCGGATGTGAGGGGTGTGTCCAACGCGTTTCACTCGGCTTCAGAATGCCGGGCTTCGTCAGGGACTTGGTGGTGTATTAAGTTACAGTCACTTATTTAAAGGGGCCGGTTTTTATCTATTGGTTCGTCCGGCTGTCCGTCAAATACTATTTCCTTTTGTATCCGTGATTCCTTATATCCTGATAATGTTATTTATCACAAAATAAGGTATTTCAATCAACAGGTGTATAATTACATGAATCCATAAGTAAAATAAATGGTTTAATATGTGCAATAAAAATAGTTTCTTTTTGCTTCCTTTTAAGAGTTTGTTTATGAAAGAAACAGCAACATTTATATGTGTATCTAATATGTTGCTAAATCTTGTCAGGCAGTTTAATGCATTTCTTCTGGTGCTGCTAGCATTTAGTCTGTGCATGATAACTGTCTTGATGGATATAAATTAAACAATATATTTTTATGCAGTATGTATCAAAAATGTGTATGTCCAGGTTTACAGTTTTTTAAGGTCAAAGTTTTTAGGAAAAAAGGGGTATTTTACTTCATACCCAAAATTCATAAGGACATCACAAACCCACCGGGAAGACCTATAGTGTCAGGAATCGGTTCACTTACCACACATCTTTCAGAGTATATTGATAAAACACTACAACCTCTGGTAACCTCACAAAAAAGCTATCTCCGGGACACTACTCACATCCTGATATTACTGGACGAAATGGAATGGAAGGAAAACTTTATCCTGGTAACCTATGATGTAAAGGCACTGTATACATGCATAGACCATCAAGACGGATGCAAAGCCATCACAAAGGTTCTGAAGAGAAAGGCGGATTTACCAGAGGATCAGATCAAATTTATAATAGAAGGTATCAGATTCATCCTGAGCCACAACATATTCTGGTACAACAACACCCACTATAGACAGGTTCGCGGGACCGCGATGGGTACGAAATTCGCGCCGAGTTACGCGAACCTGTTTAAGGCACAATGGGAAGAGGACTACATCTGGGAAAATAACCACTTACTGAAACATATAGCACTATGGAAATGCTACATCGACGATATCATCGTCATCTGGAAAGGAACACCGAGCGAATTAACCGAATTTACAAAACATCTCAACACCAACAATCTCAATCTTGAATTCACAGAGACAAACAGCAATAAAACTATCAATTTTCTGGACCTAACAATATACATTGAGGACAATGAGATCCACACCAAAACTTACACCAAGCCTGTAGACTGCAACAACTATATACCAGCCACCAGTAATCATCACAACAACTGGTTAAAGAGCATTCCAAGAGGACAGTTCAGAAGGATCAAAAGGAACTGTTCAGATAACGGATCCTTTGAAGAACAATCTAGAACCTTGAAGGAGAAATTTCTAGAAAGAAATTACAACGAAAACATTGTTCAAAAATCCATAGAAACAACAAGGGAAATGAAAAGAGAAGATTTACTCAAGTACAAGGATAAAAACCCAGAAGAACAGAGGGAAGTAACCTTCATTACCAATTATAACAGCCAATACAGAACTTTGGAGGGGATACTCAAGAAGAACTGGCACATACTCAAGAAGGATGTAGAAATCCGGGAATATATACAAGAACGACCTAGAATTGTATATAGAAGAGCGCCAAACATCAAACAAGAACTTATCTCCAGCTTCATACCCACAAAAAACAACAGAACAACAAAAACAACATGGCTCAACGACACAGTACCAGGCTTCTATTACTGCACTAAATGCAAAGCATGTAGAACATGCAAGGAGAGAAGCACAAAACCTATTACGTCTTTCATGTCAAATACAAACCAGAGAACATTCAGAATAAAAGAAAAAATGACCTGCGATACGAAAGGAGTAATATACCTATTAACGTGCCCTTGCAACCTACAATATATAGGAAGAACGGCAAGAAGCCTAAAAACAAGAATAGGAGAACACCTCAGAAATATTGAAAAAGGAATGGAAAATCACAGTGTCCCAGACCACTTCCGAAGGGTCCACAACCACGATGAAACACTCCTTAAATTTATGGCAATAAAGAAAGTGGAAATTCCTTGGAGAGGAGGAGACTACATTAGGAACATGTCCAGAGAAGAGACAAAATGGATATACAACATGCAAACCCTAACTCCAAAAGGACTTAACATTGACTTCGAGATAGGAAGCTTCCTGAAAGACTGACCTCCGATGCGGGCTGCCCCGCCCTAAGCCACCCCACAGCAAGAAGAATGTTTTTAAGAGGCGATCGATACTGTCATGCCACTCACGGACCACCCAATCCCATTTCAAACTTGGAAGTTAAATGGAGTGGGCCTAGCCAGTAAGAAACGGGTGACCGTTCCTGAACCCTAGGTACAGTAATAAAAAACAAGAAGAAACACCCAGCTGTGAGGTATGGCACAAATGGGACTAAGGGACCCGCACCGTGAAATGGCAACGTTTGACAGGACCACCTAGATAAAAGTCAATAAGGAAACATCAAAAAGAAGTATTTTGGAAGTGAAAAGTACCACTCCACTACAACAAATCAATATATCGACATCTAACAAGCACATAATAAGTATATTTCTACTCCCCTCATGGTATTTAATTTGAAGGACTTCCAGAACTCCAAAAATAATCCCCCCCCCCTTTTTTCCTAAAAACTTTGACCTTAAAAAACTGTAAACCTGGACATACACATTTTTGATACATACTGCATAAAAATATATTGTTTAATTTATATCCATCAAGACAGTTATCATGCACAGACTAAATGCTAGCTGCACCATAAAAAATGCATTAAACTGCCTGACAAGATTTAGCAACATATTAGATACACATATAAATGTTGCTGTTTCTTTCATAAACAAACTCTTAAAAGGAAGCAAAAATAAACTATTTTTATTGCACATATTAAACCATTTATTTTACTTATGGATTCATGTAATTATACACCTGTTGATTGAAATACCTTATTTTGTAATAAATAACATTATCAGGATATAAGGAATCACGGATACAAAAGGAAATAGTATTTGACGGACAGCCGGACGAACCAATAGATAAAAACCGGCCCCTTTAAATAAGTGACTGTAACTTAATACACCACCAAGTCCCTGACGAAGCCCGGCATTCTGAAGCCGAGTGAAACGCGTTGGACACACCCCCTCACATCCGCCCCCAACCCGGAGTTCCAGATCCCCTGACAAGCGCTGGCCGCAAGTACAGGGAGGACCGAGGAAGAAGCACTGCAGGCGCCTGCAGCAACATCGCGACCGCGGGGAGAGACTGACACACCGCCCAAGGTGAAAACATCAGGAGTCCCGAGCGGGACGAAGACATGTAAGTGAGAGACCATTTTACAAACATCGGACCCAAAGAAACTCACTTGACAATACCCGGATCCACATAAAGAAATCCTCCCCCCCCTTTTTTGCCGCAGAAAGGAGAGAGAGCGCGCTCTCTCATTTGGACCCAGTACACAGGGCCCTCCTCCTTAAACAGGAGAATTTATCAAGTGTTCTTAATAAGTGTGTTTTATAAAGTATTTTTTGACTGTATTATATCAAGCTTTATTTGTTATTTGTTATTTGCTTTATCAGAATACTGGTACATTTATTTGAGACATATAAATTTTAATAACCACCACCGCTTTACACTAACAGCATCACTGCGACTCAGATGCTTTATTAATGTGTGAGCAGTGAATTTTCATAATTACAGACAGGTGCTGTGGGGTGCTTATTAAGCCACACCCATTGGTATAAAAGTATTGCTGTCTCTCATTTTAAATGCTTATCTAACACTGATTTTCGTTCTGTCTTTGTTTACAATTAAAACAAATTTTTATATTTAAACCTTCATGTATTACTGATTTCCTAAATATCAAGTAGCGCCACGGGTCCATGTTTTTTCTGTATTTGCTATTGCTTAACGAGGAACCCCTGAAAAGAATTCCTCTTAGGCACCTGGGCTGCACTGATATAACCTATCCCATAAAGACAAATTCCATTTATAGGGAGCGCAGACCACACCCCCATCTGTATAAAGTGAGGAACCCAACGGGGTAAACTGATCAGCAGTGGTGTTAGAGATGACATATCTTCTAACAAGTTATCAGCTTTATTCCGGTGGTCAATATAGGTAGTTATTGGATTAGAGACTGATTCTGAATGCCAGTAATTCCTGATCTCTCTGATGTAATATTTTTGTTTGACTGCAGAGAGGTTCCTAGAAAATCATGCACAGAGATGATAAAGATCTACGAGACTTGTGTTGTGTAAAAACTGATCCAACAGCTATCTCAGATGCAGCCACCTCTAATACAAAGTGATGCCGGGGATTCGTGTAAATCAAAATAGTAGCAGATTGTAAAGCCTATTTTAATTGACTAAAGGCTTTTTGTGCTAAATTGATCCAGTCAAAGGATACTCCATTCCTTGTTAGTACAGTAATTGGTTGAAACATGTTGGAAAAGCCTCTAATAAACTGTATACAATTGCTAATGAATCCTAGGATGCACTGGACTGATTTAACATATGTGGTATTTGGGCACTTTTCAATAGCCTGTGCCAGTGGTTCTCAGACTGTGTGCTGTGACATCCTGGGGTGCCGTGGGACACTTCCAGGGGTGCCTCAGGTTGGTAGTCCAGGACCAATTCAAACTAGTTTTTATCAATGTAATAGGCAAAACTTGTGCTTGTGGTTGCCAAACAAAAAATATGTGAACAAACAGAAGCAAATCTTGTCCCTCACCACGTAATTGAACCTAAGGATGACATATAAACATAATTTAGTTAATTTAATATTTTCTTCTAAATTTCTCATTAGGAAACTTTTGACCTAGTGGTGCCGTGAAAATAATTCTGATACTCTAGGGCACCGTGATTAGTCAACACCAACACTGGTTTGGTCAACGTTTTAGGAACACCTCCCTTTTATCAAGACACAACCAGCTTACTGACTAAAACATATATAAATACAGGATAAGTGCTTACCAAACACCAATCGTGGAGCCAAGCTCACGCGTCCCAGACGCAGGACAGTGACGTCACCGGCGCGACGCTGCGCCGTAATCGCTGTCCGTCGGGTAGGGGGCGCAGATACTGCCTCGAGATACAGTTGCTAAGCAACCACTCGATGCAGGAAGTGTAACTAAATAAGAAGTGAACAATATATACAAAAAACTTTTCAAAAAATATATATACAATATGCTGTACAGAATACCAAAGTATGTGGTCAGCGGTCACCATCTGTATTAGGAGCCGTCAAAGGCCCTCATTCCGAGTTGATCGCTCGCAAGGCGATTTTAGCAGAGTTACACACGCTAAGCCGCCGCCTACTGGGAGTGAATCTTAGCTTCTTAAAATTGCGACCGATGTATTCGCAATATTGCGATTACAAACTACTTAGCAGTTTCAGAGTAGCTTCAGACTTACTCGGCATCTGCGATCAGTTCAGTGCTTGTCGTTCCTGGTTTGACGTCACAAACACACCCAGCGTTCGCTCAGACACTCCCCCGTTTCTCCGGCCACTCCTGCGTTTTTTCCGGAAACGGTAGCGCTTTTATCCACACGCCCATAAAACGCCGTGTTTCCGCCCAGTAACACCCATTTCCTGTCAATCACACTACGATCGCCGGAGCGAAGAAAAAGCCGTGAGTAAAAATACTATCTTCATTGTTAAATTACTTGGCGCAGTCGCAGTGCGAATATTGCGCATGCGTACTAAGCGGAATTTCACTGCGATGCGATGAAAATTACCGAGCGAACGACTCGGAATGAGGGCCAATATACACATACTGCTTTATTTACGCAGACATTAGGAAATATCCTGTGTAGAAAAAACTGATTTACCAGTCTATGTTAAAGCCATATCTTACACCTATATCAAACTGAGTTCTAAGAATAGATAATTGATATGGTTATAATACTTAAAACCTGACTCAGGCTAAAGTAATGATATATAATACGTGGTACATCATATCCGGACCACATAAACGAAAATGGGGGGCTATATCTATAACATAAGAGCTACTAGAGTGGCTGGAGGACCATGAATAAAATTATAAGAAGCAATTGAAACTTAATGCTTCATTCAGGCCATGTGGATGTACTGTTTGTAATGTATGTATCCACCATGCCTCATTTGTAACAGAACTTTGCCCCTGTCTCCTCCTCTCCTACTGGGGAGGACGTGGTCTATCATCCTATATTGGATAGCAGACAAATTATGATTGCAACTCCTGAAATGTCTAGCCACAGGTAAATCACTGCCCTTGTTTTCTAGGGCAGCTCGGATGCTAGATCTATGAAGGGCAATTCTCTCTTTAAATTGTCGTATGCTTTTACTGACATATAAAAGGTCACATCGGCACTTAATATAATACACTATGAATTTACTAGCACATGTAAGTGCATGCTTGATGGTAAATGTTTTACCAGACCTAGGGTTTTTAAATGTATCGCCAACTTCCAGGCAACTGCAGGTAGTACATCCCATACATCTGTAGTTGCCGGTTTTGCGTGAGAGAAAATGTGTTGGTCTCTCAAGACCCAAATTAGAAATGTCATTGTGGACAACAATATCCTTTATGTTCCTACCACGTCTGTATGAGGTCATAAGAGTCGTATTTTTGAGGCCCAGGAGTTACTTGTCTCTAGTAATCACCGGCCAGATCCTATTGGCTTGGCAGTAAAGATTTTTACTTGCTGTCGTATAATCCTGTGTCCAAATCATGCGGTCCCATTTAATTTTGGGCTTTTGAGATGTAAGCTCCACTTGTCTCGGAGTGGCTAATGCTTTATCCATTGCTTTCTTCAGTGACTCTGCTGAATAGCCTCTGGATTTAAATTTCTGAGCCATGTTAGTGATTTGTAGTCTAGCATCATCCTCTTTGTTGCAGATATGTATTATTTTCAAAACTTGAGAAAAAGGGAGACTCCATGTGGTTGACGCAGGGTAATGGCTGTTCACCCTCAAGACAGTGTTCCTGTCTATCGGTTTATAATAAATGCTAGTATTAATGCTACAGTCCATTCCTACCGAGATGGCAACATTTAAATAATGGACTTGTTTAAAACTGCAATCAAATGTGAATTTAATAGCTGGATCTTTCTGGTTAACTATTTGCAACATCTCTCTGAATTCTAATTCAGAGCCCGCCCAAATAATTAAGATGTCATCTATATAGCGACAAAACAACACAATATGATCTGAATATGACGGATCATCAAAAAATAGGTCTTTTTCAAGTTCACTCATGAAAATATTGGCAAAACTGGGTGCCACACATGATCCCATGGTACACCCAGTTCGCTGTCGATAAAAAAAATTATCGAACAGGAAATAATTCATACCAAGAGTGAGTTCTAACAGTTTAACGAAAAACTTGATCTCCGGGTTGGTATACTCTGGATGATTATGTAAAAATGTATCAATAGCTTCTAACCCTCTATCATGAGGAATACTGGTATATAAATTGACCACTTCAATTGTGCACAATAGATGACGGGCTGGCAGAGGTGACAAAGATTGCAGAATTTGTATCAATGTAGTGGTGTCCTTTAAGCATAACGGAAGTCCTTGGATTGATGTCTGTAGGTAGAAATCCAAATATCTAGACAGATTATAATACAGAGAGTCTCTCGGAGCAATGATCGGACGACCTGGAGGATTAACTGCAACTTTGTGCAACTTCGGCATGGTATAGAATGTCGGAATGATCGGCCAAGGTTCACTTAAAGCATCTTTAATTTGAGGAGTTATGATTTTGTTCAAGACAGTTCGTTGTAGAATCTCTTCAAGTTCTATTTTATATTGTGTTGTTGAGTCCTCAAATAATCTTTTATATATGGCTTGATCATCAAGCTGTCGATAAGCTTCCTTCTTATTCATCGAAAGGTCCTGGATGACTATTCTGCCGCCTTTATCCGCCGGGCGGATGGTAATATCATTGTATTTTCCTAAATTCCTTAGTGCCAAGTGTTCATTTTTAGAGAGGCTGTGCGGACCGTTGTATAAGTTAGGTGTATTATCATTAATATAGGTATCCAGACAATTGGTGAAGGTCTTAATACTTTTGTTTTGTGAAGTAGGATTGAACGTGGACTTTTTATAGACCGGAGTAGGTTCAGCCTTTGGCACCGGCTTTGATTGCTTCCCTCCTGTTTTGCCCCCCCCCCCCCCTCTCAGATGGGTTCAGGCTCTTTTGTACGCTCGTTTTTTAAGAGTTTTCACTCCAACAGGTGGTTTCTTGGAGGTAGATGCCGAAGCACATTCTGTATCACTCGAGGATAATGCGGTACTCGATTGAACTGTCTCCAGTGAAAGTTTTTGGGCTTTCTGCGGAATCTTTGATTTCTTTGTTGTGAGGGGCCTTGATTGTAAAGCCAGCTATAGACTTGGTTTAATTTGTAGTCCCTATTCACTGTAGCATGCTTTGATTTCTTGAAGGTAATCAGGTCCGCTTGATATTTGTCAGCCTGAGCTGATAATTTCTCAAGCCAATCAGGTGGCGACTCATCCTGTATTTTGCCCAGATAGGTCCTTTCAAAAGAGATTTTTTTTCTTTTGTATTTTCTAGCTCACATCTTGACTCAGCAACAACCAATAGGATCAAATCAAATGAGCAGCGATTAAGTACAGCTGCCCATTTTCTACAGAATTCGTGGTTATGGCGCCCTATAGTCGGGTGCTCTTTATACTAAAGCCTCTCGGTATCCGTGTAACAAAAAGTCCACTTCCCTCTTTTTTCATTTAATTAATTGTGAGACCAAATGTTCAGAGGTCTCCTCACCTGCTATCGTTATCAGGTTATGTGAAAACAGGATAGATTCTGCCTCCGTATCAGTGTGGGTTAGGGTTTCACCCTCTGGCAACACTGGTATACAGAATCCAGGTACATCCTCTGATACAGACATCATATATCACCGTGAAATGTATTTACAGTGCAATCCTCACATCCACTGTGTCTAGGCAAACTTGATTCAAAGCTAAGCAGGTGCCATGGCTAGCAGTAACACAAAGTGAAACATTACTAATAGAGCAAAAGTTTGTCCGCCACTCACGCTTTGTAGTTATCATTAAAGTCCTCCGGTGCACAGCCTCTCCAATGAGCACATAAACAATGATACTGGTGGCACTCAGGAAATAAATAGACAACACCAGCACTGGTAAGGTCAACGTTTCAGGGACACCTCCCGTTTATCAAGGAATTGATTCAATTAGGGGTAAGTCGAGTTTTCTTGCAAGTACAGTAAGTGTATATGCAGCACTTACACAGTCCTATGGGACTGTGCACAAAAAATGAGGACTCCAGGATGAAAAGAGGGTGAGATGAGCTGACTGCCGGAATCTCGACTGTTGGGATCCTGACCGCACCCCATCAGTACATAGAACAACAAAAGCTGATAAACATAAGTATTAGCAATTTAATATCAATTCCAAAAGCAAGTTTAATTGCTGACTCTAACTGCATCATCATCAAATGGGAGGTGGAGGATAGGTAGACAGTGAAAAGATCTACAGTCAATATGTCGATACCACGGGGTTGACAGTCATTAAGTCGACAGCTACAAAAGGTCAGCAGGGT
The DNA here is from genome assembly GCF_028390025.1 of Pseudophryne corroboree. Lineage (NCBI taxonomy): Eukaryota > Metazoa > Chordata > Amphibia > Anura > Myobatrachidae > Pseudophryne > Pseudophryne corroboree. The sequence goes on along the minus strand of NC_086453.1, from coordinate 213,490,827 downwards.
CAAAAGATTGACATGTAAAATGTAGACAGCACAAATGGTCAACAGGTACAGGTTCAAAAGGTCGACACATATGGTCAACACATTTTGGGTTTTTTTGTCATGTTTTTATAACTTTTGCTTAATTTACTATCCATGTCACAAACTATTACCTTTAGTAACTGTGGCGTGGCGAGCGAAGCGAGCCCACAAGGTGCTGTATTTCTACTAATTTGTGCCATATATGGTTAGCCAAATTACACCCCCCCCAAAAAAAATTGTGTCGACCTTGTTTATGTCAACATTTTGACGCTCTCGACAATTTGTACCTGTCGACCAATTGACTGTCGACAATATGGTGCCGCCTAATGACTGTAGACCTTTTTGCTGCCTATCTGTTAATCCACACCCTTTCAAACAACTTGAAGGTTTAATACACACAGCCGTATTGCTCGCTACATAACCTTATGCTTTCTGGCAGCTTCCACTAAAGCTTTGTACAGCCTGACAGACCTGTGTTTGCTTTGTAGTAAATGATAAATCACTTTGCCAAGTGTGATAGGTGCACAAGTGTTCCTAGGGTGAGAGGCAGCATAGCTAAATACAAAACAAAGTATAGATTTTATCTGTAATCCTGAGGTCAAAGGTACCAAATGTTTGTACTGTTATATGCTCTCTGTTAGGTTTATCTGAGGCAACCTTATTCAGGTAGACTTGTCAAGGAATAATATATAGTTCTCTAAAGAAGTGCTTATTAGCATTAGGACTAATATTGCGAAATGTGTAAAATAAAACACCTGAGCCACAGCAAACAAAATTACTGAACGATAAAAAAAGGATATGATCCATCACTATGCCCTTTATCTGTAACGCCAGAATGTCTGTGAGTCATGCTGCATTTATGTATTCATGTTTTGTAACCTTGTTATAAGCAGGTCAGTAAATGCTTGGAGACCAGGAATTTTGTCTCCATAACACTGTCCCCACGTAAAATAAATGTACCATCTTTTTATTATTCATCTCCCTCCAACAATGTAGCAGGATGGTCGGTGTTTCACTGCTGGGAATCCAATTCCACAGTTTGAGTTCTCCAGACAGCTAAATGGATTCAGCCAATTGCAGAGATGTTGTCCCCTGGAACTCTCCATTAGGTGTGTGATGTCACCCATCACATGATCTCAGGAATTCAGATCACATAAAAACATGAACCCAAGTACTCTACTAGCTAGCTGAATCCTGTCCTAGAAACAGTTTCAGGTTGCATATCCTCCAACTGTACCTTTTTGGCAGGTACAGTGCCTTCTTTTTATGGTCTGTACCGATTTTTGGCTCTCCAAACTTTCATTGAAAGTATAGGAAAAACCCGTCGCCACGCTCCCTTTCCTGTTTAGTACCGATTTTTAGGTGTAAAATGTTGGAGGGTATGAGGTTGACGATACCTCACCGTTGGGCCCTGTTTCTAGGTCAGGCGGATCTCTGTGCACAGGAGCAAATGACGAGGTTTTGCATACATTGCATGCACAGATGTGACGCATTTTGCATATATCCTTCCTATTCTCAGTTGGACAGATCTATGTTTCCATAAATTTGGGAATTCTGAGGTGGAATTATTAGTGGAATCTAGTGATATGAAATCAAATAAACTTCCTACAATAAGAGGGGGAGATGTACTAAACAATGAAAAGAGTGGAGAAGTTAGCCACTGGAGAAGTTGCCCATGGCAACCAATCAGCTTAGCTGTATAATTTTATAGGATGCAACTGATAAATGTTACCTTAAAACTGTTTAGTTGCTGTGGGCAACTTCTCCACTGGCTCTCTTCTTCACTATTTTCACGGCTTAGTACATCTCCCCCTTAGTATGAAAGGATGGGGTGTCAAATTGAAATAGAGAATTACAGGTAATAGCATCAGCAGCTGGGAAGTATGTGTGCATATTGGAAGGGATTGGCAGTTAGAGATGAGCGCCTGAAATTTTTCGGGTTTTGTGTTTTGGTTTTGGGTTCGGTTCCGCGGCCGTGTTTTGGGTTCGAACGCGTTTTGGCAAAACCTCACCGAATTTTTTTTGTCGGATTCGGGTGTGTTTTGGATTCGGGTGTTTTTTTCAAAAAACACTAAAAAACAGCTTAAATCATAGAATTTGGGGGTCATTTTGATCCCAAAGTATTATTAACCTCAAAAACCATAATTTACACTCATTTTCAGTCTATTCTGAATACCTCACACCTCACAATATTATTTTTAGTCCTAAAATTTGCACCGAGGTCGCTGTGTGAGTAAGATAAGCGACCCTAGTGGCCGACACAAACACCGGGCCCATCTAGGAGTGGCACTGCAGTGTCACGCAGGATGTCCCTTCCAAAAAACCCTTCCCAAACAGCACATGACGCAAAGAAAAAAAGAGGCGCAATGAGGTAGCTGTGTGAGTAAGATTAGCGACCCTAGTGGCCGACACAAACACCGGGCCCATCTAGGAGTGGCACTGCAGTGTCACGCAGGATGGCCCTTCCAAAAAACCCTCCCCAAACAGCACATGACGCAAAGAAAAAAAGAGGCGCAATGAGGTAGCTGTGTGAGTAAGATTAGCGACCCTAGTGGCCGACACAAACACCGGGCCCATCTAGGAGTGGCACTGCAGTGTCACGCAGGATGTCCCTTCCAAAAAACCCTCCCCAAACAGCACATGACGCAAAGAAAAAAAGAGGCGCAATGAGGTAGCTGTGTGAGTAAGATTAGCGACCCTAGTGGCCGACACAAACACCGGGCCCATCTAGGAGTGTCACTGCAGTGTCACGCAGGATGTCCCTTCCAAAAAACCCTCCCCAAACAGCACATGACGCAAAGAAAAAAAGAGGCGCAATGAGGTAGCTGACTGTGTGAGTAAGATTAGCGACCCTAGTGGCCGACACAAACACCGGGCCCATTTAGGAGTGGCACTGCAGTGTCACGCAGGATGTCCCTTCCAAAAAACCCTCCCCAATCAGCACATGATGCAAAGAGAAAGAAAAGAAAAAAGAGGTGCAAGATGGAATTGTCCTTGGGCCCTCCCACCCACCCTTATGTTGTATAAACAAAACAGGACATGCACACTTTAACCAACCCATCATTTCAGTGACAGGGTCTGCCACACGACTGTGACTGATATGACGGGTTGGTTTGGACCCCCCCAAAAAAGAAGCAATTAATCTCTCCTTGCACAAACTGGCTCTACAGAGGCAAGATGTCCACCTCATCTTCACCCTCCGATATATCACCGTGTACATCCCCCTCCTCACAGATTATCAATTCGTCCCCACTGGAATCCACCATCTCAGCTCCCTGTGTACTCTGTGGAGGCAATTGCTGCTGGTCAATGTCTCCGCGGAGGAATTGATTATAATTCATTTTAATGAACATCATCTTCTCCACATTTTCTGGATGTAACCTCGTACGCCGATTGCTGACAAGGTGAGCGGCGGCACTAAACACTCTTTCGGAGTACACACTTGTGGGAGGGCAACTTAGGTAGAATAAAGCCAGTTTGTGCAAGGGCCTCCAAATTGCCTCTTTTTCCTGCCAGTATAAGTACGGACTGTGTGACGTGCCTACTTGGATGCGGTCACTCATATAATCCTCCACCATTCTATCAATGTTGAGAGAATCATATGCAGTGACAGTAGACGACATGTCCGTAATCGTTGTCAGGTCCTTCAGTCCGGACCAGATGTCAGCATCAGCAGTCGCTCCAGACTGCCCTGCATCACCGCCAGCGGGTGGGCTCGGAATTCTGAGCCTTTTCCTCGCACCCCCAGTTGCGGGAGAATGTGAAGGAGGAGATGTTGACAGGTCGCGTTCCGCTTGACTTGACAATTTTGTCACCAGCAGGTCTTTCAACCCCAGCAGACTTGTGTCTGCCGGAAAGAGAGATCCAAGGTAGGCTTTAAATCTAGGATCGAGCACGGTGGCCAAAATGTAGTGCTCTGATTTCAACAGATTGACCACCCGTGAATCCTTGTTAAGCGAATTAAGGGCTCCATCCACAAGTCCCACATGCCTAGCGGAATCGCTCCGTGTTAGCTCCTCCTTCAATGTCTCCAGCTTCTTCTGCAAAAGCCTGATGAGGGGAATGACCTGACTCAGGCTGGCAGTGTCTGAACTGACTTCACGTGTGGCAAGTTCAAAGGGCATCAGAACCTTGCACAACGTTGAAATCATTCTCCACTGCGCTTGAGACAGGTGCATTCCACCTACTATATCGTGCTCAATTGTATAGGCTTGAATGGCCTTTTGCTGCTCCTCCAACCTCTGAAGCATATAGAGGGTTGAATTCCACCTCGTTACCACTTCTTGCTTCAGATGATGGCAGGGCAGGTTCAGTAGTTTTTGGTGGTGCTCCAGTCTTCTGTACGTGGTGCCTGTACGCCGAAAGTGTCCCGCAATTCTTCTGGCCACCGACAGCATCTCTTGCACGCCCCTGTCGTTTTTTAAAAAATTCTGCACCACTAAATTCAAGGTATGTGCAAAACATGGGACGTGCTGGAATTTGCCCATATTTAATGCACACACAATATTGCTGGCGTTGTCCGATGCCACAAATCCACAGGAGAGTCCAATTGGGGTAAGCCATTCCGCGATGATCTTCCTCAGTTGCCGTAAGAGGTTTTCAGCTGTGTGCGTATTCTGGAAAGCGGTGATACAAAGCGTAGCCTGCCTAGGAAAGAGTTGGCGTTTGCGAGATGCTGCTACTGGTGCCGCCGCTGCTGTTCTTGCGGCGGGAGTCCATACATCTACCCAGTGGGCTGTCACAGTCATATAGTCCTGACCCTGCCCTGCTCCACTTGTCCACATGTCCGTGGTTAAGTGGACATTGGGTACAACTGCATTTTTTAGGACACTGGTGAGTCTTTTTCTGACGTCCGTGTACATTCTCGGTATCGCCTGCCTAGAGAAGTGGAACCTAGATGGTATTTGGTAACGGGGGCACACTGCCTCAATAAATTGTCTAGTTCCCTGTGAACTAACGGCGGATACCGGACGCACGTCTAACACCAACATAGTTGTCAAGGCCTCAGTTATCCGCTTTGCAGTAGGATGACTGCTGTGATATTTCATCTTCCTCGCAAAGGACTGTTGAACAGTCAATTGCTTACTGGAAGTAGTACAAGTGGGCTTACGACTTCCCCTCTGGGATGACCATCGACTCCCAGCGGCAACAACAGCAGCGCCAGCAGCAGTAGGCGTTACACGCAAGGATGCATCGGAGGAATCCCAGGCAGGAGAGGACTCGTCAGAATTGCCAGTGACATGGCCTGCAGGACTATTGGCATTCCTGGGGAAGGAGGAAATTGACACTGAGGGAGTTGGTGGGGTGGTTTGCGTGAGCTTGGTTACAAGAGGAAGGGATTTACTGGTCAGTGGACTGCTTCCGCTGTCACCCAAAGTTTTTGAACTTGTCACTGACTTATTATGAATGCGCTGCAGGTGACGTATAAGGGAGGATGTTCCGAGGTGGTTAACGTCCTTACCCCTACTTATTACAGCTTGACAAAGGGAACACACGGCTTGACACCTGTTGTCCGCATTTCTGGTGAAATACCTCCACACCGAAGAGCTGATTTTTTTGGTATTTTCACCTGGCATGTCAACGGCCATATTCCTCCCACGGACAACAGGTGTCTCCCCGGGTGCCTGACTTAAACAAACCACCTCACCATCAGAATCCTCCTGGTCAATTTCCTCCCCAGCGCCAGCAACACCCATATCCTCCTCATCCTGGTGTACTTCAACACTGACATCTTCAAACTGACTATCAGGAACTGGACTGCGGGTGCTCCTTCCAGCACTTGCAGGGGGCGTGCAAATGGTGGAAGGCGCATGCTCTTCACGTCCAGTGTTGGGAAGGTCAGGCATCGCAACCGACACAATTGGACTCTCCTTGTGGATTTGGGATTTCGAAGAATGCACAGTTCTTTGCTGTGCTGCTTTTGCCAGCTTGAGTCTTTTCATTTTTCTAGCGAGAGGCTGAGTGCTTCCATCCTCATGTGAAGCTGAACCACTAGCCATGAACATAGGCCAGGGCCTCAGCCGTTCCTTGCCACTCCGTGTCGTAAATGGCATATTGGCAAGTTTACGCTTCTCCTCCGACAATTTTATTTTAGGTTTTGGAGTCCTTTTTTTTCTGATATTTGGTGTTTTGGATTTGACATGCTCTGTACTATGACATTGGGCATCGGCCTTGGCAGACGACGTTGCTGGCATTTCATCGTCTCGGCCATGACTAGTGGCAGCAGCTTCAGCACGAGGTGGAAGTGGATCTTGATCTTTCCCTAATTTTGGAACCTCAACATTTTTGTTCTCCATATTTTAATAGGCACAACTAAAAGGCACCTCAGGTAAACAATGGAGATGGATACTAGTATACAATTATGGACTGCCTGCCGAGTGCAGACACAGAGGTAGCCACAGCCGTGAACTACCGTACTGTACTGTGTCTGCTGCTAATATAGACTGGTTGATAAAGAGATAGTGTACTCGTAACTAGTATGTATGTATAAAGAAAGAAAAAAAAACCACGGTTAGGTGGTATATACAATTATGGACGGGCTGCCGAGTGCCGACACAGAGGTAGCCACAGCCGTGAACTACCGCACTGTACTGTGTCTGCTGCTAATATATAGACTGGTTGATAAAGAGATAGTATACTCGTAACTAGTATGTATGTATAAAGAAAGAAAAAAAAACCACGGTTAGGTGGTATATACAATTATGGACGGGCTGCCGAGTGCCGACACAGAGGTAGCCACAGCCGTGAACTACCGCACTGTACTGTGTCTGCTGCTAATATAGACTGGTTGATAAAGAGATAGTATACTACTAATATTATATATACTGGTGGTCAGGTCACTGGTCACTAGTCACACTGGCAGTGGCACTCCTGCAGCAAAAGTGTGCACTGTTTAATTTTAATATAATATTATGTACTCCTGGCTCCTGCTATAACCTATAACTGGCACTGCAGTGCTCCCCAGTCTCCCCCACAATTATAAGCTGTGTGAGCTGAGCACAGTCAGATATATATATACATTGATGCAGCACACTGGGCTGAGCAGTGCACACAGATATGGTATGTGACTGAGTCACTGTGTGTATCGTTTTTTTCAGGCAGAGAACGGATATATTAAATAAAACAAACAACTGCACTGTCTGGTGGTCACTGTGGTCGTCAGTCACTAAACTCTGCACTCTCTTCTACAGTATCACAGCCTCAGGTCAATCTCTCTCTCTCTCTCTCAACCCTAATCTAAATGGAGAGGACGCCAGCCACGTCCTCTCCCTATCAATCTCAATGCACGTGTGAAAATGGCGGCGACGCGCGGCTCCTTATATAGAATCCGAGTCTCGCGAGAATCCGACAGCGTCATGATGACGTTCGGGCGCGCTCGGGTTAACCGAGCAAGGCGGGAGGATCCGAGTCTGCTCGGACCCGTGAAAAAAACATGAAGTTCGTGCGGGTTCGGATTCAGAGAAACCGAACCCGCTCATCTCTATTGCCAGTTGCTTTGTTATCAGCCTATTGATCATGTGATCATATGCAATGGAACAGGCGCAGTCTATGTTACGTTATACAAAAACAGAAAACATTTGTCATACCTCCCAACATATGTGAGTACAAAAGAGGGACTCCTTCCTGAAATAGTGGTATGGTCTCAATGGGAGTGGGCGTGGCCTGATGGCAGGTGAACCATTTTCATCACTCTTTGTCTCCGCCATACTATAAATACTTCATTAATTGCTGTAGCCAATCCCCCACCCCCTTACCTGTCAGCAGCAGCTTCTTTCCCCAGCCAGCACACACTGCTGGGTGTGTTGGCTGGGCTATGGTAAGTACAAGGAGGCGGCTGCCGCTAAGCAGCAGCAGTTTCTTCTGATCACAGTTTCTTCTGATCCACACTAATCGCGCCCACCTCTAGATTTGCCTCTGGTTGAGGGGCAGAATGGCGCCTTCCTGCTTTGTGGCACTGAAATGTATTTATTTTTACAAATTTGTGTAAGGGGCTACACTCCCAAAAAGTACATGGGCCTTTTACAGCTCTCTGCGTCCCTGCCCATTGCACCATGGACCTGGTTCATGTTTGTCAGTAAAGCAAAAAAGCAAGCTACTTGGCAAAACCATGTTGCGCTGCAGGTGGGGTCGGAGCCGTTTCTTGCTGTGGGCGAGATATGCCTCTGCATGGGGCGATTGACATGGCTCTTTTGGTGGCTCCTGGTGCTCCCCCTCCTCCCCGTCATTACTACTCCGCTCCTGAGGCGGAGTTTCACGTAATGATGCGTTTGTATCGTGACGTCACAACGCAAATGCGTCATTATGCAAAACTCCACCCCCGAGCGGAGTACTAATGATGGGGTGGAGGGGGAGCCAGGACACTGCAACGGACGGGCTGGCTTGCGAAAGGGTGGGCTGGCTGGTGAACGGGAGGGCGGGAGGAGTTGGAGGGAGATGCTGGCAGGCAGGCTGGCGCTGTAAATACCCCCAAAGAGCACTACATAGCCCTGGCAACTAGCATTACACAGCCCTGGCAACTGACATTACACTGTGCAATGTCAGTTGCCAGGGCTGTGTAATGCTAGTTGCCAGGGCTGTCTAATGCCAGTTGCCAGGGCTGTGTAATTTAAGCAGCCCTGGCAACTGGCATTACATAGCCCTGACAACTGGCATTACATAGCCCAGGTAACTATCATGACTCCCGTCCCAGAGCATGAATCCCCCAGCAACCAGCTTTCAAAGCTAATATACCTGTGTGCTTATTGCTACTTCAGAGGCGGGTTATAATTGACTGTGTTATGCAAGCTCCGCCCAGTAGTGTCTTTCAAAGCTAATATACCTGTTCCGCAACTCACCCGTACACGTGTTATTGCTTATTATGTAAGACTGTGCTATTCAAGGACGACGCCTGCTTGCTACCTGTTCCCTTAATTTACCTGTATAGTTGCTACTGCTGGCTACGCAAGACTGTGCTATTCAAGGACGACGCCTGCTTGCTACCTGTTCCCGCAATTTACCTGTCTAGTTGCTACTGCTGGCTACGCAAGACTGTACTGTTTAAGGACGACGCCTGCGTGCTACCTGTCCCGCAATTCATCTGTACAAGTGGTACTGCTGGCTACGCAAGATTGTGTTATTCAAGGACAATGCCTGCTTGCTACCAGTTCCCGCAATTTACCTGTATAGTTGTTAATGCTGGCTATGCAAGACTGTACTATTTAAGGACAACGCCTGCTTGCAACCTGTCCCGCAATTCACCTGTACAAGTGCTACTGCTGATTATGCAAGACTATGCTGTTTAAGGACGACGCCTGCTTGCTACCTGTTGCCGCAATTTACCTGTATAGTTGCTACTGCTGGTTACGCAAGACTGTGCTATTCAAGGATGATGCCTGCTTGCTACCTGTTCCCGCAATTTACCTGTATAGTTGCTACTGCTGGCTACGCAAGACTGTGCTATTCAAGGACGACGCCTGCTTGCTACCTGTTACTGCAATTTACCTGTCTAGTTGCTACTGCTAGTTACGCAAGACTGTACTGTTTAAGGACGACGCCTGCGTGCTACCTGTCCCGCAATTCATCTGTACAAGTGGTACTGTTGGCTATGCAAGATTGTGTTATTCAAGGACGACGCCTGCTTGCTACCAGTTCCCGCAATTTACCTGTATAGTTGCTACTGCTGGCTACGCAAGACTGTACTATTTAAGGACAACGCCTGCTTGCTACCTGTCCCGCAATTCACCTGTACAAGTGCTACTGCTGACTATGCAAGACTATGCTGTTTAAGGACGACGCCTGCTTGCTACCTGTTGCCGCAATTTACCTGTATAGTTGCTACTGCTGGTTACGCAAGACTGTGCCATTCAAGGACGATGCCTGCTTGCTACCTGTTCCCGCAATTTACCTGTATAGTTGCTACTGCTGGCTATGCAAGACTGTGCTATTCAAGGACGACGCCTGCTTGCTACCTGTTCCCGCAATTTACCTGTATAGTTGCTACTGCTGGCTACGCAAGACTGTGCTATTCAAGGACGACGCCTGCTTGCTACCTGTTCCCGCAATTTACCTGTATAGTTGCTACTGCTGGTTACGCAAGACTGTGCTATTCAAGGACGACGCATGCTTGCTACCTGTTCCCGCAATTTACCTGTATAGTTGCTACTGCTGGCTATGCAAGACTGTACTTTTTAAGGACGACGCCTGCATGCTACCTGTCCTGCAATTCACCTGTACAAGTGGTACTGCTGGCTACGCAAGATTATATTATTCAAGGACGACGCCTGCTTGCTACCGGTTCCCGCAATTTACCTGTATAGTTGCTACTGTTGGCTACGCAAGACTGTACTATTTATGGAAGACGCCTGCTTGCTACCTGTCCCACAATTCACCTGTACAAGTGCTATTGCTGACTACGCAAGACTGTCCTATTTAAGAACGACGCCTGCTTGCTACCTGTTCCTGCAATTTACCTGTATAGTTGCTACTGCTGGCTACGCAAGACTGTGCTATTCAAGGACGACGCCTGTTTGCTACCTGTCCCGCAATTCACCTGTACAAGTGCTACTGCTGACTACGCAAGATTGTGCTATTTAAGGACGACGCCTGCTTGCTACCTGTTCACGCAATTTACCTGTATAGTTATACTACTGCTGGCTACGCAAGACTGTGCTATTCAAGGACGACACCTGCTTGCTACCTGTTCCCGCAATTTACCTGTATATTTGCTACTGCTGGCTACGCAAGACTGTGCTATTCAAGGACGACGCCTGCTTGCTACCTGTTCCCGCAATTTATCTGTATAGTTGCTACTGCTGGCTACGCAAGACTGTGCTATTCAAGGACGACGCCTGCTTGATACCTGTTCCCGCAATTTACCTGTATAGTTGCTACTGTTGGCTACGCAAGACTGTGCTAGTCAAGTACGACGCCTGCTTGATACCTGTTCCCGCAATTTACCTGTATAGTTGCTACTGCTGGCTACGCAAGACTGTGTTAGTCAAGTACGATGCCTGCTTGATACCTGTTCCCGCAATTTACCTGTATAGTTGCTACTGCTGGCTACGTAAGACTGTGCTATACACGGACAACACCAACTTGCTTACCCGTTCACGTAGCTTATCTGTATAAGCACTGTCTGCTGAGTCAACGAGATTGAGCTACCCTAGGTTAACGACAGCGGCTTATCTTTCTCATAACTATCTGTCAAATTGTTGTTGGTTATGCGGGGTGCTAAGTTCGTAATAAGTTTATTATGCTTACATTGTTACCTTCTTCTATGTAATCCTTTCTAGTGTGTTACAATAAAATTGTGTTGTACCTATCGTGCTCATTCTGTGTCTGCTCAATAAAGGGGAATCTATGCTCGCCTCTCTGTCACGGTGTGCTAAAAGGGAAGATTACCCGAAAGCATCTGCTGTAGGTTAAGAAGATAACACACCTTCGGACCAGAGTGCTACACTCACTGTGTATATTATATGACAGAGACTGGCAGTGTGTCCACATAGGGCACAGTATATGCTATATGCAGGGGACTGGCAGTGTCTACCCATGGGTTCAGTATGAGTTGCAGTATACTGACAGTGGGTTCCTGGCCACCAGTATGCTGGCAGTGGAGCGAGTGCTAGTTAGTCCCTTACGGGCTCACTGTGCTCGCCATACTGCGGGCACGGTGCCTTTCTGTGCTCGCCATAGGTTATATTCTCCCTCTATGGGTGTCGTGCACACCAATAGAAGGAGAATCACCTACCTTGCTGGTATTCTGGCGCCAGCATTGTATCACTGTGCGGGATTTCGGTGTCAGCTTTGTGATCGCCAGGATCCTGTGCGGCGGTACCTTAATCGCTTCCCCTTTCCATAGGGCACAGAATTTGTATGGAGTATGTAGGGGACAGGTACTGTCTCGGGGTACTGTCCTACACCACATGACACAGAGCCTACACAGGCTGCTCTCTCTCCCTCCCCTGCTGTCACTGTTTACCCGTCTTCATGCATGATCCCTGAAAACACTGGCCAGTAGTCAGCACCCCATTAGCGACTGTGCATGTTCTGGCACTTACTGCTTGAAGATGCATGCATGGAGCTGAAAAAGAGAAGTGCAGGAGAGTGCGGGTATGACTATGCGGTTGCACAGGTGTATCAATGATCGCATTTGCAATGTGATCTGGGCGTAATATTAGCAACGAGGATCCAGTGGGGGAGGTACCGGAGACAATAGAGTTGGATGCCGCCGAGCTCCTGCCCTGAAGGGGCACCTCCTCCATTGCTCCAGGTAGGTCCATCCACCAGTCCAGATTACCTGATTTATGGGGACACCGTGCAGCTGTCCAGTGGGGGGGAGCGGGGGCGGATCACCTGTTTAGATGTGCCTCCATTCCAGAAAGGGACGCAGCATGGGCGAAGCAGCACTCACAGCTCTCGCTACTTTATGTCCTGCAGATGACTGTGGTGCCAGCGCCACGTTAACACTAGAGATGAGCGGGTTCGGTTCCTCGGAAACCGAACCCGCCCGAACTTCAGGTTTTTTTACACGGGGCCGAGCGACTCGGATCTTCCCGCCTTGCTCGGTTAACCCGAGCGCGCCCGAACGTCATCATCCCGCTGTCGGATTCTCGCGAGGCTCGGATTCTATCGCGAGACTCGGATTCTATATAAGGAGCCGCGCGTCGCCGCCATTTTCACACGTGCATTGAGATTCATAGGGAGAGGACGTGGCTGGCGTCCTCTCCGTTTAGAGAAGAGAGTGAGACAGTAGAGAGAGACACAGTAGTAGTAATTTTGGGGAGTATTATTAGGAGGAGTACTACTATACTACTACTACTTGCTGAAGTGATATAGATTAGATAGTGTGACTGTATTAATTATCTGACTTGTGGGGAGCAGTTAGAGTCTGAGAGCAGGACTCAGGAGTACATATAACGTACAGTGCACACTTTTGCTGCCAGAGTCAGTGCCACACTGCCATTGTGACCACACTGACCACCAGACCAGTATAATATATTTTGTGATTGTCTGCTTAGGAGTACTACTTGCAAGTTGCTGATAGTGTGACCAGTGACCTGACCACCAGTTTAATAATCAATCACCACCAGTTTAATATATATATATATATATATATATATATATATAATTGTATATAATATATATATATATATATATATATATAATATTGTATACCACCTACCCGTGGTTTTTTTTTTTTCATTCTTCTTTATACATACTACTATAGTAGCTTACTGTAGCAGTCTGCGGTGCTGCTGAGCTGACAGTGTCCAGCAGGTCCGTCATCAGTCATTACATAATAAATATACATACCTGTCCGGCTGCAGTACTAGTGATATTATATTGATTTCATCTCATTATCATCCAGTCTATATTAGCAGCAGACACAGTACGTTAGTCCACGGCTGTAGCTACCTCTGTGTCGGCACTCGGCAGTCCATCCATAATTGTATACCACCTCCCCGTGGTTTTTTTTTTTTCTTTCTTCTTTGTACATACTACTATAGTATAGTAGCTTACTGTAGCAGTCTGCGGTGCTGCTGAGCTGACAGTGTCCAGCAGGTCCGTCATCAGTCATTACATAATAAATATACATACCTGTCCGGCTGCAGTACTAGTGATATTATATTGATTTCATCTCATTATCATCCAGTCTATATTAGCAGCAGACACAGTACGTTAGTCCACGGCTGTAGCTACCTCTGTGTCGGCACTCGGCAGTCCATCCATAATTGTATACCACCTCCCCGTGGTTTTTTTTTTTCTTTCTTCTTTGTACATACTACTATAGTATAGTAGCTTACTGTAGCAGTCTGCGGTGCTGCTGAGCTGACAGTGTCCAGCAGGTCCGTCATCAGTCATTACATAATAAATATACATACCTGTCCGGCTGCAGTACTAGTGATATTATATTGATTTCATCTCATTATCATCCAGTCTATATTAGCAGCAGACACAGTACGTTAGTCCACGGCTGTAGCTACCTCTGTGTCGGCACTCGGCAGTCCATCCATAATTGTATACCACCTCCCCGTGGTTTTTTTTTTTTCTTTCTTCTTTGTACATACTACTATAGTATAGTAGCTTACTGTAGCAGTCTGCGGTGCTGCTGAGCTGACAGTATCCAGCAGGTCCGTCATCAGTCATTACATAATAAATATACATACCTGTCCGGCTGCAGTACTAGTGATATTATATTGATTTCATCTCATTATCATCCAGTCTATATTAGCAGCAGACACAGTACGTTAGTCCACGGCTGTAGCTACCTCTGTGTCGGCACTCGGCAGTCCATCCATAATTGTATACCACCTCCCCGTGGTTTTTTTTTTCTTTCTTCTTTGTACATACTACTATAGTATAGTAGCTTACTGTAGCAGTCTGCGGTGCTGCTGAGCTGACAGTGTCCAGCAGGTCCGTCATCAGTCATTACATAATAAATATACATACCTGTCCGGCTGCAGTACTAGTGATATTATATTGATTTCATCTCATTATCATCCAGTCTATATTAGCAGCAGACACAGTACGTTAGTCCACGGCTGTAGCTACCTCTGTGTCGGCACTCGGCAGTCCATCCATAATTGTATACCACCTCCCCGTGGTTTTTTTTTTTTCTTTCTTCTTTGTACATACTACTATAGTATAGTAGCTTACTGTAGCAGTCTGCGGTGCTGCTGAGCTGACAGTGTCCAGCAGGTCCGTCATCAGTCATTACATAATAAATATACATACCTGTCCGGCTGCAGTACTAGTGATATTATATTGATTTCATCTCATTATCATCCAGTCTATATTAGCAGCAGACACAGTACGTTAGTCCACGGCTGTAGCTACCTCTGTGTCGGCACTCGGCAGTCCATCCATAATTGTATACCACCTCCCCGTGGTTTTTTTTTTTCTTTCTTCTTTGTACATACTACTATAGTATAGTAGCTTACTATAGCAGTCTGCGGTGCTGCTGAGCTGACAGTGTCCAGCAGGTCCGTCATCAGTCATTACATAATAAATATACGTACCTGTCCGGCTGCAGTACTAGTGATTTTATATTGATTTCATCTCATTATCATCCAGTCTATATTAGCAGCAGACACAGTACGGTAGTCCACGGCTGTAGCTACCTCTGTGTCGGCACTCGGCAGTCCATCCATAAGTATACTAGTATCCATCCATCTCCATTGTTTACCTGAGGTGCCTTTTAGTTGTGCCTATTAAAATATGGAGAACAAAAATGTTGAGGTTCCAAAATTAGGGAAAGATCAAGATCCACTTCCACCTCGTGCTGAAGCTGCTGCCACTAGTCCTGGCCGAGACGATGAAATGCCAGCAACGTCGTCTGCCAAGGCCGATGCCCAATGTCATAGTACAGAGCATGTAAAATCCAAAACACCAAATATCAGTAAAAAAAGGACTCCAAAACCTAAAATAAAATTGTCGGAGGAGAAGCGTAAACTTGCCAATATGCCATTTACCACACGGAGTGGCAAGGAACGGCTGAGGCCCTGGCCTATGTTCATGGCTAGTGGTTCAGCTTCACATGAGGATGGAAGCACTCAGCCTCTCGCTAGAAAAATGAAAAGACTCAAGCTGGCAAAAGCACCGCAAAGAACTGTGCGTTCTTCCAAATCCCAAATCCACAAGGAGAGTCCAATTGTGTCGGTTGCGATGCCTGACCTTCCCAACACTGGACGTGAAGAGCATGCGCCTTCCACCATTTGCACGCCCCCTGCAAGTGCTGGAAGGAGCACCCGCAGTCCAGTTCCTGATAGTCAGATTGAAGATGTCAGTGTTGAAGTACACCAGGATGAGGAGGATATGGGTGTTGCTGGCGCTGGGGAGGAAATTGACAAGGAGGATTCTGATGGTGAGGTGGTTTGTTTAAGTCAGGCACCCGGGGAGACACCTGTTGCCCGTGGGAGGAATAGGGCCGTTGACATGCCTGGTGAAAATACCAAAAAAATCAGCTCTTCGGTGTGGAAGTATTTCACCAGAAATGCGGACAACATTTGTCAAGCCGTGTGTTGCCTTTGTCAAGCTGTAATAAGTAGGGGTAAGGACGTTAACCACCTCGGAACATCCTCCCTTATACGTCACCTGCAGCGCATTCATAATAAGTCAGTGACAAGTTCAAAAACTTTGGGCGACAGCGGAAGCAGTCCACTGACCAGTAAATCCCTTCCTCTTGTAACCAAGCTCACGCAAACCACCCCACCAACTCCCTCAGTGTCAATTTCCTCCTTCCCCAGGAATGCCAATAGTCCTGCAGGCCATGTCACTGGCAATTCTGACGAGTCCTCTCCTGCCTGGGATTCCTCCGATGCATCCTTGCGTGTAACGCCTACTGCTGCTGGCGCTGCTGTTGTTGCTGCTGGGAGTCGATGGTCATCCCAGAGGGGAAGTCGTACTCGTAAGCCCACTTTTACTACTTCCACCAAGCAATTGACTGTCCAACAGTCCTTTGCGAGGAAGATGAAATATCACAGCAGTCATCCTGCTGCAAAGCGGATAACTGAGGCCTTGGCATCCTGGGTGGTGAGAAACGTGGTTCCGGTATCCATCATTACTGCAGAGCCAACTAGAGACTTGTTGGAGGTACTGTGTCCCCGGTACCAAATACCATCTAGGTTCCATTTCTCTAGGCAGGCGATACCGAAAATGTACACAGACCTCAGAAAAAGAGTCACCAGTGTCCTAAAAAATGCAGCTGTACCCAATGTCCACTTAACCACGGACATGTGGACAAGTGGAGCAGGGCAGGGTCAGGACTATATGACTGTGACAGCCCACTGGGTAGATGTATGGACTCCCGCCGCAAGAACAGCAGCGGCGGCACCAGTAGCAGCATCTCGCAAACGCCAACTCTTTCCTAGGCAGGCTACGCTTTGTATCACCGGTTTCCAGAATACGCACACAGCTGAAAACCTCTTACGGCAACTGAGGAAGATCATTGCGGAATGGCTTACCCCAATTGGACTCTCCTGTGGATTTGTGGCATCGGACAACGCCAGCAATATTGTGTGTGCATTAAATATGGGCAAATTCCAGCACGTCCCATGTTTTGCACATACCTTGAATTTGGTGGTGCAGAATTTTTTAAAAAACGAGAGGGGCGTGCAAGAGATGCTGTCGGTGGCCAGAAGAATTGCGGGACACTTTCGGCGTACAGGCACCACGTACAGAAAACTGGAGCACCACCAAAAACGCCTGAACCTGCCCTGCCATCATCTGAAGCAAGAAGTGGTAACGAGGTGGAATTCAACCCTCTATATGCTTTAGAGGTTGGAGGAGCAGCAAAAGGCCATTCAAGCCTATACAATTGAGCACGATATAGGAGGTGGAATGTACCTGTCTCAAGCGCAGTGGAGAATGATTTCAACGTTGTGCAAGGTTCTGCAACCTTTTGAACTTGCCACACGTGAAGTCAGTTCAGACACTGCCAGCCTGAGTCAGGTCATTCCCCTCATCAGGCTTTTGCAGAAGAAGCTGGAGGCATTGAAGGAGGAGCTAAAAGGGAGCGATTCCGCTAGGCATGTGGGACTTGTGGATGCAGCCCTTAATTCGCTTAACAAGGATTCACGGGTGGTCAATCTGTTGAAATCAGAGCACTACATTTTGGCCACCGTGCTCGATCCTAGATTTAAAACCTACCTTGGATCTCTCTTTCCGGCAGACACAAGTCTGCTGGGGTTCAAAGACCTGCTGGGGACAAAATTGTCATGTCAAGCGGAACGCGACCTGTCAACATCTCCTCCTTCACATTCTCCCGCAACTGGGGGTGCGAGGAAAAGGCTCAGAATTCCGAGCCCACCCGCTGGCGGTGATGCAGGGCAGTCTGGAGCGACTGCTGATGCTGACATCTGGTCCGGACTGAAGGACCTGACAACGATTACGGACATGTCGTCTACTGTCACTGCATATGATTCTGTCACCATTGAAAGAATGGTGGAGGATTATATGAGTGACCGCATCCAAGTAGGCACGTCAGACAGTCCGTACTTATACTGGCAGGAAAAAGAGGCAATTTGGAGGCCCTTGCACAAACTGGCTTTATTCTACCTAAGTTGCCCTCCCACAAGTGTGTACTCCGAAAGAGTGTTTAGTGCCGCCGCTCACCTTGTCAGCAATCGGCGTACGAGGTTACTTCCAGAAAATGTGGAGAAGATGATGTTCATTAAAATTAATTATAATCAATTCCTCCGTGGAGACATTGACCAGCAGCAATTGCCTCCACAAAGTACACAGGGAGCTGAGATGGTGGATTCCAGTGGGGACGAATTGATAATCTGTGAGGAGCGGGATGTACACGGTGATATATCGGAGGATGATGATGAGGTGGACATCTTGCCTCTGTAGAGCCAGTTTGTGCAAGGAGAGATTAATTGCTTCTTTTTCGGTGGGGGTCCAAACCAACCCGTCATTTCAGTCACAGTCGTGTGGCAGACCCTGTCACTGAAATGATGGGTTGGTTAAAGTGTGCATGTCCTGTTTATACAACATAAGGGTGGGTGGGAGGGCCCAAGGACAATTCCATCTTGCACCTCTTTTTTCTTTCATTTTTATTTGCGTCATGTGCTGTTTGGGGAGTGTTTTTTGGAAGGGCCATCCTGCGTGACACTGCAGTGCCACTCCTAGATGGGCCAGGTGTTTGTGTCGGCCACTAGGGTCGCTTAGCTTACTCACACAGCTACCTCATTGCGCCTCTTTTTTTCTTTGCGTCATGTGCTGTTTGGGGAGTGTTTTTTGGAAGGGCCATCCTGCGTGACACTTCAGTGCCACTCCTAGATGGGCCAGGTGTTTGTGTCGGCCACTAGGGTCGCTTAGCTTACTCACACAGCTACCTCATTGCGCCTCTTTTTTTCTTTGCGTCATGTGCTGTTTGGGGAGGGTTTTTTGGAAGGGACATCCTGCGTGACACTGCAGTGCCACTCCTAGATGGGCCAGGTGTTTGTGTCGGCCACTAGGGTCGCTTAGCTTAGTCATCCAGCGACCTCGGTGCAAATTTTAGGACTAAAAATAATATTGTGAGGTGTGAGGTATTCAGAATAGACTGAAAATGAGTGTAAATTATGGTTTTTGAGGTTAATAATACTTTGGGATCAAAATGACCCCCAAATTCTATGATTTAAGCTGTTTTTTAGTGTTTTTTGAAAAAAACACCCGAATCCAAAACACACCCGAATCCGACAAAAAAAAATCGGTGAGGTTTTGCCAAAACGCAGTCGAACCCAAAACACGGCTGCGGAACCGAACCCAAAACCAAAACACAAAACCCGAAAAATTTCCGGTGCACATCACTGGTTAACACTCAGGCTGACCCCAGCTAGGGCACTCCCACAAGCCATTCCACTTACCCACTTGTTCACAGTGTTTCACAGCTGGACAGTGTGAATGAGCACAGACTTGACGGGTCGCGTGTTGGTGCTGCTATCAGTGTGGGAGAGCTTATGTGCAGTGACCGCAGTGGCATGATCGGTTATCCCAGCTATAAAACTCCCGTAGTCACGAGGAGCTCCACTCGCCTGTCCTCATGTATGCACTATGAAGGTATGTTGGGAGCCCTGTAGTATGGCTGCTGGGACCAGTAGTAAACAGCCCCACAGCAGAGAGTTTGCATGGTCTAGCTATAGGCATCATACAAGCTACTAGACAAAGTATTCCGACCTTCACTGTGAATGACTATATAGATGCTTCGGATTACACCTATGGAATGATAGAGGAAGTGGAAGTTTTAATCTTTCTATTTAACAAAATATTCCATGACACTAGCAAAGCATTAACTACCTATATGTATAGGATAGATAAAAAGTTTTTTTAAATAATTGGAAAGGGTGGCTTTCAGAGAAGAGAAGCTGATAGGTAACAGATGAAGCTAATTATTTGGGGGGGTTTGGCATCTGACCCTGTAGCTCAAAGAGTACGTTATTCAGCCCATGGTGAAAATAATCCCACTTTAAGTGAAATTATTAAGGAAGTCAGGCAAGAAGAGGTTTTAATTGAAGCTAGGTGAAAAAACTTTAGAAAGGTTGAAATTGTGATGCCTGGACCGAAGACCACTGATACAGAGACACAGATTATCAAATTAATGAAAGACCAGAATTGTAAAATCGACAAATTGTTTGATTTTTATATCAAGAACAGATATTAAACAATGGCAAGAGGTTCCAGACATATGAAGTCCATGGGACTTTGAGGAAAAGAGAGGGTTTTCCAACAAGAGGTTATTTCAGGTGTGGGAGACCTCAACATCATGTAGCCGAATATGTACAGTCATGGAATTTACCCAGACCTGCTTATACATTTAGCAGCTTTGGAAAATGTACAAAGGGAGTCCGAGGACCTCACACAAACCCTCTGGACAGTAAAAATCTACATGATAGGGAGTGTCTAGTGGTGTAGTAACATCCAAAGGATTGACAGGACCTACTACACTGGTGATGGCTGTAGTGAATGGACATCAATGCAAGGTTCTGCTTGATAGTGGATCACAAGTGTCAGTAATCTTTGAGCATTAGTACGGTCAGTATTTATCAGATGTCCCAATACAACTTCTCACAGGTCTGGGGACTAAGGGAGCACAAATGCCCCTATTTAGGATATGTAATGGTAAACATAGAGTTCATTGAAATTGTAACTGGTACAATGGCAGAAATCCAAATGATGGCATTGGTATGTCTGAACTCCCTGGAAGATAAAGGAGAGGTATCTATAATCGTAGGAATGAATATCCATTTATTCAAGCATCTGTTTCTTTGGTTTCAGCAAAAGGATCAAGAGTCCCCGACTACACTGCGTATGGAGGCATTGTCCTTTAGTCTATTGATGACACAACTGAGTCATCCTGAGGTAGATACATTGAAGAATGACCGATTGGAAACTTGTTTTGTGGGTACTGATATTTTATCTTCTGAGAAGAGATGATTATTACAGGAGATCAGCCAGTTAGCATCCTCAAGTTTTATCATGGGATGAATAAGACATCTGGACCGCCACAACTTGACATTCCATCAAGTTGACTGAAAACACCTGCTTTAGCGAAATATCTCATATATTGGCTCCATCTGACTTGGAGGATGTGAGGGAGCACCTACAGAAGCTAATATAGATGCAAGTGATAGCCCAATCAGAAAGTCCTTATGCTTTGCCTATTGTTGTCACAAGGAAGAAGTCGGAAAAAATAGTATTGTGCATACATCATAGGACACTAAACAATTGCACAGTTCCTGATCAATATATCATCCCTCGGATAGAGGAGGCTCTTGACTATCTTGTAGGTAGCAGTTGGTTTTCTGTATTAGACTTGAGTAGTGGGTACTACCATAAACCAGTGCATCCATCATCTAGAAATAAGACTGCATTTATCTGCCCAATGGGTTTCTTCAAATTCCTCAAAATGCCTCAAGGAATTAAGGGAGCTCAGCAACATTTCAATGTACCATGGAGCAAACACTTAGGGACATGAATTATTGCGAGATGATTGTTTATTTAGACTATACATTTTTTCATAATCACTTCTCAGGAACATAACCAACGTCTCCTCACGGTGTTAGATCAGTTGATGACAAGAGGACTTTAGTTGTTTTAAAATAAATGCAGATTTTGCCAGTCATTGATCAAGTGTTTAGGCCATATAATAAACAGGGATGGAATCTCCACTGACCCATCAAATGTGGATGCAGTAACAAATTGGCATAGACCAAAGAAGTTAACAGAACTAAGATCCTTATTAGGCTTCTATGGATACTACAGAAAATGTATACCCCAGTATTCTAATATTGCTAAGCCTCTCACTGATCTAACAAAGGGTTATGATACTGTGAACAAGAGACAGTTCAGACCACAGGTTTCTCCGAAAATGTATTACTGAACATCAGAGGAGTTTGGAGAATGGTGGTTAGATACCTGTACTGAAGGGTATTATTACAAAGATGGTTTACTTAAATTATTAAATGCTGATGATCTTTAGTACATAACAATTATCTAAAATACTGTGATTTCTACTACTCTGAAATGGGTTCTTCCAATGATACTCGAGAGCATGAGAAGAGTAGTTCAGGTATTGAAGTAATGGAGGAAACCAGTTTGAATGATTCACCCAAAGTCTCAGGCATAATGGAAAGCCCAACTGGACAGCATATACTTCAGGGTGCTGTCCAATACGATGCTTACATATGAAAAGCTTGGAGTGCCAATAGAAGTGCCAAGAGTAATGTGGTATTTTGTAAATTCCTGGCCCTTTTTTGAAAGTGCTTAGTAGAAAAAAAGATATAAAAAAATGGTATCTGGTTGATAGATAGACAGTGTCTAGTTAGACAGTCAATAGACAGACACCATATGTTAGACAGACATTAGGTCGACAGGATCAAAAGGTTGACAGGGTCAAAAGGTCAACATGAAAATGGTAGACAGTACAAAAGGTCGACAGGGTCAAAAGGTTGACAGGGTCAAATGGTCGACATAAAAGATAGATTTTTTTTATTTAACATGTTTTTGGACTATTTCATACCTTCTCTATCCATGTCGGCATAGAGTTGGTTATAAACCTTGTGACGAGCGCAGCGAGCCACCGAGCCAGAAGCGTGGTGAGCGAAGCACGCCCCGCAAGGGTATGCCTTTCTACAATTGGGGGTCCCGGATGACAAAACTATCCACACAAACCACAAAAATGCAAAAAAAAATGGTTTCTACCTTTTTTATGTTGACCATTTTTATGTTGACATTTTGACCCTGTTGACCTTTTGTACTGTCTACCTTTTTCATGTCGACCTTTTGACCCTGTTGATCTTTTGACCCTGTTGATATGGTGTCTATCTATTGACTGTCTAACAAGACACTATCTTTTATACCACACCCTTAAAAAATGATGTTATGATTACTCCATTTTATAGTAAGTAAAGTACCAAAAGGGTAAAAAAAAAATGGTGCTCCCAAACTGATAGATACAGTACATGAGATGTTGTTTCAGTACCTGAGCACCAGGGGGAGACTGTAACCCCTTTAACAATTTAAAAAGTTAACTTTATGTAAATAGTATATACTGTATATATTTTTTGCATGTATTTATAAATATGTATAGTGTGACAATGTTGTGTAATGTGCTGAATATGTATATAGGAGTGTAATGTAGTGTAATGCAATGCATATGCAGGTGTTTTGTGATTGCAGTCGTGACAGTGGAATAATTTATTGGTAAAGACTGTGAGCTAATGCAGTTTTCCTGGCACTGAAGGGGTGCTGTTGCCAGTTTGTTGAGTGACAGTTGGAGTTAGCAGTTGAACAGTTCTTCCAGGGGGACTCACGCGGATTACATACCTAAGGAGAGAGGCTGCATCTGTAGCTGAAAACAGGAGTCAGCATTTTGGTGATGGAGAGAGATATTGAGGAGGCATGTGAAAGTGGTCCGGACCGCGCCTACGCAATGGCGGCCAAATGCCGCCATTTCGCCCCCTCCCGCCCATCAATCGCCTCTGCCTGTCAATCAGGCAGAGGCGATCGCTGTCCTGCTACGGCCGTTGGACGCCCCGCATGCGCAGGCGCACAAAGGCACCAGCACATGCACAGCAGGGACCCATTCGCTCTGCTGCATGAAAACACAACGAGCGAACAGGTCGGAATGACCCCCATTGACAGGAGTAAAGAGGAGGATCCAGAGTGAAGGGTTGACCAATAGCCTGGTTCTGTGCAGGGGACATGGGGGTGTCAAGCAATGGGAGGCCTGAAACACCACCCCCAGGAGTAGTCTTGTCAGCATTGTAGGGACAAACATTCAGATGCATTCAGAAATAAGTAATATAAAATCCTATGGACTTGTTCATTCAATGTAGTACAGATATACATAAACACTAAGAGAACATAGATCAGCAATTAAGCCATCCATAGACCGTTATGGCATACAAGTCAGTATCAATGGTCTAAGGAGTGATGATAATGTGATAATAGTGCATATACCAAGATTGTAAATTAAGCTAGCAACATATAAAAGCACTACTATTTCTACTGGCTAACATTACCTCAGACTAATATACAGTAGTAAGAGCCATTTGGAACATAATTGTTACTTTTATTGAGGAGCAAGTCAAATCTACAGTCAGCTATAGTTCAAAACTAATATTATTGGTTTCCAGATTCCTACTCTCCTGCATACTATATCTACATACTGTCACTATTGCCAGCTGAGCATCAAAGAGCATAAAGAACATTACTCCAAGCTGTTAATAATTACACTGCAATAGCAATAGTGGACAAGAAGAAGCAAGGTAAAGAAATTTGTTTGTAAACCTGGATGTTACTACTCATATACTGTATAGCTACACTCACCTATAGTAATGTTTACCAGCAGTAATGGCCATTAACAAAACTGACAGTTAGTTGAACCTGCCAAATTATTATCTGGGATAATAACTTTAAGGTTTTAAAGTAAGTGGTTAATAGATATTGATTTGTAACTTGGTTATGGTTATATCATTTTGTTCTTATGTTTAATGGTGAACAATGTAAATTTATTCTGACAGACATTTTAACAAATGCAATTGTTCATTAATCATTTTCAACTTCAGCTGAACAGGAGTGTTACACTAAAATAACATTTTTCTTTATATGAGTGCATATTTGAGTAAACACATAAATTTTCATCAATGATTTTTTTCTTATGAATGTATAAATCCATACAAATATAAATTGTTGCTAGATTTATAGTTATTCTGAATCTTAAACTTATACTTAACATTCAAGGGTGTTCCCAAGTCATCCCCAGAAATCAGTAAAGGGAATCCAAGACTTGGGTGGAGGCATTAGAGAGGCAGAGATAAAGAAAGTTAGTGTAACCATTATAGGTAGAGGATATCTTTTACATAAAGCTTCTAAAATAGACAAGTGGTGGTGTTGGACATAGCAACAAATCAGATTCTAACTATCATTTCTTTATTGCATTCTAGAAAATGATAGACAGAACTCGATTGGTTCCTATGGGCAACACCACCACTTGTCTGTTTTAGAAGCTTTAGTAAAT
This sequence comes from Pseudophryne corroboree, assembly GCF_028390025.1. Classification (NCBI taxonomy): domain Eukaryota; kingdom Metazoa; phylum Chordata; class Amphibia; order Anura; family Myobatrachidae; genus Pseudophryne; species Pseudophryne corroboree. The sequence goes on along the minus strand of NC_086453.1, from coordinate 213,465,827 downwards.
CTACACCATTGACTCCATCTACATCGGTCCACACGTCCGTGTGCACTAGTTCGAATTCTGCTCTAGCGTTGGATGCTGACTTTTGAAAGAAGCAATGTGTTTGCTCACCTTTTACGCAACTTTCACAATCTGGTCTTTCGGGGTGGTTGACTGACATCCCCATCTCCAGGCCAAATAAAAGTTTCTGCACCTTGTCATACCCCTGGTGACCCAGTTGGTACAGGGTTACCATTGCAATTACAGTTTCTCTTTTGCTGTACACAACACACTGTCACTCTGACAATTGGATCATACATCGCTTCTTTTCCTACACACTGATGGCAACAAGGTTCCTAGATCTGGCAAAATTGTATGTCTTCGTTCTGTATCTGTGACACCTGTTTCACCTTTAATGCTCAAAAGCACAGTAATTCTCCCTATTTTTAGGGGGAAATAAAGGACTTTGGGCCTAATTTAAGGTTGATTACAATACAAAATTTTCCTCTAATGAGCAAAACCATGTGTACTGCAGGTGGGGCAGATATAACATGTGCAGAGAGAGTTAGCTTTGGGTACGGTGTGTTCAAACTGAAATCTAAATTGCAGTGTAAAATAAAGCAGCCAGTATTTACCCTGCACAGAAACAATATAACAAACCCAAATCTAACTCTCTCTGCACATGTTATATCTGCCCCATCTGCAGTGCACATGGTTTTGCCCATTAGAGGAAAATGTTGTTTTGCAATCAACCTTGAATTAGACCGTTTATCTTCTATTCCCCTGAAGTTTACAGGATGACACGACTTTTTAGTGACTTAAACCAACTTTCATTGCAGCTCAAGTATCTCATTGCTCCTGAATCTAGGGTGGTATTCATGTGACCGGCGGTCGGGAGACCGACAGTCACATGACCTCCTCCACCATCCCGACCGCTCACTATCCTGATGGTCGGCATGCTGACCAATAGGGACTATTCCCACTCGTGGGTGTCCACGACACCCATAGAGTGGGAATAGAACCAGTAGCAGGTCGCCACCGAGCCCGCAAGGGGCTTGCTGCACTTGCCCCTCCCCGCCGGGATCCCGGCGTCGGTATGCTGCCGGGATCCCGACGTCGGTAAGCTGACCGGCGGTCTCCTGACCGCCGGTCAGCCGTACTACACCCCTGAATCTATTTGCCAGCAATTTTTGCAGTGACATTTGGTTACATTTAATTCTGACTCATTCTTTGAGGGTATTCAATTGTTTTAAAAGTCAGTTGGGTGTCTGTTTTTTCCTATCTAATAGACAGGAAAAAACAGACACCCAACCGACTTTTCAAACATTTGAATTCCCCCCTTTTTATCTATTACAATTGCATGATAAAGTACTGTACCACTTGATTCATTTGCTGTACATTCTGAGGTCTTACAGTATGTCCTATATTGTTACACTTGAAACACTTTATACTTGGGTTTCTTGTGTTTTATGCCCTTTGTCTGCAGAATTGTGTTCTCACATTCGTCTCAAGAGGTATGCACTATTGAAACTGCAGAAACTTGACCAGTACAATTTCTGATAATATCTTGGCAGCACATGACTTCAAAGCAGTCTGGCGTAAATTTTTGCAGCATTTCCATTGCAACCTACTCCTCATCTACTTGGATGCCTACTGTTGTTTATTGCTGAACTGCAGATAGCATCATATATATATATATATATATATATATATATATATACTCATTTTCTTATGTGCCATTAGCTTAGTGCCTTACAGAGGGCACCTCAGGTTGATTTGTCACGTTAAGCCTTTGTCTTCATATGATGTCTGCAATGCTAACCACATTCTGTGTACTGTCACCTTCCCATGAATTATGGATTTCACATGCTGTTCTACAGTTAAACCTATGATTTCCATTGCTATAACCACATCATCTGGGTTGGGATTATTCTCAGGATCACTAGTGACATTCCACAACGTTCCCACTTTAACTGCATCTGCATGGTATATCTGCAGATAATGCTGCTCCTAGCTGATACTGTTGTTTTCTGCGCAATCACAAGTCTTGATTGTGTGGGGTTTTCCCCCATTCTATATATACATGCGCAATGGATAAGGACCTCACTGCGGTTGAGGTGAGAAGATGCTGAACCCCAGCAGCCCCTACCCAGGAGGTGGATAGGAAGCACCTCTGTATTCATTTAAATCATACAAGCCATATAAAATATTATTTATATATAAATACCACTCAACCGCTCCAGCTATTTTGTATCGATACAAGATTTGCTATGATCGGAATGAGCATATACTTGCCTATTTGCTGAATCACTTTATGAGGTGAGTGGAGATTTGCTGACATTATCGCAGCACCATGCCCCATGTACTGCCCACTAGTTCACACCACACAGTCAGCAAGTCAGCATGTACAGTATGTATAAATAGTGATAGACAGTCTTTGTTATTGTCGCATAACAGTAAATAAGGTTCTTAAAGGGAATCTGTATGATATCCCATTGGACGGGATGCCAGCAGTGAGAATACCGACAGTCAGAATACAGACAGCCCCCCAGAAAGTGCCCTAACCCTCCCCTGCCCCCTACCCTAACCCTCCCCGGTGATGCCTAACCCTCCCTTCCCCGCTGCCTAAACCTAACCCTCCCCGCTTGCTGCCTAACCATAACATCTCCTCGTAAGTGCCTAACCCTAACCCCCCTGCCCGGTGCTTAACCATCCCTTTCCCATCCCTGCACCCTAACCCCCCATTAAATGCCTAAACCTAACCCCCCACCCCCAACGGCAAACACGTCCCACTAAAAGAACATTTGGGATTCCTGGCATCAGTAGTTTGACGCCGGGATCCCGAGCTCCATCGGGATTTTGACGCCAGACTTATGCTGTCGTTTGGGATTCCGGCTTTGGTATTTCAACCATTAGAATCCCGTCCGGCGGCATTTTAACTACATCCCCTTTAAAGTGGCTATGGTTGAAATTGTGCACAATGTAATGATTTTAGACAGAGTTAGACATGTCACTGAATAGCAAGGCTCAAGATAACCTTTTGCAGCTATGACTGATGACAGATATGAAAAAGAGCGCCTTTGAAGTTGGTAAACATGTCAGTGTCCTGTGCAACCAATGGCAATGGTGCTTAATCTATGAGTCATAGAATAGCTTACTAAGTTGCTAATATAACAGGTCAAAAAAAATCTGAATTTGGTGCGGTTTCTTTGTATTCTTTTCTTACATTTTATTATTTTTTAACAAATGGAACTGAAAGTTACAAACCAGTATTATGCATGCACAGTTGCAGCAACACAACTATAGCTGGTCACTGTTACAGCAATAAATGATTTTCTATTGCTGCGGTAAGCATATTGTAACGCATACTAATAAATAGGCCCATTGGTGATTTATTCTGCTATACCCTGGCTCAAGTTACTATGAATGTATAAAGGAATATAGGGCTTAGCAGTGATAACACAGCTGCAGCTGCCTTGTTTACAAAAACATGAAAAGTGACAAGCCATTTAGGATGAAGGAGGACAGCTATGGAGATAACAGTACTAGAGGGCTGTATATCCCACCACTAAAACAGCAAAGACTTCTGTGTAAAGGTTTATCGACATAAAATCAATAGCAACAGTACTTGTAAAGCAATGCTTCTAAATGAACATACAGTATACACAATGGAGATGACAGTGTGCCATGGGGTATAATTGTTGTTTTCTATTTGAAATTGATATAATTTTGATGAAATCTACATTTTTACTGTTTTGTTGTTGGAATAAAAATGTCTATATACTCTAGCTGCAAGTGTTACTATTTGTAGCTCTTATCTCTCAGCTTCAATGGCTTATCACTTCTTATTGTGCTTCTACACCAGCTGAATGCGGCCTTACGCGCGTTCAATAGCAGCCTCCAGCTCTTTCCTACTTGGTTGTCATAATTGTTTATTAGAATGTAAAATGTTTGTTTAAAGGGCCCCGTGATAATGTTATTAAAGATAGGTGTCTCTTTCATTGATGTATTAAATTTATTAGTCTAATTTGCTACTGTTATTAAGAGTAATGTGCTGCCCATTTAAGGGTAAGACAGCCATCCAGTGCAGCCCCCGAACTGTATCAGGCTGCCTATCACTGTTATACACAATAGGTTACAGCACAGAGAATGAACAAAAATATCGGAACACCTGGATGAATAAAGGACATCAAGGGCGGGATGTAATGGAGTCCGAAATCGTTTTTGCATTGTAAGTGATTGCCCCTTTAAAGAAATCGTCCGGCATCTCGCACCTCCGGCGATCTTGGACTCCATGTAATCCCGCCCCAAGAATGTTGAAAACAAGGATTTCCAGTTTGGTGTGGCTCATGGATTAATTAATTAAACAATAAATGAACATGGACCCAACATACTGTAGTTGCAAGCGGAGTCTTTAGTAACTTTGATGGAGTAGTGACAATATAGCACATTTGGCAATTTAACTTACAATGAGCTATGGTGCCCAAGGTGATGTCACCAATATAAAGCACTCTATAGCCCTGATTTTCCAACTGTAAAGGGTCTGGTGTTTACATAATGCTGTGAAACATAATTTTCTTGGCATGGTTTGGCTGCAGTAATTCCCTTTGAAGGCAAAATCCACACTGATCACGAGTTAATAATATTGAGTGGCCATCTGTACACAATGTTTCAGGATTTCTTTCCTGTCGGGAAGAGTTTCTTTCAAAGTGACATGCAGTTGGCTGTTTGATAAGCATGACATTAATACCTCATAGATCATGATCTTTCCAGACACTAGATCTGAACCTAATTAACCATCATAATGGCATTTCGGAATAATGACATAGAAACATAGAACCTGATGACTGATATGACTTATAAGAACCACTCGACCCATCTAGTCTGACTTATACACATGTAATGTACACGCACATAATTTTAGTTGGGAGACAATTTACCTACCAGAATATATTTGGCTTGTGGGAGGAAATCAGAGTACTCTAAGGAAACCCACGCAAGCATGTGTAGAATATACAAAATCCACACAGTTAAGGCCACGGTGGGAATCAAACCCATGACCTTAGTGGTGCAAGGCAGTAATGCTAACCATTACACCATCCTTACATTGTATACCTAGAACTAATTCCCCACACTACATTCCTGTACTACTACATTAACACATCTGTTTGTAACACTATCAACCAGATGTCAGCTGAGTAAGTCTCTTGTGTAAGACTTCCCGATGTACAAGTTCAAACATACTGGTCATACATGGTGGCCCACAGCCCTATTAAGTTACTTTATATTTGTGTTTCCATTTTGATAATTATACTCACCTGTCCGAAGGTTTCTGGTGGTTTACAGGGTTCCCGGTGGTCTCCCCTGTATTTTCTGACTAGAAAGGAGGCTTCTGGGGTCCTGGTGGCTGCTGGGAGGCTCCGGGCCTGCAGAGAGGTGCAAGGGCTGCTGGGAAATGTTGTTCTTCCAATGGCTGGTTCTGAGAGGGTCATACACACACGCAAGGGGGTCACATACACCATGGTCACTCACACACACATACTCACACTCATACTTATACTCACTAACACACACTCATATACACTCCACACACCTCACAAACTCACCCTGCTGCAGAGGACCAGGCTTCCGATGCTGGATACAGAAGACCCCACTGTGAGCAATTACTGACTAATTAAGATAATTGGAAACTTCCAACTGCTTAATTAGTCCTCAGGGGGGAGCCGCTGGGGACCCAAAGTAAGTCTTGGGGATTTTTTCTAAAATTATTGATTTTCGGAAAAATCAGATTAAATCTGGAGGTGCAAGAAAAAAGACGTGATTTCTATAGAAATCATTGCATCCCATTTTCTGTTCTGTAATTGAGTACCAAAACCCTGTGGCTGGGGTTTTTTAAACTTCCCACCAGCAATTGGATTCCTCCCTAGAGTTTGTTAAGAGCTAATTATGCCCTGTTCATTGGCTGACACACTCACTCTAAAATCAAGCATTTTGCAGCCCCCTCTAGAAATGTTGTGTTTACTCCTGGGGTCACAGTGTATGGTATTTTTGAGTGGGTGCAGTCCTAACAGTAAAGCTCTACAACACAATATCTTGCCTCAACCCAGTATATTGCCTATGGCCCCAAGAAGTCTTAATCCAGCTTTGGTGTAGAACAGGTGTTGGAACATTGGCGTTTCTATAATGGGTGCAATGTGTGCGGTGCACACGGGCCCCTGGGTCCAGGGGGGGGCCACACCGCACACATTGCACCCATTTTATTAATTACCTTTCCGGAGTCCAGCGTCGGGCGCTGCCATCACGGCGGAAATCACCACCAAAATGGCCGCCGAGCATGTGCGGTAGCCAAGTTGGTCTCCGGATCATGGGGGGCTCCATGTTTTCTGGAGACCTGTGCATGCAGAAGACCGGAGTCTACAGCGCTGTACAGAGGAGGGGGCCCACCCGGAGGTGCACACGGGCTTCCTCCTCTGTTGAAACGCCCCTGGGTTGGAAGTGATGTTCTCTCATAGACGAAGGAAGGGTGTGTTCACACAAATGCTGCTTTAGAACCATCACTATACGCATATTTTGCAGCAGGATACACTGTGTTCCACAGGGAAACATCGGGGAGTAGAGTTGGATCTTTATCCAAAGGCACCAACAGGCTAAAGCTTTGACTGTTCCCAGGATACAATGGCCTCCTCTATAACCCCTCCTTCAGACACTGGAGCTCAGTTTGTAAGTTGATGCCTGCAGAGCAGGTCACTTAACAGAGGGGGCTGCGCTAGGCAGCCCTGAAAAGAGCTTTTGTTAGAAGAATCTTCATGGGCTGCAGCACTTTTATGTCCTAGTGACATGCTGTGCTACGGATCCAACACCTCCCCCGCAGCGCTGCATACTCCCACTGGCTGGGTTCTCGGGTACTTGTGGTGAAGGTGCTCCGGTTCCCAGGCACATGCTACAGGCGCTCTCCAGAATCGCGTGGCTGCTTCTTTGGGAGGAGGTAAGAGGGTCCCCAGGTGGGACCTGCCGAAATCGTGTTCCGGTCGCGGTCTTAGGAGACGGACCACGATGCTGGCGTGAACACTGTGTTAGAGCAGGGAGCCCACTATATCCACCAGGGCAGGGAGCACAGGTCGGATTACACAAAAATCCATTTAATAAGACTCCATAGTACCCGGTGGTGAGGACCAGCATAGGTAATAAGGTGCTTGACCTGTAGCCCCTCCCCCAGCTCCGGGCGCCATCTACTGCTGGTGTTCCCGCCCTGGAGCTGCTTCTCACTCTCTCTCACTCCCTGACAGAGATTTGGGCGTCATCTTTTCACAAGTAGCTGCGGCTGGTCTCCGGGACTGCAGGGTAATGTCTCCTCTGTAAATCCGCCTGCTTGCTCAGCGCTGTGCATTTACAGTCACTTAAGTATTCTACATGTAATTTTAGACAGTGTTAGTTAAGAACAAGTATACTTCTACCTGAATATTTAGTACAAGTATTCTGATATATACATCCAGTATCTGACTGTGCATTGTTATATATATGTATATGTATTTTTACTAGTCCAGTGCAGTCTTATTGTTTGTCTGAAATAATTTCTGCATTGACACTGTGACTGGGTGTGCCTGCATCTGCTGTGTGGATTTCACTTTCAGTATATCCCACCTATTGCTATCACTGTATTCTGTACCCGGGGTGGGCTAGGTGCGTCAGGGTCTCATATATAGTGCTACACAGTATATACTGTTTAGTGTGTTTTACTGTGTATTTCATAGAGATGAGCGCCTGAAATTTTTCGGGTTTTGTGTTTTGGTTTTGGGTTCGGTTCCGCGGCCGTGTTTTGGGTTCGAACGCGTTTTGGCAAAACCTCACCGAATTATTTTTGTCGGATTCGGGTGTGTTTTGGATTCGGGTGTTTTTTTCCAAAAACACTAAAAAACAGCTTAAATCATAGAATTTGGGGGTCATTTTGATCCCAAAGTATTATTAACCTCAAAAACCATAATTTACACTCATTTTCAGTCTATTCTGAATACCTCACACCTCACAATATTATTTTTAGTCCTAAAATTTGCACCGAGGTCGCTGTGTGAGTAAGATAAGCGACCCTAGTGGCCGACACAAACACCGGGCCCATCTAGGAGTGGCACTGCAGTGTCACGCAGGATGTCCCTTCCAAAAAACCCTCCCCAAACAGCACATGACGCAAAGAAAAAAAGAGGCGCAATGAGGTAGCTGTGTGAGTAAGATTAGCGACCCTAGTGGCCGACACAAACACCGGGCCCATCTAGGAGTGGCACTGCAGTGTCACGCAGGATGGCCCTTCCAAAAAACCCTCCCCAAACAGCACATGACGCAAAGAAAAAAAGAGGCGCAATGAGGTAGCTGACTGTGTGAGTAAGATTAGCGACCCTAGTGGCCGACACAAACACCGGGCCCATCTAGGAGTGGCACTGCAGTATGTATGTATAAAGAAAGAAAAAAAAACCACGGTTAGGTGGTATATACAATTATGGACGGGCTGCCGAGTGCCGACACAGAGGTAGCCACAGCCGTGAACTACCGCACTGTACTGTGTCTGCTGCTAATATATAGACTGGTTGATAAAGAGATAGTATACTCGTAACTAGTATGTATGTATAAAGAAAGAAAAAAAAACCACGGTTAGGTCACTGGTATATACAATTATGGACGGGCTGCCGAGTGCCGACACAGAGGTAGCCACAGCCGTGAACTACCGCACTGTACACTGGTTGATAAAGAGATAGTAGTATACTCGTAACAACTAGTATGACACTATGACGGTATAAAGAATGAAAAAAAAACCACGGTTAGGTGGTATATATTATAATACAATTATGGATGGACGGACTGCCTGCCGACTGCCGACACAGAGGTAGCCACAGCCGTGAACTACCGCACTGTACACTGGTTGATAAAGAGATAGTAGTATACTCGTAACAACTAGTATGACTGACTATGACGGTATAAAGAATGAAAAAAAAACCACGGTTAGGTGGTATATATTATAATAATACAATTATGGATGGACGGACTGCCTGCCGAGTTCCGACACAGAGGTAGCCACAGCCGTGAACTACCGCACTGTACACTGGTTGATAAAGAGATAGTAGTATACTCGTAACAACTAGTATGACTATGACGACGGTATAAAGAAAGAAAAAAAAATACCACGGTTAGGTGGTATATAATTATACAATTATGGATGGACGGACTGCCTGCCGAGTGCCGACTGCCGACACAGAGGTAGCCACAGCCGTGAACTACCGCACTGTACTGTGTCTGCTGCTAATATAGACTGGTTGATAAAGAGATAGTATACAACAATATACTACTATACTGGTGGTCAGGCACTGGTCACCACTAGTCACACTGGCAGTGGCACTCCTGCAGCAAAAGTGTGCACTGTTTAATTTTAAATTAATATAATATTATGTACTCCTGGCTCCTGCTATAACAACCTGCAGTGCTCCCCAGTCTCCCCCACAATTATTATAAGCTTTTATACATTGATGTGCAGCACACTGGGCTGAGCTGAGTGCACACAGACTGAGTCACACTGTGTGACTGCTGTGTATCGTTTTTTTCAGGCAGAGAACGGATATAGCAGAGAACGGATATATTAAATAAAAGTTAACTTAACAACAACTGCACTGGTCACTGTGGTAAACTCTGTCTGCACAATCTCTCTCTCTCTCTCTCTCTTCTAATCTATTCTAATGGAGAGGACGCCAGCCACGTCCTCTCCCTATCAATCTCAATGCACGTGTGAAAATGGCGGCGACGCGCGGCTCCTTATATAGAATCCGAGTCTCGCGAGAATCCGACAGCGTCATGATGACGTTCGGGCGCGCTCGGGTTAACCGAGCAAGGCGGGAAGATCCGAGTCGCTCGGACCCGTGAAAAAAAAAGTGAAGTTCGTGCGGGTTCGGATTCAAAGAAACCGAACCCGCTCATCTCTAGTATTTCAGTCATCTCATACCGCTTAAATTCTCTGTATTTACTGTCACAGCATGGGTTCAGGCTATTGAGGAAAAGCTACCTCAGGATATCTCTGATACTGCCAGACGATATCTGTCTCATATTGCCACAGCTTCCATTATATTCAGGAGGCATCCTCCGAGGCAGGTGTAATGGCGGCTAAGGCATCGACTACGTCCATATTGGCTCGCCGTATTCTGTGGTTGAGGTCGTGGAAGGTGGATCTGGACTCTGAGAAAACTTTGGAGGTACTCCCTTTTAAGGGAGACATACTGTTTGGTGAAGATCTTAATAAGATCGTGACTGACTTAGCGGCTGCTAAGACTGCATTTCTCTCAAATACTAATCCTTCTGCTCCAAAGACAAAGAGCACCACTTTTCATTCCTTTCAGCCTCCAGGGAAGGCGAAGGGTCAGGCATACCCGAGACAGGCTCGTGCTTCCCAAACCACCAAGCCCAAACCTAAACAATCCTGGGCTGCCCGTCAGCCTTCTTCCAAACAAAACAAGCCAACTGCATGACGGGGCAGGCCTCCTCCCAGGTGGGAGGCCGACTTCTACAATTTGCCAGGTCTGGTTAAGGACCACTTCAGACGCCTAGGTGCGGGAAGTTGTCTTTCACGGGCACAAAGTCTCTTTCAGGAGACGTCCCCATCGCCAGTTCTGCACAATGGTTATCCCTTCGGATCCGTTGAAAGCGCAAGCTCTACACCTGGTTGTGCGATCCCTCCTGGATACAGGAGTGGTAGTACTGGTAACTCTGTCCCAGAGAGCCAGAGGATACTACTCGACCCTGTTTCTAGTCCCGAAACCCAATGGGTCTTTCCGGCCTATACTCAACCTCAAATCACTGAACAAGTTTGTGAGAGTGAACTTTTGGCTGCCCTACGTGTTCCCTCCAGTGTCTCTCCTGCCCAGGGTACTGCGGAAGTTCAAGCAAGAAGGAGGAATACTACTTCTAGTCGCTCCAGAGTGGCCCAGACGGCATTGGTTCTCAGCCCTGGAGGGTCTATCGATAAAGTGTCCTCTACTACTTCCTCAATGCCCAGACCTACTCATTCAGGGCCAGACCAGCTTTGACTTCTGAGGGCTAAAGGATTCTCCGAGGTGGTTATCCAAACTATGATGAAGGCCCGCAAACCGGCTTCTGCATGGATTTATTATAGGGTCTGGAATTCTTACTTCACCTGGTGTGCTGCTAAGAACTATAATGCAAACAAATTCAGAACTCCCAGACTTCTGGCTTTTTTGCAATAAGGCCTGGACTTGGGCCTTCATCTGGCCTCCCTCAAGGTTCATATATCTGCCTTGTCGGTGTGGTTTCAGAGGAAAATTGCGTCTATTCCTGATGTTTATACTTTCACTAAGGGGGTTTTACGGATTCAGCCTCCCTATGTCCCTCCTGTGGCTCCATGGGATCTGTCTGTTGTCCTGGCTGCCCTGCAAGAGTCTCCATTTGAACCTCTTGAGTCAGTGGACCTTAAATGGCTTACGCTTATGGCAGTGTTTCTGCTGGCTATTGCCTCTGCTAGGAGGGTGTCGGATTTAGGCTCTTTGTCCTGTCGTCCACCCTTTCTGATTTTTCACCGTGACCGTGCAGTTCTTAGAACTCATCCTGGTTATCTACCTAAGGTGATGTCATCTTTCCATCTTAACCAAGAGATTGTGGTTCCTGCCTTTATATCTTCTGGTTTGTCCTCCAAAGAGCGGTCTTTGGATGTTGTACGGATTCTCCGTATTTAGGTGGAGAGGACTGCCTCTCTCCGGAGGTCGGATACCCTTTTTGTACTTTTTGGTTTTCACAAATGTGGCTGGCCTGCGAATAAGCAAACCCTGGCCAGATGGATTAGAATGGTGATTGCAAAAGCGTTTGCACTGGCTGGTCTTCCCGCTCCTGCTGCTATTAAAGCCCATTCTACTCAGTCTGTTGGACCTTCTTGGGTGGCCTGCCATGGCACGTCTGCTGAACAATTGTGCAAGGCGGCTACATGGTCCTTAGTGAACATGTTCATTAGGTTTCATGTCTTTGATACTTCCGCCTCCCAGGATGCTTCCTTTGGACACCAGGTTCTTGTACCCGCTACGGTGCATCCCCTCCCATGAGGAACTGTTTTAGGACATCCTCGATGTTTCCCTGTGGAACACAGTGTACCCTGCTGCAGAAAAGGAGATTTATGGTAGACTTACCATGGTTAAATCTCTTTCTGTGAGGTACACTGGGTTCCACAGGGCGCCTACCCTGACGCACTTAGCTTCTTTGGGCTTGTATGGCATTAGCCCCTGGTCCCTTCTCCTGTAGTGAGAATGTGGTTCTATGTGACTAACATCTGCCTTCTCTTTTACCTGCTACCGCATTGGACTGGTTAACGAAACTGAGCTCCAGTGTCAGGTGGTGGGGTTATAGAGGAGGCCATGCAATGCATCCTGGGAACAGTCAAAGCTTTAGCCTGTTGATGCCTCTGGATCAAGATCCAACTCTACACCCTGATGTTTCCCTGTGGAACCCAGTGTACCTCGCAGAAAGAGCTTTAACCATGGTAAGTCTACCATAAATCTCCTTATCTCTGCTAGGATTAATAGCTTTTGTACCAGTATCAGAACAGATACAAGTGCAAGCTGATGTTAATGACTTGTCAAAAATTCTGTACATATGCTGCAGATGCAGAGGCATATGCGCCTCAAGATATACATGGCTTTGCATATAGAGGGGAGGATGTATCAAACCTTGGAGAGAGATAAAGCGGAGAGAGATAACGTGCCACCCAATTAGTTTCTCACAGACATTTTTGAAACACAGCCTGTAAGATGGCAGTTAGTTGCTGATTGGCTGGTACTTTATCTCTTTCCATTTTATCACTTTTCAAGTGATGTTGCATCTAGCCCACAAAAAATAACAGTTAGGAGCTGATTGGTTGGTACTTAATTTCTCCACTTTATCTCTCTCCAAACGTTGATACATTTCCCCAGAGGGAGGATTTGTGGAAATACTGTAAAAGTTAAAGTGGAAAGCAAAATTTGGACACATAGCAAAATCTGCGACCAACTCTGAATAACCCCCTAAGTGTGTAACCTCCGCACAATGGAGCCAGCCACTTTGTGGGCTGATCCAACAGTCTGGTGACATCACAGAGGCATGGTCACTGATTGATCTCTTATTAATATAGGTCAGGCCACAAATGGTTGCCTGTACACTTTAAATTTCACAGACAACTTGATTTTAAGCTGCGAATCATATATCCCTGACACATTCTGGTATAAAACTTCAATATTAGATGAATAAACTGGCTCTGATGAAACATGGCAAACAACAGCTGCTGTTTTGCTTTTCCCAAACAAAAAAAAAGGAAGTTTTAGTGCACAGTGCGGAAGTTTGTTCTGGTGTGGATTGGTCCTCTATAGCTATGACTTGGCTCTTCCCCATTATGGCAGGCTTCCACGGAAATATCACAATAGATGCTTTGCAGGCTTGCTGAAAATGCCAATATATTTAAATGAAAAAATACACTATTTATAAACAATGTGTATTTTTACAACAGCACAAGAAAGAAATATATTTCATATCATATAGAATGTTGAGTCTATGGTAAAATCTTGATGTAGGTTTAGAGTTAGGTCTGTATTTATCTTTGATCATATTAATTATTACTTGTACAATGGGTTGAAAATAACTTTTGTGTGTATGTGTTGCTTTGAGTAATTTCCACCCAAGTAGCATCAGGCCCTACAACGCATTTCCGCTCGAATCTATGTGCTTGGCTCAAAAAGTGTGTTTTCTATTTTCATAATTTAATTTGTGGGTTCCATGTATTGTGAGATTGGGTTCATAAGCCCCTACTATTTCTATTTTTTATATTGTTATAAAAGTTGGAACAAGGAGAGAAGTCTCATGAGATACATTCTAAGGGGTCAATCCAATTAGCTGCGATGATGTTGTGGGTGCAAGTCATTGCAGCAGCAACCGCACTTTATGGTCCCCTGAACTCACACAAAAGTGCTCGCCACCCCATAGGAATTTTATGCGAGTTCGAGCTGGACCAAGCCACCGATGGGTGCGAGAATGGGTGCCTTTCCCAGCGTTGAAACACTGCGAAGACACACTGCACCTAATTGGATTGATATTAATATGGAGAAGGAGGAAGTGATGTCAAGAACTGTACGTTCATGGGTAACAAGGAGATGCTGAGTGAATTGTTACTTCCTTAGCCATTACTAGACCAACATACAGGGGACCTACACCCATGTCACTTACTGAGTGATACTTAATGAGTGACAGTAATACTGAGACACCAGCACTCTTCAAATGAGCCTTCAGCCAAACAATGGTTCAATAAATACATAAAGCAGTCAAAATGCTGATGTCAAAATAAAGGTGCAAAGATTTATAATCATTTTGACAAATGGAAACGTGGTTAAGGTTGACTATTTTTACCTATATTCAATAAAATCACAATTGCAGGGTTCTGGGACGTGTTTTTTTAGAAAACAAAAATTTAAAATTCCATAAAATATTGTATTTAAAACTCTAACAAACCTACTCTTATAGGTTTGTCAGAAAGGTATGGGCCATAAAGTAAGCCTCAGGTTGTTATACTCGATCTGCTGGCCAATAATGGATCTTCTCTGCTCATATATAGTATTTCACTTGATCTTTTCAGGTCAATAATTGTTAGCTATAATCAGCGTATATGTTCCTTCCTCTGTTTCTCAGAAAAAAAGCAATGTTTACCAAATGTGATGAGATAAGAGCATTTATTGTTGGTGAACCTTGTTGTACAATTGACCTTTTGTACTGACAGAATGAAAACAATCCCCAAACACTAATTTTAAACAGATATTTAAAATCCTTCTGGCACTAATTCTATTGAAATATGCTGGATCGGAAAGTGTACCGCATTTCAGCAGCATTCTCCCCTAAACAAGTTCATAGTAAACCAGGAAAATCGCTAGTACTATCACGCATGACTGCTTTGTGACCTTATGCTATATATTTTTCAGGACCTATCCCAAAAAAATGAAGGTCAGTCTCATGTCACAAAATTACTAGATTTGTTCATTAGGTTTATTTCCAATTTTTTTCTTGAATTATCTGGTAATTGTTTCTGATTTTAGGACACAGTGTTCTTGGCTTTCACTCAGAGTGTACTAATGAGGCACATGGGGAAAGCCGCAGTGGGCACCTCTGCTTGAGGGCCCACCTTCTCCTCAAGGGATCATGTTCCAGACTGTGCAATAATTATAAAATATACATATGTTATACTATACTGCACAAGACTATGGTATAAATTCTACAGTGCATAATTGTTACATTAGAATGCATACATTAGCAGTATTTACTATGTATATTTATCAAGGGGACCAGACCGTGCAGTCTCATGTTCATGACTTATAACACTTTTGGGTGTTTCTAGAGTCTCAACATACTTAACAGTTTTTACTCACAGTAAGCACAAAACAATGTTAAGTATTAATGTACATAGAGTATTATATGTCTATTAATCCCCTTAAACATTTGGTTAGCTTTGACCTTTTAAACAGATTTTTTTCTGTAGATAAGTAAAATTATTATAGTAAAATGTGTTGTAACCAGGCAACCTGCGATTTGCTTCTAATTTTTCAAGATACAGTACAGTAGCATACTGTAGGCACATTTGTGCGAAAGTGCCATTTTATTAAATAGTGTAGACATAAGTTACAATTAGGGATGAGCCGGTTCGGTTCAGCGTCCGAACTTGGGGATTCGAGCCCAGATCCAAGTCAGGCTCGGGTTTTCCGCCTGACTCGGATCCGAAAATGAGGCAAAATGTCATCATCTTGCTGTCGGATCTCGCAGGTTTGAATTCTATATATAGTCCCAGTGATCTGTGCCATCTTCACTCCGGACTTGGAGAGTGCACAGTAAGGATGTGGTCCTTCTGTGCGGTGTGCTGTTAGGGAAGGAGTAAGCAGGGAGAGCGCAAAGTGGGGCAGGAGAGCGCAAAGGGGGTCAGGAGAGAGCAGAGGGGTTGTTTTGCAGGAGAGTTGAGTTGGATGTGCTGTCACTGTGTTAGGGCTCTGCATAGTAGCATACTGTGGCTGTGTATGTATAGGACCTCTGTCTATAAGGGGCTGTGTACTGAAGTACACTACTGCTATATATCCTCTGTGTGTGATCCAAAGCAAAAAATATATTTCTATTGGTGCGTCAATCTGACTACTAGTACTGTGGCTGCCGTACACTACTGCTGTATATAAGTGTATGAGCCAAAGCAAAAAATATATTGGTGCATCACTCTGACTACTAGTACAGTGGCTGCTGTACACTAATGCGATATATCCTCTGTGTGTGATCCATATAATAAAATATATTTCTATTGGTGCATCACTCAGTGACGACTACCAGTACTGCCGTACACTACTGCTATATATCTGTGTGTGATCCAAAGCAAAAAAATATTTCTATTGGTGCATTACTTTAATAATAGTACAACGGCTCCGTACACTACTGCTATATATCCTGTGTGTGATCCAGAGCAAAAAAAATATATTTCTATTGGTGCGTCACTCTGACTACTAGTACAGTGGCTTCCATACACTTGTGCAATGTATCCTCTGTGTGTGATCAAGAGCAAAAAATATATTTCTATTGGTGCATCACTCAGTGACGACCACCAGTACTGCCTTACCCTACTTATATATCTGTGTGAGATCCAAAGCAGAAAAATATTTCTATTGGTGCATTACTCTAAATAATAGTACAGCGGCTCCGTACACTACTGCTATATATCCTCTGTGTGTGATCCAGAGCAAAAAATATATTTCTATTGGTGCATCCCTCAGTGACGACTAGTACTGCAGCTGCCGTACACTACTGCTATATATCTGTGTGTGATCCAAAGCCAAAAATATATTTCTATTGGTGTGTCACTCAGTGACGACTACCAGTACTGCTGTACACTACTTCTAAATATCCATGTGTGATCCAAAGCAAAAAATATATTTCTATTACTGCGTCACTCAGTATCTATTAGTACTGCAGCTGACGTACACTACTGCTATATATCTGTGTGTGATACAAAGCCAAAAATATATTTCTATTATGTATTTAAAAAGGGGTGTTCTGTCTGCTGTATCTGTAAGGCGTGATCTGTCCGTCCATCCAGGGACTCCGCCCCAGTGTAAAATTAAAATAATAAAAGCTAAATAAAAGCCTAAAATATATATATTTTTTGTTTGTGCTGTACCCCAGTGTACTATACAATTTTTATTTAATTTTAGTAAGCACTGTGACACTGCCAGTCAGACCACAGTGTATTATTTCCTACTCATAAATGCATTGTGCAACGCATGTCGGTGTAGTCAACAGCAGTGTGTAATTATTATATATATTTCTGATTCATTTGTATGACACTGTAACCGCTGGTGTGTGATATAAAAAATACGTCTACATATTTTTGACTCATTTGTGTGACACTGTAACCTCAGTGTGTGTGTGATATAAAAAATAAATATATTTTTATTTTATTTAATATTTTGTGCTGTGTCATCCCAGTATACATCCAGGGACTGCAGTTGCTCCATCCATCTAGGGGTGTTCTGTCAGTTCACCCAAAATAAAATAAAATAAAAATTTATACTGTATATTTTGTGCTGTATCCTCCCAGAATACATCCAGGCATGCTCCGTCCATTTCAGGGTGTGTTGTCTGTAGCTTATATTCTTATTATAACTTATTGTCCTATTTTTATAACTCTTCTTATCACCACATTGTAATTAATTCAAATTAATATTAATTAAATAAATAAATAATAAATAATAAATTGAAATTAAAATAAATGAAACCTAAATATTGTCTTTTTGTATTCTTCTTTGCCTTAATCATCTTTTTGTGAACTGAAATCTTGAGCCTTGCCTAATGCGTCTTTTTTTAAATACATTCTTTTTTTATATATTTTGTCCTCCCAGTATATACATCGAAGGGCTGCTGCTGCTCTGTCATGCTACCTCGTGCAACCTTTGGGCCTAAACTGGATAAAGACAATATTGTGAGCTGTGAGATGTTCAGGATAGTCTGGAAATGAGTGGGAATGAATGTCATTGAGGTTAATAATACTGTAGGAACAAAAACACCCCCAAATTCTGTTATTTTAGCTCTTTTGATGATTTAAAAAAATACAGATCCAAAACCAAAATCAGCAAGGGTGGTTTTGGCAAAACCAATCCAGTTCCAAAACATAAAGAGATCCAGATGCAAAACCAAAACACAAAACCTGAAAAATGGCCCGATGCACACCCTTAGTTCCAACATGTCTCTTTAAATATGGCATTTATTAAGCATCACTGACAAAGAATGTCCAAGATTATGGTGGTTTATAAGAAGTGCTTACCTGTAGTCAGATGGGGTGTCAGTAGAGTGTCAGACCACTGAGGCACTTACATTTTTTTATTATTATTATTATTATTATCCTTTATTTATATGGCGCCACAAGGGTTCCGCAGCGCCCAGTTACACAGTACATAAACAAATAATCAAACAGGAAAACAGCAACTTACAGTTGACGACAATATAGGACAAGTACAAGGTAAATAAACATAGCTACATCAGCAGATGACACTGGAATAAGTATCAGGTGGCAGAAGAATGCTGGGTTTGGTGCAGTTGAAGATTACTAAAGCAAGAAACAGGATTAGCACATGAGGGAAAAGGGCCCTACTTGTGAGAGCTTACATTCTAAAGGGGAGAGGTAGACAGACAGGGGTGACACAGACGGGGTACATAGAGAGCGTGGAACAGAGAGTTAGGATGAGATTTGGCTGGGTTTGGTTAAGAAGTGGGTCTTGAGAGCCAGTTTGAAGTGTGCCGACTCTCCTGCCTACGGATTACTTCCTCCCACTCCTACCTCCAAGATTTTTCATGTGCTGCACCACTTCTCTGGAATTCCCTACCTCTCCTCCTCAGACTCTTCACCTCTCTACAAAACTTCAAACTCTCCTCCCACTCGTCCAGAGCGAAGAGGACGAGTGGGAGTGTAAAGGGAGATAAAGTCAGAGATGTAGATGGGAGAGGAGTGGGTGAGGTCTTTGTAAGTGAGTGTGAGAAGCTTGAAATGGATTCTGAAAGGGAAGGGGAGCCAGTGAAGGTCTTGTAAGAAAGGAGAGGTGGACGTAGTGCGTTTGGTGAGGAAAATGAGCCGGGCAGCAGCATTGAGGATATATTGTAGTGGAGAGATGTATTTGTCAGGAATGCCAGTCAGGAGGAGATTACAGTAGTCCAGTCTTGAGATGACCAGTGAGTGGATAAGAGTTTTAGTAGCATCCTGGGTCAGAAAGGGTCTGATCCTGGAAATATGTTTTAGATGAAAATGGCAGGTTTGTGAGAGGTGTGTGTGGTTTGAAGGAGAGGAAGGAATCAAGGATTACTCCAAGACTACGTACTTGTAGGCAAGAGGAGATAGTAGCGCCATCAATAGATAATGAGATTGTAGGAGGTGAGGTTATGCGGGAGGGAGGGAAGATGATCAGCTCGGTCTTAGACATATCAAGTTTAAGAAAGTGCTCGGACATCCAAACAGAGATAGCAGAGAGACATTTTGAGATACGAGTGAGGAGAGCAGGGGAGAGGTCTGGAGAGGAAAGATAGATTTGAGTGTCATCAGCATAGAGATGATATTGGAAACCAAAAGAACTAATGAGCTTACCTAGTGAGAAAGTATAGAGAGAAAAGGACCAAGGACAGAACCTTGGGGTACACCTATAGTTAGTGGAAGTGAGGGGGAGGTGGAGTCATGAGAGGAGACAGAGAATGAACGGTCAGTGAGGTAGGAAGACAGCCAAGAGAGGGCAGTATCACGCAGACCAATGGAGTGAAGGATTTGCAGTAGGAGAGGATGGTCCACAGTGTCAAAAGCAGCAGAGAGATCAAGTAGAATAAGTAGAGAGTAGTGTCCCTTAGATTTAGCAGCATAGAGGTCATTGCATACTTTTGTAAGGACAGTTTCAGTGGAGTGGAGAGGACGGAAGCCAGACTGGAATGTGTCAAGCAGTGAGTGTGAGGAAAGAAAGGAAATAAGGCGGTTGTAGACAATACGCTCAATGAGTTTGGAGGCAAAATGGAGGGAGGAGAGAGATGGGTCGGTAGTTGGAGTGTTTGGATCAAGGATAGGTTTTTTTAAGAATATGAGAGATGAGTGCATGTTTGAAAGCAGAGGGGACAGTGCTTGATGAGAGGGAGAGATTGAGAAGGTGGGAAAGATGGGAACAGGCAGAAGGAGAGAGGTAGCGGAGGAGGCGGGAGGGGATAGGGTCAAGTGGGGAGGTGGTGAGGGGACAGGAACGAATGAGGGCCATGACTTCCTCACCAGATGCATGGGAGAAAGATGTCAGATTTGGTGAGAGGGATGGGGAGGGGTGGTAAGGGATGGAAGGAGGCTGGTTACTGATGGTCTGGTGTGATGTGATGTCCTGACGTTTGGAGTCAATTTTGGATGTGAAGTAAGTAGCAAAGTCAAGAGCAGAGAGTGAGGAAGGGAGATGAGGTGGAGGTGGGCAGAGGAGTAAGTTGAGAGTGGCAAAGAGGCGCCGGGGGGTTGGAAGACTGTGAGGAGATGAGGTTCTTGAAGTATGACTGTTTAGCAAGAGAAAGGGCAGCACTGAAGGATGAGAGCATAAGTTTGAAATGGAGGAAGTCTGCCTTAGAGCGTGATTTCCTCAAGTGTCGCTCAGCAGTACGTGAGCATTTTTGCAGATATCTGGTGCATTTGGTGTGCCAGGGTTGAGGTGTTAATTTGCATGGGTGAATTGTTGTTGGTGGAGCAACAGAGTCAAGAGCAGAAGTAAAGGATGCATTGTATTTGGAAGTGGTTTGCTCAGGGCATGAGAGAGAGAGAGAATAGGAGAGAGAAGTGAGTCAAACAGGGAGGAAAGGAATGTGGTGTCAATAGCCTCAATGTTATGCTTAGTGATGGTAGCCTTAGGAGGTAGAGATGGGGAACCAGAGAGAGATAAGTTAAAGGAGAGCAGGTGGTGGTCAGAGAGGGAAAATGGGGAGTTGGACAAATCAGAAATATCACAACGGTGAGTGAAGACCAGATCCAGTGTGCTCCCATTCACATGGGACGGACGGTGAGGAGGTCCACTGGGAGAGACCAAATGAAGGGATGAGGTTAAAGAGTTTAGAGGCAGGGTAATGTGTAGGGGATGTCAATAGGGATGTTGAAATTACCTAGGATAATGGAGGGAATGTCAGAAGTGAGGAAGCCAGGAATGAAAATGTGGTCGATGAATTTGGAAGCAATGCTGGGGGGGGGGGGGGGGGCGGTAAATGACAGCTACTCTAAGATGGACTGGTTGAAAGAGGCGTATAGCATGGACCTCAAATGTAGAGCATGTGAGGGACGATTCTGGTGGTATGAGTTGGTAGGAGTACCCCAACACCACCCCCATGGCGACCCCCAGGTCGGGGTGTGTGTGAATGCGAGGCCCCCAGCAGAGAGAGCAGCAGGAGAAGTAGTGTCTGAGGGAGTAATCCAAGTTTCAGTAATGGCTAGTAGGTGCAGGGAGTTGGAAATGAAAAGGTCATGAGTGGGGACCAGTTTGTACAAACAGATCTGGCATTCCAGAGGGCACAGGATAGGGGGTATGAGTAGTGAAAGTGAGTGAATGAAACAGGCATCATCCACAACCCACAACTATGCCTTTAATGATCGCAATAGGAAACAGAACTATGTATGGGATCATGGGTGCTTAGAATAGGTTCCATCTCTGTATATATCTGCATGCTTCTACTACAAATACAACACACTAATAACATTGGCAAGTAACCACACATTTTTATTAGTCAAACCAGAATCTTATTTTTCATCAATTAATCAAATGCAGTTCATTCATGAATAGATCTGGGCCCAGGCACATTCAGGGGGCCAGTGGGTGTTGACCGAAGGATAGACCATACATAGAGAGTCAGTAGATTAACAACACATGTTCTACAGGCAGTTGGTTGAGAGGGTCTACAGGTCAACAGTTAAATGGTCAACATGAACTTATGTCAACAAGGTCAAAAGGTTGACAGGTTCAAAAGGTTGATTTGCAAATGGTCAACACAGAAAAGGTTGACACATAGTTGTTTTATTATTAGTTATTAATTTAATGTTAATCCCAACCTTAACCCTTGCCCTAACCCTCCTCCTTGTGCCTGACATTCCCCGTGGTGCCTAACCCTCCCCCAAGTGTTTAACCCTAACCCTAAAAATCATGACAAACCATGTGTCAACCTTTTTGTCTCGACCATTTGCATGTCTGCCTTTTGACTATGTCGACCTTTTGACCATGTCAACCTAAGTCCATGTCGACCACTTAAATGTTAAACTATTGACTATCTTTTGATCATGACAGCCTTTTGACCCTGTCAACCTACTGTATTGCTTGTCAACCACTTAATGCTGGCCTATTGACTATCTCCGCATTTTCATTCTACCATCTGGATATTGTAGCCAGATTGGTGCGTATTTTGAAGTGGGCATGGCAAAAGGTGCGAGGTGCATGGCACAGTGCTCACTTCATTCTGGCCCCACCCCCACTATACAAAGCCATGATTTCTGACTTTGTAAGGTGGGAGGCAGTGTGAATTGTGTCATCCAACTGTCTGAACTTCAATAAGGCAGTGGGCAGTCTGGACAGATGCCCAGCAAGGAGCTTTGTCCAAGAGACTTGCCTACTCTTACCAGAGTCCAGGAGACCCACCCAAAATTTGGGAGTCTCCCCAACAATGTGGGAGGGTAAGCAAGTTTGCTGTGGGGTGGGATTTACTAATCGTATATGGGCCTGATAAAAGGGTGTGTTGATGTTTTACACATCGCTAGCTATTAAATCTTTGCAGATCTGAAGATTTAGGGAGTCATTCCGAATTGATCGTAGCTGTGCTAAATTTAGCACAGCTACGATTATTCATACTGACATGCGGTGGGACGCACAGCACAGGGCTATTCCGACCCGCATGTCAGTGCCGCTCCCCCCCCCCCCCCCCGCAGAAGTGCAAAGGCATCGCCGCTGCCTTAGCACTTCAAGAATAGCTCCCGACCAGCGCAGCTTTAGCGTGCTGGCCGGGAGCTACTCGTCGATCCCCGGCCCGCAGCGGCTGCATGTGACGTCACGCAGCCGCCGCGGCCCACCCCCAACGGTCCGGCCATGCCTGCGTTGGCCTGACCGCTCCCCCTAAATGGCGGCTTAATGCCGCTGTCCAGCACCCTTCCGCCCAGCGACCACCTCTGCCTCAGAGGCGATCACTGGGCAACGACGGCTGCCATGCGCCAGCGCATGCGCAATTCTGACCTGATCGCTGTGCAGCGAGAAACTGCAGCAAGCGATCGGGTCGGAATGATCCCCTTAGTTAGCTGTCCAGAAAAAGAATACGTCAGTGGTTTCAAGACACAAGCAAGTGATAAGTAATGGAAGCCTGAGGAAGCCTGAACGGCGAAACGCGTTGAGACTGAGAGACTGACTGACCTACCTACCTGCCTACCGACTACCTGTATCATTAAGCTAAGATTTTTTATGTTTTATTTTTATGTATTAAAATTACTTTTGTCTTTTGATACAAGGTAGTCTGATATTGTTTTATACGGGACCGGCGTGGGTCAATTGGATAGAGACTTATTCGATACGTATGGTTAAAGCTTTTATGTGGTACGCATGATTTATAGGGGAGGGACCCCCAGTTGATATACTAAGGTGCTACACTATATGGCGATTATCTATGTCTCCTGATATATAGGTGGAGAGCAGCTATTGGACAAGGAATTGATAGGCCCTGACACAAGTTGTTATCCGGTACAGAATTTTCCATTTTTCGTGTCTGCAATACAATATTGACTAAATTTCTGCACCATAAGGCGCTTGTTCTTCTCCCCTACTATCGTAGAAATTCCATGACTGAACGTAGCCAGGTCATTTTCTGAAGAACTGAGCTGCCGCCAGGAAGTTTGGAGTGTGCCCATAAGACCTAGATGGTCCTGATAAGATCACTGGGGACAGTGACGTTTTGAGACTTTTTTATAAGACTGTTATTGACTGACCCTTAGAGGGGAGTTCCGAATGGTGGATAAGCGCACTGATCTCTAAAAATATTTATTATATATATATATATATATATATATATACATACATATACTGTATATAGTTTTCAGATATACGTACTTAACCAACCTTTCTCTTACGTCCTAGATCCTAGAGGATGCTGGGGTCCACATTAGTACCATGGGGTATAGACGGGTCCCTTGGGAGCCATGGGCACTTTAAGAGTTTAATAGTGTGGGCTGTCTCCTCCCTCTATGCCCCTCCTACCAGACTAAGTTTAGAAAATGTCCTCGGTGGAGCCGGTCACAGCTAAGCTTTTCTGGTTTTATTATTTTATTTAAGCTGTTGGGCACAGGGAGGCTGCTGGCAACAGCCTCCCTGCTTCGTGGGACTTGGGGGGGTGGGGGGGGGGGAGTAGTATCCAACCCTTGAGGTTAATGGACATTATTTCCGCTGACAGGACACTGAGCTCCTGAGGGTGATGATCGCAAGTCCCCGAGGTGACTGCTCACTCCCGCAGCATGCCGCCACCCCCTAACAGAGCCAGAAGATTGCGGTGGTGAGTATAACGCTGGCGCCCCGGTAAGTGGGGAGCCAGTGAGAATGGTAGCATAAGGGTGGGAGCGCAGCGCTGAAGCTTCGCTCCGGAGGGCTCAGAGGTACAGATGTGCGGCGCTGTGAGCGGCGCCCTGGGCCAGCGCAATACCCTCAAATCTGGTCAATTTAGCTATCAGAGACTGTGTACTGCTGCTAGCAAGTATAATCTCAACAGAGCGGGAAGATGCGCCATTACAGGGGGTGGAGCTTCTCCTCAGAGCGGACCCAGCACTCACCAGCACCATTTTCTCCCTGCAGATCACACAGAGAGACGCTGACAAGGAGCGTTGACCATCCACAGAACTCCAGCTATCCTGTGCGGTAACAAGGGGTTTTAGAAGGGGGGGGAGTGTTTTAATCACATTGTAAACTGGGTAGTCTATTAAGGTTACTCAGTCAGCGCCAGGCTTTTATTATATAACTGCCTACTGGGGCGCTGTGTGTGCTGGCTCCTGAACTCTGTGTCTCTCTGAAGGTACTTGGGGGAAACTATGTCTGACATTTTCGTGTGTGTGTGTGTGTGTGTGTGTGTGTGTGTGTGTGTTATATATCTCACATTACCATGTCTAGGGACTCTGAGTCTTGTGCTGCAGAGTATGTATCTTCCCCAGAGGAGTCTATTCCATGTACTCAGGAATGCAATATGCTGTCTCAGCCTCCTGAATCCGAACCCCAGTGGATGGCTTCTATTAAGGGAATAATATCCCAGATATCATCTAGGATAGCTCATTATGAGACTGAAACACAGGTTTAAAAAAAATCTGTAGAGGTTTTGTCGTGTTCTACTCCCACTACTTCATCAAAATCCCCTAGCATATGCCCACAAAAGCGTGCTCTTGCCTAGATAATGCAGGGGGACACAGATACCGACTCTGACACAGGAGACGGTGATGGAGATATACTGAGGGGGGAGGCATCCCTTGCAAAGGGGGTGCAGCTCATGATTGAGGCCATTCGGGACGTTTTACACATTACTGATAAGGTACCTGAACAGGTAGAGGAGGCTTACTTTACAGACAATAAGAAAGCTTCCCTTACATTTCCTGCATCTAAGGAATTAAACGCATTATTTGAAAAATCCTGGTAAAACCCGGAGAAAAAATTCCAGATACCAACTGGGAAGAGGACTTTCTCAGCAGACACGATCTCCATCCGGGAAAGTGGGGCATCCACCCAGAGGTGTTCACAGAGGTGACAAGTCTTTGGGGCGTACCTCAAATAGACATGATGGCCTCCCGTCTCAACAAGAAGCTTCGGAGGTATTGTTCGAGGTCAAGGGATCCACAGTCAGTGACGGTGGATGCCTTGAAAACTCTGTGGGTGTTTAAGTCAGTGTACGTGTTCCCTCCACTTCCACTCATCCCAAGGATTCTCAAGCTAATAAAGAGTACAAGAGTTCAGGCGATCCTCATTGCTCCGGACTGGCCAAGAAGAGCTTGGTACGCGGATCTTCTGGAGTTACTGCTGGAAGATCCGAGGCCTCTTCCTCTACGAGAGGACCTTCTGCAATGGGGGCCATTCGCTTATCAAGACTTACCACGGCTACGTTTGACGACATGGAGGTTGAACGCCAGATCTAAGCTCGGAAAGGCATTCCGAACAAAGTTATTCCTACCCTGATACAGGCTAGGAAAGAAGTAACATCTGAACATTACCATCACATTTGGAAAAAGTATGTGTCTTGGTGTGGATCCAAGAAGTTTCCTAAGGTGGAGTTTCAACTTGTGCGGTTTCTCCTCTTCCTGCAAGCATGTGTGGATGTGAGCCTACGTTTGGGCTCCATAAAAGTCCAGATTTCGGCCTTATCCATTTTTTTCCAGAAACAATTGGCTGCCCTTCCCGAGGTTCAGACTTTCTTGAAAGGGTGTTGCACATCCAGCCTCCTTTTGTGCCTCCTGCGGCACCTTGGGATCTTAACGTGGTGTTGCAGTTCCTGCAATCGGATTGGTTCGAGCCTCTACAGGAGGTTGAGGTCAAGTTTCTCACTTGGAAAGCGGTCACACTGTTGGCATTAGCTTCGGCTAGGCGTGTATCTGAACTGGAGGCATTGTCCTGCAAGAGCCCCTGCTTGATTTTCCATGAAGATAGAGCTGAGCTCAGGAAACGTCAGCAGTTTCTTCCAAAGGTTGTGTCGGCTTTTCATATCAACCAACCTATTGAGGTGCCAGTGGCGACTGACTACTTAATTGCCTCAAAGTCCTTGGATGTTGTGAGGGCTTTGAAGATTTATGTGAAGAGGACTTCACGTCACAGGAAGTCAGACTCTCTGTTTGTTCTTTATGATCCCAACAAGGTTGGGTGGCCTGCTTCTAAGCAGATGTTTTCTCGCTGGATCAGGTTCACTATCCAGCATGCTTATTCTACGACAGGCTTGCCGTGTCCAAAATCTGTTAAGGCCCACTCTTCTCAAAAAGTGGGTTCTTCCTGGGTGGCTGCCCGGGGTGTCTCGGCTTTATAAGTTTGCAGAGCAGCAACTTGGTCTGGGTCGAACACGTTTGCTAAGTTCTACAAGTTTGATACTTTAGCCTCTGAGGACCTAAAGTTTGGTCAATCTTTTCTGCAGGAGTTTCCGCGCTCTCCCTCCCATACTGGGAGCTTTGGTATATCCCCGTGGTACTAATGTGGACCCCAGCATGCTCTAGGACGTAAGAGAAAATAGGATTTTAATTACCTACTGGTAAATCCTTTTCTCGTAGTCCTTAGAGGATGCTGGGCACCCGCCCAGCGCTTCGCTCTCCTGCAGTTGTTATTTGGTTCGGTACTACCTTGTTACTTGGTTAAGCACTGCATAGTTACTTGGTTAAGTACTGTTGTTCATCTGTTGCTGACTTGTTCAAGCTGGTTAGCTTGGTTTGCCTTGTTATGTGTGAGCTGGTGTGAATCTCACTACTATCTGTGTATTTCCTTCTCTCGAAGTATGTCCGTCTCCTCGGGCACAGTTTCTGGTAGGAGGGGCATAGAGGTAGGAGCCAGCCTACACTATTAAACTCTTAAAGTGCCCATGACTCCCAAGGGACCTCTCTATACCCCATGGTACTAATGTGGACCCCAGCATCCTCTACGGACTACGAGAAAAGGATTTACCGGTAGGTAATTAAAATCCTATTATTTCCAGTCAGGAGAGGATTGTGTCTCAATTATCAGAGGTTACTTGAACTAAATATTGCCGAACCTCTCAGAGAATAATGGGAGGAAACATATATATTTTGACTCTTAAATACATTAAAGGAAAGCTTAATAGTCAGCAACTGCTTATCTGCTGTGTAAAGGGTACCGGCAGCTCGCCCAGTGACCTTAAGTGTTGTGCGAAAATCTTTACCTTTTTACCTCAAAGGAGGAACCCTAAAGAGAGTGAGAAGATAAGCAAGCAGACCTAAGGCCCTTTGGAATAGAGTCAGCCTATCCCTTC
Source organism: Pseudophryne corroboree (assembly GCF_028390025.1). NCBI lineage: Eukaryota > Metazoa > Chordata > Amphibia > Anura > Myobatrachidae > Pseudophryne > Pseudophryne corroboree. The sequence continues at coordinate 213,437,822 of NC_086453.1, read as the reverse complement.
ATACCTTACATATTTAACATACAGTGGACAGAGCTCTGAGCAGGGCAGCATCAGAGGCAGGATGGGGCAGAGAAGGAGGCAGACTATTCTCCTCAGGGGTGGTCTTCAGTTTGCCACCTGTCGGGATCCCGGTGCACAGTATACCGGCGCCGGAATCCCGACAGCCGGCATACCGACACTTTTTCTCCCTCTTGGGGGTCCACGACCCCCCTGGAGGGAGAATAAATAGCATGACGCGTGTAGCACGCCACCGTGTCCGCAACGTGGTGAGTGCAGCAAGCCCACACGGGGCACATTTGCACTCGCCACGCTGTCAGTATGTCGGCGGTCGGGCTCCCAGCGCCGGTATGCTGGTTGCCGGGAGCCCGGCCGCCGGCAAACCATACTACACCCCTCCTCAGCGCCAACCTTTTGACAGCATCAGTCTGGGGAAGGCCAGCCCGGAGGTGTGGCCTGACAAAGATTGGCAGCGGCAGGCACAGCATGTCCTGTTGTAAGTCTAATTACAATAGTTTACCAGGAAGTAATTCAAAATTAAAGTTATATGCATGGAAATACTGTAAATTCCGTAGCGAAGCACGGGTATTCAGAGTATATATGTATATATATATATATATATATATATATATATATATATATATACATATATATATAAATAAAAGCTTTTATATATATATATATACAGTATATATATATATATATATATATATATATTTTACACAAACAGGAAAGGAGGTCTCAATACAGCACCACCGGCAGGCTATCGTGGCTATGTTGTCCACACCCCTCATGTATATCTATGCTGCTGCATAGCGATGATGGAGGGATCATGCCTACTAACTACTACTGGTTGGCTATGCCTCCTTGGCTGTCCAGGGCACCCGGAAAGCTACTTCCTCTTGGCGCACCTTAGCATATCTAATTTACCATTATTGGGTACATAAGCTTAAATTGCTGCAGTTTTTCAAAATTGTAAAGTATAGATACAAAGTACGAACTCTGATATCACCTTTAGATAAATGTTTCTGATACTTAAGCACTCATAAATGGCTAAGTTCCATTAACGTTAGGTTGGAGAATGAAGGCAACTTGTCACTGCTACTTAACGATTGGGAGAAAGCAGCAGTTTTGTATAGAGAACTCAATGAAAGTACTACATTTAGGGTATACAATGCAATTGCAAATTTACATACAAATGGAGCACATTTAATTTTGACATATGGTCCAATGCAGCGACCTCACACAGTGGAGAACGTGCTGGATCGTGTCATAGCTACCACATTGTGCTAACATACAGAAAAAAAACATTGACAAAAGGTTAAAAAAAACAACAATTTCCAATTGAGAGCCTCATTAGATATTCCTAAGATATGGTAATAAACCCCCTTCACATATGCTCCAGTAAGTTTAAACAACTGGTTTAGTCCCTGCTGCAAAGAATAACAAAGTCATCTTGCAAATACACAACACATTCTCTACGGAAAGCTTATACACAAGTTGATTAGATTATTTCTTTAAAGTCTGGCCTTGAGTTAGAGCCCAAATAAAATTGTATGATATTTATGCATTTATGTTTGTTTAAACTATTTTTCACATGTGCCTCAGGCGACCTCAAGGATTATGGCTTTCAAATACCTAATATTAAGGAATAATTAAACAGTGACATTGAAAATTTTCATGTTTAAACCATAAAGGTAAAATACATATTTCAATGTTAAAAGGACTTTTCACTGTAGGGGGGAGATGTACTAAGCATTGAAGAGTGATAAAAGTGGAGAGAGATATAGGAGCCCATTTATCAAGGAGTGATAAAACTTATTGTGGATGAGAAAACTCCTTGCATATGATAAATGGTTCTCGGGCCAATCAGCTCCCAACTGTCATTTTTACAATACATGAAAGGAGCTGAACACATAATATTTGAGAGCTGATTGGCTGGAGTACCATTTAACGAGTTTTATCATTCACAATGAGTTTTTATCACTCATTGATAAATGAGCCCCATAGTAACAACCTGCCAGCTCCAATTACCATGTTGCAGGATGTGTTTGAAAAATGACAGGAGCTGATTGTTTGGTACTTTATCTCTCTCCAGGGTTTAGTACTTCTGTTCCTAGCACTGTTAAGCCTCATCATCATTGTTGGACAGGACTGCAATGTAAGACAGTCAAAATTACAATCCCACAAAATAGAAATCTTAACAGGTGCAGACATGAGCCAGAACGCCCTGCTTATGGGAGTTTACAGTCCAGCTGGAGAGCTTATATGGAGTAGTATCAAGCGGTAAGTATGATAGTGCATAAGTAGACTTTGCAAATCATTGTAAAGACTAAGGGGTATATGCAATTCACGGCGAATCGCGGCAATTTTCCGCCGTTTTTTAATTCGACTAAATTCGCCAGGTGAATTCCGGAAGGTGGCTTCCGGAATTCACCATATTCAATGAAAAACGGATTCGCCAGAATCGCGGGCGAAAATCGGCCGATTTGGCGGATTTTGCCGCGATTTTAAAAAACGGGAAAAAACGGGAAAAACACGAAAAAAAAAAATGGCATGGGGTCCCCCCTCCAAAGCATAACCAGCCTCGGGCTCTTCGAGCTGGTCCTGGTTCTAAAAATGCAGGGGAAAAATTGGGCAGGGATCCCCCGTATTTTTAAAACCAGCACCGGGCTCTGCGCCTGGTGCTGGTGCCAAAAATACGGGGGACAAAATGAGTAGGGGTCCCCCGTATTTTTAACACCAGCATCGGGCTCCACTAGCTGGACAGATAATGCCACAGCCGGGGGTCACTTTTATGCCGTGCCCTGCGGCCGTGGCATTAACTACCCAACTAGTCACCCCTGGCCGGGGTACCCTGGGGGAGTGGGGACCCCTACAATCAAGGGGTCCCCCCCCCAGCCACCCAAGGGCCAGGGGTGAAGCCCGAGGCTGTCCCCCCCCCATCCAATGGGCTGCGGATGGGGGGGCTGATAGCCTTTTGTGATAATAAAAAGATATTGTTTTTTCCATTAGTACTACAAGTCCCATCAAGCCTCCCCCGCAAGCTGGTACTTGGAGAACCACAAGTACCAGCATGCGGGAGAAAAACGGGCCCGCTGGTACCTGTAGTACTACTGGAAAAAAAATACCCAAATAAAAACAGGACACACACACCGTGAAAGTAAAACTTTATTTCATACGCCGACACACACATACTTACCTATGTTGACACGCCGACTGCCACGGTCTCCGACGATCCGAGGTACCTGTGAAAAAATTATACTCACCTTCCAGCGTCCAGAGGTACATCCAGGTCCAGAGATAATCCACGTACTTGGCAAAACAAAAAAACGAACACCGATCCATACCGGACTAGAAAGGGGTCCAATGCTTTCACATCAGACCCCTTTCTCCCGAATGCCGGGACATCACGTGACTCCTGTCACTGAAGTCCCTTCAGCCAATCAGGAAGCGCTACTTCCGTGGCGCTCATCTGATTGGCTGTGCGCTGTCTGTGATGTGACAGCGCATCGCAAAGCCGCTCCATTACTTTCAATGGTGGGAACTTAGCGGCTAGCGGGGGGGTCACCCGCCGGTCAGCCGCTGACCGGCGGGTGACCTCACCGCTAGCCGCTAAGTTCCCACCATTGAATATAATGGACTGGGCTGTGCGATGCGCTGTCTGCTCAGACGCACAGAGCCAATCAGATGAGCGCAACGAAGTTGCGCTTCCTGATTGGCTATAGAGACCTTTCTGTGACAGCTGTCACTGACAGGTCTCTCTGCATTCGGGGATAGGGGTCCCATGTGTCAGCATGGGACCCCTTTCAGTCCGTTTGGTCGGGTATTTGCGGTTTGTTATTTTCTACAAGTACGTGGATGTATCTCTGGACCATGGCTGAGGTGAGTATATTGATCTTTTTTTTCAGGTACCCCTGGATTCTACATGGAGAAGAGGACCGATGTCGGCGTGTGAACATAGGTAAGTATGTGTGTGTCGACGTAAGAAATAAAGTTTTACTTTCACGGTGTGTGTGTCCTGTTTTTATTTGGGTATTTTTTTTCCAGTAGTACTACAGGTACCAGCGGGCCCGTTTTTCTCCCGCATGCTGGTACTTGTGGTTCTCCAAGTACCAGCTTGCGGGGGAGGCTTGCTGGGACTTGTAGTACTACTGGAAAAAACAATATCTTTTAATTATCACAAAAGGCTATCAGCCCTCCCATCCGCAGCCCATTGGATGGGGGGGGGACAGCCTCGGGCTTCACCCCTGGCCCTTGGGTGGCTGGGGGGGGGGACCCCTTGATTGAAGGGGTCCCCACTCCCCCAGGGTACCCCGGCCAGGGGTGACTAGTTGGATATTTAATGCCACGGCCGCAGGGCACGGCATAAAAGTGACCCCCGGCTGTGGCATTATCTGTCCAGCTAGTGGAGCCCGATGCTGGTGTTAAAAATACGGGGGACCCCTACTCTTTTTGTCCCCCGTACTTTTGGCACCAGCACCAGGCGCAGAGCCCGGTGCTGGTTTTAAAAATACGGGGGATCCCCTGTCAATTTTTCCCCCGCATTTTTAGAACCAGGACCAGCTCGAAGAGCCCGAGGCTGGTTATGCTTTGGAGGGGGGACCCCACGCAATTTTTTTTTAGGATTGTACCGTTCCAGCAATAAAAAAAAAAAAAATAATAATAATATTTTAAAAAAATTATAAATAATATTTGTGCCTCCAAAAAAAAAAAAAAAAAGTACCTAATCCCTTCTAATATAAATAGATCTGATATTCCCAAAAAAAAAAAACACAAAAAAAACCATGTTTAAATTTTTTTTATTTGTTTTCACCCTCCAAAGTGTGGCGGATTGAAAATGACGAATTTGCTGTCTAAAAGCACTGCTGTCGAATTTCCAAACTTGAATTGAATATGCTTTGGTCGAATTGCAGCACTTATATCATTGCAGAAAAGTCGAATTTGCAAAAATTCGAATTTCAAAAAGTCGAATTTTGAAAGTCCGTTTTTTGGTCGGAAAGCACTGAATTGCATAGGCGAATTTTTTTTTTGGTCGAAAATGACCCGAAATTCGACAATTTCGGGAATTCGACCGCAATTGCATATACCCCTAAATGTTTGAGGAGAGCCTGATCAGGTAGGGTAGGGAGTTACATATATAGGGAGCAGCACTGGAGAGGTCTTGGAGGGGGAGTGAGCGATAGTAATCCGAGAGGAGGTAAGGCACCGGTCTCAGACAGAGAAGGTATGAATGGAGTGTATCCATGTATGAAGGGAGGCATTGGCGAGGGTTTTGAAGATGACAATAAATAGTTTGTTTTGAATTTTAGAGGTAATAAGGAGCAAGTGTAGGAGTATGTAGATTGCTGCAGCAAGAAAGGACGATCAGACTCACCACGATTGGACTGATTGTATAGGGGAAAGACATGAAAACGTTAGATAGCAGAACTGGATGTGTGGGGTAAACAAGGTAGAGGCGAAGATAACACCAAGGTACAAACTTGGTGAACTGGGGACAGTGTGAGGTTTATCATCTATGAGACAGGTGGGGGAAGTAGGTCTAGGAAGAGGTAAGATGATAATAAAGTATTAGTCATGTTAAGCTTTAGGTAGTGTAAGGACATCTAGGTGGAGATGATGGAGAGACAGATGAACACAAAATTAAAAGAGAGAGAACAGAGAAGGAGACATAGATTTAGATGTAGACTCTATAAAGCTGTTATGGAAGGCAAAAGAAGCATAATAGTTCACAGAGAGAAGAGGTAAAGAGAGAGAACAGCAGAGGTCTGAGAACAGAGCCTTGGTGAACTCCATCTGATCATGGATTGGTGGGAAGAATGTGCCAGAAGTACAGATACTAAGAGATCATTCGTGGTGGTAAGAGATGAATCAGGAGACAACAGTGCTGCACAAACCAAGAGAACTAGGGCTGTCCAAGAGAAGAGGGTGGCCAACTATATCTAAAGTGGCACAGTTAGTCAAATAAGATGTGTATGTAGGAGTGACCCTTTGACAGAAAGATTATTGCTTGCTTTAACAAAACAGTATGACCACTTGTCTAATATGCTGTTGCACACATGCCACAAAAACAACTCTGATCTTCTGAGGCAAGTACTCAAGAAGTACACAGAAAAGGTTTTGTTCTGAACTATTTATTCGTATGGCGCACTGCAGCCCGTCCACTATAAAAACCAGTGTAAAAATCACCTAGTTTTACAAGAACAATCTATAGTACAAAATGTGGGGTGGTGTTTATCGATGTACAGGGCGCATATAGTAAATTTAAAACATTGAATACATCCCTTAGGTTACTGGAGAGGTGGTGAATCCTTAGTATGATAGCTTGATGGATTATTCTGGTGTTTTCTTCCTCCTCTCATAAAATCATGTAAGGATCCAAATGTTCATAGAAAACAGAAAGTAGAAAGAGAAATGTGTAGGACAGTTTTTCTACCAGTCGATTATTTCCACAACTTTAGGAAAAAAGGCGTACCCCACTCACACAGAAACAAGTGAGTGGAAACCCATAAAGGTATCTTTACATCAATAGGAATGTTAAAGATTAACTTGCAGGGGCGTACCCAGAACTCACACAGGTGAAGTAATGGAAATTCCCATAAGGGTATCTTTAGTAAACCTTCAAATATTCATCAGATGCGTACCCCAACTTACACGGACAGTGGTTGGGACATATACATAAAGGTATCTTTCAAGTATTCAACCAGCAAGCAAGATGCGTACCACAACTCACTAGATATGGAGATGTTCAACTCCTATAATGGTATCTTTATCCACGGGTTTAAGCAGTTTTTCCACACAGGATACACGAAAAAAACCAGGAAAAAGTTCCACTTTCTCAGTTTAAAATAAAAAGGGTTTATTTCCCAAAATATTAAAAATATGATAATACAATTATCACAAAAATAATAAAAAAAATTCAAACACTAAAAAAACACTAAAAAAACAGGTCCGGTTTTTTTAAAAACGTCCCAGGTTACTCACAGTACTGTTTGTTCAACGCGTTTCGGTCTTTCAAGAGGACCTTTTTCAAGAACTGTTTGTACTGTGTGGAGTCTGGATATTTATACTATAGACATCCAATGGGTGAGTAGTAGGAAATTACATCATTAATTGATTACTTAATTACATCACTTTAAAACTTCAGCAAAATATATAAATACTTTATACAGAGTAAACCTCCCATGTATTAAATACTATTTTAGTTATTTGGTATAAATTATAGGGCCCTAAAAGGTCTTAATTCGACCTTAATATACTAAACCGATAGGAATCATGGGTAATGTAGTAAGAATAAGCGGAAGTGCATGCCCATGTAAGGGAATCCGCCGGATGTTCAGGGTTCTAATAATTCAGGAGAGAAGGGCTATAACAGTGAAAACAACCTAACTATTAAATAGGGTGCTTTAGCTGTCTAAATCATATGTACAAGATAACAAATATAATTCATTTTTCGTCCGTTTTCGTGTGGAGCCGCTGAGACTTGTGGGGGATGTAGTTTCCGTACAGAGCTCTTGTTTCCTTATATGGAGATCCGCCGGAAGTCGGGTGACGATTCTTCCAATGCGTCCTCCATTATCCCCTCATATTGGTTCCGTTTGTGTGCGCGGACCGGAAGTGACGTTCCGCAAATATTAAAACTTTCCCAGAAGGATCATGGGATATGTAGTTCAGCGGCCAAATATACACGGACTCCAGAGATATTAACTGAGTATTCAACAAAGTATAAAAACGGGTGTTAATGAACATATTACATAGAAAGAAGTTATTCTAAGATGTTAGCATGTATAATTATACAAAAACGGATTATAATAAGGAAAACAGATTACAATAAGAAATGTCATTTTTTTCTCACAGAAACCACTTTAGCTCAAAATCGTAGTTTAAGCCGTGTGGATTCAAAGTCCCATATGTGAAAATACATTGCATCTCTGATTTTGCAAGCTGTGAAGCTAGATCCTTCTTACGTTTATTTTCTTGAACGTGTTTAATACCATAAAACCCCATTACCTCCGTAATAGAGCAGTTATGTTTAGTCTGAAAGTGGGCAGAAAGTGAGTGGGTAGCTAACCCCTTTTTTATGTTTCTTATATGCTCGCCTAGGCGAATTTTTAATGCCCTACTGGTACGTCCTATGTAAAAGAGATTGCAGCTGCACTTTATGGCATAAATGACATTTTTACTGTCACATGTTATGAAATCTTTGATAACATGATTTTTTCCATTTATTTCAATATTCTCAATTTTGTTTTTCCCTTCACTTTTGATAGATCTACATCCGATGCAATTTCCGCATCTATAGAAACCTTTCGAGGTTATCCTGTGTGAAGGTTTATTGGATGGCAGCATGCTGGAAACCAGCTTATTTCTTAAGTTTGGGGCTTTTCTATAAATGTGGGTGGGTTTCAAAGGGACTAAAGGTCCGATAACCGGATCCTTTTTTACCAAGTCCCAATGTTTCCTCAAGATATTTTCTATTTCCCTATGTTGTTGGTTAAATTCCGTAATAAATGCCCATTCATATGTATTTTTTTTAAGGTTACTTTGCTTATTTTTTTCACTATAAATCAAGTCATTACGATCAGTATTTTTTGCCTTTATAAGGGCCCTTTCAACTGTATTCTTGTTATATCCACATGCAGTGAATTTCTCACTCATTATTTCTGCTTGGGACTCAAAAACATTGGCCTCCGTGCAGTTTCTTTTCACCCTTTTTAGTTGACTCAATGGAATTGAGTCAAGCCAGTTGTTATGATGGCAACTACTAGTGGATATATATGATCCGGAGTCAGTAGGTTTTGAGTAAGTCTTTGTGTGTAATTGACCCTCCTTCACATATATTGTTATGTCCAAGAAATTTACTGTCTCGGTGCTCTTTTCAAACGTCAAAGCAATGTTTTTATCGTTCGTATTGAGAGAGACACAGAAGCTTTCTAACATAGTGACATCCCCCCTCCAGAGGAAGAATATGTCATCTATATAACGGGCGTAGGACACCAGATTCGCTCCGTATGGATTATTAGTCCAAATGGTGTTGAGTTCCCATAGCCCTAGGAACAGATTTGCATAGCTCGGAGCGAATCTGGTGCCCATAGCCGTTCCAGTCCTTTGAATGAAAAACTGGTCCTGAAAGAGGAAAAAATTGTTATTGAGAATAAATTTGATACCCTCTATAAGCATTTCCTTAAGATCCTTATTATAGTCCGACCCTTCCAAGAAATGGGTAATCGCCTCTACACCATCATCATGATTGATGATGGTGTAGAGGGAACTTACATCTGCGGTCACCAGGATGTCTCCATCCTCCCACTGTATAGAATCCAAGAGTCTAAGAAAGTCCTTGGTATCCTTTAGATGGGATTTGTTTTGGATTACCAAGGGCTGTAGAAGATAATCAATGAATCTGGACAAGTTAGAGGATAACGATTGTACACCCGATATTATCGGTCGTCCAGGGGGATTTGTGGTGCTTTTATGTACCTTGGGCAACACGTATATGACCGGCACCACAGGTTCATCGATCAAAATAAATTTAGCCTCTTTAGGGCTGATGGTGCCCATCTTTTCATATTTATCAATATAATCTTTCAGTTTTGATAAAATGATATTGGAGGGATCAGATCTTAATCTTTTGTATGTCATTGTGTCATTCAACTGACGGAAGACTTCTTTTTCATAATCGATCAAATCCATCAGGACCACTCCCCCCCCTTTATCGGAGGGTTTGATCACTACTTCCTTTAGTTGTTTTAGGTCTTTTAGGGCCTTTCTTTCTTTAAAAGTGAAGTTTTGGGGTTTCTTAGATTTAATTTGCAGTTTTTCCAGATCTCCTAGAACCATAGCACCAAAGCTCTCAATAAATGGGCCTTGTATGTGTTTGGGATAGAATATAGATCTGGGTTTAAAGGGGGTGGCTGTGGGTATATTCCTATCCATATTTTCTTCTTGATTAGCAAAAAATTTCTTAATTGTAAGCTTTCTCAAATATCTTTGTACATCTAAATAGATTTCAAAGGCATTTACTGAGTTGGTCGGGGCATATTTTAAACCCTTTCGTAAAACCGATGTTTCACTATCTGATAATGTGTGCGAACTAAGATTGAAAATCTTAGTTGAACAGACATCTTTTATTTCCTTTATATGTGGGACTTCTCCCTCCCTATTGATTTCACCCTTTTTTGTTCTACGTTTTCTTTTTCGTTTTCCTCTGTGGGGTTTAGAGATCCCTCCTCTCTTACCCCTCCTAACTTTATGCGGTATTACCGGCGGCGGTTTTGGTGATAGCGATTCTCTAAAAAATGTTGTTCCACATCCGCAGCTCTACCCAGTGGAGAATAACGGTCCTCTGTCCATCTATGGGCTTTCTCCCTGTTAACAAACCCATAGTTTCTTTCCCTTGGTGGGGGACCTCTCCATTCTGGTGTTTTTTCCCTATAATTTCTGTATGTATTTCTCTTATCACGTGATCTACCAAAATTAGATGGTGGTCGATTATTCCTTTCTTTCTCTTTTTCTTTTGCATCAAAGGGTCTACTTGGGGCCAAATTCCTTCTTTGAGATTTTTTAGGATATGTTACTTCATTCTGATGGGGTGGAGGGTCCTGGGAACATCCTGGACTATCTTTCTTATCAATGTCCTGGTTCCCCTGTGACACCTGTTCAATTTTATCCCTATTAAATTTTTTTAATTTCTTTTCTATCAATTGTTTCTGTGCTCTTTTTAATTTTACCTCAATTTCCTGTTCTAGGGATTTATATTCCTCTTGGCCTGAAAAAGGGGATGCTAATGATTTATATTCAGCAATCTCTGTATCTAACTTGCTCAATTCCTTTTTCCTTTCTCTAATAACCAACTTGATCCAGGTTAGGGAGCAATTTTTTATGGCATAATCCCAATCCTTTTTAAAATCCTCATTTGATGTATTAAAAGAGGAGATCTTGTTGATTTTTAGGCCTCGAGGTATTAAATCATGTGTGAGATATTTTTCTAGGGTGGCGATCTCCCACCACACCTTACTCTCCTTAAGGAGAGTACTCTCTAATTTATGCATGATATCATTGAGGTCAAAATCAACAAGATTTGATGGGACATTTTCTCCCCCAAATAACTTTTCAAAAGTCTGCATACGTTCTTCTCTTAAAGTGAACATTTTCAGAATAGGTAAACACAGAAAAAAATATAAAACTAAATAAATGCAGCCGGTCGGACAAATAGTTCAGAGGTGATATGGAGAAGTACACAGAAAAGGTTTTGTTCTGAACTATTTATTCGTATGGCGCACTGCAGCCCGTCCACTATAAAAACCAGTGTAAAAATCACCTAGTTTTACAAGAACAATCTATAGTACAAAATGTGGGGTGGTGTTTATCGATGTACAGGGCGCATATAGTAAATTTAAAACATTGAATACATCCCTTAGGTTACTGGAGAGGTGGTGAATCCTTAGTATGATAGCTTGATGGATTATTCTGGTGTTTTCTTCCTCCTCTCATAAAATCATGTAAGGATCCAAATGTTCATAGAAAACAGAAAGTAGAAAGAGAAATGTGTAGGACAGTTTTTCTACCAGTCGATTATTTCCACAACTTTAGGAAAAAAGGCGTACCCCACTCACACAGAAACAAGTGAGTGGAAACCCATAAAGGTATCTTTACATCAATAGGAATGTTAAAGATTAACTTGCAGGGGCGTACCCAGAACTCACACAGGTGAAGTAATGGAAATTCCCATAAGGGTATCTTTAGTAAACCTTCAAATATTCATCAGATGCGTACCCCAACTTACACGGACAGTGGTTGGGACATATACATAAAGGTATCTTTCAAGTATTCAACCAGCAAGCAAGATGCGTACCACAACTCACTAGATATGGAGATGTTCAACTCCTATAATGGTATCTTTATCCACGGGTTTAAGCAGTTTTTCCACACAGGATACACGAAAAAAACCAGGAAAAAGTTCCACTTTCTCAGTTTAAAATAAAAAGGGTTTATTTCCCAAAATATTAAAAATATGATAATACAATTATCACAAAAATAATAAAAAAAATTCAAACACTAAAAAAACACTAAAAAAACAGGTCCGGTTTTTTTAAAAACGTCCCAGGTTACTCACAGTACTGTTTGTTCAACGCGTTTCGGTCTTTCAAGAGGACCTTTTTCAAGAACTGTTTGTACTGTGTGGAGTCTGGATATTTATACTATAGACATCCAATGGGTGAGTAGTAGGAAATTACATCATTAATTGATTACTTAATTACATCACTTTAAAACTTCAGCAAAATATATAAATACTTTATACAGAGTAAACCTCCCATGTATTAAATACTATTTTAGTTATTTGGTATAAATTATAGGGCCCTAAAAGGTCTTAATTCGACCTTAATATACTAAACCGATAGGAATCATGGGTAATGTAGTAAGAATAAGCGGAAGTGCATGCCCATGTAAGGGAATCCGCCGGATGTTCAGGGTTCTAATAATTCAGGAGAGAAGGGCTATAACAGTGAAAACAACCTAACTATTAAATAGGGTGCTTTAGCTGTCTAAATCATATGTACAAGATAACAAATATAATTCATTTTTCGTCCGTTTTCGTGTGGAGCCGCTGAGACTTGTGGGGGATGTAGTTTCCGTACAGAGCTCTTGTTTCCTTATATGGAGATCCGCCGGAAGTCGGGTGACGATTCTTCCAATGCGTCCTCCATTATCCCCTCATATTGGTTCCGTTTGTGTGCGCGGACCGGAAGTGACGTTCCGCAAATATTAAAACTTTCCCAGAAGGATCATGGGATATGTAGTTCAGCGGCCAAATATACACGGACTCCAGAGATATTAACTGAGTATTCAACAAAGTATAAAAACGGGTGTTAATGAACATATTACATAGAAAGAAGTTATTCTAAGATGTTAGCATGTATAATTATACAAAAACGGATTATAATAAGGAAAACAGATTGCAATAAGAAATGTCATTTTTTTCTCACAGAAACCACTTTAGCTCAAAATCGTAGTTTAAGCCGTGTGGATTCAAAGTCCCATATGTGAAAATACATTGCATCTCTGATTTTGCAAGCTGTGAAGCTAGATCCTTCTTACGTTTATTTTCTTGAACGTGTTTAATACCATAAAACCCCATTACCTCCGTAATAGAGCAGTTATGTTTAGTCTGAAAGTGGGCAGAAAGTGAGTGGGTAGCTAACCCCTTTTTTATGTTTCTTATATGCTCGCCTAGGCGAATTTTTAATGCCCTACTGGTACGTCCTATGTAAAAGAGATTGCAGCTGCACTTTATGGCATAAATGACATTTTTACTGTCACATGTTATGAAATCTTTGATAACATGATTTTTTCCATTTATTTCAATATTCTCAATTTTGTTTTTCCCTTCACTTTTGATAGATCTACATCCGATGCAATTTCCGCATCTATAGAAACCTTTCGAGGTTATCCTGTGTGAAGGTTTATTGGATGGCAGCATGCTGGAAACCAGCTTATTTCTTAAGTTTGGGGCTTTTCTATAAATGTGGGTGGGTTTCAAAGGGACTAAAGGTCCGATAACCGGATCCTTTTTTACCAAGTCCCAATGTTTCCTCAAGATATTTTCTATTTCCCTATGTTGTTGGTTAAATTCCGTAATAAATGCCCATTCATATGTATTTTTTTTAAGGTTACTTTGCTTATTTTTTTCACTATAAATCAAGTCATTACGATCAGTATTTTTTGCCTTTATAAGGGCCCTTTCAACTGTATTCTTGTTATATCCACATGCAGTGAATTTCTCACTCATTATTTCTGCTTGGGACTCAAAAACATTGGGCTCCGTGCAGTTTCTTTTCACCCTTTTTAGTTGACTCAATGGAATTGTTTTCCTTATTATAATCCGTTTTTGTATAATTATACATGCTAACATCTTAGAATAACTTCTTTCTATGTAATATGTTCATTAACACCCGTTTTTATACTTTGTTGAATACTCAGTTAATATCTCTGGAGTCCGTGTATATTTGGCCGCTGAACTACATATCCCATGATCCTTCTGGGAAAGTTTTAATATTTGCGGAACGTCACTTCCGGTCCGCGCACACAAACGGAACCAATATGAGGGGATAATGGAGGACGCATTGGAAGAATCGTCACCCGACTTCCGGCGGATCTCCATATAAGGAAACAAGAGCTCTGTACGGAAACTACATCCCCCACAAGTCTCAGCGGCTCCACACGAAAACGGACGAAAAATGAATTATATTTGTTATCTTGTACATATGATTTAGACAGCTAAAGCACCCTATTTAATAGTTAGGTTGTTTTCACTGTTATAGCCCTTCTCTCCTGAATTATTAGAACCCTGAACATCCGGCGGATTCCCTTACATGGGCATGCACTTCCGCTTATTCTTACTACATTACCCATGATTCCTATCGGTTTAGTATATTAAGGTCGAATTAAGACCTTTTAGGGCCCTATAATTTATACCAAATAACTAAAATAGTATTTAATACATGGGAGGTTTACTCTGTATAAAGTATTTATATATTTTGCTGAAGTTTTAAAGTGATGTAATTAAGTAATCAATTAATGATGTAATTTCCTACTACTCACCCATTGGATGTCTATAGTATAAATATCCAGACTCCACACAGTACAAACAGTTCTTGAAAAAGGTCCTCTTGAAAGACCGAAACGCGTTGAACAAACAGTACTGTGAGTAACCTGGGACGTTTTTAAAAAAACCGGACCTGTTTTTTTAGTGTTTTTTTAGTGTTTGAATTTTTTTTATTATTTTTGTGATAATTGTATTATCATATTTTTAATATTTTGGGAAATAAACCCTTTTTATTTTAAACTGAGAAAGTGGAACTTTTTCCTGGTTTTTTTCGTGTATCCTGTGTGGAAAAACTGCTTAAACCCGTGGATAAAGATACCATTATAGGAGTTGAACATCTCCATATCTAGTGAGTTGTGGTACGCATCTTGCTTGCTGGTTGAATACTTGAAAGATACCTTTATGTATATGTCCCAACCACTGTCCGTGTAAGTTGGGGTACGCATCTGATGAATATTTGAAGGTTTACTAAAGATACCCTTATGGGAATTTCCATTACTTCACCTGTGTGAGTTCTGGGTACGCCCCTGCAAGTTAATCTTTAACATTCCTATTGATGTAAAGATACCTTTATGGGTTTCCACTCACTTGTTTCTGTGTGAGTGGGGTACGCCTTTTTTCCTAAAGTTGTGGAAATAATCGACTGGTAGAAAAACTGTCCTACACATTTCTCTTTCTACTTTCTGTTTTCTATGAACATTTGGATCCTTACATGATTTTATGAGAGGAGGAAGAAAACACCAGAATAATCCATCAAGCTATCATACTAAGGATTCACCACCTCTCCAGTAACCTAAGTACTCAAGAAGACCTCTGAAGGTGTCCTGGTCTATACCAGCAAATCCAGGACGTTACCAGGAAATCAAGAATGTCACCAGTAAATCCTTTAACACCTACTGTAAGGTGATGCTGCCACAGATTGCAGTCAGGTGAATTCGGAGGCCAGAGCAACACCTCAGCTCTTCATCTTGTCATCAAACTATGCTAAAACAATCCATTCAGTTATTTTGCTGCAAGAGACCACTCCATTGGAGAATGCTGTTGCCATGAAAAGATTTATCTCATCTGCAATGATCTATAGGTACTGTAGGTGGTATCAAATTAACATTCACATTAATGACTGGATCCAGTGTTTAACAGCAGTACAATCTCCAAAACTTTAAAATCCATCCACTGGCTTATTTTCTTCACACAAGGCATCCTGGTGCCATCTGTCCCCTAGTTAAACCTGTGCATCTATATGAACAAGATTCATCTGACCAGGCAATCTTCTTCCATTGATCCAGGGTCCAGTCCTGACACTTGTATGCCCATTGGAATGTTTTTGTTGGTACACAGGGTTTATCATTTAGCAACCTGACTGACCTGCAGGATGCTGTCCCATACGCAGATATATGTCATGATACATTGCTTCAATTACCATCATTAAAATTTGATGTGACTTGTGTCATAGTAGCAGTTACGCTGGTTTGTAAACTGCACTTATAAGGGGAAATGTATCAAACCTTCTGGTACAGTCTATAAAATAAGCTAAACACAACTTAAAGGTTAGATACAGTACATTTACCCCATAGACACGTAGGAGGTCGAATTACATGATATCTGACTGCCACTTAAGCTGATGACCTCATCTTCCCCCTGTATTGATAAACATTGGATTCAGTTTGGTGCCACAACAAACTATCAATTTCTAAGTAGCATAGAATACAATACCAGGTCACTTGGCAAACCACTGTATGCTAAAATTGGGACTTATGTAGAGTAGGCTTCAAAATGACCAGAGGTGTAAACTTGCAGATGCAAAATTGTGGGTATACATTAAACTGTGCTCAAATCACCTGATGGTTACTGATGTGTTTAAAATAAAATAAAAAATGAATGTTATAATTCTCAGTGTGGGAAGCAAAATTGGGTTTAATTGGTAGTCATTCAGCCAATACCCCTGCTGCTCTCCCATCTTCTGTGCTCAGATTTTGCTGCTTAATTCTTTGATTATGTGAATCAGGGGATACAAATCCAGACTCTCTCCTATTGGTTCACCAGCTGTTTTAAGGTTATCTTTTTTTTGTGCACCTGTGCTGGTGACAGTCTGACCCAGTGTGCTAAGCCTACATTCCTCAGAGGTTAGGTTTCCTTGTTATGACTCAGACTGTCTATGGATTCTGTTTTTGTCTACTGCCCTGACCTCACTTAACCTGTTTACCGGATTTGGCCTTGGTTGCTGAATGCCTCTGGCCTTGGTTTCTGCATCACTGCTCACCCCTATTCCCTGCTGTCTGTAACCAGTCCCTTGAGTATCCACCCCAGTATCTGGGGAGCACCTTGCCATCTGACTGCCTTTGACTTTCCACGCATGGACAGCACCATGCATATGCACATTGACAGAGGACACATGTGCAGCCACTTCTCTCTGTGCATGGCTGCTTCTCTTCATTTGTGGAATGGGCATTTCCGGGCAGCAACTGAGTTGATAACTTGTGATTGTACAGAAGAGAATCACCTTGGATAAGTGCTGTAGGCGTGTAATAAGACTTCCATGCTACTAAAGTTTGTGGTGTGGTCCGGAGAAGGGACATCTGTTACTGATGGATTCTTTGCACACAGCATGAAACATGTGTTGGTGTAAGTACAGATACTAATAGTGACATCTGTAGCTGTAGAAGGGGGGGCAGGGCGACCATACTCATAAAGCTGTACAAATAGTGTCATTGGCATTAGTTAGGAAATATAGCTGCCACAGGCATAAGCATACTGGGTGCTAGTGCAGACCTGCAAATCATGCACATTAAGTGCCCCCGGAGAAGCACCTATTGTGTTGATGGGAAGGAAAAGTGGGAACAAGCTTCACACCTGAGACAAGGAGCCCCACTGTAAGGAGTTACCCATTGTGGTAAGGTGTCATGAGTTCCATATTGACTCGAAAACTAAGGGAGAGTCACCATACAAAAGCTATCAGCAGCCAGTTGTAGTGCCCCTTACATATTATGCCACAAAGTAGTAGTGTCCCTTGCACATTATGCCATAGTAGTAGTGCTCCTTACACATTATGCCCAATGTAGTAGGGCACCTTACACATTATGCCACACAGTAGAAGTACCCTTTACACAATATGCTCACACAGTAGTATTATCATTATAATTATTATTGTTATTATTATTATTACTACCAGTTATTTATGTAGCGCACACATATTCCAGAGAATATTTGGCCATTCACATCAGTCCCTGCCCCAATGGAGCTTACAATCTATATTCCCTACCACATGTACACGCACACACATTCACATTAGGGTTCATTTTGCTGGGAGCCAATTAGCTTACCAGTATATTTTTTGGGGTAGTGCTCCATACACATTATGCCCACACAGTAGTATTGCCCCTTACACAGTGTGCTAACAGTAGTTGTACCCCTTAAACATTCTGGCACACATTAGTGCCCCTTACACATTATGCCCCCCTGTAGTGTCTATTACACATTATTCCACATAGTAGTAGTACCCCTTACACATGCCACACAGTAGTAGTACTCAATACACATTATGCTCACAGTAGTATTGCCTCTTACAATTTATGCAGTAGTAGTGCTCCTTACATATTATGCCCACAGTAGTATTGCCCCTTACACATTATGCCAAACAGAAGTGTCCCTTACACATTATGCTCACAGTAGTAGTGCCCCTTACATGCTATGCCACACAGTGAAAGTAGCCTTTACACAATATGCTCACAGTAGTAGTGCCCCTTACACATTATGCCATGCAGTAGTAGTGCCCCTTACACATTATTCCCATACAGTAGTGCTCCTTACACAGTATGCCCACACAGTAGTATTGCCCCTTACACAGCAGTAGTATGACTTCCTAAAAATATAAAGCCACTAAGCACAATGTTTTATGCATTTAAAGACTACAACTACATTAGTCGCTAATTAATAGACTTAAACTGCATGATTGACAATGATAATTTACTACCTTGTCTAACTTTTCTAGTAACTAATACTGACCTTTAATGTTTCTAGGTCTTTAGATGGGGGAGAGGAGGTCACCAGTGCATGCTGGTCTGTGTGTTTGCTGAGGCCATTGCCAGCTGTGTAATGCTGCAGTCTCCAAATGGCACAGCTTTTTTTCACCAGTGTTATTCGGTGACCTCCAGTGTCCGCTGGCTGCATGCCACCACCCGGGTTTTTGATAGAGGATATCTGGATTCGCCCAGGGTATATGGAGGTCCATGCTTCATCTTGGTGTGATTGTAATCCACCCCCCCCTCCCATCCTGGACAATGGCTAGCTATGCCCCTGTAAAACAGTGCTATAATTTCATACAGAAGATTAGTTTAACAGTACAATTGCATTCAAAACTTGCATTCAATAGAACAACTGTTAGACCATCACAAAGTAACTGATATTAGTACCATATTAATTGTGTCACTCCTCAAATAAAACCATTCACCATTCACACATAAGCTTAATGAGCCAGTCCCGACATTTAGACCTACTAGGCATATACACTAAACTAACTAATTTCCAATTAAGGAGACACCATGAAGTAGTAGCAACAGCAGACACCTGGAGAACTGGAACAAAGCAGAATAAACTGCAAACAATTGGAATGGTTTCAAACTTTATCACAACTGGACCTGATATCTGCATTGGAACTTGACTCCTTCTGAGCCTCTGATTTGTACCTAGATTCCCATTGGACTACTAGATGGCTACAGTCCACGTCTTACAGCTTTATCTCTGAACAATAGCAGATCTGTGACTCTGGAAGTCCTGTCTAGTAACTTGCCAGCTCATTCGCCAAGACTATCAGCTACCTCTATTAGTTTGGCAGCTTCTTCTGCAAGATTGGCAGCTGTTTCTAAGAGGTTCACAGCTTTCTTCATCAGCTTCAATCTCAGGATAATGTTGTTGTCCTTTCTGAATTAACCTGTCTCTGCAGAACCCTTCTTCACAATATCCACTCGCCTCATGAGTAATGTACTTCCTGGCACCTTCAGTGGATTTAAATACAATACATCTCTCCCCTACATTCCTTAATTTTACTGTGATCCTGGCAATGGCTTTGCATCCATTTTCTCTGGCTGCACTCCCATACTTCACATTCTCTCACAAAACTATCAGTATATGGTTGGATCTGATACCACTTCCCATGTCTCCTTTGATCTGACAGAGAAGTGCAGTTGGTTTTCCTGACCCAAGGAAGTGGTCAACTGGCCAAAAGCAGCATCTCCTCCTCCCTGCCTTTTCACTCTAGGACCCAGCCTAAAAGGACAGTGTGTGCTGGGTGCTTGGGAACATTAACATAAGTAGACTAATTCAGTTCAAGATACTGCAATCGGGAAAAAAGTGGAAAAAGCAATACTATCCTGCAATTTTATCATTCTAAATCAGTGTTTCCCAACCTCAGTCCTCAAGGCAGACTAACAGTCCTGGTTTTAGTGATATCCATGCTTGAACACAGGTTACTTAATTAGTACCTCAGTTATTTTGATTTAACCATCTGTTCTGAAGCCTGGATATCACTAAAACCTGTACTGTTGGTGTGCCTTGAGGACCGCGGTTGGGAATGCCTGTTCTAAATAATCAGATTGCAGGCAGTGGCAGTTTAAGAGAGGAGAGGGCAAGTGTGTAGGTGCTGAGTGGGTCCCCTCCTCTCTGGCAGTATAGTAGACTCTGGCTTTGTGCCAGACTCTACTGCGCATGCGCAATTCACTGGGAAAATGGCCGCTGCACTATTTTTACGGTTATTTCTGTCTGCTGCATTGGCTGCTATGGGACTCTGGAGGGGTAAGTACAATTATATGGATGCAGGGTGTGTGGTGTGGGCCCTTAGACAAAGGGGCCCATGTGCACCGCACACCTTACACCCAATATGTATACACCAATGAATGCAGGTATGATTCTACTTACATATTTTCCTTTTACAGGGGCCGGTTCATCATGATAATGAAGTGTCCAATTTTCTGCAAGTAGCAGTGGTGGATCCAAAATCACTGGGTCAATTCAACATTACTCCAGTGTGGAGACAGCTCATCCAAAGGTCAGCTGTCCCAGTGATTCCTTTCACCTCTACTTTAGTAATTGTGAAATTTAGCACTGCCAAGTCTGATTTAGCAGTGCTACTGCACAGGCATGAACTTGGGCTCACGCATGCTCAAATTCCGGCTGAAGGAGCTGAACAGAAGCAGGAATAAATGCCATCTGAAGATGAAGAAGGTACCCACAGTCAAGCTACAAAAATGTTGTTGGAGACAGTAGGCCAGATTGGAGTGAAAGAAGAGCAAAAGATATCCATAATATCTCTTGCATTACCTTTATAATGGGTGGCCCTGAAACTTTATACAAAAGTAGTCAAAAATGTTAATTTTCAGCTACTTATGTAGAAAATAAGGGGTGATGAATAAACCCCACACAGTAAGACTGTGGGGGTCATTCCGACCCAATCGCACACTGCAGTTGTTCGCAGCGCAGCAATCGGGTCAGAATTGCGCATGCGCTGGTGCCGCAGTGCGCCGGCGCATGCCAGACGGTCGAAGGCTGTCATTACCTAGCGATCGCCTCTGCCTGATTGACAGGCAGAGGCGGTTGCTGGGCGGGAGGGGACGGCACGGCAGCATTTAGCCGCCATTTTTGGGGCGCAGTCCGGCCAACTCAGGCATGGCCGGACCGCGTGGGGGGCGGGCCGGGCCGCAGTGGCTGCGTGACGTCATACGCAGCCACTGTGAACTCGGGGCAGCAACGAGCCAACCGCAGGAGCTGTGCTGGCCGGGAGTTACTCTTCAAGTACAAAAGCATCGCCGCTTTGCGATGCTTTTGTACTTGTGCGGGTGGGGAACGGACTGACATGCGGGGCGGACTAGCCCTGTGCTGGGCGTCACCCGCATGCCTGGGAAGATGATCGTAGCTGTGCTAAATTTTGCACAGCTACAATCAACTCGGAATGACCCCTGTGACTCATATTTTAATATTAAGTCTTTCTTGAATAAATATTTAAGCTAAATACGTATATTCTAAGAAATGCCTGCTAAGAGCAGAAGACACCAAGAACACCAGTACAGGTGTAAATCACTGGCCTGGGGTAAATTTATAAAGATTTGTGTTTCCTCTGAGGTTAAATACGCTGGGCATCGCGTTTAAATATGTTGGGTATCGCTGGGATATGTGATAGTTTTTCAAAATCAACCACTCAAATTAACAAAGAATCATGTTTGACAGAATCGTGTTTTCCGGGGTCTATGCAATCATGGCAGACGACATTATTAGTGTGCAAATTCATTTGTGTTGTTCTGTATTCTTTTAGACCTGCCTGTGAGCAACGTGTTTGCAGAAGCCTGCACAGATCAGTGTAATCTGTGCAGTGCTTCTCTATGTGTAAATGTAAAGATAAAGTTAAAAATGTTAAAGACTCGTGTATGTGTGTGGGATGGGGGGTCCCCCCAAAAAATATATAACCAGCACTAGGCTCTTTCAGCCCACCTTGGTCCTAAAAATATGGGGAAAAATGGGGAATTGCATAGGAGTCCCCTGTATTTACAGAATCATCACCGGTTCAACCAGCAAGGTTGTAATGCTACAATCAGGGAACATACTCAACGGGGTGGCCTGGCCTTCTAATACATTTGGGGGTCCTAACTTTTTGGGGAATTTCTGGCCTGGGCTGACTAGCTGGGGGCATAATGCTTTGGCTGTATGACCCAGTCAAAGGTGTCCCCTGGCTGTGGGGGACCCCTACAAAAATGAAATATAAAGGACCCCTACAAAAAATGTTTCCCAGATTTTCAGGACCAGCGTCGGCTCAAAGTGCTGGTTATATTTTTTAGGGGGGGTACCCCACACATTTTTTTTTTTAAACTCTTTCTTTACGTTTACACACAGAGAAGCACTGCATGGATCACACTGCAAAAACACTGCTGACATGCAGGTCTTTTTGAAAAGTCGAGTTTGGGCCGAGTTTGCTCCTTGTTTAAAAATATGATTCGTATTACATTTCTGTGTTGTATTCTTTTCTACAGAAAGTACTTGCAAGTGGTTTGATAGTGTATTATTAATTTCTAGACTTGCCATACCATGCTATCCCTTTAAACCGCGGACATGAGTTACACAGGTTCTGTGGCTGATTAAAACTAGGTTAAATGCAGGCTTGAAATCAGCCAGCCACAGAATTTGTGTAATACAGGAGTGTCCCGGTTTAAAGGGATAGTATGGTAAGCCTATTCATTTCTATTTGCGTATTCGGATGTGTTTTGCAGGTCAAATCATGATTTTTACGTTTGGCTTTAGTAAATCTCTGAGTCTGAGAAACAAGCTAAACTTACACGGGAATGCAAACTCGGGCCACAGTGAATCTAAAGGGACCGATACACGGAGCGATTCTAACTATGAACGATTGTAGCTTAACGATTTCCATTGAAGCTTCCGGAGACCAGAACCAACAATATTGACTAAACACACTAAACGATTTTGGCTATGAACTATTTTGGCTATGAACTATTATAGGCTAATATTGTTCACTACATATTAGAGATGAGCGAGTTCGGTTCTCCGAGATCCGAACCCCCCCGAACTTCACCTATTTTACACGGTTCCGAGGCAGCCTCGGATCTTCCCGCCTTGCTCGGTTAACCCGAATGCGCCCGAATGTCATCATCCCGCTGTCGGATTCTCGCGAGATTCGTATTCTATATAAAGAGCCGTGCGTCGCAGCCATTTTCACTCGTGCATTGGAGATTGAACGGAGAGGACGTGGCTGCGTTCTCTCCCTGAAAAGCTCCGTATCTGTGCTCAGTGTGCTGCAAATATCTGTGCTCAGTGTGCTGAAAATATCTATGTTCTCTGCCTGAAAACGCTCCATATCTGTGCTCAGTGTGCTGCAAATATCTGTGCTCAGTGTGCTGCATTGTGGGGACCACCAGTATATAATTATAGTAGTACAGTACAGTAGGCCATTGCTGTATCTTGCAGCTCTGTGTCAAGTATACTATCTCTGTGCTGCATTATTGTGAGCAGTATATAGTAGGACAGTGCAGCATTTTGGTGACCAGCAGTATACATATAGTACAGTACAGTAGGCCATTGCTGTATCTTGCAGCTCTGTGTCAAGTATACTATTTCTGTGCTCCATTATTGTGAGCAGTATATAGTAGGACAGTGCAGCATTTTGGTGACCAGCACTATACATATAGTACAGTACAGTAGGCCATTGCTGTATCTTGCAGCTCTCTGTCAAGTATACTATCTCTGTGCTGCATTATTGTGAGCAGTATATAGTAGGACAGTGCAGCATTTTGGTGACAAGTGGTATACATATAGTACAGTACAGTAGGCCACTGCAATTTATATATTACTGGCATATAATTCCACACATTAAAAAATGGAGAACAAAAATGTGGAGGGTAAAATAGGGAAAGATCAAGATCCACTTCCACCTCGTGCTGAAGCTGCTGCCACTAGTCATGGCCGAGACGATGAAATGCCATCAACGTCGTCTGCCAAGGCCGATGCCCAATGTCATAGTAGAGAGCATGTAAAATCCAAAAAACAAAAGTTCAGTAAAATGACCCAAAAATCTAAATTAAAAGCGTCTGAGGAGAAGCGTAAACTTGCCAATATGCCATTTACGACACGGAGTGGCAAGGAACGGCAGAGGCCCAGGTCTATGTTCATGGCTAGTGGTTCAGCTTCACATGAGGATGGAAGCACTCATCCTCCCGCTAGAAAAATGAAAAGACTTAAGCTGGCAAAAGCACAGCAAAGAACTGTGCGTTCTTCTAAATCACAAATCCCCAAGGAGAGTCCAATTGTGTCGGTTGCGATGCCTGACCTTCCCAACACTGGACGGGAAGAGGTGGCGCCTTCCACCATTTGCACGCCCCCTGGAAGTGCTGGAAGGAGCACCCACAGTCCAGTTCCTGATAGTTAAATTGAAGATGTCACTGTTGAAGTACACCAGGATGAGGATATGGGTGTTGCTGGCACTGAGGAGGAAATTGACAAGGAGGATTCTGATGGTGAGGTGGTTTGTTTAAGTCAGGCACCCGGGGAGACACCTGTTGTCCGTGGGATGAATATGGCCATTGACATGCCTGGTCAAATTACAAAAAAAAATCACCTCTACGATGTGGAATCATTTTAACAGAAATGCGGACAACAGGTGTCAAGCTGTGTGTTGCCTTTGTCAAGCTGTAATAAGTAGGGGTAAGGACGTTAACCACCTAGGAACATCCTCCCTTATACGTCACCTGGAGCGCATTCATCAGAAGTCATTGACAAGTTCAAAAACTTTGGGTGACAGCGGAAGCAGTCCACTGACAACTAAATCCCTTCCTCTTGTACCCAAGCTCCTGCAAACCACACCACCAACTCCCTCAGTGTCAATTTCCTCCTTAGACAGGAACGCCAATAGTCCTGCAGGCCATGTCACTGGCAAGTCTGACGAGTCCTCTCCTAACTGGAATTCCTCCGATGGATCCTTCAGCGATCTACTGCTGCTGGCGCTGCTGTTGTTGCTGCTGGGAGTCGATTGTCATCCCAGAGGGGAAGTCGGAAGACCACTTGTACTACTTCCAGTAAGCAATTGACTGTCCAACAGTCCTTTGCGAGGAAGATGAAATATCACAGCAGTCATCCTGCTGCAAAGCGGATAACTCAGGCCTTGGCAGCTGTGTTGGTGTTAAACGTGTGTCCTGTATCCACCGTTAATTCACAGGGAATTAGAGAATTTCTTGAGGTAGTGTGTCCCCGGTACCAAATACCATCTAGGTTCCACTTCTCTAGGCAGGCGATACCGAGAATGTACACAGACTTCAGAAAAAGACTCACCAGTGTCCTAAAAAATGCAGTTGTACCCAATGTCCACTTAACCACGGACATGTGGACAAGTGGAGCAGGGAAGACTCAGTACTATATGACTGTGATAGCCCACTGGGTAGATGTATTGCCTCCCGCAGCAAGAACAGCAGCGGCGGCACCAGTAGCAGCATCTAGCAAACGCCAACTCGTTCCTAGGCAGGCTACGCTTTGTATCACCGCTTTCCATAAGAGGCACACAGCTGACAACTTCTTACGGAAACTGAGGAACATCATCGCAGAATGGCTTACCCCAGTTGGACTCTCCTGGGGATTTGTGACATCGGACAACGCCACCAATATTGTGCGTGCATTACATGTGGGCAAATTCCAGCACGTCCCATGTTTTGCACATACATTGAATTTGGTGGTGCAGAATTATTTAAAAAACGACAGGGGCGTGCAAGAGATGCTGCCGGTGGCCCGAAGAATTGCGGGCCACTTTCGGCATTCAGCCACCACATGCCGAAGACTGGAGCACCAGCAAACACTCCTGAACCTGCCCTGCCATCATCTGAAGCAAGAGGTGGTAACGAGGTGGAATTCAACCCTCTATATGCTTCAGAGGATGGAGAAGCAGCAAAAGGCCATTCAAGCCTATACATCTGCCTAAGATATAGGCAAAGGAGGGGGAATGCACCTGACTCAAGCGCAGTGGAGAATGATTTCAACGTTGTGCAAGGTTCTGCAACCCTTTGAACTTGCCACACGTGAAGTCAGTTCAGACACTGCCAGCATGAGTCAGGTCATTCCCCTCATCAGGCTTTTGCAGAAGCAGCTGGAGAGATTGAAGGAGGAGCTAAAATGGAGCGATTCCGCTAGGCATGTGGGACTTGTGGATGGAGCCCTTAATTTGCTTAACCAGGATTTACGGGTGGTCAATCTGTTGAAATCAGAGCACTACATTTTGGCCACCGTGCTCGATCCTAGGTTTAAAGCCTGCGTTGTATCTCTCTTTCCGGCAGACACAAGTCTGCAGAGGTTCAAAGACCTGCTGGTGAGACACTTGTCAAGTCAAGCGGAACGTGACCCGTCAACAGCTCCTCCTTCACATTCTCCCGCAACTGGGGCTGCTAGGAAAAGGCTAAGAATTCCGAGCCCACCCGCTGGCGGTGATGCAGGGCAGTCTTGAGCGAGTGCTGACATCTGGTCCGGACTGAATGACCTGCCAACGATTACTGACATGTCGTCTACTGTCACTGCATATGATTCTGTCACCATTGAAAGAATGGTGGAGGATTATATGAGTGACCGCATCTAAGTAGGCACGTCGGACAGTCCGTACGTATACTGGCAGGAAAAAGAAGCAATTTGGAGGCCCTTGCACAAACTGGCTTTATTTTACCTATGTTGCCCCCCCCTCCCCTCCAGTATGTACTCCGAAAGAGTGTTTAGTGCAGCCGCTCACCTTGTCAGCAATCGGCGTACGAGGTTACTTCCAGAAAATGTGGAGAAGATGATGTTCATCAAAATGAATTATAATCAATTCCTCCGAGGAGACATTTACCAGCAATTGCCTCCAGAAAGTACACAGGGACCTGAGATGGTGGATTCCAGTGGGTACGAATTAATACTCTGTGAGGAGGGGGATGTACACAGTGAAAGGGGTGAGGAATCAGACGATGAGGAGGAGGTGAACATCTTGCCTCTGTAGAGCCAGTTTGTGCAAGGAGAGATTGATTGCTTCTTTTTTGGTGGGGGCCCAAACCAACCAGTCATTTCAGCCACAGTCGTGTGGCAGACCCTGTGGCTGAAATGATGGGTTTGCTAAAGTGTGCATGTCCTGTTTATACAACATAAGGGTGGGTGGGAGGGCCCAAGGACAATTCCATCTTGCACCTCTTTTTTTTTTTTTATCTCTGCATCATGTGATGTTTGGGGACAATTTTTTTAAGTGCCATCCTGTTTGACACTGCAGTGCCACTCCTAGATGGGCCAGGTGTTTGTGCCGCCCACTTGGGTCGCTTAGCTTAGTCATCCAGCGACCTCGGTGCAAATTTTAGGTCTAAAAATAATATTGTGAGGTGTGAGGTGTTCAGAATAGACTGGAAATGAGTGGAAAATATGGTTATTGAGGTTAATAATACTATGGGATCAAAATTACCCCCAAATTCTATGATTTAAGCTGTTTTTGAGGGGTTTTTTTTTTTAAAAAAACCACCCGAATCCAAAACACACCCGAATCCGACAAAAAAATTTCAGGGAGGTTTTGCCAAAACGCGTCCGAATCCAAAACACGGCCGCGGAACCGAATCCAAAACCAAAACACAAAACCCGAAAAATTTCCGGGCACATCTCTACTACATATATACACATAAATGATATGCACTATCTAAGCAAATATATACTGTGCATGCACTATCTAAAGGGGCCTACACACGGAGCGATTATGGCTACAAACAATTATAGCTTAACAATTTCCCTTGAAGCTCCCGGAGTCCAGAACCAAAGATATTGACTAAACATACAGAACGATTTTGGGCTATGTACTATTTTGGCTATGAACGATTTTGGCTATGAATTATTATAGGCTAATATCGTTCACTACATACAGACATAAACGATATGTATTATCCAAACAAAAATAGACTGTGCATGCACAGTCTTATTTTTTCCAGTGCTGATGATATGGTGGAGCGTGCATCGTTCATCGTTGGTACTATACACACGGAACGATATGCACTATCTTTGTTGTCTGAAATCTTTCTGAAATCAAGGGGTCAGTATGGGAAACATGGCCAATAGGCCCAACTAATACTTGCCTGGAAAGTTTTTCATAATGATTCCAATATCATACCCTCCAACATGACCCGCCCCACTAGGTACAAAGGGGCAGATGTATTAACCTGGAGAAGGCATAAGGAAGTGATAAACCAGTGATATGTGCAAGGTGATAAAGGCACCAGCCAATCAGCTCCAATATGTAAATTAACAGTTAGGATCTGATTGGCTGGTGCCTTTATCACCTTGCACATATCACTGGTTTATCACTTCCTTATGCCTTCTCCAGGTTAATACATCTGCCCCAAAATGCTCTGTTTCTGGACTTCCCTCTTAATTTATTATTGCCATCACCTGTGAAGAAACAGCTTTCTTATCATTTAACTAGTTCAACACAGGTGATGGAAATCATAAATTAAGAGGGAAGTCCAGAAACAGAGCATTTTGTACCTAGTGGGGCGGGTCATGTTGGGGGGTCTGCAATATGTGCAGAGATAATTAGGCTTCAACCCCTACTTCCACAGTCAGTGGTTTTAGAGCTCACAAATCATCATTACTTCTGACGCTT
This sequence comes from Pseudophryne corroboree, assembly GCF_028390025.1. Taxonomy (NCBI): domain Eukaryota; kingdom Metazoa; phylum Chordata; class Amphibia; order Anura; family Myobatrachidae; genus Pseudophryne; species Pseudophryne corroboree. Next base: position 213,409,086 of record NC_086453.1, on the reverse strand, counting down.
TCGGATTATTACAGTTTGGAACTTCCATTTATCATCAACCTGTTAAATAATAAGCTTCACCTGTCGAGCATTAACCCACAGAATGCAGGGGAAGCATGGAAATAAATTATTTCAGTACAGTACAAGAGTACTTTGCATCAGGTCAAACAGGAATGAATACAGGCCTGCAATATAAATCTATTGGAACAAATGTGCTTCCGTACAATTTGCTATGATTACAGTTCCTCCAGGTGATATTCAGCAGCTAATGTTAGCTAGCACGTGTTGTAGTCTCTGCATGTGGTATTTATTCATACATGGCCAGAAGGAAATCTCTGATTGCAGTCAATGGGCTTCATGAGTCAGATGTACTCCGTTGACATTTAACTTACACCTGGAAGAGAAAGCTCTGGGATGTTTGTGAGTGGGAGGATTTACCTGAACAATTCTTGTATCATAAAAGAGGAACCATAGCTCACATTCAAAATGTATTGCAGACAAATATGCTTGTGACCGCTATACAATGGGCAAATAATGAAGAGAGCACATACTACAAAGCAATATTGGTTATATTTTTATATTGCTACAACACTAATTTTCATGAATCAATGAAAGCAACCAGTTATATAAAATGGCTTTTTCATAAAGCTGGATGTCATTGTTATGATTTGCATCACTCATTGAAACTGAAAATGACTCACTGAGAACACACAAAATACCTGTAGGCGCAGCACATTAATTCAGTGACAATGCTGCAGTTTTCTGTCCCATTCTCCAAAACCAATTTCCCAGCTCTGAACACACTTGACTATTGTAAAATAGAAATATGAACTCTTAAGGGCCCCATACACTACAGCGATTATGCCGATTTCAACCCAATTCGGGCATTTGGGCCGATATATTGGGTGAAATCGGGCATTTTGGCTGTAGTATCCGATCCGATACGCGGCCCCGTGAGCGTCGGATTGGATCCTCCAGATCGCTAGTGCTGCACTCGTGATATATTGTGATCGCCTGGAATCATATGGAAAAAGGTGTTTTTTGTGCCTGCGATATATCGCCTGCGATACGTCGTAGGAAGTTTGACTGGCATTCTCAGGACACTCCCATCAGCGGCAGCAGCACGCTATGACGCAGCAGGAGATAGCCCAGCAGATTAATCCAATCAAATCGGATATTTTATTGGCTCAAGTAGGTATTTCCACCAATCATTGTTCATCTAGCACACTGACCACCAATGTATTCACACTGTCCACCAATATAATCACACTGACCACCATTATAATCACACTGACAACCAATGTATTCACACTGACCACCAATGTATTCTAAGTTATTGTTCACATTTTATTATTTTCAAGTGGGCCCAAAGCCATTTTCAAACCCCCTTATGGCCATGTGTTTTCCCCGACACTGTACCCCCATGCTGTACCTTGTGTTTCAGGGGGCCCAAAGTCATTTAAACACCCTTATGGCAATGTGTTTTCACCACCACTGTACCCCCATGCTGTACCTTGTGTTTCAGGGGCCCCAAAGTCATTTAAACCCCCTTATGGCAATGTGTTTTCCATGCCACTGTACCCCCATGCTGTACCATGTGTTTCTGTATGCCCAAAGTGATTTTAGCTCCCTAATGGCCATGTGTTTTCCCCGCCACTGTACCCCCATGCTGTAACTTGTGTTTCAGGGGCCCCAAAGTCATTTCAACTCCATTATGGTGATGTGTTTTCCCCTCCACTGCACCCCCATGCTGCACCATGTGTTTCTGTGTGGCCAAAGTGATTTTAGCCCCCTAAAGCCATGTGTTTTCACCACCACTGTATCCCCATGCTGCATCATGTGTCTCTGTGTGCCCAAAGTAATTTTTACCCCCTAATGGCCATGTGTTTTCACCGCCACTGTACCCCCATGCCTCACCATGTGTTTCTGTCTGCCCAAAGTGATTTTAGCCCCCTCATGGCCATGTGTTTTCACCGCCACTGTACCCCAATGCTGTTCCATTGATGTTTGTGTAATGAGGAAAGTATTTACTATAAAAAAAACTTTATTTAAAAAAATTATTTTTTAACCATATTAACATTTAACCATAAAAACATTTAACCATATACCTTAAATAAAACCATTTGTAACACACTAAATATGTGCACTACTTTTTTATCATTAACGATATGTCTCTAGATAGTGACATAGACTTTATCACTGGCCTACTAGAGATGTACCATGGACATGAATGTCTCTGGAAGCTCAAGGCCAAGGGGTATTCCGATAAAGTGCGACAGAATGCGGCATTGGAGGAGTTAGTGGACTACTGCAGGCCCATTGTGTCTGTCATGCCTTCAGCATTTGCTTTGTGTAGATCTGATTACCTTTACTACAGAAAGTTGTATTATTGCCCCATCTGGTGGTCAGTCCCATCAATTAATTTGACCCTCATAGCCTCTTGTAGCCAGTCTTGCAATGCATTCTGGGATGAAGAAGCTGGGATCAGCCTTTCTACTTCCCTCATGGTCCCAGACAGTCATGCTTTACATGGGTCCAACTCTCATATAGCATTCGATGGTGAGTTTGTATATTAAATGTCTCATCTCAACCTGTTTAGCCAGTGAGTAATGTTAGCTGCACTGTAGTTTATACTTGCACATGTAATCACATGTTTGCACAGCCCATGTTATATGTACTTGTGTATATCCATTTTGCTTTTCACATGCATATCATAATTGCATATTCTTGTTTCATTAACAGTTTTACCTCATTATCACATATCATCATATCGTATTGTACATCAAATCAACGCATCATATCTGTGATCCCTTTACTGAATAATAAAACACCGTTCTACAAACACCTCTTCTGAACAGATTATTGAAAAGTAAAGGTGGTTATACTGTAGGCTTCAAATTTGCCAGAAAGGGCTTAGTGAGAGGCTGAACAGTAAAACATCGAATGCTACAAGCAGATGGACTCTCTTACACTGACTCCGTCAGTAAATCATTGCCTGTCAGCAGTGGGGACATATACTGACTTACAGAGCCGTTACACTGCCAGCCACAGCTATCTGCATATGACAGCCACACAGTTTCTATACAGTCTACCAACTATGGCAGCTCAGCAATAGGAGTACCGCCATTTGACTACACAGAAACCTGTACAAGTCAGTGCAGCCACGCTTATAAGGCAACACAACAGTCTCTTCACAGTCAAGCAGCTTCATAACAGTTCAAAGATACTGACTCCTCAGAGATCTGCGACACAGTCTGAACAGTTACTTGCAGACAGCATTACAGCAGTCTCTACACAATCAAACATCTCTACCAGATCACCATGTCACAGAAAACGATATCCTCATACAAAACAAGGTCCCAAGTCTCTGGTTCCTCCAAATCCTTGTCTGTCAGTAATGCAGCCATCATGGCACGTGCAAAAGCGGAAGCCGCAAAAGTAAGGGCTAACTTTGCCGAGCAGGAGATGCAATTAAAAATCGAGAGCAAACGCTTAGAAGCAATCGGCGAGAAGCTCGCTGCAGAGAAGGAGGCAGCGGCTGCCATAGCTGAAGCAGAAATCTTGGAGACTGCAGAACTCCCTGATATAAGAAGAACCAATGTACTTGACACAGAGAATGGATCTCAGGATTCACTGCAACGCACATCAGAATACGTACGTCAAGTCTCAAAAAGGAGTAGCAACCCTCCATCTTTACAAGGTACGCATTCAGACCTCATGCAAACAAATCAAGTACACTCTACAGCGCCACCACCAGTGGACAACAGACCACACATTTGCAAGCAAGAGAATCCTAGACACTGTGAACCTATGAGGGACAACTCTTCCCCACCTCAGATGTCTGAATCTGCAAACTCCAAGAAAGACACAGCCTACTTCACACAGAAGCGGTGTGATACCAACCGTCGGGAACCAGACAACACTAACAGGTATGACTACACACCATATACCTACCGTGTTAATGTACCGACATCTCCAAGAGCCAATCAGGACACATTAGACTTTGCTAAATTTCTCACCCGCCGTGAATTAGTCACGATTAGTATTTCAAAGTTCAATGATCGCCCTGAGAACTTCAGAGCCTGGCAGTCCTCTTTTCAAAATGCTATCAGAGGAATAGACCTTTCACATAGTGAAGAGATAGACCTCTTAATTAAATGGCTTGGGAATGAATCTGCAGAACATGCTAGAAGGATAAGAGTGATTAACATTAACCACCCTGAGAATGGACTTAGGATGATCTGGGATAGACTTAATGAGTGCTATGGCTCACCAGAGATAATAGAGAGTGCTCTGTTCAAAAGAATAGACGATTTCCCCAGGTTACCCAACAAAGGCTATCAGAGACTCAGAGAACTAAGTGACTTACTAAAAGAACTTCAAGTAGCTAAATGTGAGGGAGATTTACCAGGACTTGCCTTCCTTGACACAGCCAGAGGCGTTAACCCTATAGTGCAGAAACTACCGTATAATCTGCAGGAACAATGGATCAACCATGGCTCCAAATATAAGCGGCAGAACAAAGTGCAATTTCCACCATTCTCAGTTTTCGTGGACTTTGTACACCAGCAAGCTATGACCAGGAATGATCCTAGTTTTGCCTTTACCTTGACAAATACTGCACCTATGGTACCTAACCCCCGCAAAACATCAGTTGCAGTTCACAAGACTAATGTGCATTATTCAGATTCTTTCCGCAGGTCTACCAGCTTTAATCGCCAAGAGACCACAGACAAAGATCCAGCCAAGCAATGTCCTCTGCATCACAAACCGCATCCTCTCCTGAAATGCAGAACCTTCAGAGAAAAGTCCCTGGAGAACCGCAAAGCCTTCTTAAAGGAGAATAGGATCTGCTACAAGTGCTGTTCCTCCACATCACACCTCGCCAAGGACTGCAAGGTTAGTGCTAACTGCACAGAATGCCACAGCACAGACCACAATACCGCTCTACACCCTGGTCCTCCCCCATGGGCTTTGCAACACAGTTATACCGATACAGAGCATGGCGGGGAGCACAGTGTAGAACAAAAAGACACTGTTGCAGTCACACCAGAAATAACTTCACAATGTACCGAAGTCTGCAAAGATGCCATTAGCGGTAGATCCTGCTCCAAAATATGTTTAGTCAAAGTTTACCCCAAAGGCCATCCAGACAAAGCCGTTAAACTTTATGCAATCCTAGATGACCAAAGTAACAGGTCTCTAGCCAGATCAATCTTCTTTGAGACCTTTAATGTTAAAGGACCCAGCACTCCTTACTCCTTAAGATCCTGCGCAGGGAGTTTTGAGACAACAGGAAGGAGAGCAACTGGCTATCAAATTGAGTCCTTGGATGGGAAGACATGTCTCTCTTTACCAACTATCACAGAGTGTGACGAGATTCCAGATAATAGGAGTGAGATTCCTACACCAGATGTAGCTAAACACCATACACATTTGAAACGCATAGCACATCTGATACCAGAACTGGATCCACATGCCCAAATAAATCTACTCATTGGGAGGGATATCCTACAAGTCCACAAAGCCAGAAGTCAGATTAATGGTCCACATAACGCACCTTACGCTCAAAGACTGGATCTGGGATGGGTAATAATAGGAGAAGTATGTCTTGGAGATGTGCATAAACCAGATTCTGTCAACAGCATGCTTGCCTGTACTTTAGAAAATGGACGCCCTTCTCTATTCCAGCCATGTCATAACCATTTCCTCATAAAGGAATTACCACACTGTACCTTCATAGACTCAACTAGTGACAACCATATCTGTGACAACTATCAAGATCATCTGGGACACGCAGTCTTCCAGAGAACAAAGAAGGATGACCAGGTGGCAATGTCCATAGAGGACAAACTATTCTTGGAAATAATGGAGAAAGGACTAGTCAAGGATGATGCCAACAGCTGGGTTGCTCCTCTACCCTTTAGAACACCCAGACAACGCCTTCCTAATGACAGAGAACAAGTACTCAAACGCTTCTCTTCACTTAAACACAACTTTCACAGGAAACCAGAGATGAAAGATCATTTCTTCTCCTTTATGGCTAAAATATTTGAGAATGGTCACGCCGAGATAGCTCCCATTCTTAAAGACACAGAAGAATGCTGGTACCTGCCAATGTTCGGAGTATATCACCTGAAGAAACCAGGTCAGATAAGAGTGGTGTTCGATTCCAGTGCCCAGTTTGAAGGTGTTTCTTTAAATGACGTACTCCTGACAGGACCAGACCTTAACAACAAACTCCTAGGAGTACTCATCCGTTTCCGAAAAGACTCTATTGCCTTCACAGCTGACATTCAACAAATGTTTCATTGCTTTCTTGTGAGAGAAAAAGACAGGAATTTCCTAAGATTCTTCTGGTTCAGAGACAATGACCCCTCAAAAGACATCACGGAGTATCGCATGAAGGTACACATCTTTGGTAACAGCCCTTCACCTGCAGTTGCCATCTATGGACTCAGACGTTCAGCTCAAGAGGGTGAGCTAGAGTATGGTTCTGATGTTAGACAACTTGTAGATAAAGACTTCTACGTGGATGACTGCCTAAAATCTATGCCAACAGCCGAGACAGCAATCAGCCTCCTCAAAAGAGCTCAGGAAATGCTTGCTTGTTCAAACCTGAGGCTTCACAAAATAGCTTCCAACAGCAAAGTAGTGATGGAAGCCTTCCCTTCCCAAGATCATACCAGCGATTTAAGAGACTTGGATTTAGGAACCGATTCCCCACCAGCTCAACGTAGCCTTGGACTCTTGTGGGACTTAAAATCTGACACCTTTACCTTCCAAGTAAACAGCGAAGAAAGACCCTTCACTCGCAGAGGTGTTCTCTCTACTCTAAACAGCTTGTACGACCCCTTAGGATTTGCAGCTCCTGTCACTATCCAAGGTAAAGCTTTGCTCAGAGACCTAACCTGTGAGTCAATTGACTGGGATGCCCCACTGCCTCCCCAGAAAAGAAACTTGTGGCAAGAGTGGAAAGATTCTCTATCTACCTTAACCAACCTCCGCATTACACGTCCATATGCCCCCGTGCCTTCTACAGCAGTACAAAACCAGAGACTATGTGTATTCTCTGATGCCTCAACCCAAGCAATTGCTGCAGTTGCATATCTTAAGACCATGGACATCAAGGGACAATGTCATATTGGATTTGTCATGGGCAAAGCAAAGTTAGCTCCACGTCCAGAACACACAGTGCCCAGACTTGAACTTTGTGCTGCAGTACTAGCTGTAGAATTAGCTGAGCTCATTTCATCTGAGTTACCAATTGGACTCTCTGAAGCAGATTTCTACACAGACAGTAAGGTAGTATTAGGCTACATATGCAACGAGACCAGACAGTTCCATGTTTATGTCAGCAATCGTGTGCTAAGAATCAGAAGATCCACCAATCCAAAACAGTGGCACTATGTATCTACTGCTCACAATCCAGCAGATCACGCTACAAGAGCTGTCCCAGCCAGTATCCTCAAAGACACTACATGGCTCAGAGGACCTGAATTCCTGTACAAGGCAGATTCGAACAATCCTGAAAGTAGCATATTCAAGCTAGTAGACGCAGACTCAGATGTTGAAATTCATCCACAAATAACTACAATCCATACCGTAACTTCAGATTGTCAACTTCAGCCTCACAGATTCCAAAGATTTTCAACTTGGAAATCACTTGTCAGAGCCATTACCTGCTTAACTCACATAGTCCATTCATTTAAACGCAACGCATCTGTAAGTGTGAATGGATGTAAAGGTTGGCATCACTGTCAAAATGTTTACGCACCAGAAGAAACACAACGATCCAAGAACCTTATCATCCGTGTTGTGCAGCACCAAATCTTTTCCGGAGAGATCGACTGCATTAACAGTGGAAATCCTATTCCCAAAGACAGCACCTTAAAAAAGCTAGACCCTTTTCTTGATGAAAATCATTTATTGAGAGTAGGAGGCCGTCTTCAAGAAGCAAACTTGGAGACAAATGAGAAAAATCCTTTAATCATTCCTGGGAGTCACCACATAGCTTCTTTAATTGTGCAACACTATCACAACGAAGTCAAACACCAAGGGCGATTGTTTACCGAAGGAGCTCTACGATCAGCTGGGTTCTGGATTATTGGAGCGAAAAGGTGTGTAAGCAGCACAATCTTCAAATGCATCATTTGCCGTAGACTTCGTGGTACTTCCCAAACTCAGAAGATGGCTAATCTTCCAACAGACAGACTTAGTACAGACCCTCCTTTCTCCAATGTTGGTCTTGATGTATTTGGTCCATGGACTGTCATCACACGACATACTAGAGGTGCGAATGCGAACAGCAAGCGCTGGGCGGTTGTATTCACTTGTATGAGCATCAGAGCTGTTCACATCGAAGTTATAGAATCAATGGACACTTCAAGCTTCATCAATGCCTTTAGACGCTTCATTGCTATCCGTGGCCGAGTAAAACACATCCGGTCCGACAGAGGTACCAACTTCATTGGAGCAGCCAAAGAATTACAAATTAATTCGAACATTGACACTAAAAGCATAGAGAGATATCTCAGTGAGCAAGGTTGTACATGGACCTTCAACCCGCCTCATTCTTCTCATATGGGAGGTGCCTGGGAAAGGATGATCGGCATGATACGCAGAATCCTTGATTCCATATTCTTGCAAGTGGGAACTGCAAGACTTACTCACGAGAGTTTAACAACCTTCATGGCTGAAGTCTCAGCTATTGTCAACGGAAGACCATTGACTTCAGTGTCTAATGACCCAGAAGACCCACTTCTACTTACTCCGGCCACTCTTCTTACACAGAAGACCGGGATTACCTATGCTCCTCCTGGAGAATTCAATACCAAAGACCTGTTCAAACGTCAATGGAGACAAGTTCAAAGCCTTGCAAACACCTTTTGGGACAGATGGAAAAGACAATACCTTTCTACCCTGCAGTCAAGGAGCAAGTGGCAAGTTGCCAAACCCAACTTAAAACCAGGTGACATTGTGCTCGTCAGAGATTGCCAGTCACAACGCAACGAATGGCCTTTAAGTCTTGTCACCAAGACGTTCTCAAGCAAGGATGGGAAGGTTCGTAAGGTTGAGGTCAAGATCTGTAAGCGAGGAGAGACTAAGTTGTTCCTCAGACCAGTGACTGAACTATTCTTATTGTTATCTGTTTAGAGTTTAAAATATGGTACCAGTGATACCAGACGGGGAGTGTCATGCCTTCAGCATTTGCTTTGTGTAGATCTGATTACCTTTACTACAGAAAGTTGTATTATTGCCCCATCTGGTGGTCAGTCCCATCAATTAATTTGACCCTCATAGCCTCTTGTAGCCAGTCTTGCAATGCATTCTGGGATGAAGAAGCTGGGATCAGCCTTTCTACTTCCCTCATGGTCCCAGACAGTCATGCTTTACATGGGTCCAACTCTCATATAGCATTCGATGGTGAGTTTGTATATTAAATGTCTCATCTCAACCTGTTTAGCCAGTGAGTAATGTTAGCTGCACTGTAGTTTATACTTGCACATGTAATCACATGTTTGCACAGCCCATGTTATATGTACTTGTGTATATCCATTTTGCTTTTCACATGCATATCATAATTGCATATTCTTGTTTCATTAACAGTTTTACCTCATTATCACATATCATCATATCGTATTGTACATCAAATCAACGCATCATATCTGTGATCCCTTTACTGAATAATAAAACACCGTTCTACAAACACCTCTTCTGAACAGATTATTGAAAAGTAAAGGTGGTTATACTGTAGGCTTCAAATTTGCCAGAAAGGGCTTAGTGAGAGGCTGAACAGTGTCCACTGCGGACAGAGAATGGGTCAAGAAAAAAATCCAGAACCTTCGCACGGTGTTCCTTAAAGAACACAAAAAAATGGAGCAGTCGTAAAAGTCTGGAGCAGATTTACAAAACATCGCTCTGGTACTACAGCATGCTGGAGTTTGTCCTGGACCAGGAGCATACCCGGACACTTTTCACCTCCCTCCCTTGGACTGCCACACCAGAGACAAAAGAGCCTGAAGACGGTGAGCCATCTCTGTTGGCATCTGTAAGTATATTTTTTTAAATACGTTTTTAAGTTTATCAAAGTTCCACCATCAGTCCAACACAGTACACTAATTAAATGTGGGCCTCCTGCCAATCAACTGCACCCACCCCGTTAAAATAGGCCAGGTACTCGTCCCTGACCTGTTTTGCCCGTAGTTTTGCCCTAGAATGGACTTGAGGTGGTTCCACAGAGGGAAATGGTGAATTCTTGTCTGGGTATTCAGGGTCTGGGTCTCCTGGTGCTCCTCTGGGCTGTGTCCCATGCTGGGTGGTTTTGCTGCACAAATAGTTATGCAGGATACAGCACGCAGTCACCACCCAATCAATCTTCTTCACCTGCAAATTGATAGCCATAAGGAATATGCAGAAACGGCTAGACAGGATCCCAAAAGTGTTCTCTACAATTCATCATGCCCGGGATAGCCTAAAATTGTAGATGCGCTTCTCCCTTGTCAGGTGCCTTTGGGGGTATGGCTTCATAATATTCTCATGGAGTGCGAATGCCTCATCAGCCACGAAAACAAAATTGAGGCCGTTATGGGTTTGCTCCCTAGATGGCAAGTTCAGGGTCTTTGTGATGAGCCGCTCGTAGAAGGTGGTATTCTTCAGCGAGCCACCGTTTGATGCACGTCCGTTTTTGCCAATGTCAATGAAGATGAATTCATAGTTGGCATTCACCACTGCCATCAGCGCGATGCTGAAATACCCTGTATAATTATAATAAGGGAGCCGCTGTTTGCAGGAGGGTTGATGCGGACGTGCTTGCCATCTATCGCTCCACCACAGTTCAGGAAATGCCAGGTGGTGGCAAACTCCTCTGCCATAACTTGCCATTCAGATGTACTTGCAAGGAGCTATAAAAAAATAGAAATAAAAAATAATAAAACATGTATTTTAACAGTGTTTTTTTATTTATCTACTACGGAATACAAGTGTGGAGATTCTCCCCACCCCAGACCTCAGCATCATACAGGATACGGAGCACAGCCCCAACTTCCTACCCCTGAAACACCTGCTACCCCGGATACCTCTGCATCACCAGTTCCTCCGTCGCGCCCCCAAGACATCATATTTGAAGAAATAAAGGCAAGACCTGCCCACCCCCCCACCCCGACCACTACTCCAATTTTGGGGATTTTATGGAATCTTCTATGCGCAAACTACGCCCAGGTCAAGCAGAGCACATTGAGAGGCTAAGTCTGAAAATGCTTAAAAAAGCGCGCAAATCGACACTTCATGAAGATATTGTTCTATTTGACCGCCGTACTCTCTCTCTCTTCCTACCAGCCAATCCCATCTCATTCCGCCCACCCAACCACAGCCTACTCCCCCACTCACCTGCTCCTCAGCCATATATTCTGCTATGCTGGAGGCAGAGGGGGACATGCCCCAGTTTGAAGATTTGTAGGCATCTTATAATTCCCAATAAATATAGTGCGGTATAGGCTATAATAGTGTTTTGGGCCCAGATTTTTGGGGTAGGATACACGCATGCTGTAGATGCATAATAATGGGGCCGGGACCATTCATTCTGCACTTTACAGCATGTGGGTATTCTCCCAATCAAATCTGTGCCCAAAACACCATATAGCCCGCCATTAAAGTACCGCACCATATTTATTGGGAATGAAATGTGACATGTTGGCAACTAATTGCATAAAGTTCTATGTGACATGTTGGCAAAGAATACATTTGCACAGTTGGTTAAAGAAAAACAAAAAAACTTTTTTTCTATAAACTGTTTAAAAGTAACTAAACAGGTGTGGTGTGTATTTTATTTACCTTTAAATGCTGGTTCTGCAGCACCTTCACAATGGCCTTGCGGGTGTCAGGGATTATCTGACCAAAAGCCTGGGGGGAGATGAGAGTCCCGAACTTCATGTCCTCCAACAACCGCCCTGTAGCCAGGAACCTCAGCGTAGCAGTCAGCCTCTCCTCAGCAGTGATGGCCCTCCACATCTTGGTGTCCTGCGTCTCGATGTAGGGAGTCACAAGGTCCAACAACTTCTGGAAGGTAGCGTCATCCATTCGCAGGTAGTTCCGATAGTCCTCGGGGTTGTTCTCTCTAATCTCGGTCAGGAGCGACATGTGAGAGAGAGTCCCCCTCTTCAAAAGCCACTTATTGCTCCAAACCCTCTCCATTTCAGATCCCTGTCACGCTTCAACTTCAGATAGCCACAGGCTAACAGAAGTTGATACCTGTCAGAATCCATCACAAAATAGGGTATAGCACTTTGTTGAAACAAGCCAAACAAAGCAAAGCACACTAGCAATGTGGAACGCTCAGAAGGTTTAAACCGGCCTCAATTATAAGAGCAGCAGTGTGCACATGTATAAAATAGAGATGAGCGCCTGAAATTTTTCGGGTTTTGTGTTTTGGTTTTGGGTTCGGTTCCGCGGCCGTGTTTTGGGTTCGAACGCGTTTTGGCAAAACCTCACCGAATTTTTTTTGTCGGATTCGGGTGTGTTTTGGATTCGGGTGTTTTTTTCCAAAAACACTAAAAAACAGCTTAAATCATAGAATTTGGGGGTCATTTTGATCCCAAAGTATTATTAACCTCAAAAACCATAATTTACACTCATTTTCAGTCTATTCTGAATACCTCACACCTCACAATATTATTTTTAGTCCTAAAATTTGCACCGAGGTCGCTGTGTGAGTAAGATAAGCGACCCTAGTGGCCGACACAAACACCGGGCCCATCTAGGAGTGGCACTGCAGTGTCACGCAGGATGTCCCTTCCAAAAAACCCTCCCCAAACAGCACATGACGCAAAGAAAAAAAGAGGCGCAATGAGGTAGCTGTGTGAGTAAGATTAGCGACCCTAGTGGCCGACACAAACACCGGGCCCATCTAGGAGTGGCACTGCAGTGTCACGCAGGATGGCCCTTCCAAAAAACCCTCCCCAAACAGCACATGACGCAAAGAAAAAAAGAGGCGCAATGAGGTAGCTGTGTGAGTAAGATTAGCGACCCTAGTGGCCGACACAAACACCGGGACGGGCTGCCGAGTGCCGACACAGAGGTAGCCACAGCCGTGAACTACCGCACTGTACTGTGTCTGCTGCTAATATATAGACTGGTTGATAAAGAGATAGTATACTCGTAACTAGTATGTATGTATAAAGAAAGAAAAAAAAACCACGGTTAGGTGGTATATACAATTATGGACGGGCTGCCGAGTGCCGACACAGAGGTAGCCACAGCCGTGAACTACCGCACTGTACTGTGTCTGCTGCTAATATATAGACTGGTTGATAAAGAGATAGTATACTCGTAACTAGTATGTATGTATAAAGAAAGAAAAAAAAACCACGGTTAGGTGGTATATACAATTATGGACGGGCTGCCGAGTGCCGACACAGAGGTAGCCACAGCCGTGAACTACCGCACTGTACTGTGTCTGCTGCTAATATATAGACTGGTTGATAAAGAGATAGTATACTCGTAACTAGTATGTATGTATAAAGAAAGAAAAAAAAACCACGGTTAGGTCACTGGTATATACAATTATGGACGGGCTGCCGAGTGCCGACACAGAGGTAGCCACAGCCGTGAACTACCGCACTGTACTGTGTCTGCTGCTAATATATAGACTGGTTGATAAAGAGATAGTATACTCGTAACTAGTATGTATGTATAAAGAAAGAAAAAAAAACCACGGTTAGGTCACTGGTATATACAATTATGGACGGGCTGCCGAGTGCCGACACAGAGGTAGCCACAGCTGTGAACTACCGCACTGTACTGTGTCTGCTGCTAATATAGACTGGTTGATAAAGAGATAGTATACTACTAATATTATATACTGGTGGTCAGGTCACTGGTCACTAGTCACACTGGCAGTGGCACTCCTGCAGCAAAAGTGTGCACTGTTTAATTTTAATATAATATTATGTACTCCTGGCTCCTGCTATAACCTATAACTGGCACTGCAGTAGTGCTCCCCAGTCTCCCCCACAATTATAAGCTGTGTGAGCTGAGCAGTCAGACAGATATATAATATATATAGATGATGCAGCACACTGGCCTGAGCCTGAGCAGTGCACACAGATATGGTATGTATGTGACTGAGTCACTGTGTGCTGTGTATCGCTTTTTTCAGGCAGAGAACGGATTATAAATAAAAGTGGTGGTCACTGGTCACTATCAGCAAAACTCTGCACTGTACACTACTGAGTACTCCTAATGCTCCCCAAAATTAGTAAATCAAGTGTCTAAACGGAGAGGACGCCAGCCACGTCCTCTCCCTATCAATCTCAATGCACGTGTGAAAATGGCGGCGACGCGCGGCTCCTTATATAGAATCCGAGTCTCGCGATAGAATCCGAGCCTCGCGAGAATCCGACAGCGTCATGATGACGTTCGGGCGCGCTCGGGTTAACCGAGCAAGGCGGGAAGATCCGAGTCGCTCGGACCCGTGAAAAAAAACATGAAGTTCTGGCGGGTTCGGATTCAGAGAAACCGAACCCGCTCATCTCTAGTATAAAATGGCTGCTGCTATTTATATGCCCACCCCCCTAGCACCAATCCGGCCAATTACATATTGTATAGGTGCAGTGTCCATAGGGCTGGCAGCTGCTATTTAATTTGCCTTTGGGCCAGCCCCGCTAGCACCCTAATCCAGCCCATCAGATATATCTTATGGTACCTGTGAATTCATTGCGATAAATCACCTGTGATATATCGCCGCGTGACCTATCGCAGGCGATATATCGCATGCAAAAAAAATCCAATTGTACCAAATCATTTGAAATTGTATGGAACCGCTCCCGGGAGAGTTCAAGGGAAATCGTCCCGACTTCAGCCTCTAGACATATCGTTCTAGTGTATGGGGCCCTTTACATCCTGCTGGCAAAGATGCTGTTTAGGTGAAGTGCTTTCTGAAGCAAAAACCCTGTCCAGACTCCGTTGCTCCCCAGGGACAAATGCTGGATATCTAGAGGGATCCAAATGTTAAGGGCCCCATACACTAGGGCAGGGGTGAGGAACCTCCGGCCCGTGGGCCGTATAAGGCCCGCAAAGCCGTTTGCTCCGGCCCACCCGCTTCTCCCAGTGAGACACGCCGCCGCTCAGTCCGTATCTCAGCTGTCAGTGTCAGGACAGGGAGGAGAGCGCGGCGGCGGCGTGTAGAACTTGAAACCAGCCGCCGGTTCGTGAGCCAGTCAGAGCTCGCGGACCGGCAGCCAATCAAGAGCCGCGGCTGCCGGTCCGCGAGCTCTGATTGGCTCTCGAACCGGCGGCTGGTTTCAAGTCCTACACGCCGCCGCCCAACATAGCCGCGCACTCCTCCGTGTCCCGCCGAAAGGAGCGGTAAGTAGCACGGAAGGGGGGGCACTGTAGGGGCATCTGTATACCTGGCACTGTGGGGGGCATTTGTATACCTGGCACTGTGGGGGGCATCTGTATACCTGGCACTGTGGGGGCATCTGTATGACTGGCACTGTGGGGGCATCTGTATACCTGGCACTGTGAGGGGCATTTGTATACCTGGCACTGTGGGGGCATCTGTATACCTGGCACTGTGGGGACATCTGTATACCTGGCACTGTGGGGGCATTTGTATACCTGGCACTGTGGGGGCATCTGTATACCTGGCACTGTGAGGGGCATTTGTATACCTGGCACTGTGAGGGGCATCTGTATACCTGGCACTGTGGGGGCATCTGTATACCTGGCACTGTGGGGACATCTGTATACCTGGCACTGTGAGGGGCATTTGTACACCTGGCACTGTGAGGGGCATTTGTATACCTGGCACTGAGGGGCATGTGTATACCTGGCACTGTGGGGGCAATTGTGGATCTGGCACTGCACTATTGGGGGCATATGTGTATCACGTCCCATTTTAACTGGCCACACCCATTTTTTGGCGCGCGCGCCAGTACCTCTGTGGGGCAGACCTGCTGGGGGGCAGGGTAATTTTTTACGTTGAGAATTTTTGTATGGCCCACGAAGGATTTTATAAATATCCAAATGGCCCTCGGTAGAAAAAAGGTTCCCCACCCCTGCACTAGGGAGATGTATCTCAGCAATGACTTCCATGCAATTTTCCTGCAATCTCGCCGGGAGCTTCCCGGGAGGCCTGCAATTGAGATTTCATACCTGATTGTATTTTTACATGTGATTTATCTAAGGCAATCTAATGCACTGCTATCTATCTCATGCCATATATCTCAAGGGCCTTTTTTAACCTGCAATTTAACATATGATTGATCTGATGGGGTGGGCTAAAATTAGCATATATAAACAGCAGCCAGAGGAGAGCAACCCTTGCGTATGGATGATGATACATTCCATGAGTTCCTGGCCCTGGTGACACCCTATATTCAGAGGCAGGATACCAAGATGAAGACGGCCATTCCACCTGAGGAGAGACTGATGGCTACCTTGAGGTATCTGGCTACCGGCCGTTCACTGGAAGATCTAAATTTTGGGACCCTCACCTCTGCAAAGTTACCGGTATCTTAAGGTAAAAGAACCACACGACACACTTGTTTACTTGGCTAGTAAAAAAATTTTATCGGTGGAAAAAACATCCGAAAAAGTGCACTACAAATGCCAATGTTGCATATATTTTCACTGTAGCCAACATGGCTTAAGTGGTAAATTTTTTTGCTAAAGTAGCATACAACAAGTCAAAAAGTGCATTTTATTGCCAATGTGACATATATTTGCACTGTAGCCAACATGGCTTTCAACAAATATAAATACACAAAAACAGTATAAAACACACACAAACTATAATAGTACAGGGATTGGATCAAAGCCAGAAAAACCCGGAGCCCTCTACGCCACACCGTCTGGATCCCTGCATCAATCCCAGCAATTTTGGAGAAAGTACTGCACATCACCATACACCCCGGGTTCTGGGGTCTCCAGCCTGGTGGGGTGTATATGTCTGCAGTCATTGCGGGACCCCGGAAGAGAGAGATTACAGCATCTCTGTATGGTCTAGGATGTTCCTGTTTGTAAAAACATCCCTGGATCATGCAGAACAGCTGGAATCTCCCCCTCCCTTTCTCCATAATGACTGCTGACACATAAACCTCCCAGGCAAAGAACCCCCCCCCCCCCCCCTCCCCGGATGGCATCCTGCAGTACTTTTTACAATAAGTGGCCAAGATTCAGTGTGGGGGTTCAGTACGGTGTGGTATTTGAGGATCTGGGCCTGTCTGGTTTTTAGCCAATCCTTGTAATTCCCAATAAATATGGTGCAGTAAATATATTCTTAACATAGGAGGGATATATGGTGTTTTGGTTGCAGATTGAACCCAGAGAATATACACATGCTAAATCACTGACAGGGACCCTTATCCAAGCACTTAGATGTGGTCTGCAGCTGTACTTTTTGAGGAACGTTGATCAGCTAATCAGCACCACACCACATGTACCGACAAAAAGACCTCAGAAAACTCTACAGCGCTATCCTTAATTAGCCTCAGTATAATAAAATGTAGTATCCTCAAAAAATGAAAAATCTTCTTGTATTCTTTGTATAAATTATGATGTGCAATCCAGCATGAATTCCAAGTAAAACACAATGGCCCTCATTCCGAGTTGTTCGCTCGCTAGCTGCTTTTAACAGCATTGCACACGCTAGGCCGCCGCCCTCTTGGAGTGTATCTTAGCTTAGCAGAATTGCGAACGAAAAAGATTAGCAGAATTGCAAATAGAAATTTCTTAGCAGTTTCTGAGTAGCTCCAGACTTACTCAGCCATTGCGATCAGTCCAGTCAGTTTCGTTCCTGGTTTGACGTCACAAACACACCCAGCGTTCACCCAGACACTCCCCCGTTTCTTCAGACACTCCCGCGTTTTTCCCAGAAACGCCAGCGTTTTTTCGCACACTCCCATAAAATGGCCAGTTTCCGGCCAGAAACACCCACTTCCTGTCAATCACACTCCGATCACCAGAACGATGAAAAATCCTCGTTATGCCGTGAGTAAAATACCTAACTTTTGAGTAAAGTAACTAAGCGCATGTGCTCTGCGAACCTTGCGCATGCGCAGTAAGCTACTAATCGCAATATAGCGAAACTCGGCAACGAGCGAACAACTCGGAATGAGGGCCAATGTATTTATTTAAAAAACTTTTAAAACAAAACACTCCTCCTATGTTCACAACAGCGTCTAGCGTTTTTACAGTTCGGCTTACAGGTGTTAATAAGTCAAGGAGTTGCCTCACCGAACCTGCCGAAACGTCTCCCAGCGCTGGGGCGGCACTAGGTGAATTTGGTCACTATTGTGTTAGCGCTGGGAGACGTTCACATAACAACAGAGCGAGCAGCGGGTGGAACAGCGGCATAAGAGGTGTATGAGAGAGAGGACCTGTGGACGACTAGCGGGAAAGGAAGCCTTTGAGCACAGCTCCGGGTAATGAGACTCCCGGGAGACAGGCAGAACCGCATTTACTATTGACGTCCGGCAGGTTTGGTGAGGCAACTCTTTGACTTATTAACACCTGTAAGCCGAACTGTAAAAACGCTAGACGCTGTTGTGAACATATGAGGAGTGTTTTGTTTTAAACGTTTTTTTAAATAATACATTGTGTTTTACTTGGAATTCATGCTGGATTGCACATCATAATATATACAAAGAATACAAGAAGATTTTCCATTTTTTGAGGATACTAATTTTATTATACTGAGGCTAATTAAGACGGTTCTACGAACTCGTCCCGGATATTTACCTAAGGTGGTATCTTCGTTCCACCTTAATCAGGAGATTGTGGTTCCGGCCCTGGTCTCTCCTGACTTGTCTCCCAAAGAGTGGTCTTTGGATGTGGTACGGGCTCTCCGTATCTATGTGAAGAGAACTGCTTCTATTAGGAAATCTGATTCTCTCTTTGTTCTGTTTGGTTTTCACAAACGTGGCTGGCCTGCTCACAAGCAAACTTTGGGCAGATGGATTAGAATGGTGATTGCACATGCTTATGTGAAGGCAGGTCTGTCAGCTCCTGCTCACATTACGGCCCATTCTACTCGGTCAGTTGGACCTTCTTGGGCGGCCCGCCGTGGTGCGACCCTTGAACAATTGTGCAAGGCGACTACGTGGTCCTCAGTAAACACATTCATTAGGTTCTATGCCTTCGATACTGCCGCTTCCCAGGATGCTTCCTTTGGACGCCGGGTTCTTGTGCCCGCTACAGTGCGTCCCCTCTCATAAGGAACTGCTTTAGGACATCCCCAATGTCTATCCTTGTGGAGCCCAGTGTACCCCGCAGCAGAAAACGAGTTTTATGGTAAGAACTTACCTTTGTTAAATCTCTTTCTGCGAGGTACACTGGGCTCCACAAGGCGCCCACCCTGACGCACTTAGCTTCTTTGGGTTGGTATGGCATTAGCCGCTGACACGTCACCTGTCATGAAAATGTGGTGTTTGTGGCTACTAACTATTGTTGTCTCTTTTCCTGCTACTGCATTGGGCTGGTTAACTAAAAACTGAGCTCCTGTGCAGGGAGGCGGGGTTATAGAGGAGGCGGCGCTATGCATCTTGGGAACAGTCAAAGCTTTTGAGCCTGTTGGTGCCTCGGATCAAGATCCTACTCTACACCCCAATGTCTATCCTTGTGGACCCCAGTGTACCCCGCAGCAGAAATACACCATAGTCCTGTGCAGCATAAAGTAACATGTGTATAATGTATAAATCAAGTGCACAGTCTGGAACCTGATCCCTAGAAGAGGAGATGGGCCCCCAGCAAGTGGGAATCACATGGGTTTTCCCTTTACCTCTGTGGGCCAGTCCGACTCGGAGTACAGGCTCGGCACTACCTGCTCAGCTAAGGGATGCAAAGCAGTAAGGTGCCAGGCTGGAAAGGCACTACCCCTGTTCTGCATCCCTGCTGCTGTGCCTGTCCATTCCGCCCCCCACACACACACACAGCTGCCAGCAGCTTAAAGCAACCCCCCACCCCTTCCCTTTTACAGCGGCATTGTGCATTGCCTGAAGAGGGGGCAGAGCTACACCGGAATGAGGGGGTGGGGCTACTTGGAATGGTGGGGGCAGAGCTACAAGGGACCATGCTGCTGTACAGAGGGAGAGGAAACAATTCTGGCCAGCCAGACTTAGGTAACTGGAGGGAAAGAGAGAGAGTATGTAAGTGTGTGTGACCGTGTGTGCATGCATTATGTGTAAAAGTGGTACTTCCGTGGGCATTACGTATAAGGGGCACTACTACTGTGGGCATTATGTGTACTATTGTGGACATTATGTACAAGGGATGCTACTACTAAAGGCATTATGTGTATAAGCTGCATACTGGGTGCATTATGTATAAGCAGCACTACTGTGGCCATTATGTGTATAAGTGGTACTACTACTGGGGGCATTATGTGTATAAGCAGCACTACTACTGGGGGCATTTTTTTGTATAAACGGCATACTATGAGCATTATGTATAAGGGGCTCTACAAGTGTGGGTATTATGTGTATTAGCAGCACTAATATGTGCAGTGTAATGTAAGATTGGTGAAGGGTAGTGGCCACATAATAGTACCACTTCACATTACACTGCATAGCAGTGTCCATTATTCACATTATGCCACAGGGTAGTACCCCTTATACATGTTACTCCACATAGTAGTACCCTTATATACTTTAGGCAGCCCCTATTACACATTAATTTACACATTATGTCACACTGTAGAGCCCTTTATACACTTTATGTCTCACAGTAGTGCCCCTTATACACATTTTGCAACAAAGCAGCGCCCTTTTATACACATTATGCGACACAGTGGAGCCCCTTTGAAACATTATTTCACACAGTAGAGCCCATTATACACATTATGCCGCAGTAGAACCCCTTATACACAGTAGAGCCTCTTATACACATTATGCCACAGAAGAGCCATTCCAACTCATTCCTCATCATCATTCCTCCTCCTCCTTGTTATTTCTCCGCATCATCATTCCTCCTTAACATCATCATCATTCCTCTTCATTTCTACTCATTATTAATCTTACTTATTCCTCCTCTGGATTCCTCCATATCATCATCATTCCTTCTCCTCCTCATCATTCCTCCACCCTTCATCCTCCAGGAGCGGCTGTGCTAGTTAACTTTGTTGTTGCACCCAGCCATGGTTTGACATCTCATCCTTCATACTACAGAACGGGGGATGCGGAGCTCACTCAGCTCTGTTGGAACGGTGCACTGCATAGAGAAAGAGATGGGCACTTGCTGCTGAAATGCATATTGGTAATATACATCTCAGCAGGCACTTGGGAGATTGCAGTAGCTACTTCCGCCCAGAGGGCAGCTACACTCTGTGCGGTGGCGGTTCTGGACTGCATTAATTAATATGCACCCAACATGATAATGTAATTGTTGCTCTGATTGGGAGCAAATTATTTTTGCTTCCAGCCTCCTGAGGTGGTGAACAGAAATGTGCAGAAAAAAGTACACGGGAGCTGATACAGGTTGGATTGCAAA
The DNA here is from genome assembly GCF_028390025.1 of Pseudophryne corroboree. NCBI lineage: Eukaryota > Metazoa > Chordata > Amphibia > Anura > Myobatrachidae > Pseudophryne > Pseudophryne corroboree. Next base: position 213,387,621 of record NC_086453.1, on the reverse strand, counting down.
ATGATCCAACTGCAAAAAAAAAAAAGGTGCGGGCGCATGCGTAGTGCCCATCCTACGCATACGCCCGGATCTTCTGCGGGCACCCGCAGAAAATACAAACACCTCTGCCTGTCATTCAGACAGAGGCGTTCGCGGGGCGGGAGGGGGGTGACAATGCTCCGTTTCCTAGGCGGAGACGGAGCATTGCAGGGGTGAAGCTGGCAAAATGTGAGCGGCGTCATCAAAATGAGGGTGTGACGTGATTGCAGTGGCTACATGATGTCACACACAGCCTCCGCGATCGAAAAGTTGACAGTGGGCCTCCTGCAGGTGCAGCTAAGCTGCGCCTGCAGGAGGCTACCCTAATTTCGGCCATCAAGCAGAAATTACGGTTCGATCGCAATTTCTGCTTGATAAAGGGGGGGAGCGGCGGTCAGCATGCTGGACGGCCTTGCTCTGAGATGGGCAGCCACCAGCATGTAATCTCAATCCAACCTGAATCAGGCTCATAGTTTGGGTTTTGGTGCTCTATGCAGGATTTGACAGGATTAGCTGATATTCCGAGTGCATTCAGTGCTTTTGAGGGCGACAAGCACAATAACTAATGGGCCCTCAGATCAATTGAATTTATCTGTCAGGCACCCTTTAGTTGTCAATATGCTCAAAACAACTGAATTCCACCCAATGTGTGTTCATTTTTCTGTGCGGGCCAATGTGTTTTTTTGTGTGCAATGTTTTTCGTCTGGTTTGAGTTGTACCGCGAATGTGTTAGGTTCATAGAGAGGCGCAGTACAGATTCAGACACATGCACAAAGAAGTGTATTAGAAATGTGTTGGGTGTTCCTGGGTAGTTACATGAACTTAACTAATCAGACACAGATGCAACATAGTGTGGGCATAATATTGGAGTGAGATGTGCATGCTGTTGATAGTGGCTACATAAAGAGACAATGAATTGCTCGCAATGGAGGCCATACTAAGATGTATCATCTGCACCTAGCATAGGGCTGGTGAAAGTTACAATGGTGTGACCTTGGCGTTTAAAGTAGCACATAGCATGACTGCAGTGTCAGCAGATACTGACAGTGGCCGTCATCAGTTGGCTATCAGGTTTATCGACATGTGTGGTTTGATCGGTTACAACACCAGCAGAACATCATCCAAATGCCCAACACTGGCGGTTTGTAAATTTAACCCAAAGTGTCAGTTTTGTTACCAACACTGTTTAACCCGTGCAGAACTACAGATTCTTATTCAAAATGATGAAATCTGGTGTTTGTGTCCACTTTACCACCATTATTATGCCTAAATGCTTGTTGATCATGGCAAATTGCAAGTGGGTAATATGTAGGTGACCACCCTGTGTGGGTTTCAAGTGTCAAATCTGTTGACCAACGCTGTTCAACCCTTGCATAACTACAGCTTCTTATTCAAAATGCTGAAATCTGGTGCCAATATCCACTTTACCACCATTATCATGCCTAAATGCTTGTTGATCATGGCAAATTGCAAGTGGGTGATATGTAGGTGACCACCCTGTGTGGGTTTCAAGTGTAAAATCTGTTGACCAAGGCTGTTTAACCATTGCAGAACTACAGCTTCTTTTTAAAAATGATGAAATCTGTTGTCTGTGCCTACTTTACCACCATTTTCATGGCCAAATGCTCGTTGGTCAAGGCTAATTGCAGGTGGGTGATATGTAAATTACCACACAGTGTGGGTTTCAAGTGACACACCTGTTGACCAACGCTGTCTAACCTTTGCAGAACTACAGCTTCTTATTAAAAATGATGAAATCTGTTGTCTGTGCCCGTTTTACCACCATTTTCATGCCCAAATGCTTGTTGGTCAAGGCAAATTGCAAGTGGGTGATATGTAAGTGACTACCCTGTGTGGGTTTCAAGTGTCAAATCTGTTGACCAACGCTGTTCAACCCTTGCATAACTACAGCTTCTTATTCAAAATGCTGAAATCTGGTGCCGGTGTCTGCTTTACCACCCATTCATGCCCAAATCATTTTTATTTAATGCAAAATGCAATGTAAGTTGGTGTGAGGGACACTATTTTAAGTATATGCAATGTTAACTTAGTGATCTATCCTTATTTAATTTAATGTAATATTTTCTGAATAAGAAGCTGGAGCCGAATAAGAAGTGAATAGGAAGCTGGAGCTGAATAAGAAGTGAATAAGAAGCTGGCCGAATAAGAAGCTATCTTCAGCCTAGTCAAGATATCTCTGAATACATTTTAGTTGTAGGGCAATCTTCAGATCCATCTGTTGCAGCTGTAAGGTATGTCCAGTACATAGATCTTATTCACTACTTAAATAAGCTAGCCATGAAGGAGCTTTTAAAAGTGTGAAGTCGTCACCGGGACAGTTTCTTAAAGGATGTAGTTGATCCTAACATTTATGTCCTGGCATGACGTAAATCTACCACTGCTAATATAGGGAATAACAGATGTTATCGTGGTAAAAATGTAGAGCTTCCTAAGTGGATCTACTACATTTTGCCGGCGCTTGGGATCCCGGCACCAAGCAAACCGGCACCGTAATCCCGACCGCCAGCATGCAGGCAGTGGGGCGAGCACAAAAGAACCACTTGCAGGCACGGTGGCGCGCTACACATGCCACGTGTGCCACGCTATTTATTCTCCCTCCAGGGGAGTCGTGGACACCCCAAGAGGGAGAATAGTTGTCGGTATACCGGCTATCGGGATCCCGGCGCCGGTATGGTGAGCGCCGGGATCCCGACAGCCGGCATATCAAATATCTCTCCTAAATAGATCCTATAGTGGGTTAAAATAATTTTTGCATGTTGGAAATTACTTTTAAGCACCTTATCAGATCTGGTTTGTTATTATGCAAATTGTGTAACTAGTTTGGGTATAGTACTTGACCTCCAAGCAGTCTGTTAGCTATAATGTACTGATAGCTGATACTAATATACATTTTGTGTACTATACATAGAGAAACATTTGTAAGCCCATCTGCCCAGAACTGATAATTCACAGCTTCACCTAAGCATCAAAAGCAGGAGGACATGATTAGATGCATTCTATCTTCCTAACTGTGCACTAGGGTTCTATGTATTTAAGAGCCATGGGAATTGGGTTTCTGGAAATCAGGGAAGAGTTCACATTATGATGCGGGTGAGGCCTCATCACATTTCTCTCAGCCAGGACTTGCCTAGCACTTCCAGCCTCTCCAATTGATATGATGCACACCATTCAGATTATAGTTGCCTACCATCTCTAGGCTCCCATTTCAGTCATAAATCTCCTGTTGCCCTGCTTTGTAGTTCAAATATCCCGGATTCTTCAGATTCTGCCAGTGGTGACATTAAGGAGTTTCTTTACAAGAACAGTGATTTGTTGTAGCTGCGCAGGAGTCAATGCTGACAACTGTCATTATCCCCCCTTGTGAGAACCCTGGAGAAATAGACAGCAGCGCATGATCTGTGGGTTACAGGGTCTTCTTATCTCTGCTGCTGTGTACTCATCCATAGCGTGCTGCTGCTGCTGAGCATTGTTGTTCGTAATCCTTCTGTAGTTAAATACATTTGTTTAATTATAGTATCTGGTCTCTGTAATGATTTGGTTAATGCTGTAATGGTATGGAAAACAGCACATTCAATAAATATAGGTAGTGCCAACAAGATGCAGACGTCCAGTGTTTACAATAAAATAACATTTGATACACCGAAATCATAATTTACTTATATGCTTAGTGATGAATTCCCACAAGGTTAAATTGCATTTAGAATTTAATGCATATGCATCACATTTAAGATGTATATTCTGCTGATTGAGTAGAAAAGAAATAGCACAGCCAATACACATTGCAAACAAGAAACCAGGTATTGCAGACAGCAATGTTAGTATCAATACTTATTTATTTATTACTAGTTAGTTATATAGCACACACATATTTCGCAGCGCTTTACCGAGAATATTTGGCTATTCACATCAGCCCGTGCCCCAGTAGAGCTTACAATCGATATCCCCTATCACATGCACACGTACACACATTCACGCTAGGGTTATTTTTGTTGTAAGCCAGTTAACATTAGAGATGAGCGGGTTCGGTTTCTCTGAAACCGAACCCGCACGAACTTCATGTTTTTTTTACGGGTCCGAGCAGACTCGGATCCTCCCGCCTTGCTCGGTTAACCCGAGCGCGCCCGAACGTCATCATGACGCTGTCGGATTCTCGCGAGACTCGGATTCTATATAAGGAGCCGCGCGTCGCCGCCATTTTCACACGTGCATTGAGATTGATAGGGAGAGGACGTGGCTGGCGTCCTCTCCATTAGAAATTAGATTAGAAGAGAGAGAGAGATTGTGCAGAGTCAGACAGAGTTTACCACAGTGACCAGTGCAGTTGTTGTTAGTTAACTTTTATTTATTTTAATATAATATATCCGTTCTCTGCTATATCCGTTCTCTGCCTGAAAAAAAACGATACACAGCAGCAGCCAGTCACACAGTGTGACTCAGTCTGTGTGCACTCAGCTCAGCCCAGTGTGCTGCACATCAATGTATAAAAGGCAAAGCTTATAATAATTGTGGGGGAGACTGGGGAGCACTGCAGGTTGTTATAGCAGGAGCCCCCAGGAGTACATAATATTATATTAATTTAAAATTAAACAGTGCACACTTTTGCTGCAGGAGTGCCACTGCCAGTGTGACTAGTGGTGACCAGTGCCTGACCACCAGTATAGTAGTATATTGTTGTATGTATTGTATACTATCTCTTTATCAACCAGTCTATATTAGCAGCAGACACAGTACAGTGCGGTAGTTCACGGCTGTGGCTACCTCTGTGTCGGCAGTCGGAACTCGGCAGGCAGTCCGTCCATCCATAATTGTATTACAATATATACCACCTAACCGTGGTATTTTTTTTTCTTTCTTTATACCGTCGTCATAGTGTCATACTAGTTGTTACGAGTATACTACTATCTCTTTATCAACCAGTGTACAGTGCGGTAGTTCACGGCTGTGGCTACCTCTGTGTCGGCAGTCGGCAGGCAGTCCGTCCATCCATAATTGTATTATTATTATAATATATACCACCTAACCGTGGTTTTTTTTTCATTCTTTATACCGTCATAGTGTCATACTAGTTGTTACGAGTATACTACTATCTCTTTATCAACCAGTGTACAGTGCGGTAGTTCACGGCTGTGGCTACCTCTGTGTCGGCAGTCGGCAGGCAGTCCGTCCATCCATAATTGTATTATTATTATAATATATACCACCTAACCGTGGTTTTTTTTTCATTCTTTATACCGTCGTCATAGTGTCATACTAGTTGTTACGAGTATACTACTATCTCTTTATCAACCAGTGTACAGTGCGGTAGTTCACGGCTGTGGCTACCTCTGTGTCGGCAGTCGGCAGGCAGTCCGTCCATCCATAATTGTATTATTATTATAATATATACCACCTAACCGTGGTTTTTTTTTCATTCTTTATACCGTCGTCATAGTGTCATACTAGTTGTTACGAGTATACTACTATCTCTTTATCAACCAGTGTACAGTGCGGTAGTTCACGGCTGTGGCTACCTCTGTGTCGGCAGTCGGCAGGCAGTCCGTCCATCCATAATTGTATTATTATTATAATATATACCACCTAACCGTGGTTTTTTTTTCATTCTTTATACCGTCATAGTGTCATACTAGTTGTTACGAGTATACTACTATCTCTTTATCAACCAGTGTACAGTGCGGTAGTTCACGGCTGTGGCTACCTCTGTGTCGGCAGTCGGCAGGCAGTCCGTCCATCCATAATTGTATTATTATTATAATATATACCACCTAACCGTGGTTTTTTTTTCATTCTTTATACCGTCGTCATAGTGTCATACTAGTTGTTACGAGTATACTACTATCTCTTTATCAACCAGTGTACAGTGCGGTAGTTCACGGCTGTGGCTACCTCTGTGTCGGCAGTCGGCAGGCAGTCCGTCCATCCATAATTGTATTATTATTATAATATATACCACCTAACTGTGGTATTTTTTTTTCTTTCTTTATACCGTCGTCATAGTGTCATACTGGTTGTTACGAGTATACTACTATCTCTTTATCAACCAGTGTACAGTGCGGTAGTTCACGGCTGTGGCTACCTCTGTGTCGGCAGTCGGCAGGCAGTCCGTCCATCCATAATTGTATTATTATTATAATATATACCACCTAACTGTGGTATTTTTTTTTCTTTCTTTATACCGTCGTCATAGTGTCATACTAGTTGTTACGAGTATACTACTATCTCTTTATCAACTAGTGTACAGTGCGGTAGTTCACGGCTGTGGCTACCTCTGTGTCGGCAGTCGGCAGGCAGTCCGTCCATCCATAATTGTATTATTATTATAATATATACCACCTAACTGTGGTATTTTTTTTTCTTTCTTTATACCGTCGTCATAGTGTCATACTAGTTGTTACGAGTATACTACTATCTCTTTATCAACCAGTGTACAGTGCGGTAGTTCACGGCTGTGGCTACCTCTGTGTCGGCAGTCGGCAGGCAGTCCGTCCATCCATAATTGTATTATTATTATAATATATACCACCTAACCGTGGTTTTTTTATACCACCTAACCGTGGCAGTCCGTCCATAATTGTATACTAGTATCCAATCCATCCATCTCCATTGTTTACCTGAGGTGCCTTTTAGTTCTGCCTATAAAATATGGAGAACAAAAAAGTTGAGGTTCCAAAATTAGGGAAAGATCAAGATCCACTTCCACCTCGTGCTGAAGCTGCTGCCACTAGTCATGGCCGAGACGATGAAATGCCAGCAACGTCGTCTGCCAAGGCCGATGCCCAATGTCATAGTACAGAGCATGTCAAATCCAAAACACCAAATATCAGAAAAAAAAGGACTCCAAAACCTAAAATAAAATTGTCGGAGGAGAAGCGTAAACTTGCCAATATGCCATTTACCACACGGAGTGGCAAGGAACGGCTGAGGCCCTGGCCTATGTTCATGGCTAGTGGTTCAGCTTCACATGAGGATGGAAGCACTCAGCCTCTCGCTAGAAAACTGAAAAGACTCAAGCTGGCAAAAGCACCGCAAAGAACTGTGCGTTCTTTGAAATCCCAAATCCACAAGGAGAGTCCAATTGTGTCGTTTGCGATGCCTGACCTTCCCAACACTGGACGTGAAGAGCATGCGCCTTCCACTATTTGCATGCCCCCTGCAAGTGCTGGAAGGAGCACCCGCAGTCCAGTTCCTGATAGTCAGATTGAAGATGTCAGTGTTGAAGTACACCAGGATGAGGAGGATATGGGTGTTGCTGGCGCTGGGGAGGAAATTGACCAGGAGGATTCTGATGGTGAGGTGGTTTGTTTAAGTCAGGCACCCGGGGAGACACCTGTTGTCCGTGGGAGGAATATGGCCGTTGACATGCCAGGTGAAAATACCAAAAAAATCAGCTCTTCGGTGTGGAGGTATTTCACCAGAAATGCGGACAACAGGTGTCAAGCCGTGTGTTCCCTTTGTCAAGCTGTAATAAGTAGGGGTAAGGACGTTAACCACCTCGGAACATCCTCCCTTATACGTCACCTGCAGCGCATTCATAATAAGTCAGTGACAAGTTCAAAAACTTTGGGTGACAGCGGAAGCAGTCCACTGACCAGTAAATCCCTTCCTCTTGTAACCAAGCTCACGCAAACCACCCCACCAACTCCCTCAGTGTCAATTTCCTCCTTCCCCAGGAATGCCAATAGTCCTGCAGGCCATGTCACTGGCAAGTCTGACGAGTCCTCTCCTGCCTGGGATTCCTCCGATGCATCCTTGCGTGTAACGCCTACTGCTGCTGGCGCTGCTGTTGTTGCCGCTGGGAGTCGATGGTCATCCCAGAGGGGAAGTCGTAAGCCCACTTGTACTACTTCCAGTAAGCAATTGACTGTTCAACAGTCCTTTGCGAGGAAGATGAAATATCACAGCAGTCATCCTACTGCAAAGCGGATAACTGAGTCCTTGACAACTATGTTGGTGTTAGACGTGCGTCCGGTATCCGCCGTTAGTTCACAGGGAACTAGACAATTTATTGAGGCAGTGTGCCCCCGTTACCAAATACCATCTAGGTTCCACTTCTCTAGGCAGGCGATACCGAGAATGTACACGGACGTCAGAAAAAGACTCACCAGTGTCCTAAAAAATGCAGTTGTACCCAATGTCCACTTAACCACGGACATGTGGACAAGTGGAGCAGGGCAGGGTCAGGACTATATGACTGTGACAGCCCACTGGGTAGATGTATGGACTCCCGCCGCAAGAACAGCAGCGGCGGCACCAGTAGCAGCATCTCGCAAACGCCAACTCTTTCCTAGGCAGGCTACGCTTTGTATCACCGCTTTCCAGAATACGCACACAGCTGAAAACCTCTTACGGCAACTGAGGAAGATCATCGCGGAATGGCTTACCCCAATTGGACTCTCCTGTGGATTTGTGGCATCGGACAACGCCAGCAATATTGTGTGTGCATTAAATATGGGCAAATTCCAGCACGTCCCATGTTTTGCACATACCTTGAATTTGGTGGTGCAGAATTTTTTTAAAAACGACAGGGGCGTGCAAGAGATGCTGTCGGTGGCCAGAAAAATTGCGGGACACTTTCGGCGTACAGGCACCACGTACAGAAGACTGGAGCACCACCAAAAACTACTGAACCTGCCCTGCCATCATCTGAAGCAAGAAGTGGTAACGAGGTGGAATTCAACCCTCTATATGCTTCAGAGGTTGGAGGAGCAGCAAAAGGCCATTCAAGCCTATACAATTGAGCACGATATAGGAGATGGAATGCACCTGTCTCAAGTGCAGTGGAGAATGATTTCAACGTTGTGCAAGGTTCTGATGCCCTTTGAACTTGCCACACGTGAAGTCAGTTCAGACACTGCCAGCCTGAGTCAGGTCATTCCCCTCATCAGGCTTTTGCAGAAGAAGCTGGAGGCATTGAAGAAGGAGCTAACACAGAGCGATTCCGCTAGGCATGTGGGACTTGTGGATGCAGCCCTTAATTCGCTTAACAAGGATTCACGGGTGGTCAATCTGTTGAAATCAGAGCACTACATTTTGGCCACCGTGCTCGATCCTAGATTTAAAGCCTACCTTGGATCTCTCTTTCCGGCAGACACAGGTCTGCTGGGGTTGAAAGACCTGCTGGTGACAAAATTGTCAAGTCAAGCGGAACGCGACCTGTCAACATCTCCTCCTTCACATTCTCCCGCAACTGGGGGTGCGAGGAAAAGGCTCAGAATTCCGAGCCCACCCGCTGGCGGTGATGCAGGGCAGTCTGGAGCGACTGCTGATGCTGACATCTGGTCCGGACTGAAGGACCTGACAACCATTACGGACATGTCGTCTACTGTCACTGCATATGATTCTCTCAACATTGATAGAATGGTGGAGGATTATATGAGTGACCGCATCCAAGTAGGCACGTCACACAGTCTGTACTTATACTGGCAGGAAAAAGAGGCAATTTGGAGGCCCTTGCACAAACTGGCTTTATTCTACCTAAGTTGCCCTCCCACAAGTGTGTACTCCGAAAGAGTGTTTAGTGCCGCCGCTCACCTTGTCAGCAATCGGCGTACGAGGTTACATCCAGAAAATGTGGAGAAGATGATGTTCATTAAAATTAATTATAATCAATTCCTCCGCGGAGACATTGACCAGCAGCAATTGCCTCCACAAAGTACACAGGGAGCTGAGATGGTGGATTCCAGTGGGGACGAATTGATAATCTGTGAGGAGGGGGATGTACACGGTGATATATCGGAGGGTGAAGATGAGGTGGACATCTTGCCTCTGTAGAGCCAGTTTGTGCAAGGAGAGATTAATTGCTTCTTTTTTGGGGGGGGTCCAAACCAACCCGTCATATCAGTCACAGTCGTGTGGCAGACCCTGTCACTGAAATGATGGGTTGGTTAAAGTGTGCATGTCCTGTTTTGTTTATACAACATAAGGGTGGGTGGGAGGGCCCAAGGATAATTCCATCTTGCACCTCTTTTTTCTTTTCTTTTTCTTTGCATCATGTGCTGATTGGGGAGGGTTTTTTGGAAGGGACATCCTGCGTGACACTGCAGTGCCACTCCTAGATGGGCCCGGTGTTTGTGTCGGCCACTAGGGTCGCTTATCTTTCTCACACAGTCAGCTACCTCATTGCGCCTCTTTTTTTCTTTGCGTCATGTGCTGTTTGGGGAGGGTTTTTTGGAAGGGACATCCTGCGTGACACTGCAGTGCCACTCCTAGATGTGCCCGGTGTTTGTGTCGGCCACTAGGGTCGCTAATCTTACTCACACAGTCAGCTACCTCATTGCGCCTCTTTTTTTCTTTGCGTCATGTGCTGTTTGGGGAGGGTTTTTTGGAAGGGCCATCCTGCGTGACACTGCAGTGCCACTCCTAGATGGGCCCGGTGTTTGTGTCGGCCACTAGGGTCGCTAATCTTACTCACACAGCTACCTCATTGCGCCTCTTTTTTTCTTTGCGTCATGTGCTGTTTGGGGAGGGTTTTTTGGAAGGGACATCCTGCGTGACACTGCAGTGCCACTCCTAGATGGGCCCGGTGTTTGTGTCGGCCACTAGGGTCGCTTATCTTTCTCACACAGCTACCTCATTGCGCCTCTTTTTTTCTTTGCGTCATGTGCTGTTTGGGGAGGGTTTTTTGGAAGGGACATCCTGCGTGACACTGCAGTGCCACTCCTAGATGGGCCCGGTGTTTGTGTCGGCCACTAGGGTCGCTTATCTTTCTCACACAGTCAGCTACCTCATTGCGCCTCTTTTTTTCTTTGCGTCATGTGCTGTTTGGGGAGGGTTTTTTGGAAGGGACATCCTGCGTGACACTGCAGTGCCACTCCTAGATGGGCCCGGTGTTTGTGTCGGCCACTAGGGTCGCTTATCTTACTCACACAGCGACCTCGGTGCAAATTTTAGGACTAAAAATAATATTGTGAGGTGTGATGTGTTCAGAATAGGCTGAAAATGAGTGTAAATTATGTTTTTTGAGGTTAATAATACTTTGGGATCAAAATTACCCCCAAATTCTATGATTTAAGCTGTTTTTTAGGGTTTTTTGAAAAAAACACCCGAATCCAAAACACACCCGAATCCGACAAAAAAAATTCGGTGAGGTTTTGCCAAAACGCGGTCGAACCCAAAACACGGCCGCGGAACCGAACCCAAAACCAAAACACAAAACCCGAAAAATTTCCGGCGCTCATCTCTAGTTAACATACCATTATATTTTCAGATACTTGCAAAACTTTCCAAAATAATTATCTTATACATAACAGAGACTACAGAAGCCATAATACATTTTATAGTTTTGTGTTTGTTCTGTGTTTGAGGACAGGCATTTGCAGTCTAAGAATAAACCCTGACCTCACTTTACCCTTTTATGTTATGTTGTACTTTGGTTCAGTGTGTCTATTGACTGTACACACCTGTAACATTAATGCATATTTCCACCTTGAAAGCACTGATAAGCAGAGAATTTCTGTTGCTCGAAAGCTTAAACTCACAGAACAGGCCAAGTGTTTGTAACACTCATTAACTTACTGAGGCAACAGTATTCTGTATTGTTTATTCTTCTTGTTTCTGTATGCACATAAGGCTTCAACTGTTATGAAATTTATTCAAGTTTAAACTACGTATATTGTAAATAAAAAAAAAAATGAATTACTCTGTAAATATCTGAGTCGGCCATTGGTAGAAAGACTGCTCTACATTAGATGTCTAGAAAATTGCAGGAGTTCAATCGTCAAACAATACTGCTGGCTGATAGAAAATTAGTGATGAGCGGGTTCGGTTCCTCGGAATCCGAACCCCCCCGAACTTCACCCTTTTTACACGGGTCCGAGGCAGGTTCGAACCTTCCCGCCTTGCTCAGTTAACCCGAGCGCGCCCGAACGTCATCATCCCGCTGTCGGATTCTCGCGAGATTCGGACTCTAAATAAGCAGCCGCGCGTCTCCGCCATTTTCACTCGTGCATTGGAAATGTTAGGGAGAGGACGTGGCTGGCGTCCTCTCCGTTTATTAATGTTGATGCAAATATTTGTGCTTATTGCTTAATTGTGAGGACTGGGGAGCAGCTGTATTATATAGCAGGAGTACAGTGCAGAGTTTTGCTGATCAGTGACCACCAGTTTTATCCGTTCTCTGTCTGAAAAACGCTCCATATCTGTGCTCAGTGTGCTGCATACATCTGTGCTCACACTGCTTTATTGTGGGGACTGGGGACCAGCAGTATTATATAGGAGTACAGTGCAGAGGTTTGCTGACCAGTGACCACCAGTATTATACGTTGTCTGCCTGAAAAACGCTCCATATCTGTGCTCAGTGTGCTGCATATATCTGTGCTCACACTGCTTTATTGTGGGGACTGGGGACCAGCAGTATTATATAGGAGGAGTACAGTGCAGAGTTTTGCTGACCAGTGACCACCAGTGTTATACGTTGTCTGCCTGAAAAACGCTCCATATCTGTGCTCAGTGTGCTGCATATATCTGTGCTCACACTGCTTTATTGTGGGGACTGGGGACCAGCAGTATTATATAGGAGGAGTACAGTGCAGAGTTTTGCTGACAGTGACCACCAGTATATATAGCAGTACGGTACGGAATGCCACTGCTCTACCTACCTCTGTGTCGTCAAGTATACTATCAATCTAGATTCTATACCTGTGGTGCATTTTAGTTTTGCAGTTTGCTGACAGTGACCACCAGTATATATAGCAGTACGGTACGGAAGGCCACTGCTCTACCTACCTCTGTGTCGTCAAGTATACTATCCATCTAGATTCTATACCTGTGGTGCATTTTAGTTTTGCAGTTTGCTGACAGTGACCACCAGTATATATAGCAGTACGGTACGGAAGGCCACTGCTCTACCTACCTCTGTGTCGTCAAGTATACTATCCATCTAGATTCTATACCTGTGGTGCATTTTAGTTTTGCAGTTTGCTGTCAGTGACCACCAGTATATATAGCAGTACGGTACGGAAGGCCACTGCTCTACCTACCTCTGTGTCGTCAAGTATACTATCCATCTAGATTTTATACCTGTGGTGCATTTTAGTTTTGCAGTGTGCTGACAGTGACCACCAGTATATATAGCAGTACGGTACGCCACTGCTCTACCTACCTCTGTGTCGTCAAGTATACTATCCATCTACATTCTATACCTGTGGTGCATTTTAGTTTTGCAGTTTGCTGACAGTGACCACCAGTATATAGCAGTACGGTACGGAAGGCCACTGCTCTACCTTCCTCTGTGTCGTCAAGTATACTATCCATCCATACCTGTGGTGCATTTCAGTTGTGCGCAGTATATATATAGTAGTAGGCCATTGCTATTGATACTGGCATATAATTCCACACATTAAAAAATGGAGAACAAAAATGTGGAGGTTAAAATAGGGAAAGATCAAGATCCACTTCCACCTCGTGCTGAAGCTGCTGCCACTAGTCATGGCCGAGACGATGAAATGCCATCAACGTCATCTGCCAAGGCCGATTCCCAATGTCATAGTAGAGAGCATGTAAAATCCAAAAAACAAAAGTTCAGTAAAATGACCCAAAAATCTAAATTGAAAGCGTCTGATGAGAAGCGTAAACTTGCCAATATGCCATTTACGGCACGGAGTGGCAAGGAACGGCTGAGGCCCTGGCCTATGTTCATGGCTAGTGGTTCAGATTCACATGAGGATGGAAGCACTCATCCTCTCGCTAGAAAACTGCAGTGCCACTCCTAGATGGGCCAGGTGTTTGTGTCGGCCACTTGTGTCGCTTAGCTTAGTCACACAGCGACCTTGGTGCACCTCTTTTTTTCTTTGCATCATGTGCTGTTTGGGGACTATTTTTTGAAGTGCCATCCTGTCTGACACTGCAGTGCCACTCCTAGATGGGCCAGGTGTTTGTGTCGGCCACTTGGGTCGCTTAGCTTAGTCACACAGCTACCTCATTGCGCCTCTTTTTTTCTTTGCATCATGTGCTGTTTGGGGACTATTTTTTGAAGTGCCATCCTGTCTGACACTGCAGTGCCACTCCTAGATGGGCCAGGTGTTTGTGTCGGCCACTTGGGTCGCTTAGCTTAGTCACACAGCGACCTTGGTGCGCCTCTTTTTTTCTTTGCATCATGTGCTGTTTGGGGACTATTGTTTTGAAGTGCCATCCTGCCTGACACTGCAGTGCCACTCCTAGATGGGCCAGGTGTTTGTGTCGGCCACTTGTGTCGCTTAGCTTAGCCATCCTGCGACCTCGGTGCAAATTTTAGGACTAAAAATAATATTGTGAGGTGTGAGGTGTTCAGAATAGACTGAAAATGCGTGGAAATTATGGTTATTGAGGTTAATAATACTATGGGATCAAAATTACCCCCAAATTCTATGATTTAAGCTGTTTTTGAGGGGTTTTTGTAAAAAAACACCCGAATCCAAAACACACCCGAATCCGACAAAAAAATTTCAGGGAGGTTTTGCCAAAACGCGTCCGAATCCAAAACACGGCCGCGGAACTGAATCCAAAACCAAAACACAAAACCCGAAAAATTTCCGGTGCACATCACTATAGAAAATGCATGGTTGGAATGATTGTTTACAGTATACCTTATTACTGTGCCTGCTTTGTACACTAGGGACTATGGGGTCTATTTACTAAGCCTTGGATGGAGATAAAATCAACAGATATAAAGTACCAGCCAATAGGAACCTGTCATTTTTCAAACAGACTGTGACATGGCAGTTAGAAGCTGATTGGCTGGTACTTTATCACCGTCCACTTTATCGCCATTCAATGCTTAGTAAATGGACCCCTATATTTACTAAAGTGCGGGTTTATAGAAGTGTAGATGTTGTCCATAGCAACCAATCAGATTCTGCGTATCATTTATCTAGCACGTTCTAAAAGATAATAGCTTGGATCTGATAGGTTGCTATGGGGAACATCTCCACTTCCACGAACCCACACTTTAATAAATATAATCCCAACTGTCAGATTGGCATTAAATTCTACGTCTATAAATCAAATTAGGATCTACTTTATATGCTTGTCATCAGACAGAGTTCACCTTTTTGTGCTTTCTATACTAGCCCACAGATTGGTCTCATCTATGTACGCTAGTCACCAGGTTAGGTTCAGTTTGCATATTAGCAACCAGCAGTGCTTAAAGTGGTCCTAGAGAGGTGGTGGTCCTCATCCCCTTCCTCTCCCCGGCGCCTACTAAATAAAGGGATTGTGCCCACCGCAAAACAGAAGCATGGACTCAAAAAGAAAGGGGTGTGGTAACACAATGGTATCCCCAATTCACATTACACCACACAGCAGCATAGTCTTATTCACATTACACCACATAGTGTGTCCCTTATTCATGTTAATACACACAGTAGTACCCCTTTTACACAATGCCCACATTAGTACCCCTTATACACAATACCCACAGTAGTAGTGCCACTAATACACATAATGCCCACAGCAGTAGTGTCCCTTATACAATGCCCACAGCAGTAGTGCCCTTATGAAATGCCCACTGTAATGGTAGTGCCCATTATGCAATGCTCACAGTCAGTGTCGGACTGGGGCATAACGGGCCCACCAGGGAAATGCAATCACAGGGGCCCACTTAGGGGCATTGCCATATGCTGGAAGGGGTGTGAGCACGTGACCAGAGAGGAGTAGTATACACGCCTGGGTTTCACCGGGAGAGAGCAGTAGTATACGCGCCTGGGTTACACCAAGAGAGAACAGTAGTATATGCGCCTGGGTTCCACAAGGAAAGAACATTAGTATACGTGCCTGGGTTACACCAGGAGAGAACAGTAGTATATACATGCCTGGGTTACACTGGGAGAGAACACCTGGGTTACACCTGGAGATAACAGTAGTATATGTGCCTGGGTTACACCAGGAGAGAACAGTAGTATAGGCATCTGGGTTACACCTGGAGAGAACAGTAGTATACGTGCCTTGGTTAGATCAGGAGAGAACAGTAGTATACGTGTCTGGGTTACACAGAGAGAGAATAGTAGTATACGCGCCTGGGTTACATCAGGAGAGAACAGTAGTATATATGCCTGGGTTACACCAGGAGAGAACAGTAGTATATACGCACCTGGGTTACACCAGGAGAGAACAGTAGATACAAATAATGACCCCAGTAGTGCCAGATACACATAATGACCCAGTATAATGACAGATACACATATGCCCCCAGTAGTCCAGTGACAGATACACAGATGCCCCCAGCAGTGCCAGATACACAGAATTCCCTTTAGCAGTGCCAGATACAGATACGTCCCCAGCAGTGCCAGATACAAATACGCTCCTAGCAGTGCCAGATACAAATACGCCCCCAGCAGTGCCAGATACAAATACGCCCCCAGCAATGCCAGATACAAATACACCCCCAGCAGTGCCAAATACAAATACGCCCCAAGCAGTGCCAGATACATATATGCCCCCAGTAGTGCAGTGCCAGATACACATATGCTGCCCCCAGCAGTGCCAGATACACATATGCCCACCGCTGCCACCTGGGATCACCCCGTGGATGAGGGACGGGGAGGAGAGCGCAACGTGTGCCTCTCCTCACCTCAGTCCGACACTGCTTTTAGTTAAATGGAGATACATGTAGATTTAAATATGGGTTGTTTAAAATATAAAATATAATTAAATTAAATAATATCAAAACAATAATAAGAATATAAATAAAAATAAAATACAAATAAAATCGAAGTGCAGTGAAATCAAGTATGCCCAATCAGCAGTGGGGACCATAAAGTACACATACATGACATACCCAGTAGTAATGTGTACAGCACCTTTCTGTTAATGTAGCTCCTTTAGGTGATAATAACCAGAGCCTCACCGCCACTGATTCAGATATTGCAAATATAAAATCTTTCCCTATGAGAGACGCTGACCGAGTCCGTGCACAGTGTGGATGCTCTGTACGGACAGCGCTGATCTTCATGCAATGTCTCTGGCTGGTGGGGCTCCATACTGCAGCGCTAATCAGTGGCGGTGAGGCTCCGGTTATTATAACCTGAAAGAGCTACATTAGCAGAAAGGTGCTGTACACATTACTACTGTGTGTGTCTCGTATGTGTTCAGTACACATACTGTCACCGCCGCGGTGCTGCCCGGGATCACCTGCTGCTCCGTCCTGTGGCTGGGCCGGGAGGAGAGCGCAGCACACTGCGCAACCACTCCTCCCCTCAGTCCGACACTTGTTGGCCACGCCTTCACACAAAAGAGGGCATGGCTAATACTCGGCAGGGCCTACCGGTGAGCCTATAGTGGTAGTGCCCCTTATGCAGTGCCCATAGTAGTGGTGCCCCTTATGCAGTGCCCCTAATGCCACCATGAGTGATGCCCCTTATGCAGTGTCCCCATTAGTAGTGCCCCAGTAGTATAGCCTCCTGTAGTAGTGTCCCCAGTAGTCATGCCCCCTGTAGTAGTGCCCCTAGTAATTCCCCCCTGTAGTAGTGCCCCCAGTGGTAATGCCCCTGTAGTTGTGCCCCCAGTAGTAATGCTCCCTGCAGTAGTACCCCTAGTAATACCTCAGTAGTAGTGCCCCCAGTATTAATGCCTCTTTGGTAATGCCCCCGGTATTAATGTCCCTTTGGTAGTGCCCCTTACACACACACCAAAAAAAAAACCATGATGCTCACCTTAAGCCCGCTCCTGCATCCGACCGCTGACATCCGTCTGTCACCCGCTCCTCAGAACTATGGGAGAGCTGCATATTGCGGGACTTGGGAGCCGGAAGCCGGAGCTCAGGAGTGAACTCCTGCCTCCGGTTGATGCTGTGTGCATTTCCCTGTGCGCCAGGCATCTCCCTGGGTTTGGTGAGCCGAAGGAGGCGGAACCAGTTCCATCTCCAAATGGAACTGACGGAACGCAGTTCCGCCCCTTTCAGGCTCACTTTAACCCCTGGCCACCAGATTGTGTTAAGCTGTGCATATTACTCATCTGATTTTGTCTCCACTTTGTATAATAGCCAGGCCTCCAAAATGATCTCTTCTATACACATCAGTCACTGGAATGAGTTCAGTGGACCACACTACTTAAAAGAGCATCCATGATTAGGCTTACCATACCATCCTTTTAAACCTGCACGCTCATGGATTACTTAGGTTCTGTGGCTTATTAAAACCACGTGAAATACAGGCTTGAGGTCGACCAGCCACAGAACCTGTGCAATTCATTAGTATCCCGGTTTAAAGTAATAGTATGGTAAGCCTACCCATGATAAAGGGACATTTTGTTATGCCACTATCCAGAGTCTCGAGTAAACTACCTAATTCTATTTATCTTTTCAAGATCTCCAGAAATTGTAAATCAGACAGTGATAAATATGAATGATAGATGATCTTGAAAGAAAAATGGAATGAATTAATTAGTCTTCTTGGGACTGCTAGACAGTTGTTAACGAAATGAACCCAGGAGTTTTAACAACAGCTTACACACACAGAAATTACATTTGCATAGACTGTTAAGTATCTACTTTCCTTTCTACACACTCAGATTATTTTATCTGGTAGCAGTGGCGGAACTACCGCCAGTGCAACCAGTGCGTTGCACTGGGGCCCACCACTGTCTAGGGGCCCAAAGCAGCGCGGCATGTAATGAGTCAAACTGACTCATTTCATGACGCTGTGTGCTGCGGGCAACCGCCGCCCGCAGCACACAGCCGCCGCCGAGGACAGGAGAGGAGCAGCGGCTACGGGGGTGAAGGAGGAGGGAGCCGCAGCAATGCACTGTAATTGGTAGAGGCGCTGCTGCTGCTGCTGTCCCTTTCCTTCCCCATAGGCTGTCCTCCGCCACTGTGAATGCTGGGAAGCGCATCCCAGCATTCACAACGGCGGAGGACAGCCAATGGGGAAGGAAAGGGACAGCAGCAGCAGAGCCTCCACCAATAACACAGCGCTGCTGCGGCTCCATCATCCACCTCCCTCCTCCACCTTCTCTCCTGCCCGGGATCATCATCTGCCACGAGGAGCCTGAGCCAGCGGAGACTGTAAGTATAATTCTCTTTCTTTCTTTCTTTCTTTTCTTTATATTCTGTCTGCCGTAATGTGTAAAAAGGGGACGCTGTCTGCCGTAATGTGATAAAAATGGGACGCTGTCTCCCGTAATGTGTAAAAAGGGGACGCCTTTCTGCCGTTATGTGTAAAAAGGGGACGCTGTCTGCCATAATGTGTAAAAAATGGGATGCTGTCTGCCATAATGTGTAAAAAGGGGACGCTGTGGTACTATTTTGTGGCCACACACCTTCCCCACAAAGCCATGCCCCTATATTTTTTTGCGCGCCCACGGCGCGCACTGCCCCTGTTTTACATGGAGGTAGGGGGGCTCCGATGCCGTTTCTTGCACACAGTGACGGCACTGTTACTAGGTATCCATTTCTTTGGCCCTGAGTCCCCCTCACCAGATCCTCTCCAGGGGTGAGGGGGTGGACTTGGATGGGATGGGGGGGCCCAAAGCATTTTGTCGCACCTGGGCCCACCGCTCACTAGTTCCGCCACTGTCTGGTAGGGTTCCTGTGAAGCTAAGCATGATATTAGTGCTGGCCCGACAAAAATCCAGCCAAACACAGTTAATTGTTAAATATTTAGTGTGACATTTGGTGCCTTATAAGACTTGCAAGTTGGTATCATCGAAAATGCTACTAAAAATGTCTTAATACACAAGACAATAAAACCCAAGTACATTAACAGAAAAAAGGAGGGGGCTACTGATAGCACCTTTCTAAATGATTCATGTGGAACCAGGTAACTATGGAAACAGTTTGAAATATTGCAACACAGCGGGGAATCTAAGTGAACTAGGGGAATCAATATCATTATTATAACAGCGTAAAACAAAGACAGTGCAGATACTGTACAGGCAAGTTGAGTAGACATCAAAACACAAATTAGACTAAACTTCTCTTGGTCAGGACCCTTTTCACATGGTCAGGGATTATGTTTGGAATTCAATTAGGTGAGAGATTGGTCCTGCAAGGAGAATTCATGGCAAATTCGCATTGCGAATTAAGGGGGTTATTCAGAGTTGTAAGCAAACCAACAGATTTAGATTGAGTGGGTTATATTGTTTCTGTGCAGGGCAATTACTGGCTGCTTTATTTTTACACTGCAATTTAGATTTCAGTTTGAACACACGCAACCCAAATCTAACTCTCTCTGCACATGCTACATCTGCCCCACCTGCAGTGCAGCATGGTTTTGCCCAGTTGCTAACTTCTTTGTTTTGATAACAACCCTGAATAACCCCTGACATTTGCAATTCAATTCTAAACTCGCATTCCGATTTCAGAGTAAATTTGCCTGCTTTTGTCTGCACCCGAGCAGGTGAAAAGGTAGGGAAAAAATTTTTTAAGGTAAAAATGGGGGGTCTAGCATCAGAACCCCTATGACCCCCTCCTCCCTTCCTAATGACTAGTTGGGCATTTGGAAGTTTTTAATTAGCTTAACTGGGCATGTAATTATAAGTCATTTTTTGGGTGAAAACAAAATAAATGCCCTCAAAGTATACCAAAATCAACTTTCCTTATGTCCACTAACAGTATTCTATATGATTCTGCTAACTTTGTCACTTTTGGGGGGGGTCTAAGAAGGACTCACCACTTTTTCATTCTGTTTTTCCAGTTCACTTTTTGGGCAAAATTTGCAAGAGTATGCAAATTGTTATTTCTGATTGAATTGTACAAATCTCAGGTGCATGCATGAAGACGAAGTGTGTGAATATATAGGTGAAGTGTACCAGTTTAACACCTTTTGCAAACGCCCCCATATGTTTCAATTATATATTTTTTCACCTATACTTTATTATAGTATACCAGCATAAGTTACTGTGACTATTAGACGGGTATTAAACGTTAGCGGTGCTTCCATGCATCAAGATTTGAACATGCACCATGAGTGCTGAGAAGAGAGGAGGCAGGTAATTGATTAATTTCCAGTGTCTTTCTGTTAGCTAATATGATCTCACAAATTGCTGTGGTTTACATAGAGAAGATAGATGACTAGGTGCCATGTTCCAAGAGATCTACTCTATTCCCCTGTGCCACTGGCTTGAGAGGAGGGGACACATGTGGAGACTGCACACCGGCCACCTCCTCTGCTAATATGCCTCTGGACAATAGGGAAGTAGTAGACACTGCCTGTGAGTGCATACATACTGCACTTGAGTGGGACCACATGTGTAATGCTTTGTTGCTAACTCTGTTTTTTTGTTTTGTATACAGGAACCCAACACAGAGCAATGCATTACACCAATAGGAATAAAGACATAGGCCCAGTTTGAGCAGCATTGGAGAGTGATAAATTACACGGTGATAAAGTACCAGCCAATCAGCTCCTAACTGCCATGTTACAGGCTGTTTGAAAAATGACAGTTAGGAGCTGATAGGTTGGTACTTTATCACCAAGCAATTTATCACGCTCCAATGCTTGATAAATCTGGGCCTATAATAGGCCGCTTACTACTTTTCTCCTCCAAATAAGTCAGGATCCATTATACATATGTGGTGGAGTCCTGAGAAAATCTGCTTCTGTGTTGCCATATCCTCATAGCAATAATCATGTCCCCTCCAGTGGGATACGTGGGGACCAGCAATATATTTGCACAGGGCCATACATTTTCAATGGCCTGTTTGTAACAAGATTGCCGTGCAGTTTGCAGACTGAACGGTGATTTGTACATACTTTTTTTTCAAGACTTTAGCCACAATCTCCAAACTAAGAAAACTATTTAACATTCTACATATATTCTGTTTAACATTCTACATACATTCGAAACTCAATCATTTAAAATGTATTTACTCACAGACGCTACTAATAAAAATAAATCCCTATAAAATAATTTTGTATTCATTCAACATTAGTAATGTAAAGCTCCAAAAGTCACACTGTTACATAATAATAATATTAATAATAATAATATTATTCATCGTCATCATAATCATCATAATAATAAAAAATAATAATAAATAAATAAATAATGAAAGTAAATTAAAAAAATCTAGATTTTTGAAAAGTATCTTGTTCTCCATTTGTGGCTGAATTACTTTCCCCTGTTGAAAACATTCCCCTGTTGTAGTAATAGTAAGCACTTAGCTGAAATAATACTGCACAACTGTTTCTATGACACTTGTATCACAGTCTTTCACTACGTTGACGTAGGTTGCAGCTTGTGCACAGTCACATACAGACTTTCAAAGAATGTTCCACACTTTGGTTGCTATGTGTGCAGAACTTACAAGTTATAGGTGGTGGATTTAGTCGGGTTTTATGAACTAAATGCACAATTGGGAATTCACGCACAAAGCTCTGCTTTTAAATCTACAGTTTACCTGCCAGCGCTTGCAAAGCATGCGGGACGCATAAAGGCCTGTGTAACATGAAATGAATGGAGCCCCGGAGGCCTGTTATCCCACAGTTTTAAAAGAAAGAAAAACAATTTCTTGCTGTAAGGGCTGTTAACAAAAGAAAAATGCTCCACTCTGTTGGACCTTCTGCTCCTGAGGAGCTCAGGCAGGTTTCACTTCTACTAAATAAGAGAAGACGCAGAGTTTGCTAAAAAAAGGACACAAAGACTCAAATGGAGAACAACAAGGCACATATCCAGAGGGAGCATTGATGCTAATCAAACTACTGAAGTTCAAGACTTATGTGAAATATTTATATTATAATACATGGCCATAACTAAAGTTTCTCCATTCAGAGCATAAAAAGTTACCAACAATCAAAATTAAATTTCAGTTTTATTTTTCCTCTTTGTAAAGACTGAACTGACCTGAAATCTTAATTACAAAATTATACAAGTGCGCCCTTGCACTTAAGAGAGCAGAAAATTTGAATAGCTTTCCCATTGACAATATTATCGAACAGTGTGAGTGACCATTTGTTATGTCTTTTAGGCTGCCTGGTGTGTGTATATATATATATATATATATATATATATATATATGTGTGTGTGTGTGTGTGTGTATATATATATATATATATTAGTGATGTGCACCGGAAATTTTTCCGGGTTTTGTGTTTTGGTTTTGGATTTGGTTCCGCGGCCGTGTTTTGGATTCAGACGTGTTTTGGCAAAACCTCCCTGAAATTTTTTTGGCGGATTCGGGTGTGTTTTGGATTCGGGTGGTTTTTTTTACAAAAAACCCTCAAAAACAGCTTAAATCATAGAATTTGGGGGTCATTTTGATCCCATAGTATTATTAACCCCAATAACCATAATTTCCACTCATTTCCAGTCTATTCTGAACACCTCACAATATTATTTTTAGTCCTAAAATTTGCACCGAGGTCGCTGGATGGCTAAGCTAAGCGACACAAGTGGCCGACACAAACACCTGGCCCATCTAGGAGTGGCACTGCAGTGTCAGACAGGATGGCACTTCAAAAAATAGTCCCCAAACAGCACATGATGCAAAGAAAAAAAGAGGTGCACCAAGGTCGCTGGATGGCTAAGCTAAGCGACCCAAGTGGCCGACACAAACACCTGGCCCATCTAGGAGTGGCACTGCAGTGTCAGACAGGATGGCACTTAAAAAAATAGTCCCCAAACAGCACATGATGCAGAGATAAATATATATATATATATATATATATACTGGTGGTCAGCAAAATTCTGCACTGTCCTCCTACTATAATACTGCGCACAACTACAATGCAGCACAGATATGGGTAGTATACTTGACGACACAGAGGTAGAGCAATGGACTACTGTACCGTACTGCTATATATATACTGGTGATCAGCAAAATTCTGCACTGTCCTCCTACTATAATACTGCGCACAACTACAATGCAGCACAGATATGGATAGTTTACTTGACGACACAGAGGTAGAACAATGGACTACTGTACCGTACTGCTATATATATACTGGTGATCAGCAAAATTCTGCACTGTCCTCCTACTATATACTGCGCACAACTAAAATGCAGCACAGGTATGGATGGATAGTATACTTGACGACACAGAGGTAGAGCAATGGACTACTGTACCGTACTGCTATATATATACTGGTGGTCAGCAAAATTCTGCACTGTCCTCCTACTATATACTGCGCACAACTAAAATGCTGCACAGGTATGGATGGATAGTATACTTGACGACACAGAGGTAGAGCAATGGACTACTGTACCATACTGCTATATATATACTGGTGGTCAGCAAAATTCTGCACTGTCCTCCTACTATATACTGCGCACAACTAAAATGCAGCACAGGTATGGATGGATAGTATACTTGACGACACAGAGGTAGAGCAATGGACTACTGTACCGTACTGCTATATATATACTGGTGGTCAGCAAAATTCTGCACTGTCCTCCTACTATATACTGCGCACAACTAAAATGCAACACAGGTATGGATGGATAGTTTACTTGACGACACAGAGGTAGAGCAATGGACTACTGTACCGTACTGCTATATATATACTGGTGGTCAGCAAAATTCTGCACTGTCCTCCTACTATATACTACAATGCAGTACAGATATGGAGCGTTTTTCAGGCAGAGAACGTAGATATTTGCAGCACACTGAGCACAGATATTTGCAGCACACTGAACACAGAAACTGAGAGAACGCACCCACGTCCTCTCGCTATCATCTCCAATGCACGAGTGAAAATGGTGGCGATGTGCGGTTCTTTATATAGAATACGAATCTCGTGAGAATACGACAGCGGGATGATGACGTTTGGGCGCGCTCGGGTTAACCGAGCAAGGCAGGAAGATCCGAGGCTGCCTCGGAACCGTGTAAAATAGGTGAAGTTCGGGGGGGGGGGGGGGGGGGGGGGTTCGTATCTTGACGAACTGAACCCGCTCATCTCTAATATATATATATATATATATATATATTTATTTATATATACTCACACACACACACATATATATATATATATTTATATATACACTGCTCAAAAAATAAAGGGAACACTAAAATAACACATCCTAGATCTGAATGAATTAAATATTCTAATTAAATACTTTGTTCTTTACATAGTTGAATGTGCTGACAACAAAATCACACAAAAAAATAAGAATTTACTCACCGGTAATTCTATTTCTCGTAGTCCGTAGTGGATGCTGGGTACTCCGTAAGGACCATGGGGAATAGACGGGCTCCGCAGGAGACTGGGCACTCTAAAAGAAAGATTAGGTACTATCTGGTGTGCACTGGCTCCTCCCTCTATGCCCCTCCTCCAGACCTCAGTTAGGGAAACTGTGCCCGGAAGAGCTGACACTACAAGGAAAGGATTTGGAAACCAGGGTAAGACTCATACCAGCCACACCAATCACACCGTACAACTTGTGATAACTATACCCAGTTAACAGTATGAACAACAAATGAGCCTCATGAACAGATGGCTCATAACAAAACCCTTTAGTTAAGCAATAACTATATACACGTATTGCAGAGAGTCCGCACTTGGGACGGGCTCCCATCATCCACTACGAACTACGAGAAATAGAATTACCGGTGAGTAAATTCTTATTTTTTCTGACGTCCTAGTGGATGCTGGGTACTCCGTAAGGACCATGGGGATTATACCAAAGCTCCCAAACGGGCGGGAGAGTGCGGATGACTCTGCAGCACCGAATGAGCAAACTCAAGGTCCTCCTCAGCCAGGGTATCAAACTTGTAGAATTTTGCAAACGTGTTTGATCCCGACCAGGTAGCAGCTCTGCAAAGTTGTAAAGCCGAGACCCCTCGGGCAGCCGCCCAAGAAGAGCCCACCTTCCTCGTGGAATGGGCTTTGACTGATTTAGGATGCGGCAGTCCAGCCGCAGAATGTGCAAGTTGAATCGTGCAACAGATCCAGCGAGCAATAGTCTGCTTAGAAGCAGGAGCACCCAGCTTGTTGGGTGCATGCAGGATAAATAGCGAGTCAGTTTTTCTGACTCTAGCCGTCCTGGAAACATAGATTTTCAGGACCCGGACTTCGTCCAGCAACTTGGAAGCCTCCAAGTCCCAGTAGCCGCAGGCACCACAATAGGTTGGTTCAAATGAAACGCTGATACCACCTTAGGGAGAAATTGGGGACGAGTCCTCAATTCTGCCCTGTCCATATGGAAGATCAGATAGGGGCTTTTACATGACAAAGCCGCCAATTCTGACACACGCCTAGCCGAAGCCAAGGCCAAAAGCATGACCACTTTCCACGTGAGATATTTCAACTCCACGGTCTGAAGTGGCTCAAACCAATGTGATTTTAGGAAATCCAACACAACGTTGAGATCCCAAGGTGCCACTGGGGGCACAAAAGGGGGCTGAATATGCAGCACTCCCTTAACAAACGTCTGAACTTCAGGCAGTGAAGCCAGTTCTTTTTGAAAGAAAATAGACAGGGACGAAATCTGGACTTTAATGGATCCCAATTTTAGGCCCATAGTCACTCCTGACTGTAGGAAGTGCAGAAATCGACCCAGCTGAAATTCTTCTGTTGGGGCCTTCATAGCCTCACACCAAGCAACATATTTTCGCCATATGCGGTGATAATGTTTTGCTGTCACATCCTTCCTAGCTTTTATCAGCGTAGGAATGACTTCAACCGGAATGCCCTTTTCCATCAGGATCCGGCGTTCAACCGCCATGCCGTCAAACGCAGCCGCGGTAAGTCTTGGAACAGACAGGGCCCCTGCTGTAGCAGGTCCTGTCTGAGAGGCAGAGGCCAAGGGTCCTCTGAGATCATTTCTTGTAGTTCCGGGTACCAAGTCCTTCTTGGCCAATCCGGAACGATGAGTATAGTTCTTACTCCTCTCTTACTTTTTATCCTCAGTACCTTTGGTATGAGAGGAAGAGGAGGGAACACATAAACCGACTGGTACACCCACGGTGTCACTAGAGCGTCCACAGCTATCGCCTGAGGGTCCCTTGACCTGGCGCAATATCTTTTTAGCTTTTTGTTGAGGCGGGACGCCATCATGTCCACCTGTGGCCTTTCCCAACGATTTACAATCAGCTGGAAGACTTCTGGATGAAGTCCCCACTCTCCCGGGTGGAAGTCGTGCCTGCTGAGGAAGTCTGCTTCCCAGTTGTCCACTCCCGGAATGAACACTGCTGACAGTGCTATCACGTGATTTTCCGCCCATCGGAGAATCCTTGTGGCTTCTGCCATCGCCATCCTGCTTCTTGTGCCGCCCTGTCGGTTTACATGGGCGACCGCCGTGATGTTGTCTGACTGAATCAGCACCGGCTGGTTTTGAAGCAGGGGTCTTGCCTGACTTAGGGCATTGTAAATGGCCCTTAGTTCCAGAATATTTATGTGTAGGGAAGCTTCCTGACTCGACCATTGTCCTTGGAAGTTTCTTCCCTGAGTGACTGCCCCCCAACCTCGGAGGCTTGCATCCGTGGTCACCAGGATCCAGTCCTGTATGCCGAATCTGCGGCCCTCGAGAAGATGAGCACTCTGCAGCCACCACAGCAGAGACAACCTGGCCCTCGGGGACAGGGTGATCAGCCGATGCATCTGAAGATGCGATCCGGACCACTTGTCTAACAGATCCCACTGAATGATCCTTGCATGGAACCTGCCGAATGGAATTTCCTCGTAAGAAGCTACCATCTTTCCCAGGACACGCGTGCAGTGATGCACCGACACCTGTTTTGGTTTTAGGAGGTCTCTGACCAGAGATGACAACTCCTTGGCCTTCTCCTCCGGGAGAAACACCTTCTTCTGTTCTGTGTCCAGAATCATACCCAGGAACAGCAGACGCGTCGTAGGAACCAGCTGCGACTTTGGGATA
Organism: Pseudophryne corroboree; assembly: GCF_028390025.1. NCBI lineage: Eukaryota > Metazoa > Chordata > Amphibia > Anura > Myobatrachidae > Pseudophryne > Pseudophryne corroboree. Next base: position 213,359,862 of record NC_086453.1, on the reverse strand, counting down.
TTCAGAATCCAGCCGTGCTGTTGTAGCCTTTATAAGGAGATCGCCTTTATAAGGAGATCGTCCAAGTACGGGATAATTATTACTCCCTTCTTTCGAAGGAGTATCATCATTTCGGCCATTACTTTGGTAAATACCCTCGGTGCCGTGGACAGACCAAACGGCAATGTCTGGAATATTGGTAATGGCAGTCCTGTACCACAAAACGGAGGTACACCTGGTGAGGTGGGTAAATGGGGACATGTAGGTAAGCATCCTTGATGTCCAGTGATACCATGTAATCCCCCTCTTCCAGGCTTGCAATAACCGCCCTGAGCGATTCCATTTTGAACTTGAACTTCCTTATATAAGTGTTCAAGGATTTCAAATTTAGAATGGGTCTCACCGAACCGTCTGGTTTCGGTACCACAAACATTGTGGAATAGTAACCCTGTCCCTGTTGAAGGAGGGGAACTTTTATTATCACCTGCTGGAGGTACAGCTTGTGAATTGCCGCCAGTACTACCTCCCTGTCCTGGGGAGTAGCTGGCAAGGCTGATTTGAGGTAAAGGCGAGGGGGAGACGTCTCGAATTCCAGCTTGTATCCCTGAGATACCACTTGTAGAACCCAGAGATCCACCTGTGAGCGAACCTACTGGTCGCTGAAGTTCCGGAGACGGGCCCCCACCGCACCAGGCTCCACCAGTGGAGCCCCAGCGTCATGCGGTGGACTTAGTGGAAGCAGGGGAGGATTTTTGTTCTTGGGAACTGGCTGTATGGTGCAGCTTTTTTCCTCTACCCCTGCCTCTGGGCAGAAAGGACGCGCCTTTAACCCGCTTGCCTTTCTGGGGCCGAAAGGACTGTACCTGATAATACGGTGCTTTCTTAGGCTGTGAGGGAACCTGAGGTAAAAATGTCGACTTCCCAGCTGTTGCTGTGGAAACGAGGTCTGAGAGACCATCCCCAAACAATTCCTCACCCTTGTAAGGCAAAACCTCCATGTGCCTTTTAGAATCCGCATCACCTGTCCACTGCCGAGTCCATAATACTCTCCTGGCAGAAATGGACATTGCATTAATTCTAGATGCCAGCCGGCAAATATCCCTCTGTGCATCTCTCATATATAAGACGACGTCTTTAATATGCTCTATGGTTAGCAAAATCGTATCCCTGTCGAGGGTATCAATATTTTCTGACAGGGTATCGGACCAAGCTGCTGCAGCACTACACATTCAAGCTGAAGCAATAGCAGGTCTCAGTATAGTACCTGAGTGTGTATATACAGACTTCAGGATAGCCTCCTGCTTTCTATCCGCAGGCTCCTTTAAGGCGGCCGTATCCTGAGACGGCAGTGCCACCTTTTTTGACAAGCGTGTGAGCGCCTTATCCACCCTCGGGGATGTCTCCCAACGTAACCTGTCCTCTGGCGGGAAAGGGTACGCCATCAGTAACTTTTTAGAAATCACTAGTTTCTTATCGGGGGAAGCCCACGCTTCTTCACACACTTCATTCAACTCATCTGATGGGGGAAAAACCACTGGTTGCTTTTTCTCCCCAAACATAATACCCTTTTTTGTGGTACCTGGGTTAATGTCAGAAATGTGCAACACATTTTTCATTGCCGTAATCATGCAACGGATGGCCCTAGTGGAATGTACATTAGTCTCGTCCTCGTCGACACTGGAGTCAGACTCTGTGTCGACATCTGTGTCTGCCATCTGAGGTAGCGGGCGTTTTTGAGCCCCTGATGGCCTTTGAGATGCCTGGGCAGGCACTGGCTGAGAAGCCGGCTGTCCCACAGCTGTTATGTCATCGAACCTTTTATGCAAGGTGTTGACACTGTCGTGTAAAACCTTCCACATATCCATCCACTCTGGTGTCGAACCCGCAGGGGGTGACATCACACTTATCGGCACCTGCTCCGCCTCCACATAAGCCTCCTCATCAAACATGTCGACACAGCCGTACCGACACACCGCACACACACAGGGAATGCTCTGACTGAGGACAGGACCCCACAAAGTCCTTTGGGGAGACAGAGAGAGAGTATGCCAGCACACACCACAGCGCTATATAATCAGGGATTTACACTAACACAAAGTGATTTTTCCCTATAGCTGCTTTACATATACAGTTTGCGCCTAAATTTAGTGCCCCCCCTCTCTTTTTTACCCTTTGAGCCTGGAAACTGCAGGGGAGAGCCTGGGGAGCTGTCTTCCAGCGGAGCTGTGAAGAGGAAATGGCGCCAGTGTGCTGAGGGAGATAGCCCCGCCCCCTTCTCGGCGGACTTCTCCCGCTCTTATATTTATATTATGGCGGAGATTTTTGCACATATATAGTTTTTTAGACTATATTATGTGCTGTTTGCCAATGTAAGGTACTCTAAGTGCAGCCCAGGGCGCCCCCCCCCCCCCCCCCAGCGCCCTGCACCCATCAGTGACCGGAGTATGTGGTGTGCATAGGGAGCAATGGCGCACAGCTGCAGTGCTGTGCGCTACCTTAATGAAGACCTGAGTCTTCAGCCGCCGATTTTCAGGATGTTCTTCTTGCTTCTGGCTCTGCAAGGGGGACGGCGGCGCGGGTCCGGGACCGGACGATCGAGGACGGGTCCTGTGTTCGATCCCTCTGGAGCTAATGGTGTCCAGTAGCCTTAGAAGCCCAAGCTAGCTGCAAGCAGGTAGGTTCGCTTCTCTCCCCTTAGTCCCTCGTAGCAGTGAGTCTGTTGCCAGCAGATCTCACTGAAAATAAAAAACCTAACAAATACTTTCTTCACTAGAAGCTCAGGAGAGCCCCTAGTGTGCAACCAGCTCGGGCCGGGCACAGATTCTAACTGAGGTCTGGAGGAGGGGCATAGAGGGAGGAGCCAGTGCACACCAGATAGTACCTAATCTTTCTTTTAGAGTGCCCAGTCTCCTGCGGAGCCCATCTATTCCCCATGGTCCTTACGGAGTACCCAGCATCCACTAGGACGTCAGAGAAACTATCAATGGAAATCAAATTTCTTAACCCATGGAGGTCTGGATTTGGAGTCACACACAAAATTAAAGTGGAAAAACACACTACAGGCTGATCCAACTTTGATGTAATGTCCTTGAAAAAAAGTCAAAATGAGGCTAAGTAGTGTGTGTGGCCTCCACGTGCCTGTATGACCTCCCTACAACCCACACAAGTGGCTCAGGTAGTGCAGCTCATCCAGGATGGCACATCAATGCGAGCTGTGGCAAGAAGGTTTGTTGTGTCTGTTAGTGTAGTGTCCAGAGCATGGAGGCGCTACCAGGAGACAGGCCAGTACATCAGGAGACGTGGAGGAGGCCGTAGGAGGGCAACAACCCAGCGGCAGGACCGCTACCTCCGCCTTTGGGCAAGGAGGAACAGGAGGAGCACTGCCAGAGCCCTGCAAAATGACCTCCAGCAAGCCACAAATGTGCATGTGTCTACTCAAACGATCAGAAACAGACTCCATGAGGGTGGTATGAGGGCCCAACGCCCACAGGTGGGGGTTGTGCTTACAGCCCAACACCGTGCAGGACGTTTGGCATTTGCCAGAGAACACCAAGATTGGCAAATTCGCCACTGGCGCCCTGTGCTCTTCACAGATGAAAGCAGGTTCTCACTGAGCACATGTGACGGACGTGACAGTCTGGAGACGCCAAGGAGAACGTTCTGCTGCCTGCAACATCCTCCAGCATGACCGGTTTTGCAGTGGGTCAGTAATGGTGTGGGTGGCATTTCTTTGGGGGGCCGCACAACCTTCCATGTGCTCGCCAGAGGTAGCCTGACTGCCATTAAGTACTGAGATGAGATCCTCAGACCCCTTGTGAGACCATATGCTGGTGCGGTTGGCCCTGGGTTCCTCCTAATGCAAGACAATGCTAGACCTCATGTGGCTGGAGTGTGTCAGCAGTTCCTGCAAGACGAAGGCATTGATGCTATGGACTGGCCCGCCCGTTCCCCAGACCTGAATCCAATTGAGCACATCTGGGACATCATGTCTCGCTCCATCCACCAATGCCACGTTGCACCACAGACTGTCCAGGAGTTGACGGATGCTTTAGTCCAGGTCTGGGAGGAGATCCCTCAGGAGACCATACGCCACCTCATCAGGAGCATGCCCAGGTGTTGTAGGGAGGTCATACAGGCACGAGGAGGCCACAGACACTACTGAGCCTCATTTTTACTTGTTTTAAGGACATTACATCAAAGTTGGATCAGCCTGTAGTGTGTTTTTCCACTTTCATTTTGAGGGTGACTCCAAATCCAGACCTCCATGGGTTAATAAATTTGATTTCCATTGATAATTTGTGTGTGATTTTGTTGTCAGCACATTCAACTATGTAAAGAACAAAGTATTTAATAAGAATATTTCATTCATTCAGATCTAGGATGTGTTATTTTAGTGTTCCCTTTATTTTTTTGAGCAGTGTATATACACGGTGTGTGTATATATATATATATATATATATACAGTATATATATATATATATATATATATAATAGAACAGAGTTACTTCAATATAAAGGGGGATATTCAATTTGGTCCGAAGAGACATCGGGAGTAAAAACCCCCGATGTTTCTTCGGGTGCTGCGGTCGGGCTATTTAATTTGCTCGGCCGGTAACAAGTCCTCTTACACCCGAAAACACACAGGTTCAGTTAAACCTGTGTGTTTTCGGGTGAAACAGCCCCGTTTTCGGTTGAAAACGGGGCTGTTATCGGGCATTTTGCTTCGCCTGCCGGAGGCTGGTGAAGCAAAACCCCCGATAAGCCGCGGCACGCGCCGGCTTATCGGGGCTAATTAAATAGCCCCCACCGGCCGATACTTATCACCCGGCACCCCGGGCCAAACTGAATATCCCCCAAAGTGAGATCAAAAAAGGAAGACTCTAGATTGTTTGGTCTATTTGTTATCCAATATAACACATCAGGGAGGCAACTAAAATAGAGAATTCAGAAAAATGTGTAAATTTTGAGACATGATCCAGTTTTGTCTGAACCTTTACCTGCTCATCCAAATATCATGTATAAAAAAAGCAAGAAGTATAAAATCCTTGGTCTTGAAAAGTTATTTGGAGCAGATAGCCACCAATGATAGGCCTTTTAACTTTAGATCAGATCTTAAAGGTTTCTATTCCTGCAATAGTTGTGAGATCTCTCCATATGCTGCAAAAGGTTCTACGATATGTGAAGAGAAAATGACTTTAAAGATAGGCAATATAAAAATATTCATCAATTGCAATTCCTCTTTTGTGCTGTACGTGATAATGTGCCCATACAGACTTTGTATACGTCGGTAAGGCGATTTTTAAAGGTCTGTATTTTGGAACATATGCGCAGTATAAAAGACAGAGTCACTAATCACAGCCTACCTAGACATTTTAAACAGCATCATAAATCTAACCCTGAAGTCCTAAAATTCAAAGGGATTGAACTTGTACCTGTAAATAAAAGAGGAGGTGATAGGGAAATACTGTACAACTGCTCAAAAGAGAAACCTTTTGGATTATAACTATGGGTAAGGGGTTAAACGGAGGTTATGAGATTACCCCATTTATTGAAAATACCTGATGGAGGTTAATGTGATTTTTTTTTTTTTTTATGCAGTAGTATCTGGGACATTCATAGCGTTATGTGATAAAAATGTTTTATTAGTAAACCTTTTTATGTGTTTTTAAGTCATTTTATAGTAAAAAAAAAACAACTAGATGGATTATGCATGAAGTCTATTTATGTATTGTGCAATTTTGATAATATATACTAGAAATCATAGATGGATGTGCTCTATATTAATTAATGCCTGCTCTGTAGTTTGGAAACAATAGTGGTATATAATTCCATCATTATTATAGATAATGGTTTGCTGCTTATTATAACATGCTGGCATATCTAATTAATAGTAATATTATACAATGTCCAATTGCATTTGAAAGGAATACCATTGATGCACCTAGTATTACTAGTGAGGAAAGTGTGCAGGCATCCATCTGTGTTGAAAGTACAGCGGTGACTGTGCTTATATACTGTATGTAAATTAAATACAACAGTGAGCATTTGATTGGCTAATGGCCGTGTTAAGAGAACCCTTGAGCATCATATAGACCAGTCATCTTCATTTCTAAGCAATCTGACTGCTTAAGGGGAGTACTCTCGGAGCGATTTTTGCTTAATTTCTAAGCAATCTGACCAGATTGCTTAGAAAAGAAGCATACATCGCTCCGTGTGTATACCCCATAGTGATAGCGATGTGCGGCCCCGCGCGTCACTATCGATGACACTAGATTGGCCCAACCTAGTCAGGTTGCTGACTTCACCGCTGTTGAAGTTGAGTGGGTGTGGTTTATGTTGTGTGGGTGTGGTCAGTGACATATGGGAGTGTACACTTCCTACACTCTAAGGCTCAATGTTTCCCAAAATACGTAAAGGTAGAAAAACAACCATCACTTTGTGAGGAAATGAAAAATATAATTTAAATTCTTATTTATGGCAACCATGTGACCAGCTGGGCAGTTAATCATCATCATGCTGTCATGGTGATGGGCCTATTTTTATCTGGGGCCTGGAGCTGTAGCTCCATCTGCCCCAGTGTTAATCTGGCCCTGCCTCTTCCCATTCCCTCAAGTGAAAGTGTGGAGGCAGGGTCTTATAAGTTCCGGACCCACCCACATAACCTTCAATGCCTTCCTATCTAATTACATACTCCCTGTACAGTTAACACATAACCTCACATATTTTGTCTTTCTTCCCTTTCACATCCTCCTGACCCTTGGCCAACAGTGCTGGGTGACCATATCACACAACCCATTAAGAACATTTGCAATCAGCACTGACCTTTATGCAATAGCACAGACAGTAATGGTTAGCACTGTTGCCTCATAGGGCTGCGGTCATGGGTTTGATTCCCACCAGGGCATTAACTGTGTGGAGTTTGGATATTCTCCCCGTGTTTGCATGGGTTTCCTCTGGGTACTCCGGTTTCCTCCCACAATCCAAAAATATACTGGTAAGCTAATTGGCTCCCCCCAAAAAAATAACCCTAGAGTGAATGGATGTGCGTGTACATGTGGTAGGGAATATATATTGTAAGCTCCACTGGGGCAGGGACTGACGTGAATGGACAAATATTCTCTGTAAAGTGCTGCAGAATATGTTTGTGCTATATAAATAACTGGTAAGGGATGTAGTTGAGATCCCGGCACTCGGAATCCCGACAGACAGAATTCCGAACGTAAGTATACTTGGGATGTTAATGTTAGACTGAGGGAAGAGAAGGGCTAGGGTTAGGCTGCGGTTGGAGGGTTAGGTTAAGGCTGCAGGGAAAGAGGGTTAGGGTTAGGTAGCGTGGAGGGAGGGGTAGGATTAGGAATACTTACCTCCACTGCCCCTGTCGGGATTTCAACAGTCTAACCGCCAGCACCCTGTACCCACCCATTGGTAATAATAGGTAGCACCTATCCTTGTGTATCAATGCCTATCTCCCTATAGAGTGTAAGGCTGGGCCGGATGCCGCAGAACAGGATCCGGCCAGTGACACACAGGATTTCAATGTAACACAGTGCGGCACAGCAGCACTGTGTGAACACATACAATTAAAATGTATGTATTCACATAGAAATCCTGGTGACTTACCGTCTGGCCCAACCTCAGCATGCTGCAGTCGGACCCCGCGGCGGCGGGACTGCCGCACATATGTGGGGGCCCATGTGCACTATCCTTCCGGCCAAGCGGGTCCCGGCCGCTATGTGTGGTCGTAGCCTAAGCCTGCGGGCAGGGCCTTCCTACGGGTGGTCTTTAGGTTGCCGGTGGCTCCCATCGACCACCATACCGGCGCCAGAATCCCGACCGCCGACATTCCGACAACTTTTCTCCCTCTCGGGGGTCCACGACCCGCAATTCCAGAATATTTATCGGGAGGAGAGATTCCTCTTTGGTTCACCGACCCTGGAGAGAGTGTTGCTCCAGCACCGCAGCCCAACCCCTTAGACTGGCGTCCGTAGTCAGTAAGACCCAGTTGGGGATCCAGAAGGGATGGACCCTGCTCAACTGCTGGTCCTGTAGACACCATCTCAGTGACAGACGAACCTCCGGAGTCAAGGAGATCATGTGAGACCTGATCCGATGAGGCAGGCCATCCCACTTGGAAAGAATTAACCTCTGTAGAGGGCGGGAATGAAATTGAGCATACTGTACGATAAGGAAAGCCGCCACCATGAGGCCTAGTACTTGCCTTTTCAAGTGTTTCGACACTCTTGGGCGAGAGAGGTAGTACCTGATCCTGTCCTTAAGTTTTAGGACTTTCTCTGGAGACAGAAACAGTCTTTGGCTGTGTGTGTCCAGCAGTGCCCCCAGGTGCACCATGCTCCAAGCAGGGACCAGCGAGGACTTCTTCCAGTTGACGAGCCACCCATGGGCTTGTAGGAAGTGTACCGTCAGTTGCAGATGACTGGGGAGGACATCTTGGGAGTTCGCCAGGATCAGCAAGTTGTCTAGATACAGCAGGATCCTGATTCCCTGACGACGCAGATGAGCCGTCATCACGGTCATAACCATGGATAAAATACGAGGGGCCATGGCCAGTCCAAACGGCAGAGCCTGGAAGCGATAGTGAAGGTTGCCAATAGCAAACCACAGATATTGCTGATGCGAAATGGCAATAGGCATATGCAGGGAAGCATTTTGTATATCCAGGTATATCATATAGTCTCCGGGTCCATGGCCAGTACAATTGAGCGTAGTGTTTCCATACGGAACTTGGACACTCTCTCAAACTTGTTCAGTGATTTGAGGTCGAGCATAAGCTGGAAAGACCCATCAGATTTCAACTAGAAACAGGGTCGAATAGTATCCTCTGCCTCTCTGGGACAGAGGTACCGGCACTACCACTCCTGTATCCAGGAGGAAACGCACAACCATAAGTAAAGGTTGCGCCTTTAACGGATCCGAAGGGTCGTTGGCGAGGGGGACGTCTCTTGAAAGAGACTGCGTACCCGTGAGAGACAACTTCTCGCACCTATGTGTCTGAAGTGGTCATTAATCAGAACTGGATGAATCGTAGAAGTCAGCCCCCCACCCTGGGATCCCCCAGGGAGAGGCCTGTCCCGTCATGCAGCAGGCTTGTCATGAGGAGCAGGCTGACGAGCAGCCCAGGATTGTTAGGCCTTGGACTTAGTGGTTGATGGGAGCATGAGACAATCTCAGGTATGCCTGACCCTTAAAACTGAAAGCAGGGAAAAGTGGCACCTTTTGCCTTCTGTGCAGAAGGAGTAGCATTTGGGAGAAAGGCAGTCATAGTAGCCGCCGATTCAGACCCAATTTTTAATCAGGTCTTCCCCAAATAAGATGACCCCAGTAAAAGCGGAATACCTCCAAGGACTTTTGGAGTCCAGGTCCCCCAACCATGACCTCAACCACAGAATCGGGCGAGCCAGGACAGACATGTTCGACGCTTTGGCTGCCAACACACTCGCCTCAGGGGATGCCGCCTGGTGTAGAAAAAGGGTGGTGGTGGTATTGTGAGACAGGGATGTCTGGCATTGTCAGATATATCCTCAGGCAGCTCTTCCTCTAATGCCTGATCCAGTCATCAATCTATTTTGCAGCCGCAAGAGGACGCAATATTGGTCTATGTACAACACCCGTAAGAGAGTAAGAGACTTCAGACATCCCTCCACACGCTTATCTATCGGTTCCTACAGTGAGGGGACAGTGGTGAGAGGCAGAGTGGGCGACACCCGACGGGTGACACATGAGTTCACTAGCAGTGAATTACCTACTTGTTATATAACTCTGAAGGGGGAGGATATCAAGCTAATGCCCTTTGTAGACAGGGGAAATGTCTTCCCTGCATTAGACCAGGGGTCTTGTCTGATATTCACTAAATGGTCAGAATGTGGTAACAGAATTTTAATTACCCTCTGACGTGTGACCATATGAGTTTGCTTAACCACAGTAGGGGAATCCTCTTATCAGTGATTTGTAGGATTTGCTTCCCAGTAACCACAATGGCAGTGGTATCATTTAGCATTGGAAAATCCTTGTCAGAAACACCTAATATAGATACTGACAGGACAGCATGAACCCCTCTCTTCAGATAGAATATCAGATAAATTATTGGATAGGGAGGAGGAATCAGCCCGCTTAGATAACCCAGAGACACGAGAGCGACCTGGAATAGGGTTTTGCCTGAATAAGGAATGAGTCATACGCTACAACCTGTGAGACAAAATTTTCGCGCCCAAAGCGGAGTAACCATGGGGACATCAGTGACTGTAATGTTACAGGTGGTCCCATAGGGGGCATAAAGCGTTCAGCTAGAGAACCCAGTAGGTTTGAGAATGCAGCCGAGGTTGGCTCCTGATTGATTACAGGAGCTGCGGACTGACTGGGAGATGTATGAGACATAGGGGGTCATTCCGACCCGATCGCTCGCTGCAGTTTATTGCAGCGCAGCGTTCGGGTCGGAACTGCGCATGCGCCATCGCCGCAGTGCGCCGGTACGTGCCAGATGGCCGAATGCTATTGTTGCCTAGCGATCGCCTCTGCCTGGTTGACAGGCAGAGGCGGTCACTGAGCGGGAGGGTCCGGCCAACGCAGGTGTGGCCGGACCATTGGGGGGGGGGGAGGGCCCGCAGCGGCTGCATGACATCACATGCAGCCACTGCAACCAGCGCAGAGGTTCTCCCGGCCAGCCGCAGGAGCTGCGCTGGCCGGGTGGTACTCCTCAAATGCGAAAGCATCGCCGCTGTGCAATGCTTTTGCATTTCCGCAGGGGGGGGGCACTGACATGCGGGGCGGACTAGCCCTGTGCTGGGCATCCCCCCGCATGTCTGAGTGCCTGATCGTAGCTGTGCTAAGTTTATAAATTTTGCACAGCTACGGTCAACTCGGAATGACCCCCATAGTACACACAGACCATCACACAAAACGTCCCCCTGAGTTAAATCCATTGCGCATGCTCTGCAGGATGCAGGAGTATCCCCAGATTTACTGTCCTACATGTTAAACATTATACACGAATAAAACAGAGAGCGGCTTGGTACGATGAAGCCAGACAGAGTACAATACCTGCGAATAAATCCGTTAGCATGTGACTGAGTACCCAGTACACAACACCTGCAAATAATTCCGGTATTATGTGACTCAGTACACAGTATAATACTCATAATAGGTAAATACTGTGACGGACTATATATTGACCCAGACGCACCTAGTCCCTAGGGTACAGTATACAGTGATAGATAGATCTGGAATACACCGCAGTGAAATTACATAGCAGATACAGGCACACATAGTCACGTTTGCAATGCAGATAATTATTTTCATGACAATAAAATTGTCCCGCCTCTGCACACACCTTGCTCAGGTGTCTCATTAGGTGCAACTCGAATAGATCCCGACAGGTCTTTCCCTGACTGTTATACCGTCACCAGCGGCTTTCATAATCACGCCGCTCCAGCCAGCTCGTTATCAGACGGCTCCCGCACCTCCTCTTCGCTGCATAGCATTTGTGGGCACTGCAGGACATCTGGCCGGGGACGCTCGGCTCATGACCAGCCCACCAGAGAGGTATCGACATCTGCTCTATACTTGGTGACACTCAGCATCTATACAATTCGGGACTGTACCCATTGCACTTTATTCATTACCACCCATCCACATAGCAGCTATTACCGGTAATCTGTGGAATACGGACATTTACAATTTATAACACAGCTGCAGCTTAGCATATGCTTCAAGAGACTTTTGACACCATGAGACAACTTTAGTGTGATTTATTTCTTTTTTAATTATTGGTACACCATTCTTTTACTGTTTTATTTTTTATTAATAAATGTTGCATTCTTTATACGTTGGCTCTCTTCATACATACAATTCCTGACATACAGCGCAGCCGTTTTTGCTTTTATGCTTTTGCCACATCACTACACATCGTTTTCCGGCAAGGGCAGCATCTCAGGAGTTGTTTTTTAAAAATATATTCCTAATTGTTCAGTCCCATTTTTCATTTATATTATCCACTTGTTGAGGCGCTCTTTCAGCAGTAATTGTCGTTTGGCCTTATCCCCTATGCTGGTCCTCACCACCCGGTACTATGGAGCCTTATTAAAATGGATATATAGGTATCCGACCTGTGCTCCCATGCCCTGGTGGATAAAGTGGGGTCCCTGCATGGCCACAGTGTCCATCCCAGCGTCGCAGTCCGTCTCCTTAGACCGCGACCGGAATGTGATTTAATGGCGGGTCCTGCCTGGGGGACCCTCTTACCTCCTCCCTTAGTAGCAGCCACGTGATCCAGGAGAGAGTCTGCGGTGGTGTGCCTAGGAACCGGAGCACCTCCGCCGCAAGTACCCGGGAACAGATCCAGCGGGAGTATGCGACGCCGCTGGGGAGGTGATGGAGCCACAGCACAGTATGTCACATTGACATATGAAGTGCTGCAGCCCTTGAAGTCTTCTAAAAAGCATTTTCAGGGCTGTCTAGCGCAGTCCCCCTGTTAAGTGACCTGCTGCTGCAGGCACCAACTACAAACTGAGCTCACAGTGCCTGGAGGCGGGGTTATAGAGGAGGCACCGCAATGCATCCTGGGACAGTCTAAAGCTTTAGCCTGTTGGTGCCTCTGGATCAAGATCCATCTCTACACCCCGATGTATTCCCTGTGGAACACAGTGTACCCCGCTGCAGAAAAATAAATAAACAAGTTCTACAGCAGCATTAAGTACAACAAACAGGTGCCATTAGCTTGATTAGTAGTACTAATCACTGGTCCCGCCATAGGAGGGGAACACGCAGCGTCGTGGGAGTGTGTAGCAGTTGGCGGCACTTCTCTCACACAAAACGTAATTTAATGTAAAGGCAGATGCCCTCCAATAACAACAGAGCTGTTACCAATGATATTAATACTCAGTTTAAATTTAGTACATCTACGATCAAGTCTGAATTACCCCCATTAACTCACCTAAATATCACCATCCATTCATGGCACGCGCTGCCCGCCATGTCCTGCTCCATTAATTATGACGGCGCCGGGTTCCTTGTGATGACGTCATAATTAACGGAGCAGGACGCGGTAGGCAGCGTGCGCCATGGTTGAATGGTGATATTTGGGGGGGGGGGGGGCAGAGTCTGAATGCAACTTAACATGGCAGCTGGTCACTTTGCTCAGCGGGCGGGCGGTCATGAAGGGTAGGGGGGAGGGAGAGAATATGCGGGTTGCAATTGCGGGAAGCTCAGGACTGGGGACATAGTGCACACTCGGGCGGAACTCTGGGAGTCAATGGAGTCATTTGCCGCCGGGCTCTAGGCCTGAAGGGGGCCCTTCCTCCATTGTCTCCCCGTTCCGTGTCCTTACTACTGTAATGAGGAGCTATCACAATACAATGGTGAGGGCAAGCTTTTGAAGGAGGGTGGGGTTCCTTGCCTGTGGGGGATTCAGCAGGGGGAAAGGGGGAGGGGGTTTGCTCAGCAGCGCAGGCACGTGATCCTAGTACAGCCTATCTCCTGCAGAGCTACGGAAGCTCTGTGTTCGTGCTGCGGCTCATAGCAGAGTGAACAATATGCAGATTGTTGTATACGGGACTGGCAGGGCAGCCGTCTCGGAGGCCTCGCACATTGGGGGACCCATAATGTGGGCACACATTTTCCCCAGCTCACTCTACCCCTGCCTGGGCGACTCCCTAGTCCCGGCAGCAGCCAGCAATGTAATGAAGGGCTGCAATCAGTGGCCCACTGGCAGGGTGTCAAACGCCTCCCCCACCCCTGGGGCAGCCCTACTTTCAGCTCGTCAGGCTGGCCGCCGCCACTGGAATACATTGTCTCGCAGGCCACATTACATTACACAGCAGGACAGTCACGGCCCCGCCCCAAACTCTGTTTCATTCAGATGCTCAGCCATTGCCTCCATCCTTCCTCTCTGATCGGCTGGACTGCATAATGACTGACTCCTACACTGTCAGTGTTGCACAATTGTCTGCTGGCAGTCAGAGCTGGCGCTGGTGAGCCATACTGCTACCTCGGGCATGTATAGGAGGTGGAGCCACTTGCTGTGTATTCAGTGTGATAGTGACAGGGACCTGAGGCTTCTGCATGCAGCTCTGGATACACTTGAGCAATAACTTGCCTGGCAGGACTGGGCTCCGGGTCAGTCACTGGCAGGGGCATGAAGGCTGGGCAGGTGACTGCAGCTGATATATAAGTGAAGTATGTGTGAGTCTGACACAAAGGAACATTTCTTGGGTGGAAGAGCAGTAAATAAGGTTATAATAATTTACCTTACCACTGCCTACAAGCTCTGAAGTGTGCTACTGCGCAGTCTCCACGTTTGCTCATATGGGAGGTTTCAATACATAACCAAGATGGCCACCATTTGGTATTCTGTGCATGCAACTGTGCATCATTTTTCCTGCTAGATATGCTTACTTGTATTTTTGTTGTACGCATAACAATAAGTCAGGTTTACATTTTTTTTTAACGAAGCTGAAGTCGGCAAGAGGGGGGCACCAACATTTATCTTGCCTCCGGGCAACTGGGATGAAGTTACGCCACTGAGTGCACGTGACATCAAGCGCTCCTCGCGTGATGTCAGAAGTACCTCAGCATCACCGTCAGCTGACAACACTCACCAGCTTGTAGGGGAGGAACTGAAAGTAGGGGAAAGGAGGGTCTTTCACCCGCTGCCCCTGTACTAATTACACCACCTTACCTGAGAGCGGGCGCCCGGCGGGCAACGGATGAACTGGCTGATACTACAGAACAGTTGCAGATTTACTGCTAGGCAATCCAACGCTGGCCGGGCCCCTGCAACACGTTGGGCCCTAGGCTGCTGCCTTTGTTGCCTAGCGGTAAATCAGCCACTGCTATCATGCTATGGAGTGCCCCCTATCCTTTTGCTTTTAATAGCTTGTTACAGGACCAGTGAGATCCTGGAACAACCTTTTCATAGGGGCCTGCGGTCTCTGAATATTGGTTCTCTGGTGCTTTGATCCCCAACATTTTGGTTTATTACAACCATCAGGCATGAAATATCAACAAGTAACATCTTACCTTTATACATTTAAACCCTCAGCAAACAAGTCCACGAATGCCTAGGACACTGGACTTCCACTGACATCAATCAGGTTGGACAATTCAGGTGTTTGATGTCTAAAAGCATGTGCACGTATCCCGTCACCAAGGAGACTGACAACAAAAGTTTGTACAATGTTAGTTCTCAGGCAATATGTAATAAACATTATACCTTTCTGCCATTGCATATAGTGTACAGCCGTCATAACTAACCTCCGCTACATCTGCTGCTTGACGTCTCATACGTAAGCCCTTAATCACGTTAAATGCAAAAATACAAAATAAAGTGACTAACATGTAGGTAGTGTAATCACTGCTCAGGGTGATCTAAGATTACTAAAAGCCTGAACACCAGCATACAAGGAAAATATCATTACACAATAAGAGACTATTGTTCTTCTAAAAAGCAATTTAAGGATAGAGTCTCATTTAATCCAAAAGGTGTAATAGTGTTTAAACAATGTATTCATCATGCTTCCTTATCTAAAAGGGCCTTTGCCCTGGTCCCCCTCCTGTTGCTCTCTAGTACCAAATTAATAATTTTACAGTGCAATCTTGAGAGATTGTGTTTAAATGTTTTAAAATGTTTGACTCCTGGCTGATCAGCAGCTTTGCTCTCCAACGCTAATTTGACGGTACTCCTATGTTGTGCCATGCGCTCCCTGAAATTACAAGTAGTCTTGCCAATATATAAAAAGCAGCAGGGCAGCAAATGCAGCACACAACGAATTTTGAGGTCCCCGTTTCAAGGTACAAACAAGTTGTGCACCCCAAGCATTTATAATTACCCGGTCTCCTCGATAAGAAATGTTGCTGGGCGCTACTGTCAAATTTGATATATCTGTGTGCACCACCATTTCCCTCAGGTTCCTGCCCCGCTTGTAGCAGCGTAATAATGAAGTGTGCTCCAATGCCGTTAAATCAGAGTAATTTTGTACTATTGGCCAAATTTTTTTAGCACGGGACATGGCCACCATGGCCGGAAAGCTGCCCAATTTCACACTAACTCATGCTAGTGAAAGCTGCGCTGTACTCTACTGTAGTAGCTGCAATTAAGGAGTAGGACTCTGGACTCACAAGTGGCTGTGCTGTGAATGTATAGTGGGCATGCTGCATGCTGCTGCTGGTAGTCGTCGGCTGGTAGTGCTTCCATAGAAGTGCTGACATAAAAGTGTTATTATAATATTAGCGTTATACCTGCGTTAAGTTATATCCTCAGCTGTTACCGATTGTGAACTGACTTCTCATCACTACTTCTCCTTCTCATTAACAGGTACATTGAACTATCATTACTACCATTGAATGCAAATAAAATAGGATTGTGTGGCATAGCAGTGTTGTATTATATAGGTACATTGAAAAAGGTTTTGTTTTTTTGTTATTTGTAAAGATTTAGCTGGCTGCCTTATTGGAATGTAATGCCTGTTTGTCTTAGCTAATTTATGGCCTTAGCTTTAAAGGGGGATTGTATTGGGTGGAGTTAGCAATCATTGCATTCACATGGCAATTTTTCCTATTTAAAGTTTAGTATACGGCTGGTAGTGCTTCCATAGAAGTGCTGACATAAAAGTGTTATTATAATATTAGCGTTATACCTGCGTTAAGATATATCCTCAGCTGTTATCGATTGTGAACTGACTTCTCATCACTCCTTCTCCTTCTCATTAACAGGTACATTGAACTATCATTACTACCATCGAATGCAAATGAAATAGGATTGTGTGGCATAGCAGTGTTGTATTATATAGGTACATTGAAAAAGGTTTTGTTTTTTTGTTGTTTGTAAAGATTTAGCTGGCTGCCTTATTGGAATGTAATGCCTGTTTGTCTTAGCTAATTTATGGCCTTAGCTTTAAAGGGGGATTGTATTGGGTGGAGTTAGCAATCATTGCATTCACATGGCAATTTTTCCTATTTAAAGTTTAGTATACGGCTGGTAGTGCTTCCATAGAAGTGCTGACATAAAAGTGTTATTATAATATTAGCGTTATACCTGCGTTAAGTTATATCCTCAGCTGTTATCAGGGCCGTTTCTAGCCAATTTGGCTCCCAGTGCGAGATTTAAAAATGTGCCCCCCCCCATATTCACATAAGAAAAAATGCCCCCCCCCATAGATATAAAGAGGAAAACCTTGCGCGCGCCCGCTCCCGGCAAGGGGGCGTGGCCTCATTAAAATGGGCATGGCTTTAAGATGGATGTGGCCTCATCTGATCTCATCATCACGACCACCACAGGATTTAAAAAAAAAATGGCCTCATTTTACACATTACAGCAGGCACGCGACCCCATTTTACACAGCACGGCAGGCAAGTGTCCCCATTTTACACATTGCGGCAGGAAACTGTCCCCATTTTACACATTGCGGCAGGAAAGTGTCCCCATTTTACACATTGCGGCAGGCACGTGCCCTCATTTTACACATTACGGCAGGAAAGTGTCCCCATTTTACACATTGCGGCAGGAAAGTGCCCCCATTTTACACATTGCGGCAGGCGCATGTCCCCATTTTACACAGTACGGCAGGCAAGTGTCCCCATTTTACACATTGCAGCAGGCACGTGTCCCCATTTTACACAGTACGGCAGGCAAGTGTCCCCATTTTACTCATTGCGGCAGGCAAGTGTCCCCATTTTACACAGTACGGCAGGCAAGTGACCCCATTTTACACATTGCGGCAGGCACGTGCCCCTATTTCACACAGCACGGTAGGCAAGTGTCCCCATTTTACACATTGCGGCAGGCACGTGTCCCCATTTTACACATTGCGGCAGGAAAGTGCCCCCATTTTACACATTGTGGCAGGAAAGTGTCCCCATTTTACACATTGCGGCAGGCACGTGTCCCCATTTTACACATTGCGGCAGGAAAGTGCCCCCATTTTACACATTGCGGCAGGCACGTGTCCCCATTTTACACATTGCGGCAGGAAAGTGCCCCCATTTTACACATTGCGGCAGACACATGTCCCCATTTTACACAGTACGGCAGGCAAGTGTCCCCATTTTACACATTGCGGCAAGCACGTGCCCCCATTTTACACAGTACGGCAGGCAAGTGTCCCCATTTTACACATTGCGGCAGGCACGTGCCCCCATTTTACACAGTAGGGCAGGCAAGTGTCCCCATTTTACACATTGCGGCAGGCAAGTGTCCCAATTTCACACAGTACGGCAGGCAAGTGTCCCCATTTTACACATTGCGGCAGGCACGTGTCCCCATTTTACACATTGAGGCAGGAAAGTGCCCCCATTTTACACAGTACGGCAGGAAAGTGTCCCCATTTTACACAGTACGGCAGGAAAGTGTCCACATTTTACACATTGCGGCAGGCACGTTTCCCCATTTTACACATCACGGCAGGCAAGAGTCCCCAATTTACACATTCCGGCAGACTGCGTCCCCATTTTACACATTCCGGCAGGCAAGTGTCCCCATTTTACACATTCCGAAGACAGGTGTCCCCAATTTACATAAAACGGCAGGTGGTGGTGGTGAGGGGGGAGGGAGAGAGAGAGAGAGAGGGAGAGGGGCTGACTTACATTTGAAGTGGTTCTTCCCGCTCTTCAGCCGCCTCTCCCTCGTCTGTGCAGCGCCGGCCGGCTTGGCTCCCCCTTCTCCCTCCTCCCGAGCGCCCAGCTGGGGGGCGGGGTTTCACGGAATGACGCGATTGCGTTGTGACGTCACGGCGCAAACGCGTCATTCCGCGAAACCACGCCCCCCAAGCTGGGCACTCGGGAGGAGAGGGGAGGGGGGATTTAGTGCTGAAGAAGTGCCGCGGCGGGCGCCCCGTGCGGTTGCACGGCTCGCCCGCCGCAAGAAACGGCACTGGCTGTTATCGATTGTGAACTGACTTCTCATCACTCCTTCTCCTTCTCATTAACAGGTACATTGAACTATCATTACTACCATCGAATGCAAATGAAATAGGATTGTGTGGCATAGCAGTGTTGTATTATATAGGTACATTGAAAAAGGTTTTGTTTTTTTGTTATTTGTAAATATTTAGCTGGCTGCCTTATTGGAATGTAATGCCTGTTTGTCTTAGCTAATTTATGGCCTTAGCTTTAAAGGGGGATTGTATTGGGTGGAGTTAGCAATCATTGCATTCACATAGCAATTTTTCCTATTTAAAGTTTAGTATACGGCTGGTAGCCGTCGGCTGGTAGTGCTTCCATAGAAGTGCTGACATAAAAGTGTTATTATAATATTAGCGTTATACCTGCGTTAAGTTATATCCTCAGCTGTTATCGATTGTGAACTGACTTCTCATCACTCCTTCTCATTAACAGGTACATTGAACTATCATTACTACCATCGAATGCAAATGAAATAGGATTGTGTGGCATAGCAGTGTTGTATTATATAGGTACATTGAAAAAGGTTTTGTTTTTTTGTTGTTTGTAAAGATTTAGCTGGCTGCCTTATTGGAATGTAATGCCTGTTTGTCTTAGCTAATTTATGGCCTTAGCTTTAAAGGGGGATTGTATTGGGTGGAGTTAGCAATCATTGCATTCACATGGCAATTTTTCCTATTTAAAGTTTAGTATACGGCTGGTAGTGCTTCCATAGAAGTGCTGACATAAAAGTGTTATTATAATATTAGCGTTATACCTGCGTTAAGTTATATCCTCAGCTGTTATCAGGGCCGTTTCTAGCCAATTTGGCTCCCAGTGCGAGATTTAAAAATGTGCCCCCCCCCATATTCACATAAGAAAAAATGCCCCCCCCATAGATATAAAGAGGAAAACCATGCGCGCGCCCGCTCCCGGCAAGGGGGCATGGCCTCATTAAAATGGCCATGGCTTTAAGATGGGCGTGGCCTCATCTGATCTCATCATCACGACCACCACAGGATTTAAAAAAAAAATGGCCTCATTTTACACATTACAGCAGGCACGCGACCCCATTTTACACAGCACGGCAGGCAAGTGTCCCCATTTTACACATTGCGGCAGGAAACTGTCCCCATTTTACACATTGCGGCAGGAAAGTGTCCCCATTTTACACATTGCGGCAGGCACGTGCCCTCATTTTACACATTACGGCAGGAAAGTGTCCCCATTTTACACATTGCGGCAGGAAAGTGCCCCCATTTTACACATTGCGGCAGGCGCATGTCCCCATTTTACACAGTACGGCAGGCAAGTGTCCCCATTTTACACATTGCAGCAGGCACGTGCCCCCATTTTACACAGTACAGCAGGCAAGTGTCCCCATTTTACACATTGCGGCAGGCAAGTGTCCCCATTTTACACAGTACGGCTGGCAAGTGTCCCCATTTTACACAGTACGGCAGGCAAGTGTCCCCATTTTACACATTGCGGCAGGCACGTGCCCCCATTTTACACAGTAGGGCAGGCAAGTGTCCCCATTTTACACATTGCGGCAGGCAAGTGTCCCAATTTCACACAGTACGGCAGGCAAGTGTCCCCATTTTACACATTGCGGCAGGCATGTGCCCCCATTTTACACATTGCGGCAGGCACGTGTCCCCATTTTACACATTGAGGCAGGAAAGTGCCCCCATTTTACACAGTACGGCTGGAAAGTGTCCCCATTTTACACAGTACGGCAGGAAAGTGTCCACATTTTACACATTGCGGCAGGCACGTGTCCCCATTTTACACATCACGGCAGGCAAGAGTCCCCAATTTACACATTCCGGCAGACTGCGTCCCCATTTTACACATTCCGGCAGGCAAGTGTCCCCATTTTACACATTCCGAAGACAGGTGTCCCCAATTTACATAAAACGGCAGGTGGTGGTGGTGAGGGGGGAGGGAGAGAGAGAGAGAGAGGGAGAGGGGCTGACTTACATTTGAAGTGGTTCTTCCCGCTCTTCAGCCGCCTCTCCCTCGTCTGTGCAGCGCCGTCCGGCTTGGCTCCCCCTTCTCCCTCCTCCCGAGCGCCCAGCTGGGGGGCGGGGTTTCACGGAATGACGCGATTGCGTCGTGACGTCACGGCGCAAACGCGTCATTCCGCGAAACCACGCCCCCCAAGCTGGGCACTCGGGAGGAGAGGGGAGGGGGGATTTAGTGCTGAAGAAGTGCCGCGGCGGGCGCCCTGTGCGGTTGCACGGCTCGCCCGCCGCAAGAAACGGCACTGGCTGTTATCGATTGAGAACTGACTTCTCATCACTCCTTCTCCTTCTCATTAACAGGTACATTGAACTATCATTACTACCATCGAATGCAAATGAAATAGGATTGTGTGGCATAGCAGTGTTGTATTATATAGGTACATTGAAAAAGGTTTTGTTTTTTTGTTATTTGTAAAGATTTAGCTGGCTGCCTTATTGGAATGTAATGCCTGTTTGTCTTAGCTAATTTATGGCCTTAGCTTTAAAGGGGGATTGTATTGGGTGGAGTTAGCAATCATTGCATTCACATGGCAATTTTTCCTATTTAAAGTTTAGTATACGGCTGGTAGCCGTCGGCTGGTAGTGCTTCCATAGAAGTGCTGACATAAAAGTGTTATTATAATATTAGCGTTATACCTGCGTTAAGTTATATCCTCAGCTGTTATCGATTGTTATTGGAATGTAATGCCTGTTTGTCTTAGCTAATTTATGGCTTTAGCTTTAAAGGGGGATTGTATTGGGTGGAGTTAGCAATCATTGCATTCACATGGCAATTTTTCCTATTTAAAGTTTAGTATATGGCTGGTAGCCGTCGGCTGGTAGTGCTTGCATAGAAGTGCTGAGATAAAAGTGTTATTATAATATTAGCGTTATACCTGCGTTAAGTTATATCCTCAGCTGTTATCGATTGTGAACTGACTTCTCATCACTCCTTCTCCTTCTCATTAACAGGTACATTGAACTATCATTACTAGTGATGTGCACCGGACATTTTTCGGGTTTTGTGTAGAGATGTGCACTTGAAATTTTTCGGGTTTTGTGTTTTGGTTTTGGGATCGGTTCCGCGGCCGTGTTTTGGGTTCGACCGCGTTTTGGCAAAACCTCACCGAATTTTTTTTGTCGGATTCGGGTGTGTTTTGGATTCGGGTGTTTTTTTCAAAAAACACTAAAAAACAGCTTAAATCATAGAATTTGGGGGTCATTTTGATCCCAAAGTATTATTAACCTCAAAAAACATAATTTCCACTCATTTTCAGTCTATTCTGAACACCTCACACCTCACAATATTATTTTTAGTCCTAAAATTTGCACCGAGGTCGCTGGATGACTAAGCTAAGCGACCCTAGTGGCCGACACAAACACCTGGCCGATCTAGGAGTGGCACTGCAGTGTCACGCAGGATGGCCCTTCCAAAAAACACTCCCCAAACAGCACATGACGCAAAGAAGAAAAAAAGAGGCGCAATGAGGTAGCTGTGTGAGTAAGCTAAGCAACCCTAGTGGCCGACACAAACACCTGGCCCATCTAGGAGTGGCACTGCAGTGTCACGCAGGATGGCCCTTCCAAAAAACACTCCCCAAACAGCACATGACGCAAAGAAGAAAAAAAGAGGCGCAATGAGGTAGCTGTGTGAGTAAGATAAGCGACCCTAGTGGCCGACACAAACACCTGGCCCATCTAGGAGTGGCACTGCAGTGTCACGCAGGATGGCCCTTCCAAAAAACACTCCCCAAACAGCACATGACGCAAAGAAGAAAAAAAGAGGCGCAATGAGGTAGCTGTGTGAGTAAGATAAGCGACCCTAGTGGCCGACACAAACACCTGGCCCATCTAGGAGTGGCACTGCAGTGTCACGCAGGATGGCCCTTCCAAAAAACACTCCCCAAACAGCACATGACGCAAAGAAGAAAAAAAGAGGCGCAATGAGGTAGCTGTGTGAGTAAGATAAGCGACCCTAGTGGCCGACACAAACACCTGGCCCATCTAGGAGTGGCCCTTCCAAAAAACACTCCCCAAACAGCACATGACGCAAATAAAAATGAAAGAAAAAAGAGGTGCAAGATGGAATTGTCCTTGGGCCCTCCCACCCACCCTTATGTTGTATAAACAGGACATGCACACTTTAACCAACCCATCATTTCAGTGACAGGGTCTGCCACACGACTGTGACTGAAATGACGGGTTGGTTTGGACCCCCACCGAAAAAGAAGCAATTAATCTCTCCTTGCACAAACTGGCTCTACAGAGGCAAGATGTCCACCTCATCATCATCCTCCGATATATCACCGTGTACATCCCGCTCCTCACAGATTATCAATTAATCCCCACTGGAATCCACCATCTCAGCTCCCTGTGTACTTTGTGGAGGCAATTGCTGCTGGTCAATGTCTCCACGGAGGAATTGATTATAATTCATTTTAATGAACATCATCTTCTCCACATTTTCTGGAAGTAACCTCGTACGCCGATTGCTGACAAGGTGAGCGGCGGCACTAAACACTCTTTCGGAGTACACACTTGTGGGAGGGCAACTTAGGTAGAATAAAGCCAGTTTGTGCAAGGGCCTCCAAATTGCCTCTTTTTCCTGCCAGTATAAGTACGGACTGTCTGACGTGCCTACTTGGATGCGGTCACTCATATAATCCTCCACCATTCTTTCAATGGGGAGAGAATCATATGCAGTGACAGTAGACGACATGTCCGTAATCGTTGTCAGGTCCTTCAGTCCGGACCAGATGTCAGCATCAGCAGTCGCTCCAGACTGCCCTGCATCACCGCCAGCGGGTGGGCTCGGAATTCTGAGCCTTTTCCTCGCACCCCCAGTTGCGGGAGAATGTGAAGGAGGAGATGTTGACAGGTCGCGTTTCGCTTGACTTGACAATTTTCTCACCAGCAGGTCTTTGAACCCCAGCAGACTTGTGTCTGCCGGAAAGAGAGATCCAAGGTAGGTTTTAAATCTAGGATCGAGCACGGTGGCCAAAATGTAGTGCTCTGATTTCAACAGATTGACCACCCGTGAATCCTTGTTAAGCGAATTAAGGGCTCCATCCACAAGTCCCACATGCCTAGCGGAATCGCTCCCTTTTAGCTCCTCCTTCAATGCCTCCAGTTTCTTCTGCAAAAGCCTGATGAGGGGAATGACCTGACTCAGGCTGGCAGTGTCTGAACTGACTTCACGTGTGGCAAGTACAAAAGGTTGCAGAACCTTGCACAACGTTGAAATCATTCTCCACTGCGCTTGAGACAGGTACATTCCACCTCCTATATCGTGCTCAATTGTATAGGCTTGAATGGCCTTTTGCTGCTCCTCCAACCTCTGAAGCATATAGAGGGTTGAATTCCACCTCGTTACCACTTCTTGCTTCAGATGATGGCAGGGCAGGTTCAGGCGTTTTTGGTGGTGCTCCAGTCTTCTGTACGTGGTGCCTGTACGCCGAAAGTGTCCCGCAATTCTTCTGGCCACCGACAGCATCTCTTGCACGCCCCTGTCGTTTTTAAAAAAATTCTGCACCACCAAATTCAAGGTATGTGCAAAACATGGGACGTGCTGGAATTTGCCCATATTTAATGCACACACAATATTGCTGGCGTTGTCCGATGCCACAAATCCACAGGAGAGTCCAATTGGGGTAAGCCATTCCGCGATGATCTTCCTCAGTTGCCGTAAGAGGTTTTCAGCTGTGTGCGTATTCTGGAAACCGGTGATACAAAGCGTAGCCTGCCTAGGAAAGAGTTGGCGTTTGCGAGATGTTGCTACTGGTGCCGCCACTGCTGTTCTTGCGGCGGGAGTCCATACATCTACCCAGTGGGCTGTCATTCTCGGTATCGCCTGCCTAGAGAAGTGGAACCTAGATGGTATTTGGTAATGGGGGCACACTACCTCAAGAAATTGTCTAGTTCCCTGTGAACTAACGGCGGATACCGGACGCACGTCTAACACCAACATAGTTGTCAAGGCCTCAGTTATCCGTTTTGCAACAGGATGACTGCTGTGATATTTCATCTTCCTCGCAAAGGACTGTTGGACAGTCAATTGCTTGGTGGAAGTAGTAAAAGTGGGCTTACGACTTCCCCTCTGGGATGACCATCGACTCCCAGCAGCAACAACAGCAGCGCCAGCAGCAGTAGGCGTTACACGCAAGGATGCATCGGAGGAATCCCAGGCAGGAGAGGACTCGTCAGAATTGCCAGTGACATGGCCTGCAGGACTATTGGCATTCCTGGGGAAGGAGGAAATTGACACTGAGGGAGTTGGTGGGGTGGTTTGCGTGAGCTTGGTTACAAGAGGAAGGGATTTACTGGTCAGTGGACTGCTTCCGCTGTCGCCCAAAGTTTTTGAACTTGTCACTGACTTATTATGAATGCGCTGCAGGTGACGTATAAGGGAGGATGTTCCGAGGTGGTTAACGTCCTTACCCCTACTTATTACAGCTTGACAAAGGCAACACACGGCTTGACAAATGTGGTCCGCATTTCTGGTGAAATACTTCCACACCGAAGAGCTGATTTTTTTGGTATTTTCACCAGGCATGTCAACGGCCCTATTCCTCCTACGGACAACAGGTGTCTCCCCGGGTGCCTGACTTAAACAAACCACATCACCATCAGAATCCTCCTTGTCAATTTCCTCCCCAGCGCCAGCAACACCCATATCCTCCTCATCCTGGTGTACTTCAACACTGACATCTTCAATCTGACTATCAGGAACTGGACTGCGGGTGCTCCTTCCAGCACTTGCAGGGGGCGTGCAAATGGTGGAAGGCGCATGCTCTTCACGTCCAGTGTTGGGAAGGTCAGGCATCGCAACCGACACAATTGGACTCTCCTTGTGGATTTGGGATTTGGAAGAACGCACAGTTCTTTGCGGTGCTTTTGCCAGCTTGAGTCTTTTCATTTTTCTAGCGAGAGGCTGAGTGCTTCCATCCTCATGTGAAGCTGAACCACTAGCCATGAACATAGGCCAGGGCCTCAGCCGTTCCTTGCCACTTCGTGTGGTAAATGGCATATTGGCAAGTTTACGCTTCTCCTCCGACAATTTTATTTTAGATTTTGGAGTCCTTTTTTTACTGATATTTGGTGTTTTGGATTTTACATGCTCTGTACTATGACATTGGGCATCGGCCTTGGCAGACGACGTTGCTGGCATTTCATCGTCTCGGCCATGACTAGTGGCAGCAGCTTCAGCACAAGGTGGAAGTGGATCTTGATCTTTCTCTAATTTTGGAACCTCAACATTTTTGTTCTCCATATTTTAATAGGCACAACTAAAAGGCACCTCAGGTAAACAATGGAGATGGATGGATACTAGTATACTTATGGATGGACCAGCGACTGCCGACACAGAGGTAGCTACAGCCGTGGACTACCGTACTGTGTCTGCTGCTAATATAGACTGGATGATAATGAGATGAAATTAATATATATATATATATATATATAATATCACTAGTACTGCAGCCGGACAGGTATATATATTTATTATGTAATGACTGATGACGGACCTGCTGGACACTGTCAGCTCAGCAGCACCGCAGACTGCTACAGTAAGCTACTATAGTAGTATGTATCAAGAAGAAAGAGAAAAAAAAAAACCACGGGTAGGTGGTATACAATTATGGATGGGCCAGCGACTGCCGACACAGAGGTAGCTACAGCCGTGGACTACCGTACTGTGTCTGCTGCTAATATAGACTGGATGATAATGAGATGAAATCAATATATATTATATCACACTAGTACTGCAGCCGGACAGGTAGATATATTTATTATGTAATGACTGATGACGGACCTGCTGGACACTGTCAGCTCAGCAGCACCGCAGACTGCTACAGTAAGCTACTATAGTAGTATGTATAAAGAAGAAAGAAAAAAAAAAATCACGGGTAGGTGGTATACAATTATGGATGGACGAGCGACTGCCGACACAGAGGTAGCTACAGCCGTGGACTACCGTACTGTGTCTGCTGCTAATATAGACTGGATGATAATGAGATGAAATCAATATATATTATATCACACTAGTACTGCAGCTGGACAGGTAGATATATTTATTATGTAATGACTGATGACGGACCTGCTGGACACTGTCAGCTCAGCAGCACCGCAGACTGCTACAGTAAGCTACTATAGTAGTATGTATAAAGAAGAAAGAAAAAAAAACCACGGGTAGGTGGTATACAATTATGGATGGACGAGCGACTGCCGACACAGAGGTAGCTACAGCCGTGGACTACCGTACTGTGTCTGCTGCTAATATAGACTGGATGATAATGAGATGAAATAAATATATATTATATCACACTAGTACTGCAGCCGGACAGGTAGATATATTTATTATGTAATGACTGATGACGGACCTGCTGGACACTGTCAGCTCAGCAGCACCGCAGACTGCTACAGTAAGCTACTATAGTAGTATGTATAAAGAAGAAAGGAAAAAAAAAAACCACGGGTAGGTGGTATACAATTATGGATGGACGAGCGACTGCCGACACAGAGGTAGCTACAGCCGTGGACTACCGTACTGTGTCTGCTGCTAATATAGACTGGATGATAATGAGATGAAATCAATATATATTATATTACACTAGTACTGCAGCCGGACAGGTAGATATATTTATTATGTAATGACTGATGACGGACCTGCTGGACACTGTCAGCTCAGCAGCACCGCAGACTGCTACAGTAAGCTACTATAGTAGTATGTATAAAGAAGAAAGAAAAAGAAAAAAACACGGGTAGGTGGTATACAATTATGGATGGACGAGCGACTGCCGACACAGAGGTAGCTACAGCCGTGGACTACCGTACTGTGTCTGCTGCTAATATAGACTGGATGATAATGAGATGAAATCAATATATATTATATCACACTAGTACTGCAGCCGGACAGGTAGATATATTTATTATGTAATGACTGATGACGGACCTGCTGGACACTGTCAGCTCAGCAGCACCGCAGACTGCTACAGTAAGCTACTATAGTAGTATGTATAAAGAAGAAAGGAAAAAAAAAACCACGGGTAGGTGGTATACAATTATGGATGGACGAGCGACTGCCGACACAGAGGTAGCTACAGCCGTGGACTACCGTACTGTGTCTGCTGCTAATATAGACTGGATGATAATGAGATGAAATCAATATATATTATATTACACTAGTACTGCAGCCGGACAGGTAGATATATTTATTATGTAATGACTGATGACGGACCTGCTGGACACTGTCAGCTCAGCAGCACCGCAGACTGCTACAGTAAGCTACTATAGTAGTATGTATAAAGAAGAAAGAAAAAAAAAAAACCACGGGTAGGTGGTATACAATTATGGATGGACGAGCGACTGCCGACACAGAGGTAGCTACAGCCGTGGACTACCGTACTGTGTCTGCTGCTAATATAGACTGGATGATAATGAGATGAAATCAGTATATATTATATCACACTAGTACTGCAGCCGGACAGGTAGATATATTTATTATGTAATGACTGATGACGGACCTGCTGGACACTGTCAGCTCAGCAGCACCGCAGACTGCTACAGTAAGCTACTATAGTAGTATGTATAAAGAAGAAAGGAAAAAAAAAACCACGGGTAGGTGGTATACAATTATGGATGGACGAGCAACTGCCGACACAGAGGTAGCTACAGCCGTGGACTACCGTACTGTGTCTGCTGCTAATATAGACTGGATGATAATGAGATGAAATCAATATATATTATATCACACTAGTACTGCAGCCGGACAGGTAGATATATTTATTATGTAATGACTGATGACGGACCTGCTGGACACTGTCAGCTCAGCAGCACCGCAGACTGCTACAGTAAGCTACTATAGTAGTATGTATAAAGAAGAAATAAAAAAAAAAAAACACGGGTAGGTGGTATACAATATTATATATATATTATATACAATTTTATATATATATATATATATATATATATATATATATATTAAACTGGTGGTGATTATTAAACTGGTGGTCAGGTCACTGGTCACACTATCAGCAACTTGCAAGTAGTACTCCTAAGCAGACAATCACAATATATATTATACTGGTGGTCAGTGTGGTCACAATGGCAGTGTGGCACTCTGGCAGCAAAAGTGTGCACTGTACGTTATATGTACTCCTGAGTCCTGCTCTCAGACTCTAACTGCTCCCCACTGTCAGTGTCTCCCCCACAAGTCAGATAATACAGTCACACTATCTATCACTTCAGCAAGTAACTAGTCTAGTACTCCTCCTAATGCTCCCCAAAATTACTACTGTGTCTCTCTCTACTGTCTCACTCTCTTCTCTATAAACGGAGAGGACGCCAGCCACGTCCTCTCCCTATGAATCTCAATGCACGTGTGAAAATGGCGGCTACGCGCGGCTCCTTATATAGAATCCGAGTCTCGCGATAGAATCCGAGCTTCGCGAGAATCCGACAGCGGGATGATGACGTTCGGGCGCGCTCGGGTTAACCGAGCAAGGCGGGAAGATCCGAGTTGCTCGGACCCGTGTAAAAAAAAATGAAGTTCGGGCGGGTTCGGATTCCGAGGAACCGAACCCGCTCATCTCTAGTTTTGTGTTTTGGTTTTGGATTCGGTCCGCGGCCGTGTTTTGGATTCGGACGCATTTTTGGCAAAACTTCCCTGAAATTTTTTTGGCCGGATTCGGGTGTATTTTGGATTCGGGTGTTTTTTTTACAAAAAACCCTCAAAAACAGCTTAAATCATAGAATTTGGGGGTCATTTTGATCCCATAGTATTATTAACCTCAATAACCATAATTTCCACTCATTTTCAGTCTATTCTGAACAACTCACACCTCACAATATAATTTTTAATCCTAAAATTTGCACCTAGGTCGCTGGATGACTAAGCTAAGCAACCCAAGTGGCCGACACAAACACCTGGCCCATCTAGGAGTGGCACTGCAGTGTCAGGCAGGATGGCACTTCAAAAAATAGTCCCCAAACAGCACATGATGCAAAGAAAAAAAGAGGTGCCCCAAGGTCGCTGGATGGCTAAGCTAAGCGACACAAGTGGCCGACACAAACACCTGGCCCATCTAGGAGTGGCACTGCAGTGGCGGGCAGGATGGCTCTTCAAAAAAATAGTCCCCAAACAGCACATGATGCAAAGAAAAATGAAAGAAAAAAGAGGTGCAAGATGGAATTGTCCTTGGGCCCTCCCACCCACCCTTATGTTGTATAAACAGGACATGCACACTTTAACAAACCCATCATTTCAGCGACAGGGTCTGCCACACAACTGTGACTGAAATGACTGGTTAGTTTGGGCCCCCACCAAAAAAGAAGCAATCAATCTCTCCTTGCACAAACTGGCTCTACAGAAGCAAGATGTCCACCTCCTCCTCATCGTCCGATTACTCACCCCTTTCACTGTGTACATCCCCCTCCTCACAGATTATTAATTCGTCCCCACTGGAATCCACCGTCTCAGGTCCCTGTGTACTTTCTGGAGACAATTGCTGGTGAATGTCTCCACGGAGGAATTGATTATAATTTATTTTGATGAACATCATCTTCTCCACATTTTCTGGAAGTAACCTCGTACGCCGATTGCTGACAAGGTGAGCGACTGCACTAAACACTCTTTCGGAGTACTCACTGGAGGGTGGGCAACTTAGGTAAAATAAAGCAAGTTTCTGCAAGGGCCTCCAAATTGCCTCTTTTTCCTGCCAGTATACGTACGGACTGTTTGACGTGCCTACTTGGATGCGGTCACTCATATAAACCTCCACCATTCTTTCAATGGTGAGAGAATCATATGCAGTGACAGTAGACGACATGTCAGTAATCGTTGGCAGGTCCTTCAGTCCGGACCAGATGTCAGCACTCGCTCCAGACTGCCCTGCATCACCGCCAGCGGGTGGGCTCGGAATTCTTAGCCTTTTCCTCGCACCCCCAGTTGCGGGAGAATGTGAAGGAGGAGCTGTTGACGGGTCACGTTCCGCTTGACTTGACAATTTTCTCACCAGCAGGTCTTTGAACCTCTGCAGACTTGTGTCTACCGGAAAGGGAGATACAACGTAGGTTTTAAATCTAGGATCGAGCACGGTGGCCAAAATGTAGTGCTCTGATTTCAACAGATTGACCACCCGTGAATCCTGGTTAAGCGAATTAAGGGCTCCATCCACAAGTCCCACATGCCTAGCGGAATCGCTCTGTTTTAGCTCCTCCTTCAATGTCTCCAGCTTCTTCTGCAAAAGCCTGATGAGGGGAATGACCTGACTCAGGTTGGCAGTGTCTGAACTGACTTCACATGTGGCAAGTTCAAAGGGTTGCAGAACCTTGCACAACGTTGAAATCATTCTCCACTGCACTTGAGTCAGGTGCATTCCCCCTCCTTTGCCTATATCGTAGGCAGATGTATAGGCTTGAATGGCCTTTTGCTGCTCCTCCATCCTCTGAAGCATATAGAGGGTTGAATTCCACCACGTTACCACCTCTTTCTTCAGATGATGGCAGGGCAGGTTCAGGAGTGTTTGCTGGTGCTCCAGTCTTCGGTACGTGGTGGCTGAATGCCGAAAGTGGCCCGCAATTCTTCGGGCCACCGACAGCATCTCTTCCACACCCCTGTCGTTTTTTAAATAATTCTGCACCACCAAATTCAATGTATGTGCAAAACATGGGACGTGCTGGAATTTGCCCAGATGTAATGCACGCACAATATTGCTGGCGTTGTCCGATGTCACAAATCCCCAGGAGAGTCCATTTGGGGTAAGCCATTCTGCGATGATGTACCTCAGTTTCCGTAAGAGGTTGTCAGCTGTGTGCCTCTTCTGGAAAGCGGTGATACAAAGCATAGCCTGCCTAGGAACGAGTTGGCGTTTGCGAGATGCTGCTACTTGTGCCGCCGCTGCTATTCTTGCTGCGACAGGCAATACATCTTCCCAGTGGGCTGTCACAGTCATATAGTCTGAGTTTGCCCTGCTCCACTTGTCCACATGTCCGTGGTTGAGTGGACATTGGGTACAACTGCATTTTTTAGGACACTGGTGACTCTTTTTCTGAGGTCTGTGTACATTTTCGGTATCGCCTGCCTAAAGAAATGGAACCTAGATGGTATTTGGTACCGGGGACACAGTATCTCAATCAAGTCTGTAGTTGCCTGTGAATTAACGGTGGACACCTGTTGTCCGCATTTGTGTTAAAATAATTCCACACCGAAGAGGTGATTTTTTTTTGTAATTTGACCAGGCATGTCAATGGCCATATTCGTCCCACGGACAACAGGTGTCTCCCCGGGTGCCTGACTTAAACAAACCACCTCACCATCAGAAGCCTCCTTGTCAATTTCCTCCTCAGCGCCAGCAACACCCATATCCTCATCCTGGTGTACTTCAACAGTGACATCTTCAATTTGACTATCAGAAACTGGACTGCGGGTGCTCCTTCCAGCACTTGCAGGGGGCGTGCAAATGGTGGAAGGCGCCACCTCTTCCCGTCCAGTGTTGGGAAGGTCAGGCATCACAGCCGACACAATTGGACTCTCCTTGGGGATTTGTGATTTAGAAGAACGCACAGTTCTTTGCTGTGCTTTTGCCAGCTTAAGTCTTTTCATTTTTCTAGCGAGAGGATGAGTGCTTCCATCCTCATGTGAAGCTGAACCACTAGCCATGAACATAGGCCAGGGCCTCAGCCGTTCCTTGCCACTCCGTGTCGTAAATGGCATATTGGCAAGTTTACGCTTCTCCTCAGTCGCTTTTAATTTTGATTTTTGGGTCATTTTGCTGAACTTTTGTGTTTTGGATTTTACATGCTCTCTACTATGACATTGGGCATCGGCCTTGGCAGACGACGTTGATGGCATTTCATCGTCTCGGCCATGACTAGTGGCAGCAGCTTCAGTACGAGGTGGAAGTGGATCTAGATCTTTCCCTATTTTACCCTCCACATTTTTGTTCTCCATTTTTTAATATGTGGAATTATATGCCAGTATCAATAGCAATGGCCTACTACTATATATACTGCGCACAACTGAAATGCACCACAGGTATGGATGGATAGTATACTTGACGACACAGAGGTAGGTAGAGCAGTGGCCTACTGTACTGTACTGCTATATATTATATACTGGTGGTCAGCAAACTGTGCAAAACTGAAATGCACCACAGGTATGGATGGATAGTATACTTGACGACACAGAGGTAGGTAGAGCAGTGGCCTACTGTACCGTAATGCTATATATTATATACTGGTGGTCAGCAAACTGTGCAAAACTTAAATGCACCACAGGTATGGATGGATAGTATACTTGACGACACAGAGGTAGGTAGAGCAGTGGCCTACTGTACCGTACTGCTATATATTATATACTGGTGGTCAGCAAACTGTGCAAAACTAAAATGCACCACAGGTATGGATGGATAGTATACTTGACGACACAGAGGTAGGTAGAGCAGTGGCCTACTGTACCGTACTGCTATATATTATATACTGGTGGTCAGCAAACTGTGCAAAACTGAAATGCACCACAGGTATGGATGGATAGTATACTTGACGACACAGAGGTAGGTAGAGCAGTGGCCTTCTGTACCGTACTCCTATATATTATATACTGGTGGTCAGCAAAATTATGCACTGTACTCCTACTATATACTACAATGCAGCACAGATATGGAGCGTTTTTCAGGCAGAGAATGTATAATACTGGTGGTCACTGGTCAGCAAAACTCTGCACTGTACTCCTCCTATATAATACTGCTGGTCCCCAGTCCCAACAATAAAGCAGAGAAGAGAAGTAATAATGCCACTGTATAGGTCATTGGTGCGGCCTCATCTGGAATACTGTGTCCAGTTCTGGAGACCATATCTCCAGAAGGATATAAATACATTAGAGAGTGTACAAAGAAGGGCAACTAAAATGGTGCATGGCCTACATCACAAAACTTACCCGGAAAGGCTAAAAGATCTTAACATGTATAGTATGGAGGAGAGAAGGGAAAGGGGAGACATGATATAAACTTTTAAATATACCAAATAGAGATGAGCCCCTGAAATTTTTCGGGTTTTGTGTTTTGGTTTTGGGTTCGGTTCCGCGGCCGTGTTTTGGGTTCGAACGCGTTTTGGCAAAACCTCACCGAATTTTTTTTGTCGGATTCGGGTGTGTTTTGGATTCGGGTGTTTTTTTCAAAAAACACTAAAAAACAGCTTAAATCATAGAATTTGGGGGTCATTTTGATCCCAAAGTATTATTAACCTCAAAAACCATAATTTACACTCATTTTCAGTCTATTCTGAATACCTCACACCTCACAATATTATTTTTAGTCCTAAAATTTGCACCGAGGTCGCTGTGTGAGTAAGATAAGCGACCCTAGTGGCCGACACAAACACCGGGCCCATCTAGGAGTGGCACTGCAGTGTCACGCAGGATGTCCCTTCCAAAAAACCCTCCCCAAACAGCACATGACGCAAAGAAAAAAAGAGGCGCAATGAGGTAGCTGTGTGAGTAAGATTAGCGACCCTAGTGGCCGACACAAACACCGGGCCCATCTAGGAGTGGCACTGCAGTGTCACGCAGGATGTCCCTTCCAAAAAACCCTCCCCAATCAGCACATGATGCAAAGAAAAAGAAAAGAAAAAAGAGGTGCAAGATGGAATTGTCCTTGGGCCCTCCCACCCACCCTTATGTTGTATAAACAAAACAGGACATGCACACTTTAACCAACCCATCATTTCAGTGACAGGGTCTGCCACACGACTATGACTGATATGACGGGTTGGTTTGGACCCCCCCCAAAAAAGAAGCAATTAATCTCTCCTTGCACAAACTGGCTCTACAGAGGCAAGATGTCCACCTCATCTTCACCCTCCGATATATCACCGTGTACATCCCCCTCCTCACAGATTATCAATTCGTCCCCACTGGAATCCACCATCTCAGCTCCCTGTGTACTTTGTGGAGGCAATTGCTGCTGGTCAATGTCTCCGCGGAGGAATTGATTATAATTCATTTTAATGAACATCATCTTCTCCACATTTTCTGGATGTAACCTCGTACGCCGATTGCTGACAAGGTGAGCGGCGGCACTAAACACTCTTTCGGAGTACACACTTGTGGGAGGGCAACTTAGGTAGAATAAAGCCAGTTTGTGCAAGGGCCTCCAAATTGCCTCTTTTTCCTGCCAGTATAAGTACGGACTGTGTGACGTGCCTACTTGGATGCGGTCACTCATATAATCCTCCACCATTCTATCAATGTTGAGAGAATCATATGCAGTGACAGTAGACGACATGTCCGTAATCGTTGTCAGGTCCTTCAGTCCGGACCAGATGTCAGCATCAGCAGTCGCTCCAGACTGCCCTGCATCACCGCCAGCGGGTGGGCTCGGAATTCTGAGCCTTTTCCTCGCACCCCCAGTTGCGGGAGAATGTGAAGGAGGAGATGTTGACAGGTCGCGTTCCGCTTGACTTGACAATTTTGTCACCAGCAGGTCTTTCAACCCCAGCAGACCTGTGTCTGCCGGAAAGAGAGATCCAAGGTAGGCTTTAAATCTAGGATCGAGCACGGTGGCCAAAATGTAGTGCTCTGATTTCAACAGATTGACCACCCGTGAATCCTTGTTAAGCGAATTAAGGGCTGCATCCACAAGTCCCACATGCCTAGCGGAATCGCTCCCTTTTAGCTCCTTCTTCAATGCCTCCAGCTTCTTCTGCAAAAGCCTGATGAGGGGAATGACCTGACTCAGGCTGGCAGTGTCTGAACTGACTTCACGTGTGGCAAGTTCAAAGGGCATCAGAACCTTGCACAACGTTGAAATCATTCTCCACTGCACTTGAGACAGGTGCATTCCACCTACTATATCGTGCTCAATTGTATAGGCTTGAATGGCCTTTTGCTGCTCCTCCAACCTCTGAAGCATATAGAGGGTTGAATTCCACCTCGTTACCACTTCTTGCTTCAGATGATGGCAGGGCAGGTTCAGTAGTTTTTGGTGGTGCTCCAGTCTTCTGTATGTGGTGCCTGTACGCCGAAAGTGTCCCGCAATTTTTCTGGCCACCGACAGCATCTCTTGCACGCCCCTGTCGTTTTTTAAAAAATTCTGCACCACCAAATTCAAGGTATGTGCAAAACATGGGACGTGCTGGAATTTGCCCATATTTAATGCACACACAATATTGCTGGCGTTGTCCGATGCCACAAATCCACAGGAGAGTCCAATTGGGGTAAGCCATTCCGCGATGATCTTCCTCAGTTGCCGTAAGAGGTTTTCAGCTGTGTGCGTATTCTGGAAAGCGGTGATACAAAGTGTAGCCTGCCTAGGAAAGAGTTGGCGTTTGCGAGATGCTGCTACTGGTGCCGCCGCTGCTGTTCTTGCGGCGGGAGTCCATACATCAACCCAGTGGGCTGTCACAGTCATATAGTCCTGACCCTGCCCTGCTCCACTTGTCCACATGTCCGTGTTTAAGTGGACATTGGGTACAACTGCATTTTTTAGGACACTGGTGAGTCTTTTTCTGACGTCCGTGTACATTCTCGGTATCGCCTGCCTAGAGAAGTGGAACCTAGATGGTATTTGGTAACGGGGGCACACTGCCTCAATAAATTGTCTAGTTCCCTGTGAACTAACGGCGGATACCGGACGCACGTCTAACACCAACATAGTTGTCAAGGACTCAGTTATCCGCTTTGCAGTAGGATGACTGCTGTGATATTTCATCTTCCTCGCAAAGGACTGTTGAACAGTCAATTGCTTACTGGAAGTAGTACAAGTGGGCTTACGACTTCCCCTCTGGGATGACCATCGACTCCCAGCGGCAACAACAGCAGCGCCAGCAGCAGTAGGCGTTACACGCAAGGATGCATCGGAGGAATCCCAGGCAGGAGAGGACTCGTCAGAATTGCCAGTGACATGGCCTGCAGGACTATTGGCATTCCTGGGGAAGGAGGAAATTGACACTGAGGGAGTTGGTGGGGTGGTTTGCGTGAGCTTGGTTACAAGAGGGAGGGATTTACTGGTCAGTGGACTGCTTCCGCTGTCACCCAAAGTTTTTGAACTTGTCACTGACTTATTATGAATGCGCTGCAGGTGACGTATAAGGGAGGATGTTCCGAGGTGGTTAACGTCCTTACCCCTACTTATTACAGCTTGACAAAGGGAACACACGGCTTGACACCTGTTGTCCGCATTTCTGGTGAAATACCTCCACACCGAAGAGCTGATTTTTTTGGTATTTTCACCTGGCATGTCAACGGCCATATTCCTCCCACGGACAACAGGTGTCTCCCCGGGTGCCTGACTTAAACAAACCACATCACCATCAGAATCCTCCTGGTCAATTTCCTCCCCAGCGCCAGCAACACCCATATCCTCCTCATCCTGGTGTACTTCAACACTGACATCTTCAATCTGACTATCAGGAACTGGACTGCGGGTGCTCCTTCCAGCACTTGCAGGGGGCGTGCAAATGGTGGAAGGCGCATGCTCTTCACGTCCAGTGTTGGGAAGGTCAGGCATCGCAACCGACACAATTGGACTCTCCTTGTGGATTTGGGATTTCGAAGAATGCACAGTTCTTTGCTGTGCTGCTTTTGCCAGCTTGAGTCTTTTCATTTTTCTAGCGAGAGGCTGAGTGCTTCCATCCTCATGTGAAGCTGAACCACTAGCCATGAACATAGGCCAGGGCCTCAGCCGTTCCTTGCCACTCCGTGTGGTAAATGGCATATTGGCAAGTTTACGCTTCTCCTCCGACAATTTTATTTTAGGTTTTGGAGTCCTTTTTTTACTGATATTTGGTGTTTTGGATTTGACATGCTCTGTACTATGACATTGGGCATCGGCCTTGGCAGACGACGTTGCTGGCATTTCATCGTCTCGGCCATGACTAGTGGCAGCAGCTTCAGCACGAGGTGGAAGTGGATCTTGATCTTTCCCTAATTTTGGAACCTCAACATTTTTGTTCTCCATATTTTAATAGGCACAACTAAAAGGCACCTCAGGTAAACAATGGAGATGGATGGATTGGATACTAGTATACAATTATGGACGGGCTGCCGAGTGCCGACACAGAGGTAGCCACAGCCGTGAACTACCGCACTGTACTGTGTCTGCTGCTAATATATAGACTGGTTGATAAAGAGATAGTATACTCGTAACTAGTATGTATGTATAAAGAAAGAAAAAAAAACCACGGTTAGGTGGTATATACAATTATGGACGGGCTGCCGAGTGCCGACACAGAGGTAGCCACAGCCGTGAACTACCGCACTGTACTGTGTCTGCTGCTAATATATAGACTGGTTGATAAAGAGATAGTATACTCGTAACTAGTATGTATGTATAAAGAAAGAAAAAAAAACCACGGTTAGGTGGTATATACAATTATGGACGGGCTGCCGAGTGCCGACACAGAGGTAGCCACAGCCGTGAACTACCGCACTGTACTGTGTCTGCTGCTAATATATAGACTGGTTGATAAAGAGATAGTATACTCGTAACTAGTATGTATGTATAAAGAAAGAAAAAAAAACCACGGTTAGGTGGTATATACAATTATGGACGGGCTGCCGAGTGCCGACACAGAGGTAGCCACAGCCGTGAACTACCGCACTGTACTGTGTCTGCTGCTAATATATAGACTGGTTGATAAAGAGATAGTATACTCGTAACTAGTATGTATGTATAAAGAAAGAAAAAAAAACCACGGTTAGGTGGTATATACAATTATGGACGGGCTGCCGAGTGCCGACACAGAGGTAGCCACAGCCGTGAACTACCGCACTGTACTGTGTCTGCTGCTAATATATAGACTGGTTGATAAAGAGATAGTATACTCGTAACTAGTATGTATGTATAAAGAAAGAAAAAAAAACCACGGTTAGGTGGTATATACAATTATGGACGGGCTGCCGAGTGCCGACACAGAGGTAGCCACAGCCGTGAACTACCGCACTGTACTGTGTCTGCTGCTAATATATAGACTGGTTGATAAAGAGATAGTATACTCGTAACTAGTATGTATGTATAAAGAAAGAAAAAAAAACCACGGTTAGGTGGTATATACAATTATGGACGGGCTGCCGAGTGCCGACACAGAGGTAGCCACAGCCGTGAACTACCGCACTGTACTGTGTCTGCTGCTAATATAGACTGGTTGATAAAGAGATAGTATACTCGTAACTAGTATGTATGTATAAAGAAAGAAAAAAAAACCACGGTTAGGTGGTATATACAATTATGGACGGGCTGCCGAGTGCCGACACAGAGGTAGCCACAGCCGTGAACTACCGCACTGTACTGTGTCTGCTGCTAATATAGACTGGTTGATAAAGAGATAGTATACTACTAATATTATATATACTGGTGGTCAGGTCACTGGTCACTAGTCACACTGGCAGTGGCACTCCTGCAGCAAAAGTGTGCACTGTTTAATTTTAATATAATATTATGTACTCCTGGCTCCTGCTATAACCTATAACTGGCACTGCAGTAGTGCTCCCCAGTCTCCCCCACAATTATAAGCTGTGTGAGCTGAGCAGTCAGACAGATATATAATATATATAGATGATGATGCAGCACACTGGCCTGAGCCTGAGCAGTGCACACAGATATGGTATGTGACTGACTGAGTCACTGTGTGTATCGCTTTTTTCAGGCAGAGAACGGATATATTAAATAAACTGCACTGTGTGTCTGGTGGTCACTCACTATATAATATATTATGTACTCCTGGCTCCTGCTATAACCTATAACTGGCACTGCAGTAGTGCTCCCCAGTCTCCCCCACAATTATAAGCTGTGTGAGCTGAGCAGTCAGACAGATATATATAATATTATATATAGATAATAGATGATGCAGCACACTGGCCTGAGCCTGAGCAGTGCACACAGATATGGTATGTGACTGAGTCACTGTGTGCTGTGTATCGCTTTTTTCAGGCAGAGAACGGATTATAAATAAAACTGGTGGTCACTATCAGCAAAACTCTGCACTGTACTGAGTACTCCTAATGCTCCCCAAAATTAGTAAATCAAGTGTCTCTCTAATCTATTCTAAACGGAGAGGACGCCAGCCACGTCCTCTCCCTATCAATCTCAATGCACGTGTGAAAATGGCGGCGACGCGCGGCTCCTTATATAGAATCCGAGTCTCGCGATAGAATCCGAGCCTCGCGAGAATCCGACAGCGTCATGATGACGTTCGGGCGCGCTCGGGTTAACCGAGCAAGGCGGGAAGATCCGAGTCGCTCGGACCCGTGAAAAAAAACATGAAGTTCTGGCGGGTTCGGATTCAGAGAAACCGAACCCGCTCATCTCTAATACCAAAGGTTTTAACAAAGTTCAGGAGGGAAACATTCTTCAAAGGAAGAGAAGTATTAGAACTCGAGGACATACACTGAAACTGGAGGGAGGCAGGTTCAGGGGAAATTTAAGGAAAAATTACTTCACAGAAAGGGTAGTGGATAAGTGGAATAGCCTCCCATCAGAGGTGGTAGAGGCTAAGACTGTAGAGCAATTTAAACATGCTTGGGATAGGCATATAAAAATCCTTACAAAGAATTAAGGTTCAAAAAGGGTTGAGATTACCTTAAGGATAAAAAAAAGGGCAGACTAGATGGGCCAAGTGGTTCTTATCTGCCGTCAAATTCTATGTTTCTATGTTTCTAAGCTGCGCTGATACTCTGCTGTAGTAGCTGTACTGAGACTCCAGACTGACAAGTGGCTGTGCTGTATAAAGTGACTGTATATAGGGGGCACGCTGCATGCTGTTGTATGTAGCGCTGTAATCTGCTGTAAATTGTACAGGTTGGTAGTGGTATACTTTACCCTAGTGTGCTTTGTTCACGTGCATCTATAAGCTCTGTGATCCATGAAGTTCGGACAGAGCTGCAAGTTTAAAAACAGAAAAAAATAATTTTATCTCCTATATATTTGCCTTGTCTGTGCCTGGCCCTCTAACGCTGGGCGGAGTCACAGCGGTGGGCAGAGTCACAGAGCCCACCCACATGTGCAGCAAGTCTCTGTACAGAGTGTTAGGTCCTGCTGCCTGTCCGCCATCAGCAACTCGGACTCCCCGGCCGCTGCGCCAGGGGCACAACACTGCCACCGACATACACACTTACGAGGGACGGGTGGTGCAGGTGAAGCCTTTCGTAGCCCTCCCTGACCCGCGCACACAGACCCGGCGCCTCCTCCACGCACGGTGACAGGGGGGTCAGAGGGGTCCCCGGGGGTGAAGTACACAGTTTTACAGTTTTACAATTGCCGTCCGACGCCGCCGCCCGCCCCGCCTCCCCCCCCCCCCCCCACACACACACCTTAGGCTGTCACTACGTTCGGCTCGGTCGTGCCGCTGCCCTTCCCACCAGAACTGCCGCAGATGCAGTGGCTCATGCAGCACTGAGCCAGCGCTGCGGTATGCACACCTCTGCCCCAGCCTCCCGCTGGCGCCGAACACAAGGAGAGTGTCAATGTCGTCAGAAGGGGGGACACCAAAGTGCCAGCTGTACCAGTGAGGCCACGCCCCCTTTTAAATTTAGCCATGCCCCCTTTTCGGCCGCCGCGCTGCACGGGGGGGAGGCATATATAAACGCATGTGTATGTGTGTTGAGGAGGGGTGCTAGGGTGCTTTGGAGGGGAGGGTGGGGGGGGCCCAAGCTGTCACTGTACAGGGCCCCAAGTATTCAGTTGCCGCCCGTTCGCACGCCACATTCCAACGCTGCCTCCCTCCATCCCCAGACGCTCTAACTCCACAACACACGGCCGGCCCGACAGCCCACAGACGGGGGATGAAACGGACAGAGTGCGTGATACTGTGGGGGGAGATATCTCTGGACGCAGCACCAATTTCACAGGTGAGAGAGCACCGCTGTGAGTGTCGGGGGCAAACTGGGAGCCAGGAGAGAGCTCTGCCACCCCGGTCTCACCCTTCTGGTGTCCACCCCCTCCACAACTTAACATGCTCTCTTCGTCAGCTTCCTCTCTGGGGACTCCCCTCCCTACCACCCCACGTCTCTGTATCCCCTCCCTACCGCCCCGCGTCTCTCTGTCCCCTCCCTACCGCCCTGCATCTCTGTATTCCCGACCCACGTCTCTATATCCCCTCCCTACCGCCCCGCGTCTCTCTGTCCCCTCCCTACCGCCCTGTGTCTCTGAATTCCTTCCCTACCGCCCTGCGTCTCTGCATTCCCGCCTGCGTCTCTGTATCCCCTCCCTACCGCCCTGCGTCTCTGTATTCCCGCCTGCGTCTCTGTATCCCCTCCCTACCGCCCTGCATCTCTGTATTCCCGCCCGCGTCTCTGTATCCCCTCCCTACCCCCCCGCGTCTCTCTGTCCCCTCCCTACCGCCCTGCGTCTCTGTATTCCCGCCTGCGTCTCTGTATCCCCTCCCTACCGCCCTGCATCTCTGTATTCCCGCCCGCGTCTCTGTATCCCCTCCCTACCGCCCCGCGTCTCTCTGTCCCCTCCCTACCGCCCTGCGTCTCTGTATTCCCGCCTGCGTCTCTGTATCCCCTCCCGACCGCCTTGCGTCTCTCTGTCTGCTCCCTACCGGCCTGCGTCTCTGTATCCCCTCCCTACCGCCCTGCTTCTCTGTATTCCCGCCCCGCGTCTCTGTATCCCCTCCCTACCGCCCCGCCTCTCTCTGTCCCTTACCTGCCGCCCCACGTCTCTCTATCCCCTCCCTACCACCCTGCGTCTCTGTATTCCCGCCCGCGTCTCTGTATCCCCTCCCTACCGCCCCGCGTCTCTCTGTCCCTTCCCTGCCGCCCAACGTCTCTGTATCCCCTCCCTACAGCCCTGCGCCTCTGTATTATCGCCCTGCGTCTCTGTATCCCCTCCCTACCACCCTGCGTCTCTATATCCCCTCCCTACCGCTCTGTGTCTCTGTATCCACTCCCTACTGCCCTGTGTCTCTGTATCCACTCCCTACCGCCCTGCGTCTCTGTATCCCCTCCCTACCGCCCTGCGTCTCTGTATTCCCGCCCTAGGTCTCTGTATCCCCTCCCTACCACCCTGTGTCTCTGCATCCCCTCCCTACCGCCCTGCGTCTCTGTATTCCCGCCGTGCATCTCTGTATTCCCGCCCTGCGTCTCTGTATTCCCGCCCTGCGTCTCTGCATTCCCGCCCTGCGTCTCTGTATCCCCTCCCTACCGCCCTGCGTCTCTGTATTCCCGCCCTGCGTCTCTGCATTCCCGCCCTGCGTCTCTGCATTACCACCCTGCGTCTCTGTATCCCCTCCCTACCACCCTGCGTCTCTGTATCCCCTCCCTACCGCCCTGCGTCTCTGTATCCCCTCCCTACCGCCCTGCATCTCTGTATCCCCTCCCTACCGCCCTGTGTCTCTGTATCCACTCCCTACCGCCCTGTGTCTCTGTATCCCCTCCCTGCCGCCCCACATCTCTGTATCCCCTCCCTACCGCCCTGCGTCTCTGTATTACCTCCCTGCATCTCTGTATCCCCTCCCTACCACCCTGTGTCTCTGTATCCACTCCCTACTGCCCTGTGTCTCTGTATCCACTCCCTACCGCCCTGAGTCTCTGTATCCCCTTCCTACTGCCCTGCGTCTCTGTATCCCCTCCCTACCACCCTGTGTCTCTGCATCCCCTCCCTACTGCCCTGCTTCTCTGTATTCCCGCCCTGCGTCTCTGTATTCCCGCCCTGCGTCTCTGCATTCCCGCCCTGCGTCCCTGTATCCCC
Source organism: Pseudophryne corroboree (assembly GCF_028390025.1). NCBI lineage: Eukaryota > Metazoa > Chordata > Amphibia > Anura > Myobatrachidae > Pseudophryne > Pseudophryne corroboree. The sequence goes on along the minus strand of NC_086453.1, from coordinate 213,316,313 downwards.
TCCCTACCGCCCTGCGTCTCTGTATTCCCGCCCTGCGTCTCTGTATTCCCGCCCTGCGTCTCTGCATTACCACCCTGCGTCTCTGTATCCCCTCCCTACCACCCTGCGTCTCTTTATCCCCTCCCTACCGCCCTGCGTCTCTCTATCCGCTCCCTACCGCCCTGCGTCTCTCTATCCCCTCCCTACCGCCCTGCGTCTCTGTATTCCCGCCCTGCGTCTCTGTATCCCCTCCCTACCGCCCTGCGTCTCTGTATCCCCTCCCTACCAATCCGCGTCTCTCTGTCCCCTCCCTACCGCCCTGCGTCTCTGTATCCCCTCCCTACCGCCCTGCGTCTCTGTATCCCCTCCCTACCACTCTGCGTCTCTGTATCCCCTCCCTACCGCCCCGCGTCTCTGTATGCCCTCCCTACCGCCCCATATCACAGTATTCCCTCCCTTCCGCCCTGCGTCTCTGTATCCCCTCCCTACCGCCCTGCGTCTCTGTATCCCCTCCCAACCGCCCAGCGTCTCTGTATCCCCTCCCTACCGCCTGCCTCTCTCTGTCCCCTCCCTAACGCCCCGCCTCTCTCTGTCCCCTCCTTACCGCCCGCCTCTCTCTGTCCCCTCCCTACCACCCAGCGTCTCTGTATCCCCTCCCTACCGCCCCTCTGTATCCCCTCCCTACCGCCCAGCGTCTCTGTATCCCATCCCTACCGCCCCACGTCTCTGTGTCCCCTCCTTATCCCCCTGTGCCCATACAGGGTCCATACCACCGGCTTCTGGATACCCCCCTGACAAACCCTCACCAGGAGGACAGGAGCCGTAACTCCCTGTGGTGCCCCCCGTAGTTACCGGTATATCGGTGATGCTCCACTCTGCCGCCTCCTCCCTATCCCTCACACAGCAAGCGCATGACCGCGCTGCCCTAGGCCATTGGCCCTGGGAGCAGCGCCAGGCTCCGCACCCTCCTCCTACTGCACCTGAGGGGGCGCGCACATAGCAGAGGGAACTGGTGCACCTGTGGCCGCGTGGAGGGCTCGCGTGCGCAACATGTCCGCATCACTACACCTGAAGGATGGTACGGTGTAGAGAGAGGACACAACTGCCCCTTTTCCGCATTGTAGCAGCACTCCTCTGTGTCTGATGACACCATATACCTCTTCATGCGGGTATGTCTATATCACATACATCCTTATCCGTGTCCTATATATTGTTACACATACAATCACATAGTTATAGGTCCCGCACCCCCCCACCTGCATCCACCCCCCCTCCACCCGCAGCATCTACAGACTCCCTGCCTCATCATCGTGCCCTGCAGCCACTCTTCACGCCATCGCAAGGGACTACTCCCCCCTCACCATCGGACGCCCTTTCGTCGCGCAATATTTAACCACTAACAAACCTAGGAAGGCAGGTAATACTCCATATAATACAAATATTGAACCCCAGCAAAGCGGCCTGGGGTTAAGGGGCATAGCCCCTTTCGACGGGCGCGATGAAGCACCTAGTATATATATATATATATATATACATACATACAGTAGTCGAAGTAGAAATTTTGAAGTGGGGGTATGCAAAAGTCAAGGATGATGTGATCACCCAAAAAAGGGGGCATGGTCACCCAAAAGGGGGCGTGTCCCGTGTAGTAGAACCCCTTATACTATCTAGTACTGTGTTAGGGTCTCCTGCCCTGTGCTGCCACGTCGTCATGGCAACCGGGAGACAAGTGCTAGCGGAGTAACCTGAGCGCAGCTGATACTCCGGTTCGGGTCTTTTGCTGTGCAGTGGTTACAGGCTCTGTGCACGGCAGGGGATCCGGTGCTGGTTTTTGTGCTCACAGTCTGTGAGGTCTGAGTGGGGCGTGGACAGCACCTGCTTTATAAGGCCTCTTCTCAGGTTAAGCAGATGCTGCTGAATCTTTGTTGGTTAGTCAGTTCCTGAAAGTTAGCCAGTACTGTGTAGCTTTGTATTTGTTGTTGCTTACTGCAAATAGGCCTGGGGATTTGGTACTACACTCTGCCAATCCAGACCTAGCAGTAAGACTGGAGTCAGTCGTTTAACCTGCTGGGGTTCTTTTGCTACTCTGTGAACTTAGCAGGTTTGCGGCTGTATTCTCAGACTGCCTGCCTAAATCCTGTCTCACTGTGCAAGGTGTTCAGGTATTCAGTTTAGTGGCAGTAAGCTGAACCTGTGCACTGCAAGTGATGATTAGGATTGTGGAGACTCTCCTTGTGTCTATCATTCCATCTCTGACCAAGGAGTTTACTGCCACACCCGTTGGTAACCCTTTAGGGTTTTGCTGTTGCCCTTAGCAACAGCATTTCGGGTTCTCTACGTATTAAAACACAACATCTTGCTTTTTTCATCTGAGCATTCCTAATAATAGGGAGACACCCAGTTTCTTAGCCTCTGGGCTTCTCTGTTCACTTTGTGTTTATTTTGTTACCCTATCACCTTCTGTGTACGTAATGTCATATTCCCCAGTCTGTCTGTGAGTTCATTTGTTTTGCATCCCTATCCGTTCAGACACCAGTACATTCCTGCAGGCACTGGTGTGCATAACAGTTCAGACACCAGTACATTCCTGCAGGCACTGGTGTGCATAACATACTGGTGCCCCTTTCACTTTACAGCACACGGTACGAGCTGAAATTCACATTATACCACACGGTACGAGCCGAAATTCACATTGTAGCACACTGAATGAGCCAAAATTCACATTGTAGCACACTGAATGAGCCGAAATTCACCTTGTAGCACACTGAATGAGCTGAAATTCACATTGTAGCACACTGAATAAGCCGAAATTCACATTGTAGCACACTGAATGAGTCGAAATTCACCTTGTAGCACACTGAATGAGCCGAAATTCACATTGTAGCACACTGAATGAGCCGAAATTCACATTATAGCACACTGAATGAGCTGAAATTGTGACAGCAGGGACAGCCAGAGTGACAACAAGGAGGGAGAGAGTGACGACAGGGAGAGAGAGAGAGTGACGACAGGGAGAGAGAGAGTGATGACAGGGAGAGAGAGAGAGAGTGACGAGAGGGAGAGAGAGTGATGACAGGGAGAGAGAGAGTGAAGACAGGAGAGAGAGTGATGACAGGGAGAGAGAGAGTTACGACAGGGAGAGAGAGAGAGTGACGACAGGGAGAGAGAGAGTGACGACAGGGAGAGAGTGACGACAGGGAGAGAGAAAGAGAGTGACAACAGGAAGAGTGAGAGAGTGACGACAGGGAGAGAGAGAGAGAGAGAGAGAGAGACGACAGGGAGAGAGAGAGTGATGACAGGGAGAGAGAGAGTGACGACAGGGAGAGAGAATGACGACAGGGAGAGAGAGAGTGACGACAGGGAGAGAGAGAGTGACGACAGGGAGAGAGAGAGAGACGACAGGGAAAGAGAGAGACGACAGGGAGAGAGATGACAGGGAGAGGCGACAGGGAGAGAGAGAGACGACAGGGAGAGAGACGACAGGGAGAGAGATGACAGTGATGACAGGGAGAGAGACGACAGTGACGACAGGGTGAGAGACGATAGTGACGACAGGGAGAGAGACGACAATGACGACAGGGAGAGAGAGGACAGTGATGACAGGGAGAGAGAAGACAGTGACGACAGTGACGACCGGGAGAGTGACGACAGTGACAACAGGGAGAGTGACGACAGTGACAACAGGGAGAGTGACAACAGTGACGACAGGGAGAGTGACAACAGTGACAGCAGGGAGAGAGGTGACAGCAGGGGAACATTACTTCATTTGTTGCTGACAGCGGTGAGCGGTGGCTGCTGGCGACGTCGGGTGGCTAGTGGCAGGCCGCGGGCACCAGGCAGCTGGTGGCGGGCGGCTAAGGAGCGGCGGTGGCGGGCGGCTGGTGAGCGGCATGCGCGGGCTGCTGGCGGCGGTGAGCTACTACAGTGCTCTACACAGTCGCTGCGCAGGGGCGGGGAGCACCATGTGCAGCAGGATGGCCACTTCCCTCGCCTCCTGCTGCACTTTCATGGGCACATTTCCGGGTCAGTGAAAGAAGTGACGGTATACCATACCGTCGTATACTGCCCCACTTCGACCACTGTATATATATATATATATATGTGCAAAAAGAAGCTGGCAGCGCCACAGATACAGTATCTAAGGTTTATAAACAACAGTAGAGGAAAAAATATATATATGTTCTGTAGTAAATAGCAGAACAACACCTGATGGACACTCCCTTATGCAGTTTAGGGCGTCAGCTCAGGCACCTCAAAAAATTGTAAGCACTGGTATATATGCCTACTGGTTTCTAAAAATGGTGGGGGGGGGGATGAGGTATTTCAAGCGACCAAGGTGTCTAATCAATGATGAAGAAAAACAGGTACTATAAAATAGTAGAATTTAATATTAGGAGTACAAAGCACTAAAAAAGAGTAACATGCAAAAAAAATGGAATTAAAATGTAGCTAAGTCGGTACAAAAAAGAAGTAAAAAGGGAAGGGGGTTTAGGCTAAAAAATATCAAGGGCACACGTATCAGAATTCATAAGAATACATAAAAAACACTAAAAAAAAAATTTTTTTTAAATACAAAATGCATAGGATAAAACACAGGAAAAGGTGAGGAGAGGTAGCTTATCTTTTAAGAGTATGAGATGAAATCAGAATGTCACCCAACGCGTTTCGTCCCTCATGGACTTCATCAAAGGGTAATGTAATGCTAGAGACAGAACATATTTATACCTTAAGACTATGGGAAGTGCTGCTGACATCACTTCCTGTTGGATTAATTGGTAAACACAGACCTATAGTAAAAATGCGAATCTGTGCGGGTACATGTGAAGGGAATATAATGGAGAATATTGCTAGTATGTTTTCTAGTTAAAACGAGACATAATTTAGGTTTAAAACATCAAAAAACGGGTGTATCCGTCCACTTCCGGTTCGGAGTATGTTGCTGATGACATCCGCCCCATGTCCGCCCCACTTCCGGCGGCTGTGAAATGCTTCTGCGCATGCGCCTAGTAGGCACAGACGTGATAGACAATGTCCGTGCATTAGCTTCTTAGTTGGAGCGGCGGCCATCTTTTTGGTTATTTATGTGAGATGCGTCACAGTGCTTCCGTGATGCAAAGTTCTGTTTGATGCTTTTAAAGTCGTAAATGCGTCCATAGAGGTGGTGTGGCTCCCCATCGGGTATATAAAGGGAAAAGAAATACTTCATTCAGATGGCAGCAAAAAACGGAGGATAATAGAAATGAAATGTTTATATATATATGGGGAGAAATAAATGAAGCATATATATCATAAGTGGAGATGGAAAAACATCAATTATTCATATATGAATGATGGTAAATGAAACAATATATATATATATATTTGAAGAGGCAAAATGAAGAAAGATGAAAATAAAATAAAAATAAAAATAAAATGAAAATGTATGCAAATGAAACATAAATAAAAGTAGAAATAATAAAATAAAAATGAAAATGGAAATGAAAATTATAGCCGCATTGGTAGATGAAAGGCGGGAGGGAGGGAGGGAGGGAGAGGGGACTGGGAGGGACGGAGGAGGGAAAGTAAGGGGGAACTCATGAAAACTCGGGAACCGGGTGAAGACTGATGATGAGTCAATGGGTAATACCATTAAGAAAGTTTAAACTAGTTGTATGGAACTTAGTGGGATTCATCTTGCGAGAGTGAAAGTACTGGGTGATACTAGGTCCATACGTACTACGGACCAGAAAAACATCCATAAGCTACTGAGAGTTTGTCAGAAGTTTCCCCTTTTTGCCTCTATGTTTACAACACCCGGTCTCCCAAGGAGGTCTCCCATCCTTGTACTGACCGGGCCCATCCTTGCTTAGCTTCCAAGATCGGACGTTGTTGGGCGTCCCCAAGGAGGTATGGTTGTAATGTTTATGGCTGGGTTGGAAACATGTCCTCTCAGTTCAAAGGATGGCACTACTTGCCCAGAAGTTGGGGGAGTGTAGTGAAAGCAGGAACTACCAAGGTAGGATGAGAGATGTGAGGGCTTGTAATAGGGAAGGTGGAAGTTATAAAATTGACACATGCGGGTGTCCTACCAAGTGTAGTGGTAACTAACCCGCCACTGATGTTCCCTGGCGAACTCCCAAACAGGTACTGATCAGTTCGAGTTGTTGACCATATAATAAGATACGCCCCACCAAGGTGGTGATGTTCATGCGGATCAAGAGAGAAGGGAAGGGAGAGGTAAGCGTAAGGGTGGGAGTGGCTTAAATTATAAAAAAGGTGCTATCTCGTACCCTTCGTTGAAACCATCCGGATGGAGAGTATTAAGTTCGTATATCCAATACATCTCTCTCCTGGAAAGGAGATTTGAAAGGTCTCCTCCTCTGGCTCCCAGTGCTACTAGTTCGATGCCTTTGTATGTTAATGTCTCTGGATCCGAGTTATGGAAAAGATGGAAATGTTTGGAAACTGCATGGGTGAGGACTTTGTTCTTAATATTCCTAACGTGTTCCTGGATGCGTATTTTAAGGGGTCTTTTAGTTTTCCCTATATACTTCAGTTTACATGGACACTCCAGAAGGTATATTACTGACGAGGTGTTGCAATTGATGAATTGTTTAATCTGATACTCCTTTTGGGTTTGAGTATTTTGGAAAGACTTTCTGTTTGGATGGAGGTATCTACATATGTTACACCTCCCGCATTTGAAGCTTCCTTTGCATTTTGGCATAATGCTTGTGGCTGATGGATTCTTCAACATGCTAGGAGCTAGTGTGTCTTTGAGACTCCGAGATTTGCGAAAGACCATTTTAGGCTCTTTGGTGAGATAATTCTTCAGTATAGGGTCCATGAGGAGTATATTCCAATGTTTCTTGAGGACATTCTTAATAAGATTCTCGTGTCTGCTGTACGTTGTGATGAATTTAACTGTGTCTTCCTTGATGTTCTTGGATTTGTATTTGAGAAGATCCGTTCTTTTTGCAGCTTTAGCCTTGAGAGTGGCTTCTTCCAGAAGTCGGATAGGGTACCCCTTGTCCTTGAATCTTCCTTTATACACTTCAAGTTGTTGATCTCTGTCCTCAATCTTCTTGCAGTTCCGTGTTATTCTTGTGAATTGGGATAGGGGGGTATTGTCTTTCCATTGTTTGCGGTGGTTGCTCTTGTAGTGAACGTAGCTGTTCATATCTACCTTCTTTATGAAGTTGCTTGTGATAATTTCCTTCATTTGCATACATTTTCATTTTATTTTTATTTTTATTTTATTTTCATCTTTCTTCATTTTGCCTCTTCAAATATATATATATATATTGTTTCATTTACCATCATTCATATATGAATAATTGATGTTTTTCCATCTCCACTTATGATATATATGCTTCATTTATTTCTCCCCATATATATATAAACATTTCATTTCTATTATCCTCCGTTTTTTGCTGCCATCTGAATGAAGTATTTCTTTTCCCTTTATATACCCGATGGGGAGCCACACCACCTCTATGGACGCATTTACGACTTTAAAAGCATCAAACAGAACTTTGCATCACGGAAGCACTGTGACGCATCTCACATAAATAACCAAAAAGATGGCCGCCGCTCCAACTAAGAAGCTAATGCACGGACATTGTCTATCACGTCTGTGCCTACTAGGCGCATGCGCAGAAGCATTTCACAGCCGCCGGAAGTGAGGCGGACATGGGGCGGATGTCATCAGCAACATACTCCGGACCGGAAGTGGACGGATACACCCGTTTTTTGATGTTTTAAACCTAAATTATGTCTCGTTTTAACTAGAAAACATACTAGCAATATTCTCCATTATATTCCCTTCACATGTACCCGCACAGATTCGCATTTTTACTATAGGTCTGTGTTTACCAATTAATCCAACAGGAAGTGATGTCAGCAGCACTTCCCATAGTCTTAAGGTATAAATATGTTCTGTCTCTAGCATTACATTACCCTTTGATGAAGTCCATGAGGGACGAAACGCGTTGGGTGACATTCTGATTTCATCTCATACTCTTAAAAGATAAGCTACCTCTCCTCACCTTTTCCTGTGTTTTATCCTATGCATTTTGTATTTAAAAAAAAATTTTTTTAGTGTTTTTTATGTATTCTTATGAATTCTGATACGTGTGCCCTTGATATTTTTTAGCCTAAACCCCCTTCCCTTTTTACTTCTTTTTTGTACCGACTTAGCTACATTTTAATTCCATTTTTTTTTGCATGTTACTCTTTTTTAGTGCTTTGTACTCCTAATATTAAATTCTACTATTTTATAGTACCTGTTTTTCTTCATCATTGATTAGACACCTTGGTCGCTTGAAATACCTCATCCCCCCCCCCCCACCATATATATATATATATATAGATATATATATATAGATATATATATATATATATATATAATGGTCCTGACAAAAGTTTTGAAAGAATAAAACTGAAACGTTGACCACACATTATGGTGTTTGACACCTGCCAGTAACTTCTCTTTAGCAAGTCCTGTATTCCCCACTTTGTATATTCGGCCGCATGGACGTCCGGGGGAGGCACCGAGGCCATACTGCATTACTGGATACACGAGTGCCGGCTTCTACCTATATATATATATATATATATATATATATATATATATATATTAAATAATATATGTGCGATAAACTGCTGTGTGTTTGTGCCGCTGTTCTGTTGCATACTAACCAGCTAGCTCGCTGCAGTCTTTGGACAATATTGGTGGTCGTCAAAATTGACTCGAAATGACTGAAAATTACTGTTATTAAGGTTAATAATACTCTAGAAACAAAAAAGGCCCAAATTATGTGATTTCACTTTTTTGTCAACTTTTGTAAAATAATCCAAACGAAGTCATTGTATTTTGGCAAATCCAAATCCACAGCCAGACGACGAATCAGAGCCAAATCCAAATCCAGCAAAAATGGTCTGGTGCACATCTCCAGTATATACTGTATTTAGATATATAGTATATGGGGTGGTGATAGTAAAAGGTGTCAGCTCCTCCTTAGTACATGGGGCCTAATTCAGACCTGATCGCTCGCTAACTATTTTTTGGAGCGCTGCGATCAGATAGTCGCCACCTACATGGGAGTATATTTTAACTTTGCAAGTGTGCGATCGCATGTGCAGCCGAGTGGTACAAAAAGAGTTTGTGCAGTTTCTGATTAGCTCAGGACTTACTTAGCCGCTGCGATCACTTCAGCCTGTTCAGGACCGGAATTGACGTCCGACACCCGCCCTGCAAACGCTCGGACACGTCTGCGTTTTTCCAAACACTCCCAGAAAACGGTCAGTTGACACCCACAAACACCTTCTTCCTGTCATTCACCTTGCGATCGCTCGTGCGAATGGATTCTTCGTTAAATCCATCGCACAGCAACAATCCGCTTTGTACCTGTACGACCCGCCTTCGCATTGCGGTGCATACGCATGCGCAGTTCAGGCCTGATCAATGCGCAGAGAAAAAACCTAGCGTGCGATCAGGTCTGAATTAGGTCCATGGGGTGGTGATATTAATAGGTGTCAGACTTCACATGATTTGACTGCAGCTTTTTTCTGTTGAAGGAAAGAGCAACAATTAAATGTGTATATTGCCTGATATAGCAATATTCTAAAAATATTACCCTATCAACCAATATTTACGTTGTTATTATTATTATTACATTTTATTTATAAGGCGCCACAAGTGTTTCGCAGCACCGTATAAAGGACAGTACAGGGAGACAAAACTTAGCATTGCAGTAAATGAATAACAAAAATAGAGTACAGGTTACAAAGAGCACCACAATTCTCATAAACATAATACAGCTAAGATGTAAGTAGCGAGGGAGTAACCATCGTACTACTTGGGGCTGGTGGCCATAGATGGAGATGAGCCTTTACTAGCAGGAGAAAAAGCGGGTAAAGATGCTCGCTGAGTAGGAGAGAGCTGCGAGTGAAATATGTCGAGAAGAGGGCTTAGACAACAAGAGGAAAGAGGGCCCTGCTCTGAAGAGTTAACAATCTAGTGGACAAGGGCGACACACAGATGACATGAGGTGCAAGCAAGCGGGAGGGAGCCTGATGGCAGTATGTAAGCAAAGCAGAGATGTTCAAGGCATGACGTAGGGGGATGGAGGAGCAGCCTCAGGACTAGGTTATGCATCGGGAGGGTATGCTTTGATGAATAGGTGGGTTTTTAGTGCCTGTTTGAAGCTTTGCAAGCTCTGGGAGTGTTTAATGGAGCAGGGGAGTGAGTTCCACGGAAGGGGTGCAGCATGGGCATAGTATTGAACTCGCACATGGGAAGCAGTGACCAGGGCAGTGGAGAGGCGACGGTCATTAGCCGACCGTAGGGGGCGGGAGGGAGTATGAAGGGAGAGGAGGTTGGAGATGTAGGGAGCAGTGAAATTGTTTAATTGGTGCTCTTTCCTTAACCCCCCCCTCCTGCCAACAAAGAAAACTGAGTCATGTGAAGTCAGCATTTTGCCATCGCCTTCAGCAACTGCACAGCTGCACAGCTGGCACCGTCTAGGACAGGGATGGGGAACTTTCAGCCCTCCAGCTGTTGTTGAACTACACATCCCAGCATGCTCTGAAACAGTTTTAGCATGGCCAAATAGCAAAACTATGGCTAGGCATGCTGGTATGTGTAGTTCAACAACAGCTGGAGGGCTGAAGGTTCCCCATCCTTGGTCTAGGAGTCAGAGGCGAATGACACAGAAGTGCAGATGACTGACACAAAGATGCCTATGATTGGTACAGATATGAAGATGACTGACACAAAGATGCCTATGATTGGTACAGATATGAAGATGACTGACACAAAGATGCCTATGATTGGTACAGATATGAAGATGACTGACACAAAGATGCATATGATTGGTACAGATATGAAGATGACTGACACAAAAACCCATTTTCACACTGCATAAATAACCCGGTATTGACCTGGCATATTGCCGGGTTGACACGGGTCGGTGTGCATTGTGAAAGGGCCATGGTCGCCTGACCCAGTAATTCAACCCGGGAATAAAGCAGTGTTATTCCCGAGTTGAATACCGTGTGTGGGGCAGCGTGAACGGGTTGCCGGGTTGATGCGACACGGGATCCGTTCACTATAATAGGGAGAAGCAGAGAGGAGATTAGCTCATCTCTCAGCGCCGCCTCCGCATCCGCTGCTGGCTCTGCCCCCCGCCGCTATGGCAACTGACCCGGCATATTGCCGTACCGATAGGCCAGCTGTTAGGGTCCAATGCGCATCCCACCCGGAAAAGGACCCGTTTCCAATTCCCAGGTGGGATCCGGCATTGGCGGTGTGAAAGGGGTATTAGATGCATATGATTGGTACAGACTGACACAGGGATGCAGGGTCAGAGACAACACAGTGGTGGGAAAACCAAGGTCTTGCAGAGCAAAATGTAATAATGTCAAGTGTTATTGGTTTCTATATCCAGTGATATAGAAAGTTATTGGATAGGAAAAGACAGGAAAAACTGATGAAGTCCTTCACACATTGGTGGTCATTCCAAGTTGATCGCTAGCTGCATTCGTTCGCTGTGCAGCGATGAGGCAAAAAAAACGGCACTTCTGCGCATGCGGCGCAATGCGAACGCATGAAGTACTATTACAACGAACGATGTAGTTTCACACAGGGTCTAGCGAAGCTTTTCAGTCGCACTGGCTGCCGCAGAGTGATTGACATGAAGGGGGCGTTTCTGGGTGTCAACTGACCATTTTCAGGGAGTGATCGAAAAAACGCAGGCGTGCCTGGAAAAACGCAGGTGTGTCCAGGCGAACGCAGGGCGTGTTTGTGACGTCAAAAATAAGAATTTACTCACCGGTAATTCTATTTCTCGTAGTCCGTAGTGGATGCTGGGAACTCCGTAAGGACCATGGGGAATAGACGGGCTCCGAAGGAGACTGGGCACTCTAAGAAAGAATTAGGATTACCTGGTGTAGAGCCAGTGCGGCTCCTCCCTCTATGCCCCTCCTCCAGACCTCAGTTAGGGAAACTGTGCCCGGAAGAGCTGACACAATAAGGAAGGGATTTGGAATCCCGGGTAAGACTCCTACCAGCCACACCGATCACACCGTACAACTCGTGATACTATATCCAGTTAACAGTATGAACAACAACTGAGCCTCACGAACAGATGGCTCATAACAATAACCCTTTAGTTAAGCAATAACTATATACAAGTATTGCAGACAATCCGCACTTGGGATGGGCGCCCAGCATCCACTACGGACTATGAGAAATAGAATTACCGGTGATTAAATTCTTATTTTCTCTGACGTCCTAGTGGATGCTGGGAACTCCGTAAGGACCATGGGGATTATACCAAAGCTCCCAAACGGGCGGGAGAGTGCGGATGACTCTGCAGCACCGAATGAGCAAACTCAAGGTCCTCCTCAGCTAGGGTATCAAACTTGTAGAATTTTGCAAATGTGTTTGAACCCGACCAAGTAGCAGCTCGGCAAAGTTGTAAAGCCGAGACCCCTCGGGCAGCCGCCCAAGAAGAGCCCACTTTCCTCGTGGAATGGGCTTTTACAGATTTAGGATGCGGCAGTCCAGCCGCAGAATGTGCAAGTTGAATCGTGCTACAGATCCAGCGAGCAATAGTCTGCTTAGAAGCAGGAGCACCCAGCTTGTTGGGTGCATACAGGATAAATAGCGAGTCAGATTTCCTGACTCCAGCCGTCCTGGAAACATATATCTTCAGGGACCTGACTACGTCCAGTAACTTGGAATCCTCCAAGTCCCGAGTAGCCGCAGGCACCACAATAGTTTGGTTCACATGAAAAGCTGAAACCACCTTAGGAAGGAATTGGGAACGAGTCCTCAATTCCACCCTATCCATATGAAAAATCAGATAAGGGCCTTTACATGACAAAGCCGCCAATTCTGATACACGCCTGGCCGACGCCAAGGCCAACAGCATGACCACTTTCCACGTGAGGTACTTTAGCTCCACGGTTTTAAGTGGCTCAAACCAATGCGACTTTAGGTAATCCAACACCACGTTGAGATCCCACGGTGTCACTGGAGGCACAAAAGGGGGCTGAATATGCAGCACTCCTTTAACAAAAGTCTGAACTTCAGGCAGTGAAGCCAGTTCTTTTTGGAAGAAAATCGACAGAGCCGAGATCTGGACCTTAATGGAACCCAATTTTAGGCCCATAGTCACTCCTGACTGTAGGAAGTGCAGAAATCGACCGAGCTGAAATTCCTCCGTTGGGGCCTTCCTGACCTCACACCAAGCAACATATTTTCGCCATATGTGGTGAGAATGTCTTACGGTCACATCTTTCCTAGCTTTAATCAGCGTAGGAATGACTTCCTCCGGAATGCCCTTTTCTTTTAGGATCCGGTGTTCAACCGCCATGCCGTCAAACGCAGCCGCGGTAAGTCTTGGAACAGACAGGGTCCCTGCTGCAGCAGGTCCTGTCTGAGCGGCAGAGGCCATGGGTCCTCTGAGATCATTTCTTGAAGTTCTGGGTACCAAGCTCTTCTTGGCCAATCCGGAACCACAAGTATAGTTCTTACTCCTCTCCTTCTTATTATTCTCAGTACCTTGGGTATGAGAGGCAGAGGAGGGAACACATAAACCGACTGGTACACCCACGGTGTCACTAGAGCGTCCACAGCTATCGCCTGAGGGTCCCTTGACCTGGCGCAATATCTTTTTAGCTTTTTGTTGAGGCGGGACACCATCATGTCCACCTGTGGCCTTTCCCAACGGTGTACAATCATTTGGAAGACTTCTGGATGAAGTCCCCACTCTCCCGGGTGGAGGTCGTGCCTGCTGAGGAAGTCTGCTTCCCAGTTGTCCACTCCCGGAATGAACACTGCTGACAGTGCTAACACGTGATTTTCCGCCCATCGGAGAATCCTTGTGGCTTCTGCCATCGCCATCCTGCTTCTTGTGCCGCTCTGACGGTTTACATGGGCGACCGCCGTGATGTTGTCTGACTGGATCAGCACCGGCTGGTGTTGAAGCAGGGGTCTTGCTGACTTAGGGCATTGTAAATGGCCCTTAGTTCCAGAATATTTATGTGTAGGGAAGTCTCCTGACTCGTCCATAGTCCTTGGAAGTTTCTTCCCTGTGTGACTGCCCCCCAACCTCGAAGGCTGGCATCCGTGGTCACCAGGACCCAGTCCTGTATGCCGAATCTGCGGCCCTCTAGAAGATGAGCACTCTGCAGCCACCACAACAGCGACACCCTGGTCCTTGGAGACAGGGTTATCAGCCGATGCATCTGAAGATGCGATCCGGACCACTTGTCCAACAGATCCCACTGAAAGATCCTTGCATGGAACCTTCCGAATGAAATTGCTTCGTAAGAAGCTACCATCTTTCCCAGGACTCGCGTGCAGTGGTGCACCGACACCTGTTTTGGTTTTAGGAGGTCTCTGTTTTCGAAGGAGTATCATCATTTCGGCCATTACCTCGGTAAATACCCTCGGTGCCGTGGACAGACCAAACGGCAACGTCTGGAATTGGTAATGACAGTCCTGTACCACAAATCTGAGGTACTCCTGGTGAGGAGGGTAAATGGGGACATGCAGGTAAGCATCCTTGATGTCCAGTGATACCATGTAATCCCCTTCGTCCAGGCTTGCAATAACCGCCCTGAGCGATTCCATTTTGAACTTGAACCATCTTATATAAGTGTTCAAGGATTTCAAATTTAAAATGGGTCTCACCGAACCGTCCGGTTTCAGTACCACAAACATTGTGGAATAGTAACCCCGTCCCTGTTGAAGGAGGGGTACTTTGGTTATCACCTGCTGGGAGTACAGCTTGTGAATCGCCTCCAGCACCGCCTCCCTGTCTGGGGGAGTAGTTGGCAAGGCTGATTTGAGGAAACGGCGAGGGGGAGACGTCTCGAACTCCAGCTTGTACCCCTGAGATACCATTGTAGAATCCAGGGATCCACCCGTGAGCGAACCCACTGGTCGCTGAAGTTCCGGAGACGGGCCCCCACCGCACCTGGCTCCACCTGTGGAGCCCCAGCGTCATGCGGTGGACTTAGAGGAAGCGGGAGAGGACTTTTGTTCCTGGGAACTTGCTGTTTGGTGCAGCTTTTTCCCCCTACCTCTGCCTCTGGGCAGAAAGGACGCGCCTTTAACCCGCTTGCCTTTCTGGGGCCGAAAGGACTGTACCTGATAATACGGTGCTTTCTTTGGCTGTGAGGGAACATGGGGTAAAAATGTAGACTTCCCAGCCGTCGCTGTGGAAACGAGGTCCGAGAGACCATCCCCAAACAATTCCTCACCATTGTAAGGCAAAACCTCCATGTGCCTTTTAGAATCCGCATCACCTGTCCACTGCCGAGTCCATAATACTCTCCTGCCAGAAATGGACATTGCATTTATTCTAGATGCCAGTTGGCAAATATCCCTCTGTGCATCTCTCATGTATAAGACTACGTCTTTAATATGCTCTACAGTTAGCAATACAGTGTCCCTGTCAAGGGTATCAATGTTATCAGACAGGGAATCTGACCACGCAGCTGCAGCACTGCACATCCATGCTGAAGCAATAGCCGGTCTCAGTATAATACCTGAGTGTGTATATACAGACTTCAGGATAGCCTCCTGCTTTCTATCCGCAGGCTCCTTTAGGGCGGCCTTATCCGGAGACGGTAGTGCCACCTTCTTTGACAAGCGTGTGAGCGCTTTATCCACCCTAGGGGATGTCTCCCAACGTATCCTATCCTCTGGCGGGAAAGGGTACGCCCTTAGTAACTTTTTGGAAAGTACCAGTTTCTTATCGGGGGAAACCCACGCTTCATCACACACTTTATTTAACTCTTCAGAAGGGGGAAAAACCACAGGTTGCTTTTTCTCCACAAACATAAGACCCTTTTTTGTGGTACCAGGGTTAATGTCAGAAATGTGCAACACATTTTTCATTGCCGTAATCATGTAACGGATGGCCCTATTGGAATGTACACTAGTCTCATCGTCGTCGACACTGGAGTCAGTATCCGTGTCAACATCTGTGTCTGCCATCTGAGGTAGCGGGCGTTTTTGAGCCCCTGATGGCTTTTGAGACGCCTGGGCAGGCACGGACTGAGAAGCCGGCTGTCCCACATCTGCTATGTCATCAAACCTCTTATGTAAGGAGTTGACACTGTCACGTAATTCCTTCCACATATCCATCCACTCAGGTGTCGACCCCGCAGGGGGTGACATCACATTTATCGGCACCTGCTCCGCCTCCACATAAGCCTCCTCATCAAACATGTCGACACAGCCGTACCGACACTCCGCACACACACAGGGAATACTCTGACTGAGGACAGGACCCCACAAAGTCCTATGGGGAGACAGAGAGAGAGTATGCCAGCACACACCACAGCGCTATAAATCACAGGGATGTACACTATAATGTAGAGATGAGCGGGTTCGGTTTCTCTGAATCCGAACCCGCCCGAACTTCATGTTTTTTTACACGGGTCCGAGCGACTCGGATCTTCCCGCCTTGCTCGGTTAACCCGAGCGCGCCCGAACGTCATCATCACGCTGTCGGATTCTCGTGAGGCTCGGATTCTATCGCGAGACTCGGATTCTATATAAGGAGCCGCGCGTCGCGGCCATTTTCACACGTGCATTGAGATTGATAGGGAGAGGACGTGGCTGGCGTCCTCTCCGTTTAGAAATTAAAATAGATAGGAGAGTGAGAGTGAGACACTTCATTTACTTACTGGATCTTAGGAGGAGTTATACTAGTGACTGATGACCAGTGACCTGACCACCAGTGCAGTTTTATAATTTATTATTATTTAATAATCCGTTCTGTTCTTGTTCTCTGCCTGAAAAAAACGATACACAGTGACTCAGTCACACTCACATACCATATCTGTGCTCAGCCCAGTGTGCTGCATCATCTATGTATAATATCTGACTGTGCTCACACAGCTTAATTGTGGGGGAGACTGGGGAGCAGTTATAGGTTATAGCAGGAGCCAGGAGTACATATTAAACAGTGCACACTTTTGCTGCCAGAGTGCCACTGCCAGTGTGACTGACCACTGACCACTGTGACCAGTGACCTGACCACACTGACCACCAGTATAGTATATTGTAATTGAATGTCTGCCTGAAAAAGTACACTCGTCGTGTGACTTGTGTGGTGTTTTTTTATTCTATAAAAATTAAAAAACTCATTCTGCTGACAGACAGTGTCCAGCAGGTCCGTCATTATATAATATATACCTGTCCGGCTGCAGTAGTGATATATATATATTTTTTATATCATTATTTATCATCCAGTCTATACTAGCAGCAGACACAGTACGGTAGTTCACGGCTGTAGCTACCTCTGTGTCGGCACTCGGCAGTCCATCCATAATTGTATACCACCTACCCGTGGTTTTTTTTTCTTTCTTCTTTATACATACTACATCTCATTATCATCCAGTCTATATTAGCAGCAGACACAGTACAGTACGGTAGTCCACGGCTGTAGCTACCTCTGTGTCGGCACTCGGCAGTCCATCCATAATTGTATACCACCTACCCGTGGTTTTTTTTTTCTTTCTTCTTTATACATACTACATCTCATTATCATCCAGTCTATATTAGCAGCAGACACAGTACAGTACGGTAGTCCACGGCTGTAGCTACCTCTGTGTCGGCACTCGGCAGTCCATCCATAATTGTATACCACCTACCCGTGGTTTTTTTTTTCTTTCTTCTTTATACATACTACATCTCATTATCATCCAGTCTATATTAGCAGCAGACACAGTACAGTACGGTAGTCCACGGCTGTAGCTACCTCTGTGTTGGCACTCGGCAGTCCATCCATAATTGTATACCACCTACCCGTGGTTTTTTTTTTCTTTCTTCTTTATACATACTACATCTCATTATCATCCAGTCTATATTAGCAGCAGACACAGTACAGTACGGTAGTCCACGGCTGTAGCTATCTCTGTGTCGGCACTCGGCAGTCCATCCATAATTGTATACCACCTACCCGTGGTTTTTTTTTTCTTTCTTCTTTATACATACTACATCTCATTATCAACCAGTCTATATTAGCAGCAGACACAGTACAGTACGGTAGTCCACGGCTGTAGCTACCTCTGTGTCGGCACTCGGCAGTCCATCCATAATTGTATACCACCTACCCGTGGTTTTTTTTTCTTTCTTCTTTATACATACTACATCTCATTATCATCCAGTCTATATTAGCAGCAGACACAGTACAGTACGGTAGTCCACGGCTGTAGCTACCTCTGTGTCGGCAC
Organism: Pseudophryne corroboree; assembly: GCF_028390025.1. Taxonomy (NCBI): domain Eukaryota; kingdom Metazoa; phylum Chordata; class Amphibia; order Anura; family Myobatrachidae; genus Pseudophryne; species Pseudophryne corroboree. Next base: position 213,298,094 of record NC_086453.1, on the reverse strand, counting down.
TCGGCAGTCCATCCATAATTGTATACCACCTACCCGTGGTTTTTTTTTTCTTTCTTCTTTATACATACTACATCTCATTATCATCCAGTCTATATTAGCAGCAGACACAGTACAGTACGGTAGTCCACGGCTGTAGCTACCTCTGTGTCGGCACTCGGCAGTCCATCCATAATTGTATACCACCTACCCGTGGTTTTTTTTTTCTTTCTTCTTTATACATACTACATCTCATTATCAACCAGTCTATATTAGCAGCAGACACAGTACAGTACGGTAGTCCACGGCTGTAGCTACCTCTGTGTCGGCACTCGGCAGTCCATCCATAATTGTATACCACCTACCCGTGGGTTTTTTTTTCTTTCTTCTTTATACATACTACATCTCATTATCATCCAGTCTATATTAGCAGCAGACACAGTACAGTACGGTAGTCCACGGCTGTAGCTACCTCTGTGTCGGCACTCGGCAGTCCATCCATAATTGTATACCACCTACCCGTGGTTTTTTTTTTCTTTCTTCTTTATACATACTACATCTCATTATCATCCAGTCTATATTAGCAGCAGACACAGTACAGTACGGTAGTCCACGGCTGTAGCTATCTCTGTGTCGGCACTCGGCAGTCCATCCATAATTGTATACCACCTACCCGTGGTTTTTTTTTTCTTTCTTCTTTATACATACTACATCTCATTATCAACCAGTCTATATTAGCAGCAGACACAGTACAGTACGGTAGTCCACGGCTGTAGCTATCTCTGTGTCGGCACTCGGCAGTCCATCCATAATTGTATACCACCTACCCGTGGTTTTTTTTTTCTTTCTTCTTTATACATACTACATCTCATTATCAACCAGTCTATATTAGCAGCAGACACAGTACAGTACGGTAGTCCACGGCTGTAGCTACCTCTGTGTCGGCACTCGGCAGTCCATCCATAATTGTATACCACCTACCCGTGTTTTTTTTTTCTTTCTTCTTTATACATACTACATCTCATTATCATCCAGTCTATATTAGCAGCAGACACAGTACAGTACGGTAGTCCACGGCTGTAGCTACCTCTGTGTCGGCACTCGGCAGTCCATCCATAATTGTATACCACCTACCCGTGGTTTTTTTTTTCTTTCTTCTTTATACATACTACATCTCATTATCATCCAGTCTATATTAGCAGCAGACACAGTACAGTACGGTAGTCCACGGCTGTAGCTACCTCTGTGTCGGCACTCGGCAGTCCATCCTTAATTGTATACCACCTACCCGTGTTTTTTTTTTTCTTTCTTCTTTATACATACTACATCTCATTATCAACCAGTCTATATTAGCAGCAGACAGTACAGTACGGTAGTCCACGGCTGTAGCTACCTCTGTGTCGGCACTCGGCAGTCCATCCATAATTGTATACCACCTACCCGTGGTTTTTTTTTTCTTTCTTCTTTATACATACTACATCTCATTATCATCCAGTCTATATTAGCAGCAGACACAGTACAGTACGGTAGTCCACGGCTGTAGCTACCTCTGTGTCGGCACTCGGCAGTCCATCCATAATTGTATACCACCTACCCGTGGTTTTTTTTTTCTTTCTTCTTTATACATACTACATCTCATTATCAACCAGTCTATATTAGCAGCAGACACAGTACAGTACGGTAGTCCACGGCTGTAGCTACCTCTGTGTCGGCACTCGGCAGTCCATCCATAATTGTATACTAGTATCCATCCATCTCCATTGTTTACCTGAGGTGCCTTTTAGTTGTGCCTATTAAAATATGGAGAACAAAAATGTTGAGGTTCCAAAATTAGGGAAAGATCAAGATCCACTTCCACCTCGTGCTGAAGCTGCTGCCACTAGTCATGGCCGAGACGATGAAATGCCAGCAACGTCGTCTGCCAAGGCCGATGCCCAATGTCATAGTACAGAGCATGTCAAATCCAAAACACCAAATATCAGTAAAAAAAGGACTCCAAAACCTAAAATAAAATTGTCGGAGGAGAAGCGTAAACTTGCCAATATGCCATTTACCACACGGAGTGGCAAGGAACGGCTGAGGCCCTGGCCTATGTTCATGGCTAGTGGTTCAGCTTCACATGAGGATGGAAGCACTCAGCCTCTCGCTAGAAAACTGAAAAGACTCAAGCTGGCAAAAGCACCGCAAAGAACTGTGCGTTCTTCGAAATCCCAAATCCACAAGGAGAGTCCAATTGTGTCGGTTGCGATGCCTGACCTTCCCAACACTGGACGTGAAGAGCATGCGCCTTCCACCATTTGCACGCCCCCTGCAAGTGCTGGAAGGAGCACCCGCAGTCCAGTTCCTGATAGTCAGATTGAAGATGTCAGTGTTGAAGTACACCAGGATGAGGAGGATATGGGTGTTGCTGGCGCTGGGGAGGAAATTGACCAGGAGGATTCTGATGGTGAGGTGGTTTGTTTAAGTCAGGCACCCGGGGAGACACCTGTTGTCCGTGGGAGGAATATGGCCACTGACATGCCTGGTGAAAATACCAAAAAAATCAGCTCTTCGGTGTGGAAGTATTTCAACAGAAATGCGGACAACAGGTGTCAAGCCGTGTGTTGCCTTTGTCAAGCTGTAATAAGTAGGGGTAAGGACGTTAACCACCTCGGAACATCCTCCCTTATACGTCACCTGCAGCGCATTCATAATAAGTCAGTGACAAGTTCAAAAACTTTGGGCGACAGCGGAAGCAGTCCACTGACCAGTAAATCCTTTCCTCTTGTAACCAAGCTCACGCAAACCACCCCACCAACTCCCTCAGTGTCAATTTCCTCCTTCCCCAGGAATGCCAATAGTCCTGCAGGCCATGTCACTGGCAATTCTGACGAGTCCTCTCCTGCCTGGGATTCCTCCGATACATCCTTGCGTGTAACGCCTACTGCTGCTGGCGCTGCTGTTGTTGCTGCTGGGAGTCGATGGTCATCCCAGAGGGGAAGTCGTAAGCCCACTTGTACTACTTCCAGTAAGCAATTGACTGTTCAACAGTCCTTTGCGAGGAAGATGAAATATCACAGCAGTCATCCTGCTGCAAAGCGGATAACTGAGGCCTTGACAACTATGTTGGTGTTAGACGTGCGTCCGGTATCCGCCGTTAGTTCACAGGGAACTAGACAATTTATTGAGGCAGTGTGCCCCCGTTACCAAATACCATCTAGGTTCCACTTCTCTAGGCAGGCGATACCGAGAATGTACACGGACGTCAGAAAAAGACTCACCAGTGTCCTAAAAAATGCAGTTGTACCCAATGTCCACTTAACCACGGACATGTGGACAAGTGGAGCAGGGCAGGGTCAGGACTATATGACTGTGACAGCCCACTGGGTAGATGTATGGACTCCCGCCGCAAGAACAGCAGCGGCGGCACCAGTAGCAGCATCTCGCAAACGCCAACTCTTTCCTAGGCAGGCTACGCTTTGTATCACCGGCTTCCAGAATACGCACACAGCTGAAAACCTCTTACGGCAACTGAGGAAGATCATCGCGGAATGGCTTACCCCAATTGGACTCTCCTGTGGATTTGTGGCATCGGACAACGCCAGCAATATTGTGTGTGCATTAAATATGGGCAAATTCCAGCACGTCCCATGTTTTGCACATACCTTGAATTTGGTGGTGCAGAATTTTTTAAAAAATGACAGGGGCGTGCAAGAGATGCTGTCGGTGGCCAGAAGAATTGCGGGACACTTTCGGCGTACAGGCACCACGTACAGAAGACTGGAGCACCACCAAAAACTACTGAACCTGCCCTGCCATCATCTGAAGCAAGAAGTGGTAACGAGGTGGAATTCAACCCTCTATATGCTTCAGAGGTTGGAGGAGCAGCAAAAGGCCATTCAAGCCTATACAATTGAGCACGATATAGGAGGTGGAATGCACCTGTCTCAAGCGCAGTGGAGAATGATTTCAACGTTGTGCAAGGTTCTGATGCCCTTTGAACTTGCCACACGTGAAGTCAGTTCAGACACTGCCAGCCTGAGTCAGGTCATTCCCCTCATCAGGCTTTTGCAGAAGAAGCTGGAGACATTGAAGGAGGAGCTAACACGGAGCGATTCCGCTAGGCATGTGGGACTTGTGGATGGAGCCCTTAATTCGCTTAACAAGGATTCACGGGTGGTCAATCTGTTGAAATCAGAGCACTACATTTTGGCCACCGTGCTCGATCCTAGATTTAAAGCCTACCTTGGATCTCTCTTTCCGGCAGACACAAGTCTGCTGGGGTTGAAAGACCTGCTGGTGAGAAAATTGTCAAGTCAAGCGGAACGCGACCTGTCAACATCTCCTCCTTCACATTCTCCCGCAACTGGGGGTGCGAGGAAAAGGCTCAGAATTCTGAGCCCACCCGCTGGCGGTGATGCAGGGCAGTCTGGAGCGACTGCTGATGCTGACATCTGGTCCGGACTGAAGGACCTGACAACGATTACGGACATGTCGTCTACTGTCACTGCATATGATTCTCTCAACATTGAAAGAATGGTGGAGGATTATATGAGTGACCGCATCCAAGTAGGCACGTCACACAGTTCGTACTTATACTGGCAGGAAAAAGAGGCAATTTGGAGGCCCTTGCACAAACTGGCTTTATTCTACCTAAGTTGCCCTCCCACAAGTGTGTACTCCGAAAGAGTGTTTAGTGCCGCCGCTCACCTTGTCAGCAATCGGCGTACGAGGTTACATCCAGAAAATGTGGAGAAGATGATGTTCATTAAAATGAATTATAATCAATTCCTCCGCGGAGACATTGACCAGCAGCAATTGCCTCCACAAAGTACACAGGGAGCTGAGATGGTGGATTCCAGTGGGGACGAATTGATAATCTGTGAGGAGGGGGATGTACACGGTGATATATCGGAGGATGATGATGAGGTGGACATCTTGCCTCTGTAGAGCCAGTTTGTGCAAGGAGAGATTAATTGCTTCTTTTTTGGTGGGGGTCCAAACCAACCCGTCATATCAGTCACAGTCGTGTGGCAGACCCTGTCACTGAAATGATGGGTTGGTTAAAGTGTGCATGTCCTGTTTATACAACATAAGGGTGGGTGGGAGGGCCCAAGGACAATTCCATCTTGCACCTCTTTTTTCTTTAATTTTTCTTTGCGTCATGTGCTGTTGGGGAGGGTTTTTTGGAAGGGACATCCTGCGTGACACTGCAGTGACACTCCTAGATGGGCCCGGTGTTTGTGTCGGCCACTAGGGTCGCTTATCTTACTCACACAGCTACCTCATTGCGCCTCTTTTTTTCTTTGCGTCATGTGCTGTTTGGGGAGGGTTTTTTGGAAGGGACATCCTGCGTGACACTGCAGTGACACTCCTAGATGGGCCCGGTGTTTGTGTCGGCCACTAGGGTCGCTTATCTTACTCACACAGCTACCTCATTGCGCCTCTTTTTTTCTTTGCGTCATGTGCTGTTTGGGGAGGGTTTTTTGGAAGGGACATCCTGCGTGACACTGCAGTGACACTCCTAGATGGGCCCGGTGTTTGTGTCGGCCACTAGGGTCGCTTATCTTACTCACACAGCTACCTCATTGCGCCTCTTTTTTTCTTTGCGTCATGTGCTGTTTGGGGAGGGTTTTTTGGAAGGGATATCCTGCGTGACACTGCAGTGACACTCCTAGATGGGCCCGGTGTTTGTGTCGGCCACTAGGGTCGCTTATCTTACTCACACAGCTACCTCATTGCGCCTCTTTTTTTCTTTGCGTCATGTGCTGTTTGGGGAGGGTTTTTTGGAAGGGACATCCTGCGTGACACTGCAGTGCCACTCCTAGATGGGCCAGGTGTTTGTGTCGGCCACTAGGGTCGCTTAGCTTAGTCATCCAGCGACCTCGGTGCAAATTTTAGGACTAAAAATAATATTGTGAGGTGTGAGGTATTCAGAATAGACTGAAAATGAGTGGAAATGATGGTTTTTGAGGTTAATAATACTTTGGGATCAAAATGACCCCCAAATTCTATGATTTAAGCTGTTTTTTAGGTTTTTTGGAAAAAAACACCCGAATCCAAAACACACCCGAATCCGACAAAAAAAATTCGGTTAGGTTTTGCCAAAACGCGGTCGAATCCAAAACACGGCCGCGGAACCGAACCCAAAACCAAAACACAAAACCCGAAAAATTTCCGGCGCTCATCTCTACTATAATGAGTGATTTTACCCTATAGCAGCTATATATATATATATATAGTATTTGCACCTAAATTTAGTGCCCCCCCTCTCTTTTTTACCCTATTGAGCCTGGAAACTGCAGGGGAGAGCCTGGGGAGCGTCCTTCCAGCGGAGCTGTGAGAGGAAATGGCGCCAGTGTGCTGAGGGAGATAGGCCCACCCCCTTCACGGCGGACTTCTCCCTCTTTTTTTTATGGATATATGGCAGGGGATTTTACACATATATAGTTTTATTGACTATATTATGTGTATTTTTTGCCAATGTAAGGTAATCTTATTGCAGCCCAGGGCGCCCCCCCCCAGCGCCCTGCACCCATCAGTGACCGGAGTGTGTGGTGTGCTAAGGGAGCAATGGCGCACAGCTGCAGTGCTGTGCGCTACCTTAATGAAGACCGCAGTCTTCAGCCGCCGATTTCCTGGACGTTCTTCTTGCTTCTGGCTCTGCAAGGGGGACGGTGGCGCGGCTCCGGGACCGGACGACCGAGGCTGGGCCTGTGTTCGATCCCTCTGGAGCTAATGGTGTCCAGTAGCCTAGAAGCCCAAGCTAGCTGCAAGCAGGTAGGTTCGCTTCTCTCCCCTAAGTCCCTCGTAGCAGTGAGTCTGTTGCCAGCAGATCTCACTGAAAATAAAAAACCTAAATATACTTTCTTTTCTAGAAGCTCAGGAGAGCCCCTAGTATGCATCCAGCTCGAGCCGGGCACAGATTCTAACTGAGGTCTGGAGGAGGGGCATAGAGGGAGGAGCCAGTGCACACCAGGTAGTCCTAATTCTTTCTTAGAGTGCCCAGTCTCCTTCGGAGCCCGCTATTCCCCATGGTCCTTACGGAGTTTCCAGCATCCACTAGGACGTCAGAGAAACAGGAACTGAACAGTCTGAAGTCATCGCAAGCGCTGAGTAGGTATTGAGCTACTCTAAAACTGCACAAAAAAACTTTGCCACCGCTCTGCGATCCTTTCGTTCGCACTACTGCTAAGCTAAAATACACTCCCAGTGGGAGGCGGCCTAGCGTTTGTATGGCTGCTAAAAACTGCTAGCGAGCGAACAACTCGGAATGACCACCATTAACCCAAAGACCAAGGTCATGCCATTCACCTTTTAAATGCACTGGATTTGTTTGCAAACTTCTAGCCCAAATGTGTGGTCTGTTTCCTGAAGGTGTTGATGGTAGGAAGCAATCAAAGCATCAGATTTTATCTCATGGAATATTGACTCATAAAGTAGTTCTGTTTGTCATATCAGATAGAAAAGTCACCTCTGGTTTTCTTGACAGCCATATCCTCTCACAAATATTATACAGATAGAATGTACTAAGGTAAGCTGTGAATATCCTACTATATCTGGTTGAAAGACGTCTTTCACTGAATTTTATGGTCTGCAATTCATAACAGTTATTTGGGTATCCTAGATATTATAACAAAATCAATAGAAGAGACATAATTATATTTTTCATGCACTGTTCATTGGGGGATCAAAGTCTTTGACATGATTTTAACAAAATAAAACTAAAGATTCATCATCAGACAATGGGGGTCATTCCGAGTTGTTCGCTCGTTGCCGATTTTCGCTATACTGCGATTAATCGCTTACTGCGCATGCGCAAGGTTCGCAGAGCGCATGCGCTTTGTTATTTTACACAAAAGTTAGGTATTTTACTCATGGCCTAACGAGTATTTTTCATCGTTCTGGTGATCGTAATGTGATTGACAGGAAGTGGGTGTTTCTGGGCGGAAACTGGCCGTTTTCTGGGAGTGTGCGAAAAAACGCTGGCGTTTCTGGGGAAAAAGGCGGGAGTGTCTGAAGAAACGGGGGAGTGTCTGGGCGAACGCTGGGTGTGTTTGTGACGTCAAACCAGGAACGAAACTGACTGAACTGATCGCAATGTAGGAGTAAGTCTCGAGCTACTCAGAAACTGCTAAGAAATTTCTATTCGCAATTCTGCTAATCTTTCGTTCGCAATTCTGCTAAAATAAGATACACTCCCAGAGGGCGGCGGCTTAGCGTGTGCAATGCTGCTAAAAGCAGCAAGTGAGCGAACAACTCGGAATGAGGGCCAATGGGCGTAATTCATGTTTGTACACAAATGCAATTGTGATATTCTAGGCTGCGGAACTGCTAATGTCAGCAAGTGAAGCTGCCGCCCAGAAGTGCAAAGAAATGCCCATCGGAGTCATCATAAACTCATTTGCAACTGCGTACACATTCACAACCTATAAGCAAAATGAGGAACACTGGGGCTAGGGGTTGGTATAGGGCCTACACAGACTGGGGACATCAGACACCATGTTATTGCATGTACAAGCTCGCAGCTATACGCAGACACACACCAGGAAAACGGCCATGACACAGCTGCGCTTTCCCAACCACTCCCTGTAAACTCCCCATTAACATCTCCAAATGGTCACTTCCTGTCTATCATTTTTCCATGAAATCCTCATTGCGAGTGGGATTGCAGCTGCGCTCCGCGTACTGCGACCGCAGCACATACACAGTCTGCCGATAATCGCTCTTTTGCTTGCTAATCTGCCATTAAGTACAAACATGAATTAGGCCCATTGGATGTTCATTGCCCTTGTTAGTCTACCAACATGCTGTGAGGAGTGATTCTTAACATGCTTTAGCAGTAAGCGGTCTCACTTCCATAGACGTGACATACTTCTAGATTTCCTGGACAAGATTGGTATCTATGTTGTTTTATACCATATGCAGTGCCAGGCCTGCCATCAGGGGGAAGCTGCGGGCACAGCTGTCCCAGGCCCGGCCTCTCTAACAGAGAGGAGGGGGCCCGGACCGATCATGCCGCCGTCCGCTTGCCGCTCTGCTTCAACCCCTTTTCATGGCCGAGTTCTGACACTGTCACAGGAGGGGGAGAGGACTCTGCAAGCTTCAATTGTAAACGTCCCTCCTAAAATGACCGCCACCTCAGAGGAGACAGTTATTAAAGATACTAGAGTAGGCTCCTCTAGTATCTTTAATAATTGTCTCCTCTGAGGAAAAATAAGATTTTACTCACCGGTAAATCTATTTCTCGTAGTCCGTAGTGGATGCTGGGGACTCCGTAAGGACCATGGGGAATAGCGGCTCCGCAGGAGACTGGGCACAGCTAAGAAAGATTTAGGACTACCTGGTGTGCACTGGCTCCTCCCACTATGACCCTCCTCCAGACCTCAGCTAGGATACTGTGCCCGGAAGAGCTGACACAATAAGGAAGGATTTTGAATCCCGGGTAAGACTCATACCAGCCACACCAATCACACCGTATAACTCGTGATACTATACCCAGTTAACAGTATGAAATATAACTGAGCCTCTCAACAGATGGCTCAACAATAACCCTTCAGTTAGGCAATAACTATAAACAAGTATTGCAGACAATCCGCACTTGGGATGGGCGCCCAGCATCCACTACGGACTACGAGAAATAGATTTACCGGTGAGTAAAATCTTATTTTCTCTGACGTCCTAGTGGATGCTGGGGACTCCGTAAGGACCATGGGGATTATACCAAAGCTCCCAAACGGGCGGGAGAGTGCGGATGACTCTGCAGCACCGAATGAGAGAACTCAAGGTCCTCCTCAGCCAGGGTATCAAATTTGTAGAATTTTGCAAACGTGTTTGCCCCTGACCAAGTAGCAGCTCGGCAAAGTTGTAAAGCCGAGACCCCTCGGGCAGCCGCCCAAGAAGAGCCCACCTTCCTCGTGGAATGGGCTTTTACCGATTTAGGCTGCGGCAGGCCAGCCGCAGAATGTGCAAGCTGAATTGTGCTACAAATCCAGCGAGCAATAGTCTGCTTCGAAGCAGGAGCACCCAGCTTGTTGGGTGCATACAGGATAAATAGCGAGTCAGTCTTTCTGACTCCAGCCGTCCTGGAAACATAAATTTTCAAGGCCCTGACTACGTCCAGTAACTTGGAGTCCTCCAAGTCCCTAGTAGCCGCAGGCACCACGATAGGTTGGTTCAAGTGAAAAGCTGATACCACCTTAGGAAGAAACTGGGGACGAGTCCTCAATTCTGCCCTATCCATATGGAAAATCAAATAGGGGCTTTTACATGATAAAGCCGCCAATTCCGACACACGCCTAGCCGAAGCCAAGGCCAAAAGCATGACCACTTTCCACGTGAGATATTTTAAATCCACGGTTTGAAGTGGCTCAAACCAATGTGACTTTAGGAAACCCAACACCACGTTGAGGTCCCACGGTGCCACTGGAGGCACAAAAGGAGGCTGAATATGGAGCACTCCCTTGACAAATGTCTGAACTTCAGGTAGTGAAGCCAGTTCTTTTTGGAAGAAAATCGACATAGCCGAAATCTGGACCTTAATGGAACCCAGTTTTAGGCCCATAGTCACCCCTGACTGTAGGAAGTGCAGAAATCGACCCAGCTGAAATTCCTCCGTTGGGGCCTTCTTGGCCTCACACCACGCAACATATTTTCGCCATATGCAGTGATAATGGTTTGCGGTTACTTCTTTCCTAGCCTTAATCAGCGTAGGAATGACTTCCTCCGGAATGCCCTTTTCCTTCAGGATCCGGTGTTCAACCGCCATGCCGTCAAAAGCAGCCGCGGTAAGTCTTGGAACAGACAGGGCCCCTGCAGCAGCAGGTCTTGTCTGAGCGGTAGAGGCCATGGGTCCTCTGAGATCATTTCTTGAAGTTCCGGGTACCAAGCTCTTCTTGGCCAATCCGGAACAATGAGTATAGTTCTTACTCCTCTTCTCCGTATTATCCTCAGTACCTTGAGTATGAGAGGAAGAGGAGGGAACACATAAACCGACCGGTACACCCACGGTGTCACTAGAGCGTCCACAGCTATCGCCTGCAGGTCTCTTGACCTGGCGCAATACTTTTGTAGCTTTTTGTTTAGGCGGGACGCCATCATGTCCACCTGTGGCCTTTCCCAACAGTTTACAATCATTTGGAAGACTTCTGGATGAAGTCCCCACTCTCCCGGGTGGAGGCCGTGCCTGCTGAGGAAGTCTGCTTCCCAGTTGTCCACTCCCAGAATGAACACTGCTGACAGTGCTAACACGTGATTTTCCGCCCATCGGAGAATCCTTGTGGCTTCTGCCATCGCCGTCCTGCTTCTTGTGCCGCCCTGTCGGTTTACATGGGCGACTGCCGTGATGTTGTCTGACTGGATCAGAACGGGCTGGTTTTGAAGCAGGGGCTTTGCCTGACTTAGGGCATTGTAAATGGCCCTTAGTTCCAGAACATTTATGTGTAGGGAAGTCTCCTGACTTGACCAAAGTCCTTGGAAGTTTCTTCCCGTGTGACTGCCCCCCAGCCTCGAAGGCTGTCATCCGTGGTCACCAGGACCCAGTCCTGTATGCCGAATCTGCGGCCCTCTTTCAGATGAGCACTCTGCAGCCACCACAGCAGAGACACCCTGGTCCTTGGAGACAGGGTTATCAACCGATGCATTTGAAGATGCGATCCGGACCACTGGTCCAACAGGTCCCACTGAAAAGTTCTGGCATGGAACCTTCCGAATGGAATTGCTTCGTAGGAAGCTACCATTTTTCCCAGGACTCGCGTGCAGTGATGCACCGACACCTGTTTCGGTTTCAGGAGGCCTCTGACTAGAGATGACAGCTCCTTGGCTTTCTCCACTGGGAGAAACACTTTTTTTCTGGACTGTGTCCAGAATCATCCCCAGGAACAGTAGACGTGTCGCAGGAACCAGCTGTGATTTTGGAATATTCAGAATCCAACCGTGCTGGTGTAGCACCTCCTGAGATAGCGCTACGCCGACCAACAACTGCTCTCTGGACCTCGCCTTTATCAGGAGATCGTCCAAGTATGGGATAATTAAAACTCCCTTTTTTCGAAGGAGTATCATCATTTCGGCCATTACCTTGGTAAATACCCTCGGTGCCGTGGACAGGCCGAACGGCAACGTCTGGAATTGGTAATGACAATCCTGTACCACAAATCTGAGGTACTCCTGGTGAGGATGGTAAATGGGGACATGCAGGTAAGCATCCTTGATGTCCAGAGATACCATGTAATCCCCCTCTTCCAGGCTTGCAATAACCGCCCTGAGCGATTCCATCTTGAACTTGAATTTTTTTATATATGTGTTCAAGGTTTTAAAATTTAAAATGGGTCTCACCGAACCGTCCGGTTTCGGTACCACAAACATTGTGGAATAGTAACCCCGTCCTTGTTGAAGTAGGGGCACCTTGATTATCACCTGCTGGGAATACAGCTTGTGAATTGCCTCTATCACAGCCTCCCTGTCTGAGGGAGTCGTTGGCAAGGCAGATTTGAGGAAACGGCGGGGGGGAAATGTCTCGAATTCCAGCCTGTACCCCTGAGATACCACTTGAAGGATCCAGGGATTTACTTGTGAGCGAGCCCACTGATTGCTGAAGTTTTTGAGACGGGCACCCACCGCGCCTGGCTCCGCCTGTTGAGCCCCAGCGTCATGCGGCGGACTTAGCAGAAGAAGCGGGGGAGGACTTTTGTTCCTGGGAACTGGCTGTATGCTGCAGCTTTTTTCCCCTACCTCTGGGCAGAAAGGACGCGCCTCTACCCCGCTTGTTCTTTTGGGGACGAAAGGACTGTACCTGATAATACGGTGCTTTCTTTGGTTGTGAGGGGACATGTGGTAAAAATGCTGACTTCCCAGCTGTTGCTGTGGAAACTAGGTCCGAAAGACCATCCCCGAACAACTCCTCACCCTTATAAGGCAAAACTTCCATGTGCCTTTTAGAATCTGCATCACCTGTCCACTGCCGAGTCCATAAACCTCTCCTGGCAGAAATGGACAGTGCACTTATTTTTGATTCCAGCCGGCAAATATCCCTCTGTGCATCTCTCATGTATAAGACAGCGTCTTTAATCTGCCCCATGTTTAGCAATATAGTGTCCCTGTCTAGGGTGTCAATGTTTTCCGACAGGGAATCCGACCACGCAGCTGCAGCACTGCACATCCATGCTGAAGCAATAGCTGGTCTCAGTATAATACCAGTGTGCGTATAAATAGCCTTCAGGAGATGCTCCTGCTTTTTATCAGCAGGTTCCTTTAGGGCGGCCGTATCCGGAGACGGTAGTGCCAACTTTTTTGATAAGCGTGTAAGCGCTTTATCCACCCTAGGGGGTGTTTCCCAGCGTGACCTATCCTCTGGCGGGAAAGGGTACGCCATTAGTAACTTTTTAGAAATTACCAATTTTTTATCGGGGGAAGCCCACGCTACTTCACACACTTCATTTAATTCTTCAGAAGGGGGAAAAACTACTGGTAGTTTTTTCTCCCCAAACATAATACCCTTTTTTGTGGTACCTGGGGTCACATCAGAAATGTGTAAAACATTTTTCATTTCCTCAATCATATAACGAGTGGCCCTATTGGACATTACATTAGTCTCTTCGTCGTCGACACTGGTATCAGTATCCGTGTCGACATCTGTGTCTGCCATCTGAGGTAGCGGGCGTTTTAGAGCCCCTGATGGCCTTTGAGACGTCTGGGCAGGCACGGGCTGAGAAGCCGGCTGCCCCACATTAGGTATGTCGTCAAATTTTTTATGTAAGGAGTCGACACATTCGCGTAATTCCTTCCACAAGTCCATCCACTCAGGTGTCTGCCCCGCAGGGGGTGACAACACATTTATAGGCACCTGCTCCTCCTCCACATAAGCCTCCTCATCAAACATGTCGACACAGCCGTACCGACACACTGCACACACACAGGGAATGCTCTGACAGAAGACAGGACCCCACAAAGCCTTTTGGGGAGACAGAGAGAGAGTATGCCAGCACACACCAGAGCGCTATATAATACCGGGATTAACTAAATTATATCCCCTTATAGCTGCTATATGTATATTGCGCCTAAATTTAGTGCCCCCCCTCTCTTTTTTACCCTTTCTGTAGTGTAGACTGCAGGGGAGAGCCAGGGAGCTTCCTTCCAGCGGAGCTGTGAGGGAGAAATGGCGCCAGTGTGCTGAGGGAGATAGCTCCGCCCCTTTTTCGGCAGACTTTTCTCCCGCTTTTTAATGGATTCTGGCAGGGGTATTTATCACATATATAGCCTCTGGGGCTATATATTGTGATATATTTGCCAGCCAAGGTGTTTTTATTGCTGCTCAGGGCGCCCCCCCCCCCCCCCAGCGCCCTGCACCCTCAGTGACCGGAGTGTGAAGTGTGTATGAGGAGCAATGGCGCACAGCTGCAGTGCTGTGCGCTACCTTGGTGAAGACTGATGTCTTCTGCCGCCGATTTTCCGGACTCTTCTTGCTTCTGGCTCTGTAAGGGGGCCGGCGGCGCGGCTCTGGGACCGAACATCAATGGCCGGTTCCATGCGGTCGATCCCTCTGGAGCTAATGGTGTCCAGTAGCCTAAGAAGCCCAAGCTACCACCAGTTAGGTATGTTCGCTTCTTCTCCCCTTAGTCCCTCGCTGCAGTGAGTCTGTTGCCAGCAGATCTCACTGTAAAATAAAAAACCTAAAATATACTTTCTCTCTAGGAGCTCAGGAGAGCCCCTAGTGTGCATCCAGCTCAGCCGGGCACAGGATTCTAACTGAGGTCTGGAGGAGGGTCATAGTGGGAGGAGCCAGTGCACACCAGGTAGTCCTAAATCTTTCTTAGCTGTGCCCAGTCTCCTGCGGAGCCGCTATTCCCCATGGTCCTTACGGAGTCCCCAGCATCCACTAGGACGTCAGAGAAAAAAAGATTGTAAAAACTATGGGTGAAGTTACCAAGTTTTCTGACACTGTAGAGAAATGATATACATTATGGTAATCACTGACTTTTAGAGTTAAGGGCCATACACACTAGACGATATTTGCAGCAGAACAATAACAACGATTGTAAACGATATATCATTCACATCGTCTAGTGTGTATGGCCCTCCAATCAACGATGCGCGCACATGCACTCGTTGATTGTAGGTCGGCTGTCAGCGGTGCAGACAGCTCAATGGGGCAGATGTATTAACCTGGAGACAGCATAAGTAAGTGATAAACCAGTGATAAGTGCAAGGTGATAAATGCACCAGCCAATCAGCTCCTAACTGGTAATTAGCATATTGGAGCTGATTGGCTGGTGCGTTATCACCTTGCACTTATCACTGGTTTATCACTTCCTTATGCCTTCTCCAGGTTAATACATCTGCCTCAATGTGAGCAATGTCACTTGTGACATCGCTCATCACGGCATGTGTGTACGGAGCCGCGATGAGCGATGTGCACAATGTGACATTGCGGCTCCCTCCCCGGCAGCAGCTCACCTCCACGGCAGCGTCTGCAGGTCCCTCCCTGGCAGCGGCTCTGTCCCCGGCAGTGGCTCCATTCTAGCTGAGCCACTGATGGGGGCCGCTGACGGGAGCCGCTGACGGAAGCTGCACAGCGTCTCCTTCATTTCTCCCACTGCCCCACCAATGTATTTTCTCCCACTGTCCCACCAACGTAATAAAAAATTAATTATAATGGGTAATATATATATATATATGATCAGCGGACCTTCCTTTAAACATCCAACTAAAGACCTCATGTTTAGATTAAAGCATGTGCTGACCTGCACTTCCACCTACGTGGTATATCTAATAATTTGCCCATGCGGGCTAGGGTACGTTGGCAAAACCATCACCAGTTTCAGGACCAGGATGGCCCAGCACAGATCGGCCATCAATGCAGCAATTAAGAAGGGGAGTTCCGAACAACCAGTGGCGCATCATTTTGCGACTAAATGACACTCAATAGCCCAACTGAAGCACATGGTAATCGACCATGTTCCAGCAAACTTAAGAGGTGGTGACAGAAGCGGTGCGTTACTGAAATTGGAGGCGCGCTGGATTTTCAAACTGGAAACTTTCCCACCGAAGGGTCTCAATGAAAAAGTCCAGTGGAACAGCATTTGACACAATCTACAGTCATTATTAATGGTTGACAGCGGTTTCTGTTTTCTCCTGTTTTTCTTCATTTCTCCATCCTCTTCACACCGATTCTTCCACACTCTTTTTTACTTTTACACACAGTGGGGTCTTCTCCGTCTTCTTATTTTCCCTTTCCCCCTTCTTCTTCTCCTCTTTTTCCTTTTAACATGACCCTCTTTGACATCCAGTTCACATCCAACAGACACGCTTTAAATTTAAATTTTTGTCACGTTGCACTTTGATTTTTTTATGTTTTATTCACACAGTGTTCACCACATTCCTGCTCGCCGACCTTCCCACCATCATCACACCATGGTCACCATTCCACCAGATCTTCGTCCCTTTCTTGCTCTTCCCCTCTTTTCCCAGCCTTTTGACATTCCCTATTTCATCACTTCTTTCGCCCTTTTTCCCACACACCGTTCTCCCATCATTCACCTTCTCCCCATACCATTCCCTTTCTTTATTCCATCTGATTCCCTTTTTCTTTCTCACTTCCACCCCACTTCCTCCCTTTCGCCAGCCTTGTTCCCATCTTTTTCCTAACATGGCTTCACACTTATGCACAAACACCCCATTCACACCAAATCTGTCAACTACCGCCCAGCGCATCACTTAGACATACAGACTGCCCATGCTGTGAAATTTCACCACAACTGTCCCTAGAGTGTTTCCTCTATATTTCATGCTGCAGCTACACTTGTCTTTTTCTTTAATCACATCTATTGTCATTGCAGGGCCGGCGCGGGTGCTACGGGAAAGCGACGCTGGTTGCCATGGCAGCCGCGTCACGAACCCGATACCACGTCACTTCCTGGAGACGCCGGAGAACTTCCGGCGATCCCCGCGATTGACGGCGTCAGGCCCCGCTCTCCTCCACGTGCACCGGGTCTGCACCGGGTGGTATAAAGGTAAGGGGTCTTCTTCCATTACACTGTTCACGCCTTGACAAAGGGATCTTAGGGTCCCGAAACGTTGGTTGATATGTGACCACTGTTTTTTACAATTTAATACACGGTTTTGATTTTGACGGAGTACCGCTGCCTTCTTTTTGCTTTTCACTGTACCATTTGTTGCGGAGGGCACCCGGATTTATGCTGTTTTAGTGGGAGTGCCGGGCATTCTTGTGCTTTGTACCACGGGATTCAGGGACTCGTTCCTGTCTCCCACCCGAGCCAGGGCACCCACAGATATCACTGATGTGCATTTTATCTTAGAGTCATCAGGATACCTTACCAGCAAGGCGGTGTTACCCAGCACCACTGGACACTTTCCACACTTTGGGCCTTTTTTCCAAGCTGCACACATCACTAGCAAAGCATTGATAAGCAGCAAACACCAGGGAATGGCCAACAAGCGGGTTGCCACCTGCTTCAGCACCAAAAGGGGACACGTTCAGTTTCAACATGGAGGATGCCGAGAGGTTACGTTTCAAAGAGAGCTTGCCCCTGATAGACACACACCTGGAAGCACAGGACATTTTTCACCAATTACTTCGCTTAAGGAAGAAAGAAACAGATTTCCTCATGCACGGCATCTCTCTTTCGGATTATCACCGCAAACAAATGATCCCACGCGGTTTCAGGATAAGGAACATCCCCATCCTGGGGAGGTATAACCCAGAATTCTGCCGCAAATGGACGGCCATCCTGAACAAATGCAGCATGGACTTAGTCCTACTGGTGATTGAGGAGGTCGGCCGGGAATTAAAAATGACCAGAGAAAAAATCACCACTCTCGAGAAACAATGCCTGAAGACCTTACAGGAGAATACCACCCTGGACTGGATATTGAAGTTGCAAACACAGGTGGACCAGTACAAAAAGGAGTTGATTAGATTCAAAAGGAACAAACACCTCATAGTCAAAACAGACTATGAGGAGAACAAGGTATATCGGTGGCTGATGGGGGGTGACATGCGAAGGGAAGAACAAACCAAGTTCACCTTCAGAAGAAATTGGCGGAGACGTAGGGACGATTCCACCCAATCGGCCCAATCCTCTAACAGCGATAGCGAGTTTCCAGCCCCTGACCCTGAGGAATCCCCGATGCACAGCGGGACCCCTTTAGGCGGGGCTTCGGCCAGTTCAGGGGACCCCAATCCAAAAGGACGCCCACCCGCAGGGGGGGCCAAAACAAGAGGCAACAGAAGCACATCCAACAAACGGAAGACTTAATATTCAATCTCTCAGATCGAGTCTTCACCCCAACCGAAATGGCAGTATTAAACAAGGGCTTGTCATACATTCCCACCAACAGGCACGATGAATTTACTTGGAAAAGAGACTTGCATCGCTTTTCACGAAAACTCCGACTCCAGGAATATTTCCAACACCAAAATCAAGAACAACCTGCATCAGTTCTCGACAAGTTTGTGAGACAGCACACCACCTCAAGGTTCGACCCCCAGTCCACCAACTCATCTCTCAAAACTTTTTCCCGCCTGCTGGATAACTCGGTTCAGCGTTACAACGCCACTCCTGTCACACAGCGTGACAATTTAACTCGGGCCGAAAGAAGCGCCTTACACAATTTGGGAAACGCTAGAGATATTATTTTTCGCCCCGCTGATAAGGGGGGTGGCCTGGTAATTCAGAACCTTGAGGATTACCGTACGGAGGCACTAAGACAACTCACAGACGTCCAAGTTTACCAGGAACTATCCGTAGACCCTACCGCAAACTATAAACGAGAACTAGATCTGATCCTTGATGAAGCTCTGAATGACAAACACATCACCCAGAAACTACACCGGACTCTGAAACAGGAGCACCCTGTGACACCAGTGTTCTTCACCGTCCCCAAGATACACAAGAGCATTCACAGACCTCCAGGAAGGCCGATCATCTCTGCCAGGTCCTCATTATATCAACCCATATCCCAGTTCCTCGACAGCATTCTCCAGCCACTGGTCATCAAACAACACACGTACATTAAGGATACCACAGACTTCCTCAACCTACTGGATAACATCTCCACCGTTCCCACGGGCACTCTGTTGTGCGTCATGGACATTTGCAATTTGTACACGAGTATACCACATGAAGGAGGCCTGGCTGCCATGCAAGAATTCCTAGCACAGAACAACATGCAGGACGTGGACCAAGCACTATTTATACGCCTACTGGAACTGACTCTAAAGAGGAACTATTTCGTTTTTGACAGTAAATTTTACCTTCAGTTAACAGGATGCGCCATGGGCAGCAATGTGACCCTGTCTTATGCAAACACCTACATGTTCCAGGAGGAACGGAGGATATTTTTCACCGATCCAGCATACTCCCAAAAGATTTTAACATACTGCCGATACATCGATGATGTCTTCATGCTGTGGAACGGCAGTCAGGAGGAGTTCACCAGCATGATGGAGGACATCAATCAAGAAGCGACCTACATCAAATTCACCTACCAGTGTGATGACTCCACCATCAACTACCTGGACGTGCAGGTCACCATCTGTAACAACAACATCTGCACCACCGTATATACCAAGCCCACGGATAAAAACACGATGCTATTGGCAAGCAGCCACCACCCTAAACCACTCATTAGAGGGTTGCCCCGCTCCCAGCTGATTCGTACAGCCAGGATCCACAGCACCCACAACTCCTTGGAGATCCAAATGGCCAAAGTGATCCACAAATTTCTCCAGAGGCGTTACAACGAGGCTGACTTACTGAAACACAAAAAAGAGGTCATGAAGATGGACAGGAAGCAGCTACTGCACTCATCAGGAAGGAGGAAAGACAACATAATACCCTGGAAAAGCCAGTTCTGCACTTCTAGCCCAGTGGTCCAACGGGCCACTCGAGCGTTATGGCCCATAGTGGCCACCGACAACAAACTTACATGTTTCAGCAACAAGAGGCCCATGAACTGCTTTACGAGGGCCAGAAACATTAAAGACACCATTGTGCATGCAGACATCACCGGCTTCTCCAGCCCTACACCCTCTAACTTCCTCACCAAGCAGCCAGGTTGTTACAAATGCCTGGGCTGCACCACCTGCAAGAATATGATCAGCGGACCTTCCTTTAAACATCCAACTAAAGACCTCATGTTTAGATTAAAGCATGTGCTGACCTGCACTTCCACCTACGTGGTATATCTAATAATTTGCCCATGCGGGCTAGGGTACGTTGGCAAAACCATCACCAGTTTCTGGACCAGGATGGCCCAGCACAGATCGGCCATCAATGCAGCAATTAAGAAGGGGAGTTCCGAACAACCAGTGGCGCATCATTTTGCGACTAAAGGACACTCAATAGCCCAACTGAAGCACATGGTAATCGACCATGTTCCAGCAAACTTAAGAGGTGGTGACAGAAGCGGTGCGTTACTGAAATTGGAGGCGCGCTGGATTTTCAAACTGGAAACTTTCCCACCGAAGGGTCTCAATGAAAAAGTCCAGTGGAACAGCATTTGACACAATCTACAGTCATTATTAATGGTTGACAGCGGTTTCTGTTTTCTCCTGTTTTTCTTCATTTCTCCATCCTCTTCACACCGATTCTTCCACACTCTTTTTTACTTTTACACACAGTGGGGTCTTCTCCGTCTTCTTTTTTTCCCTTTCCCCCTTCTTCTTCTCCTCTTTTTCCTTTTAACATGACCCTCTTTGACATCCAGTTCACATCCAACAGACACGCTTTAAATTTAAATTTTTGTCACGTTGCACTTTGATTTTTTAATGTTTTATTCACACAGTGTTCACCACATTCCTGCTCGCCGACCTTCCCACCATCATCACACCATGGTCACCATTCCACCAGATCTTCGTCCCTTTCTTGCTCTTCCCCTCTTTTCCCAGCCTTTTGACATTCCCTATTTCATCACTTCTTTCGCCCTTTTTCCCACACACCGTTCTCCCATCATTCACCTTCTCCCCATACCATTCCCTTTCTTTATTCCATCTGATTCCCTTTTTCTTTCTCACTTCCACCCCACTTCCTCCCTTTCGCCAGCCTTGTTCCCATCTTTTTCCTAACATGGCTTCACACTTATGCACAAACACCCCATTCACACCAAATCTGTCAACTACCGCCCAGCGCATCACTTAGACATACAGACTGCCCATGCTGTGAAATTTCACCACAACTGTCCCTAGAGTGTTTCCTCTATATTTCATGCTGCAGCTACACTTGTCTTTTTCTTTAATCACATCTATTGTCATTGCAGGGCCGGCGCGGGTGCAACGGGAAAGCGACGCTGGTTGCCATGGCAGCCGCATCACGAACCCGATACCACGTCACTTCCTGGAGACGCCGGAGAACTTCCGGCGATCCCCGCGATTGACGGCATCAGGCCCCGCTCTCCTCCACGTGCACCGGGTCTGCACCGGGTGGTATAAAGGTAAGGGGTCTTCTTCCATTACACTGTTCACGCCTTGACAAAGGGATCTTAGGGTCCGGAAACGTTGGTTGATATGTGACCACTGTTTTTTACAATTTAATACACGGTTTTGATTTTGACGGAGTGCCGCTGCCTTCTTTTTGCTTTTCACTATATATATATAAATATATATATATATATATATATATAAAACCAACAATTAGGTCGGCACTCACATGACTGACCAGACAAAAAACGCTCGGGTGCCCTCCTTGAACTCCACCATGTACACACGCAGGTAGGCGGCACTCACAAGTCTTATAACCAAGAATGAATCAGACGGACAGCGTCAGCGTTCAACGTTTCAGTCTATTGACTTTTTTCAAGAACGTATATATATATATATATTTGTGTGTATGTATATATATATATATATATATATGTATGTATATATATATGTGTATATATATATATAGGGGTAAAGAAAATGGCACTCAGGAGACTTCAATAGTTTAAGATGCTTGGTCTACGTTTTAGAGACCTTTAATCTCCTTCGTCAGGACAATGTGTGTATATATATATATATATATGTGTATATATGGTTATAATAATTTTAATGGTGTATGGTGCACCTGCACCCTTCGTTCCTATGTTGTAGTATTACAGTACTTAGTCCCAGCAAGGTAGCACATCCCATTATAATAAGCTAGGGTGTGCAGTCCAGGCCCCGTTTTCATATAGTCTATATTATGTGTGTGTATACACACCTGAGGGATTGGGACAGCCCTCATCTCTGGATTAGCACCCCACCCACTGCCTCTCAGGCTTTTAAACAGGGAACCGGCACATTCTGACTGCACAAAAGACATAGGTATGATCCTTTTAATTATATACAAAGTCAGTTTGGGAGTGAGCTTTTGGGGCGTGGGGCTCCCTATATTGCTCTGGCTGGGCCACCTTGGGGCATCACCACATTACATTTACTTTTAACACTTATATCACATTGTGTTTGTTTTATATTTATGTAGCTTTTTTCACATATTTTTTACACTTCTAACACTGCTCAGCTAAACTTCACATTCTAACACTCTGACACTTTACTGCTGTCCTCTTCTTTTCTTTTACATTCAGCAGCCTCTTTCATTTGCTCAACACTGATCTTTCACTCCTATCCTTTTTCTGTGTGATGCCCTGGGGTGGTTTGGCTGGGGTGGTCTGGGGGTGCTCTGCGTCCGGGAGGTGAACCCCTATAGTATTAGGGACCTGTCCGATGAGGTCACCGTGAAGCAGGTGGGCAGGCTCATATACTGGCCAATATATGCCAAGAACCTCAAATATTATATTATGGTTATAATAATTTTAATGGTGTATGGTGTACCTGCACCCTTTGTTCCTATGTTGTAGTATTACAGTACATAGTCCCAGCAAGGTAGGACATCCCATTATAATAAACTAGGGTGTGCAGTCCAGGCCCCGTTTTCATATAGTCTATATTATGTGTGTGTATACACACCTGAGGGATTGGGACAGCCCTCATCTCTGGATTAGCACCCCACCCATTGCCTCTCAGGCTTTTAAACAGGGAACCGGCACATTCTGACTGCACAAAAGACATAGGTATGATCCTTTTAATTATATACAAAGTCAGTTTGGGAGTGAGCTTTTGGGGCGTGGGGCTCCCTATATTGCTCTGGCTGGGCCACCTTGGGGCATCACCACCTTTCATTTACTTTTAACACTTATATCACATTGTGTTGGTTTTATATTTATGTAGCTTTTTTCACATATTTTTTACACTTCTAACACTGCTCAGCTAAACTTCACATTCTAACACTCTGACACTTTACTGCTGTCCTCTTCTTTTCTTTTACATTCAGCAGCCTCTTTCATTTGCTCAACACTGATCTTTCACTCCTATCCTTTTTTCCGTGTGATGCCCTGTGGTGGTTTGGCTGGGGTGGTCTGGGGGGTGCTCTGCGTCCCGGAGGTGATCCCCTATAGTGTTAGGGACCTGTCCGATGAGGTCACTGTGAAGCAGGTGGGCAGGCTCATATACTGGCCAATATATGCCAAGAACCTCAAATATTATATTATGGTTATAATAATTTTAATGGTGTATGGTGCACCTGCACCCTTTGTTCCTATGTTGTAGTATTACAGTACTTAGTCCCAGCAAGGTAGCACATCCCATTATAATAAGCTAGGGTGTGCAGTCCAGGCCCTGTTTTCATATTATATATATATATATATTTATTTATAATCCATATATTGGGCGGCACTCAGAGACTTTCACACGCTGGTTGAACAGTGAACAAGCCCCGCAGGGCTGCTTTAATGTGACGTTTCGGGGCAAAAAGATCCCCTTCCTCCGACAATCAAACCAAACCACAAACCGTGCATTAAATAGGTAACAGTGAATAGTATCTTACCCTCCTTCTCCCAGTGTGTCCCCAGGCACACGTGGACGCCGTTCAGCAGTGGCACTTCCGGCCGCGGGTCCCCCGGCGCACCGGAAGTGACGTCACCCGTCCGGCCCCAGTCACCATGGCAACACACTGTTAAACAAAGCAGTGTAACATCAGCGCAGTGTACAAAAAAGTG
This sequence comes from Pseudophryne corroboree, assembly GCF_028390025.1. Classification (NCBI taxonomy): domain Eukaryota; kingdom Metazoa; phylum Chordata; class Amphibia; order Anura; family Myobatrachidae; genus Pseudophryne; species Pseudophryne corroboree. The sequence goes on along the minus strand of NC_086453.1, from coordinate 213,274,112 downwards.
CATGACAAGTGCAATACAGTATGTTAGACATTTCAAATAACCACCAGTGCTGCACCAACTATATGTGCAGACTTGTAAACAATCAGAATATTAAAAAGCTCATTTAACATGTGCAAAATATCGGTGCCCTGCCCCTTTTGCGGCGCCCTGCTAGAACAGCCGCCCGCTTCCTGCCCTCCCGGCGTGTATAGATGCCGTGCGCATGCGCGCGGCATCCATTTACGCATTGGGAGAGGGCTGGGGGAAGCCCAGCACCGACGGAGGTGCTGGGCACGCCCCCAACAGTGACGTCGCCGGCCACAGACGCTCTCTATAGTAGCGTCTGTGGGCCGCACCGCCCCCTAAAATGACGTAGGCATGGTCACGCCCCCTAATTTGCGTGGCCGCCCCCCCACCCCCCGTTTCGGGCGCACATATGCCCCCGCAGTCCGGCACCCTGCCCCTTTTCACTCCTAGAGTGAACACTAATATATGGATTACATACAGCAGGTTTTGGACTGATGGGAAGGCACCCGAGCAAGGTGACACGTAAGACCTGAGTGCCAGGGTCCTATTTTGGACATATATATATATATATATATATATATATATATATATATATATGTGTGTGTGTATATATGAATATATATATATATTTATGTGTGTGTGTATATATGAATATATATATATATATATATTTATGTGTGTGTGTGTATACATATATATATATATGTATGTATGTATGTATGTATGTATGTATGTATGTGTGTGTGTATATATATATATATATATATATATATATATATACAGGTTGAGTATCCCTTATCCAAAATGCTTGGGACCAGAGGTATTTTGGATATGGGATTTTTCCGTATTTTGGAATAATTGCATACCATAATGAGATATCATGGTGAGGGACCTAAATCTAAGCACTGAATGCATTTATGTTACATATACACCTTATACACACAACCTGAAGGTCATTTTAGCCAATATTTTTTATAACTTTGTGCATTAAACAAAGTGTGTGTACATTCACACAATTCATTTATGTTTCATATACACCTTATACACAGAGCCTGAAGGTCATTTAATACAATATTTTTTATAACTTTGTGTATTAAACAAAGTTTGTGTACATTGAGCCATCAGAAAACAAAGGTTTCACTATCTCACTCTCACTCAAAAAAGTCCGTATTTCGGAATATTCTGTATTTCGGAATATTTGGATATGGGATACTCAACCTGTATATATATGCCTCCCCAATATTAAAATATGTAAAAAAGGAGCCAATTCCACAGATATCATTCGTCTTTCAAATTGTTTGAAAAATTGATTAGTGTGTACACTCAATTTCATTTGTCAGGGCTCTGGGAAGTTCAAGGGAAATTGTTAATCTTCCACATTGTTCATCTTTCACATTGGTCATGTCTTCTAGTGTGTAGGGCCAGGGGCGTAGCCAGAACTTTGTGGGCCCCATAGCAACACTTTGAAGGGGCCCCCGTCCCAAAGCTTCTAGAGCAGGGGTGGCCAACCAGTCAGAGACAAAGAGCCAACAAATTTTGTTAGGTACGTCAAAGAGCCGATATCAAGCCGAAGGCGCATGTGCAAAAATGGGCTGTGACCTTGTGCCTGCTAGGACACACCCCTGGTATAAAATACAATGAAAATGCCAGATCCACATAAAATAATTTAAAACTCCAGATCCACATAAAATATATTGAAAAAGCCATATTCACATAATACACTTCAGCTCCTCCATGTGTCACTCCAGCCAGCACCCTCCTGTGTAACTCCAACCAGCTCCCCTATGTGTCACTCCAGCCAGCACCCTCCTGTGTCACTCCAGGCAGCTCCCCATTGTGTCTCTCCTGCCAGGATTCTCCTTTGTCACTCGAGCCAGCTCCCCATTGTGTCACTCCTGCCAGCACCTTCCTGTATCACTCCAGTCAGCTCCCCCATTATGTCTCTCCTGCCAGGATCCTTCTGTGTCACTCCAGCCAGCTCCCCCTTGTGTCACTCCAGCCCACCCTCATATGTCACTACAGCCAGTATCTGGCTCCCTCAGTTTTCAGTTGCCGTAGTGCTGCTGTGTGTCTGGTTGGAGTGCACCAGTTTCCTGGATCTGTTGTGGTCAGGTGACTTTGAGTGTCGGGAGCCACATTTGAATAAAGAAAGAGCCGCATGTGGCTCAAGAGCCACAGGTTGGCCACGGCTGTTCTAGAGAGACACTTCTCTGCATCAGTTGTTAATTTTAAGCCCTATAATAGTGTCCTACAGTACTGTAATTCATTTTCTGAACCATAGCAGAGCCTTATTTAATGTTATGCCCCATAGTAGTGCCCTAGTTTCTTTTATGAATCGTAGTAGTGATTAAGTTCACCTTATGTCACATTTCAGAGCTGCTAGTACACATTATGCCACACAGTACACATTATGCCCAATTCACATTATTATATATAGTGCTCCCCGTTCATATTGTGCCTCATTACAGAGCCCCGGTTCATATTATATAACATTAAAATGCCCTCCAGTTCATTTTATACCACACTACAATGGGCAGGTCCATAGGGCATAACTAGATATACAGTATTGCAGGCCCCAAGGAAAAAGTTTGGAAGGACCCCTACATACCACCCAATGGCAAAAAATGTAATGTATATACAGTAACACATGTAACTTTGACAGGGTAGGTAGGCCCCTCTCAGCTCTGGGCCACATAGCAGCTGCACTGCCTGCACCTATGGTAGCTACTAGAGATGTGCACTTGAAATTTTTCGGGTTTTGTGTTTTGGTTTTGGGTTCGGTTCCGCGGCCGTGTTTTGGGTTCGACCGCGTTTTGGCAAAACCTCACCGAATTTATTTTGTCGGATTCGGGTGTGTTTTGGATTTGGGTGTTTTTTTCAAAAAACACTAAAAAACAGCTTAAATCATAGAATTTGGGGATCATTTTGACCCCAAAGTATTATTAACCTCAAAAACCATAATTTCCACTCATTTTCAGTCTATTCTGAATACCTCACACCTCACAATATTATTTTTAGTCCTAAAATTTGCACCGAGGTCGCTGGATGACTAAGCTAAGCGACCCTAGTGGCCGACACAAACACCTGGCCCATCTAGGAGTGGCACTGCAGTGTCACGCAGGATGGCCCTTCCAAAAAACACTCCCCAAACAGCACATGACGCAAAGAAAAAAAGAGGCGCAATGAGGTAGCTGTGTGAGTAAGATAAGCGACCCTAGTGGCCGACACAAACACCTGGCCCATCTAGGAGTGGCACTGCAGTGTCACGCAGGATGGCCCTTCCAAAAAACACTCCCCAAACAGCACATGACGCAAAGAAAAAAAGAGGCGCAATGAGGTAGCTGTGTGAGTAAGATAAGCGACCCTAGTGGCCGACACAAACACCTGGCCCATCTAGGAGTGGCACTGCAGTGTCACGCAGGATGGCCCTTCCAAAAAACACTCCCCAAACAGCACATGACGCAAAGAAAAAAAGAGGCACAATGAGGTAGCTGTGTGAGTAAGATAAGCGACCCTAGTGGCCGACACAAACACCTGGCCCATCTAGGAGTGGCACTGCAGTGTCACGCAGGATGGCCCTTCCAAAAAACACTCCCCAAACAGCACATGACGCAAAGAAAAAAAGAGGCGCAATGAGGTAGCTGTGTGAGTAAGATAAGCGACCCTAGTGGCCGACACAAACACCTGGCCCATCTAGGAGTGGCACTGCAGTGTCACGCAGGATGGCCCTTCCAAAAAACACTCCCCAAACAGCACATGACGCAAAGAAAAAAAGAGGCGCAATGAGGTAGCTGTGTGAGTAAGATTAGCGACCCTAGTGGCCGACACAAACACCTGGCCCATCTAGGAGTGGCACTGCAGTGTCACGCAGGATGGCCCTTCCAAAAAACACTCCCCAAACAGCACATGACGCAAAGAAAAAAAGAGGCGCAATGAGGTAGCTGTGTGAGTAAGATAAGCGACCCTAGTGGCCGACACAAACACCTGGCCCATCTAGGAGTGGCACTGCAGTGTCACGCAGGATGGCCCTTCCAAAAAACACTCCCCAAACAGCACATGACGCAAAGAAGAAAAAAAGAAAAAAGAGGTGCAAGATGGAATTGTCCTTGGGCCCTCCCACCCACCCTTATGTTGTATAAACAGGACATGCACACTTTAACCAACCCATCATTTCAGTGACAGGGTCTGCCACACGACTGTGACTGAAATGACGGGTTGGTTTGGACCCCCACCAAAAAAGAAGCAATTAATCTCTCCTTGCACAAACTGGCTCTACAGAGGCAAGATGTCCACCTCATCATCATCCTCCGATATATCACCGTGTACATCCCCTTCCTCACAGATTATCAATTCGTCCCCACTGGAATCCACCATCTCAGCTCCCTGTGTAGTTTGTGGAGGCAATTGCTGCTGGTCAATGTCTCCACGGAGGAATTGATTATAATTCATTTTAATGAACATCATCTTCTCCACATTTTCTGGAAGTAACCTCGTACGCCGATTGCTGACAAGGTGAGCGGCGGCACTAAACACTCTTTCGGAGTACACACTTGTGGGAGGGCAACTTAGGTAGAATAAAGCCAGTTTGTGCAAGGGCCTCCAAATTGCCTCTTTTTCCTGCCAGTATAAGTACGGACTGTGTGACGTGCCTACTTGGATGCGGTCACTCATATAATCCTCCACCATTCTTTCAATGGGGAGAGAATCATATGCAGTGACAGTAGACGACATGTCCGTAATCGTTCTCAGGTCCTTCAGTCCGGACCAGATGTCAGCATCAGCAGTCGCTCCAGACTTCCCTGCATCACCGCCAGCGGGTGGGCTCGGAATTCTGAGCCTTTTCCTCGCACCCCCAGTTGCGGGAGAATGTGAAGGAGGAGATGTTGACAGGTCGCGTTCCGCTTGACTTGACAATTTTCTCACCAGCAGGTCTTTGAGAGATCCAAGGTAGGTTTTAAATCTAGGATCGAGCACGGTGGCCAAAATGTAGTGCTCTGATTTCAACAGATTGACCACCCGTGAATCCTTGTTAAGCGAATTAAGGGCTCCATCCACAAGTCCCACATGCCTAGCGGAATCGCTCCGTGTTAGCTCCTCCTTCAATGTCTCCAGCTTCTTCTGCAAAAGCCTGATGAGGGGATTGACCAGACTCAGGCTGGCAGTGTCTGAACTGACTTCACGTGTGGCAAGTTCAAAGGGCAGCAGAACCTTGCACAACGTTTAAATCATTCTCCACTGCGCTTGAGACAGGTGCATTCCACCTCCTATATCGTGCTGAATTGTATAGGCTTGAATGGCCTTTTGCTGCTCCTCCAACCTCTGAAGCATATATAGGGTTGAATTCCACCTCGTTACCACTTCTTGCTTCAGATGATGGCAGGGCAGGTTCAGGCGTTTTTGGTGTTGCTCCAGTCTTCTGTACGTGGTGCCTGTACGCCGAAAGTGTCCCGCAATTCTTCTGGCCACCGACAGCATCTCTTGCACGCCCCTGTCGTTTTTTAAAAAATTCTGCACCACCAAATTCAAGGTATGTGCAAAACATGGGACGTGCTGGAATTTGCCCATATTTAATGCACACACAATATTGCTGGCGTTGTCCGATGCCACAAATCCACAGGAGAGTCCAATTGGGGTAAGCCATTCCGCGATGATCTTCCTCAGTTGCCGTAAGAGATTTTCAGCTGTGTGTGTATTCTGGAAACCGGTGATACAAAGCGTAGCCTGCCTAGGAAAGAGTTGGCATTTGCGAGATGCTGCTACTGGTGCCGCCGCTGCTGTTCTTGCGGCGGGAGTCCATACATCTACCCAGTGGGCTGTCACAGTCATATAGTCCTGACCCTGCCCTGCTCCACTTGTCCACATGTCCGTGGTTAAGTGGACATTGGGTACAACTGCATTTTTTAGGACACTGGTGAGTCTTTTTCTGACGTCCGTGTACATTCTCGGTATCGCCTGCCTAGAGAAGTGGAACCTAGATGGTATTTGGTAACGGGGGCACACTACCTCAAGAAATTGTCTAGTTCCCTGTGAACTAACGGAGGATACCGGACGCACGTCTAACACCAACATAGTTGTCAAGGCCTCAGTTATCCGCTTTGCAGCAGGATGACTGCTGTGATATTTCATCTTCCTCGCAAAGGACTGTTGGACAGTCAATTGCTTGGTGGAAGTAGTAAAAGTGGTCTTACGATTTCCCCTCTGGGATGACCATCGACTCCCAGCAGCAACAACAGCAGCGCCAGCAGCAGTAGGCGTTACACGCAAGGATGCATCAGAGGAATCCCAGGCAGGAGAGGAATCGTCAGAATTGCCAGTGACATGGCCTGCAGGACTATTGGCATTCCTGGGGAAGGAGAAATTGACACTGAGGGAGTTGGTGGGGTGGTTTGCGTGAGCTTGGTTACAAGAGGAAGGGATTTACTGGTCAGTGGACTGCTTCCGCTGTCGCCCAAAGTTTTTGAACTTGTCACTGACTTATTATGAATGCGCTGCAGGTGACGTATAAGGGAGGATGTTCCGAGGTGGTTAACGTCCTTACCCCTACTTATTACAGCTTGACAAAGGCAACACACGGCTTGACAAATGTTGTCCGCATTTCTGTTGAAATACTTCCACACCGAAGAGCTGATTTTTTTGGTATTTTCACCAGGCATGTCAACGGCCATATTCCTCCCACGGACAACAGGTGTCTCCCCGGGTGCCTGACTTAAACAAACCACCTCACCATCAGAATCCTCCTTGTCAATTTCCTCCCCAGCGCCAGCAACACCCATATCCTCCTTATCCTGGTGTACTTCAACACTGACATCTTCAATCTGACTATCAGGAACTGGACTGCGGGTGCTCCTTCCAGCACTTGCAGGGGGCGTGCAAATGGTGGAAGGCGCATGCTCTTCACGTCCAGTGTTGGGAAGGTCAGGCATCGCAACCGACACAATGGGACTCTCCTTGTGGATTTGGGATTTCGAAGAACGCACAGTTCTTTGCAGTGCTTTTGCCAGCTTGAGTCTTTTCATTTTTCTAGCGAGAGGCTGAGTGCTTCCATCCTCATGTGAAGCTGAACCACTAGCCATGAACATAGGCCAGGGCCTCAGCCGTTCCTTGCCACTCCGTGTGGTAAATGGCATATTGGCAAGTTTACGCTTCTCCTCCGACAATTTTATTTTAGATTTTGGAGTCCTTTTTTTACTGATATTTGGTGTTTTGGATTTTACATGCTCTGTACTATGACATTGGGCATCGGCCTTGGCAGACGACGTTGCTGGCATTTCATCGTCTCGGCCATGACTAGTGGCAGCAGCTTCAGCACGAGGTGGAAGTGGATCTTGATCTTTCCCTAATTTTGGAACCTCAACATTTTTGTTCTCCATATTTTAATAGGCACAACTAAAAGGCACCTCAGGTAAACAATGGAGATGGATGGATACTAGTATACTTATGGATGGACGAGCGACTGCCGACACAGAGGTAGCTACAGCCGTGGACTACCGCACTGTTTCTGCTGCTAATATAGACTGGATGATAATGAGATGAAATTAATATATATATATAATATCACTAGTACTGCAGCCGGACAGGTATATATATTTATTATGTAATGACTGATGACGGACCTGCTGGACACTGTCAGCTCAGCAGCACCGCAGACTGCTACAGTAAGCTACTATAGTAGTATGTATCAAGAAGAAAGAAAAAAAAAAACCACGGGTAGGTGGTATACAATTATGGATGGACGAGCGACTGCCGACACAGAGGTAGCTACAGCCGTGGACTACCGTACTGTGTCTGCTGCTAATATAGACTGGATGATAATGAGATGAAATTAATATATATATATATAATATCATTAGTACTGCAGCCGGACAGGTATATATATTTATTATGTAATGACTGATGACGGACCTGCTGGACACTGTCAGCTCAGCAGCACCGCAGACTGCTACAGTAAGCTACTATAGTAGTATGTATCAAGAAGAAAGAAAAAAAAAACACGGGTAGGTGGTATACAATTATGGATGGACGAGCGACTGCCGACACAGAGGTAGCTACAGCCGTGGACTACTGTACTGTGTCTGCTGCTAATATAGACTGGATGATAATGAGATGAAATTAATATATATATATATATAATATCACTAGTACTGCAGCCGGACAGGTATATATATTTATTATGTAATGACTGATGACGGACCTGCTGGACACTGTCAGCTCAGCAGCACCGCAGACTGCTACAGTAAGCTACTATAGTAGTATGTATCAAGAAGAAAGAAAAAAAAAAAACCACGGGTAGGTGGTATACAATTATGGATGGACGAGCGACTGCCGACACAGAGGTAGCTACAGCCGTGGACTACCATACTGTGTCTGCTGCTAATATAGACTGGATGATAATGAGATGAAATTAATATATATATATAATATCACTAGTACTGCAGCCGGACAGGTATATATATTTATTATGTAATGACTGATGACGGACCTGCTGGACACTGTCAGCTCAGCAGCACCGCAGACTGCTACAGTAAGCTACTATAGTAGTATGTATCAAGAAGAAAGAAAAAAAAAACCACGGGTAGGTGGTATACAATTATGGATGGACGAGCGACTGCCGACACAGAGGTAGCTACAGCCGTGGACTACCGTACTGTGTCTGCTGCTAATATAGACTGGATGATAATGAGATGAAATTAATATATATATATATAATATCACTAGTACTGCAGCCGGACAGGTATATATATTTATTATGTAATGACTGATGACGGACCTGCTGGACACTGTCAGCTCAGCAGCACCGCAGACTGCTACAGTAAGCTACTATAGTAGTATGTATCAAGAAGAAAGAAAAACAAAAAAACACGGGTAGGTGGTATACAATTATATATATATTATATACAATTATATATATATATATATATATATATATATATATATATATTTTTTAAACTGGTGGTGATTAATTAAACTGGTGGTCAGGTCACTGGTCACACTATCAGCAACTTGCAAGTAGTACTCCTAAGCAGACAATCACAATATATACTGGTGGTCAGTGTGGTCACAATGGCAGTGTGGCACTCTGGCAGCAAAAGTGTGCACTGTACGTTAAAATATGTACTCCTGCTCTCAGACTCTAACTGCTCCCCACTGTCTCCCCCACAAGTCAGATATACAGTCACACTATCACTTCAGCAAGTAGTAGTACTCCTCCTAATGCTCCCCAAAATTACTAAAGTAAATACTGTGTCTCTCTCTACTCTAGTCTCACTCTCTTCTCTATAAACGGAGAGGACGCCAGCCACGTGCTCTCCCTATCAATCTCAATGCACGTGTGAAAATGTCGGCGACGCGCGGCTCCTTATATAGAATCCGAGTCTCGCGATAGAATCCGAGCCTCGCGAGAATCCGACAGCGGGATGATGACGTTCGGGCGCGCTCGGGTTAACCGAGCAAGGCGGGAAGATCCGAGTCGCTCGGCCCCGTGTAAAAAAAACTGAAGTTCGGGCGGGTTCGGATTCCGAGGAACCGAACCCGCTCATCTCTAGTAGCTACACCCTTGTGTAGGGCCCTTTAGACTGATTAGTGAGAAGCTAAAAGCATTAGGACTACTTGTTGTCACATACAGGATTGCAGCAATGAATGCAGTGGCAACAGCTCTTTGCAGAAGATATAATGTTATGTTAACTGACTGCAGAATACCGGACAATACAGGATACTAAGTAAGTGTGCATAAATATTACATACTACTCCGTTTCAATAGAGAATTGGGGCTCTAAGGGGGTTATTCAGGTTTGTTAGCAAACTAAAAAAGTAAGCAATTGGGTAAAACCATGTTGCACTGCACGTGGGGCAGATGTAGCATGCAGAGAGAGTTAGATTTGGGTGGGTTGTATTATTTCTATGCAGGGTAAATACTGTCTACTTTATCTTTGCACTGCAATTTAGATTTCAGTTTTAACACACCCCACCCAAATCTAATTCTCTGTGCACATGATACAACTGCCTTACCTGCAGTGCAAGATGGTTTTGCCCAATTGCTTAGTTTTTTTGGATTGGTAACAGCTCTGAATAACACCCTAAGTACTTTAGAACATATAGCTTGTATTACTTTTCAATGTAAATAAAGTATTATCCCCAAGACCATACCTCCCAACTGTCCTGATTTTCGCGGGACAGTCCCATTTTTTTGGGACTGTCCCGCTATCCCACCCGCGGGCCACAGTGTCCCGCAGTGGGGGGGGCAGTTGGGAGTCTCCTGCACTCGCTGCTCTGCTTGGCAGAGCAGCGGTGAATAGACGCTGTATTAACTAGAAGCAGAGGGAGAGGGGGCATACCAGCGACTCACAGAGCGCTGGGCATGCCCCCAAAGTGATGAAAACCGGAGGCGTGACACGCGATCACAGGCACTCCGGCAAAGCCACGCCCCTTTCCAGAGGCCACGTCCCCTTTTCCCGGCGGGTGCGGCTCGCCGATGTCCCTCCTTGCCGGCCACAAAAGTTGGGAGGTATGCCAAGACTAAAGAGAATATCAGTTTTCAGAAAGACTTTTATTTATTGGCACTTTAAATATAAGAAAAAGAGCAAATGCAAATTAAATACTTGTTCCCCCGTTTGCACTACTATACGATAATATGGGTTCTATGTATTAGACAGTATTGCACAGGGGTTGGCTGGAAACTTTCAGTCTGGGGGGGGGGGGGGGCAAATACAGGCAAGTGACCCCAGCTTTTCTACTGGCACATTGCAATGTAGGCTTGGTTTATCTAAAGTGGGAAAATATGGTTTCGGTATGAATGGTCGACCATGTTATGGTCGACAGTCATTAGGTCGACCACTATTGGTCGACATTGACATGGTCGACATGGACACATGGTCGACACATGAAAATGGTCGACACGTGAGTTTTTTTACTTTTTTTGGTGTCGTTTTTTTGCGTAAAGTGACTGGGAACCCCAATTAGTGCGTCCCCTCGCATGGTGCCTTCGCTCCGCTACCGCTTCGCTCGGCACACTTTACCGTTCCAATCGTAGTCCATGTGGATCGTAAAGTATGGAAAAGTTCCCCAAAAGAAAAAAAAGTTAAAAAACTCATGTCGACCTTTTCATGTGTCGACCTTTCATGTGTCGACCATTTTCATGTGTCGACCATGTGTCCATGTCGACCATGTCAATGTCGACCAATAGTGGTTGACCTAATGACTGTCGACCATGTGAACGGATACCGGAAAATATGCCTCTCCCAGAAATCCCCCAGTTCTTGCACTGGCTGTACAGTGAAAGTCCTTTCTTCTGCTAATCACAAGCAGGACTGTCAGTTCCAAGGAGTGGTGTTTTCTCTCCCTGGGATTGACTGTCTGGATAGCAATTAGCAGAAAGTGCTTCCAATGTGAAGGTGCTTAAGCTGCTCGAACGCCAGCTTTACCTATTGCGTTGCAATGGGGACCTAGCAAAAGCCTTTCTGGCTTCATTGAAGCTTTGCAGCTTTGCTGAGTCACTGGGGGTCATTCCGAGTTGTTCGCAGTGATACTTCATATCGCAAGCAGTGGGATTTAGCCAAATGCGCACACGCAAAGTACTGAATGTGCATGTGCCAAGTCCGCCGTGTGACAAATGAGCAGAAATACACACGCTTTCTGTGTTCGCAGCCACGCAACGACAAAGAGGCGTGTTGAAGGCGGCGCGGGGGAATGGCTTCACAGGCTAGCGAAAAGGGGCATGAAGCATACTTGCCTACCCTCCCGGAATGGCCGGGAGGCTCCCAAAAATCGGGTGACCCTCCCGGCCCCCCGGAAAGGTGGGCAAGCCTCCCGCTTTCCCTGCAGCCCCTCCACGACCCTCCTCGGCTGCCCGCAGCAGAGAACAAGTGGGTCTGAGGGGGTCCGATGATGCGATTCGCGCTGAATCGCGTTATCGTAGCTCCGCCCTCGCTATACAGCTCCTCTTTTCTCGGCACTGCACAGCGGGGGGCGGAGTAATGATGACGCGACCCTGATGCCACGACCCCGGACCATCCACTTCCCTGTGGGCCACACCCCGGACCACCCATCCTGCTGCTGGCCACGCCCCCATGCACCTACAACGCTGCCTCCTCCCGGAGGAGGGGGCAGCAAAGTAGGTAAGTATGGAGTGAAGGTGGGTGTCCTGTGGGGGAGTATGCTAAGGTCTGTAGGCATGGTTATCGCCCCGCAGCGAAGCTGCCCGTTGCTGGTACACACCAGGTGTTCGCAGCAGAAGAGTAAGTTTAGGGCTGTGCACAGCTAGCGAACGGCCGCCACAGGTGCACAGCTGTTTGCAATGCAAATGCATCAACAGTCCATTGTAGCTCTAGCACTCTCAGAGATGGTATGTACATTTACACTCCCTGGAAATTTTATGTTAAACGTTAGCAAAATATGTTAATCTCTCAGGTAGCACACATGTTTATTATTAGCAAAAAATAAGAATTTACTCACCGGTAATTCTATTTCTCGTAGTCCGTAGTGGATGCTGGGTACTCCGTAAGGACCATGGGGAATAGACGGGCTCCGCAGGAGACTGGGCACTCTAAAAGAAAGATTAGGTACTATCTGGTGTGCACTGGCTCCTCCCTCTATGCCCTTCCTCCAGACCTCAGTTAGGGAAACTGTGCCCAGAAGAGCTGACACTACAAGGAAAGGATTTGGAATCCAGGGTAAGACTCATACCAGCCACACCAATCACACCGTACAACTCGTGATAACTATACCCAGTTAACAGTATGAATAACAACTGAGCCTCACTGAACAGATGGCTCATAACAATAACCCTTTAGTTAAGCAATAACTATATACAAGTATTGCAGAAAATCCGCACTTGGGACGGGCTCCCAGCATCCACTACGGACTACGAGAAATAGAATTACCGGTGAGTAAATTCTTATTTTCTCTGACGTCCTAGTGGATGCTGGGTACTCCATAAGGACCATGGGGATTATACCAAAGCTCCCAAACGGGCGGGAGAGTGCAGATGACTCTGCAGCACCGAATGAGCAAACTCAAGGTCCTCCTCAGCCAGGGTATCAAACTTGTAGAATTTTGCAAACGTGTTTGACCCCGACCAGGTAGCAGCTCGGCAAAATTGTAATGCCGAGACCCCTTGGGCAGCCGCCCAAGAAGAGCCCCCTTCCTCGTGGAATGGGCTTTTACTGATTTAGGATGCGGCAGTCCAGCCGCAGAATGTGCAAGTTGAATCGTGCTACAGATCCAGCGAGCAATAGTCTGCTTAGAAGCAGGAGTACCCAGCTTGTTGGGTGCATGCAGGATAAACAGCGAGTCAGTATTTCTGACTCTAGCCATCTTGGAAACATAGATTTTCAGGGCCCGGACTACATCCAGCAACTTGGAGGCCTCCAAGTCCCGAGTAGCCGCAGGCACCACAATAGGATGGTTCAAATGAAACGCTGATACCACCTTAGGGAGAAATTGTGGACGAATCCTCAATTCTGCCCTGTCCATATGGAAGATCAGATAAGGGCTTTTACATGACAAAGCCACCAATTCTGACACACGCCTAGCCGAAGCCAAGGCCAAAAATATATGACCACTTTCCACGTGAGATACTTCAACTCCACGGTCTGAAGTGGCTCAAAACAATGTGATTTTAGGAAATCCAACACTACGTTGAGATCCCAAGGTGCCACTGGAGGCACAAAAGGGGCTGAACATACAGCACTCCCTTAACAACGTCTGAACTTCAGGCAGCGTCTTTCCTAGCCTTTAACAGCGTAGGAATCACTTCATCTGGAACGCCCTTTTCCGTTAGGATCCGGCGTTCAACCAAGCCTTCAAACGCAGCCGCGGTAAGTCTTGGAACAGACAGGCCCCTGCAGTAACAGTTCCTGTCTGAGAGACAGAGGCCATGGGTCCTCCGAGATCATTTCTTGTAGTTCTGGGTACCAAGTTCTTCTTGGCTAATCCGGAACTACGAGTATAGTTCTTACTCCTCTCTTACTTACTATCCTCAGTACCTTGGGTATGAGAGGAAGAGGAGTGAACACATAAACCGACTGGTACACCCACGGTGTCACTAGTGCATCCACAGCTATCGCCTGAGGGTCTCTTGACCTGGCGCAATACTTTTTTAGCATTTTGTTGAGGCGGGACGCCATCATGTCAACCTGTGGCCGTTCCCAACGGTTCACAATCTGCGTGAAGACTTCTGGATGAAGTCCCCACTCTCCCGGGTGGAGGTGCTGAGGAAGTCTGCTTCCTAGTTTTCCACACCCGGAATGAACACTGCTGACAGTGTTAGCACGTGATACTCCGCCCATCTGAGAATCCTTGTGGCTACTGCCAACGCCATCCTGCTTCTTGTGCCGCTTTGTCGGTTTACATGGGCGACAGCCGTGATGTTGTCTGACTGAATCAGCACCGGCTGGTTTTGAAGCAGGGGTTCTGCTTGACTTAGGGCATTGTAAATGGCCCTTAGGTCCAGAATATTTATGTGTAGGGAAGTCTCCTGACTCGACCATTGTCCTTGGAAGTTTCTTCCCTGAGTGACTGCTCCCCCACCTCGGAGGCTTGCATCCGTGGTCACCAGGACCCAGTCCTGAGTGCCGAATCTGCGGCCCTAGAGAAGATGAGCACTCTGCAGCCACCACAGCAGAGACACCCTGGCCCTTGGGGACAGGGTGATCAGCCGATGCATCTGAAGATGCGATCCACACTTGTCTAACAGGTCCCACTGAAAGTTCCTTGCATGGAACCTGCCGAATGGAATTGCTTCGTAAGAAGCCACCATCTTTTCCAGGACTCGCGTGCAGTGATGCACCGACACCTTTTTTGGTTTCAGGAGATCCCTGACCAGAGATGACAATTCCTGGGCCTTCTCCACTGGGAGAAACACTTTCTTCTGTTCTGTGTACAGAATCATGCCCAAGAACAGCAGGCGCGTCGCAGGAATCAGCTGCGACTTTTGGATATTTAGAATCCAGCCGTGTTGTTGCAGCACTTCCCGAGATAGTGCTACGCTGGCTAACAACTGCTCCTTGGACCTCGCTTTTATAAGGAGATCGTCCAAGTACGGGATAATTATCTTCCGAAGGAGTATCATCATTTCGGCCATTACCTTGGTAAATACCCTCGGTGCCGTGGACAGACCAAACGACAACGTCTGGAATTGGTAATGACAATCCTGTACCACAAACCTGAGGTACTCCTGGTGAGGTGGGTAAATGGGGACATGCAGGTAGGCATCCTTGATGTCCAGCGACACCATAAAATCCCCCTCTTCCAGGCTTGCGATAACCGCCCTGAGCGATTCCATTTTGAACTTGAACCTTCTTTATAAGTGTTCAAGGATTTTAAATTTAGAATGGGTCTCACCGAACTGTCTGGTTTCGGTACCACAAACATTGTGGAATAGTAACCCCTTCCCTGTTGAAGGAGGGGAACCTTGATTATCACCTGCTGGAGGTACAGCTTGTGAATAGCCGCCAGTACTACCTCCCTTTCCTTGGGAGCAGATGGCAAGGCCGGTTTGAGGTAACGGCGAGAGGGAGTCGCCTCGAACTCCAGCTTGTATCCCTGAGATACCACTTGTAGGACCCAGGGATCCACCTGTGAGCGAACCCACCGGTCGCTTAAGTTCCGGAGACGCGCCCCCACCGCACCTGGCTCCACCTCTGGAGCCCCAGCGTCATGCGGTGGATTTAGTGGAAGCAGGGGAGGATTTTTGTTCCTGGGAACTGGCTGTCTGATGCAGCTTCTTTCCTCTTCCCCTGCCTCTGGGCAAAAAGGATGCGCCTCTGACACGCTTGCCTTTCTGAGGCCGAAAGGACTGTACTTGATAATACGGTGCTTTCTTAGGCTGTGAGGGAACGTGAGGTAAAAAAGTCGACTTCCCAGCTGTAGCTGTGGATACAAGGTCCAAGAGACCGTCCCCAACAATTCCTCACCCTTATAAGGCAAAACCTCCATGTGCCTTTTAGAGTCGGCATCACCTTTCCACTGCCGAGTCCATAATACTCTCCTGGCAGAAACGGACATCGCATTTATTCTGGATGCCAGTCGGCAAATGTCCCTCTGTGCATCCCTCATATATAGGACTACATCCTTAATATGCTCTATAGTTAGCAAAATAGTATCCCTGTCGAGGGTATCAATGTTGTCTGACAGGGTATCAGACCATGCTGCTGCAGCACTACACATCCATGCCGAAGCAATTGCAGGTCTCAGTATAGTACCTGAGTGTGTATATACAGACTTCAGGATAGCCTCCTGCTTTCTATCTGCAGGCACCTTTAAGGCGGCCGTATCCTGAGAGGGCAGTGCCACCTTTTTAGATAAACGTGTGAGCGCCTTGTCCACCCTAGGGGATGTTTCCCAACGTAACCTATCCGTTGGCGGGAAAGGGTACGCCGTCAGTAACCTCTTAGAAATTACTAGTTTCTTATCAGGGGAACACCATGCTTCCTCACACAATTCATTTAACTCATCAGATGGGGGAAAAGTCACAGGCTGCTTTTTCTCCCCAAACATAATACCCTTTTTTGTGGTAACCGGGTTTATGTCAGAAATGTGTAAAACATCTTTCATAGCCGTAATCATACATCGGATGGCCCTTGTGGACTGTACATTTGTCTCATCTTCGTCGACACTGGGGTCAAACTCTGTGTCGACATCTGTGTCTGCCATCTGAGCTAGCGGGCGTTTTTGAGCCCTTGATGGCCTCTGAGACGCCTGGGCAGGCGCGGGCTGAGATGCCGACTGTCCCATGGCTGTCACGTCGTCAAACCTTTTATGTAAGGAGTTGACACTGTCGGTTAAAACCTTCCACATATCCATCCACTCCGGTGTCGGCCCCGCAGGGGGTGACATCACACTTATCGGCTCCTGCTCCGCCTCCACGTAACCCTCCTCATCAAACATGTCGACACAGCCGTACCGACACACCGCACACACACAGGGAATGCTCTGACTGAGGACAGGACCCCACAAAGTCCTTTGGGGAGACAGAGAGAGAGTATGCCAGCACACACCACAGCGCTATATAAACAGGGATTTACACTAACAAAAGTGATTTTTCCCTATAGCTGCTTAATATACTGTTTGCGCCTAAATTTAGTGCCCCCCCTCTCTTTTTTACCCTTTGAGCCTGGAAACTGCAGGGGAGAGCCTGGGGAGCTGTCTTCCAGCGGAGCTGTGAAGAGAAAATGGCGCCGGTGTGCTGAGGGAGATAGCCCCGCCCCCTTCTCGGCGGACTTCTCCCGCTTTTTTATATACTTTTATGGCGGGGGATTATGCACATATACAGTTTATTAGACTGTATTATGTGCTTTTTGCCATGTAAGGTACTCTAATTGCTGCCCAGGGCGCCCCCCCCCCCCCAGCCCTGCACCCATCAGTGACCGGAGTGTGTGGTGTGCATAGGGAGCAATGGCGCACAGCTGCAGTGCTGTGCGCTACCTTAATGAAGACCGAAGTCTTCACCCGCCGATTTCCTCCTGTTTCTTCCGTCTTCTGGCTCTGCAAGGGGGACGGCGGCGCGGCTCCGGGAACGGACGATCGAGGTCGGGCCCTGTGTTCGATCCCTCTGGAGCTAATGGTGTCCAGTAGCCTAGAAGCACAAGCTAGCTGCAAGCAGGTAGGTTTGCTTCTCTCCCCTAAGTCCCACGTAGCAGTGAGTCTGTTCCCAGCAGATCTCACTGAAAATAAAAAACCTAACAAATACTTTCTTTTTCTAGAAGCTCAGGAGAGCCCCTAGTGTGCAACCAGCTCGGGCCGGGCACAGATTCTAACTGAGGTCTGGAGGAGGGGCATAGAGGGAGGAGCCAGTGCACACCAGATAGTACCTAATCTTTCTTTTAGAGTGCCCAGTCTCCTGCAGAGCCCGTCTATTCCCCATGGTCCTTACGGAGTACCCAGCATCCACTAGGACGTCAGAGAAACATGTGTATTGCGCATGTCAAACATGTCTTGTTTGTGTATCTATTAGTGTTTATTTTTTTCAAAATAAAAACAAATTAATTTCCTTTATATCCCACATACATGCCATGTTTTCCTGATTCCTACATATGTTGTGTGTTTCATATAACAACATTCCCAACATAATGCACCCTAACCTATCATGTTAGTAAATCCTGCTTTAGCTAATACCTTCCTATGGATTAATTAGGTCAGATGTTATTGTTATTATTATCCTTTATTTATATGGCGCCACAAGGGATCCACAGCACCCATTACATAGTACATAATCAAATGAGCAAACAAGAAAACAGCACTTACAGTACAAGACATTATAGGACAGGTATAGAAAACCCGGGGTTAGGTGCCATCAAAAGGAGTATGGAGTATAAGATACTGTAAGTAAGAAAAGGAAATGGCACATGAGGAAAGAAGTCCCTGCTCTTGCGAGCTTACAATCTAAAAGGTGAGGGGCTAACAGACCGGGGTGACACAGAAGGGGTAGACAGTGAGCATAGACAAGAGGGTTAGGAGGAGAGTTGGCTAGGTTGGTGAAGAAGTGGGTCTTGAGAGCCCGTTTGAAGTTTTGTAGAGAGGTGGAGAGTCAGATGGGGAGAGGTAGAGCATTCCAGAGATAGGGAGCAGCACGTGCAAAATCTTGTAGGTTGGAGTGGGAGGAGGTAATCAGTTTGCAGGAGAGACGCCGTGCATTAGCAGAGCGAAGAGGACGGGTGGGAATGTAAAGAGAGATAAGGTCAGAGATGTAAGAAGGAGAAGAGTGGGTGAGGGCTTTGTAGGTGAGTGTGAGAAGCTTGAATTGGATTCTGAATGGGAAGGGGAGCCAGTTAAGGTCCTGCAAGAGAGGGGATGTGGATGTAGAACATTTGGTGAGGAAGATGAGATGGGCAGCAGCATTGAGGATAGATTGAAGTGGAGAGAGGCATTTTTGAGGGAGGCCAGATAGGAGGAAATTGGAGTAGACCAATCTGGAGATGATCAGTGAGTGGATGAGGGTCTTAGTAGCATCCTGGGTGAGAAAGGGTCTGATCCTAGAGATGTTTTTGAGATGGAAATGGAAATGGTTTTTTAGAGGTACTGAATGAGTGGTTTGAAGGAGAGGGAGGAGTCAAGGATTACTCCAAGACATCACACTTGGGGGCTAGAGGAGATAGTTGTGCCATCAATGGATAATGAAATTGTGGGAGGAGAGGTTATGTGGGAGGGAGGGAAGATGATCAGCTCAGTCTTAGACATGTTAAGTTTAAGAAAGTGCTGGGACATCCAGGAGGAGTTAGCAGAGAGACAGTTGGAGATACGAGTGAGGAGAGCAGGGGAGAGGTCAGGGGAGGAAAGGTAGATTTGAGTATCGTCAGCGTAGAGATTATATTTTAAGTCAAAAGAGCTAATGAGCTCACCTAATGAAGATGTGTAGAGAGAGAAAAGGAGAAGCCCAAGAACAGAACCTTGGGGGACACATACTGGTAGAGCAAGTGGGGGGAGGTGCAGTCATGAGAGGAGACAGAGCAGGAACGGTCAGAAAGGTAGGAGGACAGCCAGGAGAGAGCAGTATTACGCAAAGCAAGGGAGTAAAGGATTTGCAGGAGGAGAGGGTGGCCTACAGCGTCAAAAGCAGCAGAGAGGTCAAGAAGAATAAGCAGAGAGTAGTGGCCCCTGGATATAGCAGGAAGTAGGTCATTGCAGACTTTCGTGAGGGCAGTTTCAGCAGAGTGCTGAGGATGGAAACCAGACTGGAAAGGGTCAAGCAGTGAGTGGCAAGAAAGAAAGAGAGTGAGGCGGTTGTAGATAATACGCTCAAGGAGTTTGGAGGCAAAAGGGAGAAGAGAGATGGGTCGGTAGTTGGAGAGATTGGTTGGATCAAGGGTAGGTTTTATTAAGAATAGGGGAGACAAGTGCATGCTTGAAGGCAGAAGGGACAGTGCCTGATGAGAGTGAGAGATTGAGTAGATGGGCAAGATGGGAACAGGCAGAAGAAGAGAGGAAGCGGAGAAGGCAGGAGAGAATAGGGTCAAGTGGGAAGGTGGAGGGGGGTGAGGACCAGAGGAGGACCATGACTTCCTCTCCAGATACAGGGAAGAAAGATGTCAGAGTTGGTAGGCGGGAAGGAGAAGGGGGGTTGAGAAATGGAAGAGGGGGGTTGAGAATTAGAGGAGGGGGTTGCTTAGGTTCTGGTGGGATGTTATGTCCTGACAAATGGAGTAAATTTTGGATGTGAAGTAGGTGGCAAAGTCAAGAGCAGAAAGTGAAGAGGGGTGTTGAGGCGGGGGTGGGCAGAGGAGCGAGTTGACAGTGGCAAAGAGGCGCCTGGGATTAGAGAATTATCAGGGTTGCTGTAGCAATGAGGTGAGATGGATTTAGAAGACAGGGATACAGTGGGTGTAGTGAGGATACTGGCTCCTGAGCTAGGAAAGGACACTGCAGCAGTTGAGCATGGAGGGAGTAAAGTGTGGTACAGAGGGTTATGAGGTGAGGTAGGTAGAGGAGGGAGCAGGGCAGAGTGATGGACGATTGGGCCCAAGGTAGGGTAGAGGTGAATGACATTGATTTAAGATGGCTGGTTGCCCATAGTAACCAAACAGATTCCTGCCCTTATATTGTCTAAGGAGCAAGATACATGTGAAGTATATTTGTTTATTTTTCTATATGCAACATCCCATGTTTTTAGGGAATTGACACAAGCAGAAAAAAATTACATTTGTATATTTAGCTACAATCTAAAACTTTTCACACACACACACACACACACACACACACACACAATAATATAAACACAATTTCAGACCAAAGGGGATGGGTTAAAAGTATTTTTACTAGGCAAAACAATATTAGATAATGTTATGTACCGAAAAATAAATATTTGTACAAACATAACAGAACATGGCACAGCAACAAACACCTGCCTGTGGCCAAAATAGGATGACAGTACCCAGTAGTGAAGCAACCCTATCTACTGGCCATCAAACACAACAAGAGACACCTTGAAAATGACCTGATTGAGATTGAAACGCGTTGGTGTTGAACTGCCAGTGCTGCCTGGGACCTGAAGGAAGTACAGCTTAGTAGGGGGAGCTTCTTACAAAAACCACAATATGCTTTTTGTGCCTTCCCTAGAAGGTTATATTTGGTACGCATGTTTTTGGCATTCCTAATATCTTTTTAATTAATAAAAGTTGATGGTAAACACTATGGTCTCTCCACCTTTTATGTTTTACATAAATTCACCCAAAAGAGGTTGATAATAACAAAGGTGGAATAGTGACCGAGTGGATGCTTCATCAGAGTTTGAAGGAACCAGAAAAAGTATTGTGAAAGAAGTGACCGTTATCGTCGATCGCCTGGCTGGATATACCTAACAGGTTTTAACTATTGGAACTATATACTTACCAATTAACTGTACTCATTTTGGACATTTTAAATCCATATTCTAAGATACCTTTAGAAAAGTGCGCAGGAATCCTTTTGTCTATTGTTCTACAACAAGAGACTGGTCTCATTACCCTGGCTGAGCAAGATGTGGGGCAAAATGAGGAAGAAACTAGACACAATACCCAAACCCAACTAGCCAGACCACAATCTGAAGAGGAAGGTGGGACAAGTTCACAGGCTAATGCATCACAGGCTGGTAACAAAAAGAGAAGACGACAAACCAGTGTGGGTCTGGGCTGGTAGTATTTCCTGCCCCAAACTGGAGGTGTTACTACCTCCACTCTCCTCAGCCTCAGTGAGATGCCCTTCCTGTGACTCAGTGAGATGCCCCTCCTGTGCTGTGTTTTGTAAAAAAAGATTTAAAAAAAAACACATTAGTATATTTTTATAAACTTATACAGTAAACACTTGACAATATATGTTTTTAAACTTACCTTCCAAGGCATGGGGACCTTCCATGGCAGGTGTGTCGTGTCCATTTCAAACACACCTGCCACCTCATAGGACACACAGACCATCGTTAGCTCCTCCAGGTCTGTAAACTCCACAGTCTCAGGGAGTGGCCCTCACCCTGTTGCGCTCAAAGCGTTCCAGTGCACAGCCTTTTTCTGCTTCAGGCGGGACTTGAAGTCAGCTAAACTACATATGTTTTGGGGTTTCGTTAAAAGGAGAAGAAATTAACCGTAAGTAAATGTGATGCATACTTTTTGAGCACATGTCATTGTATTAGTTGCTATAGGCAACATGACTTGGGAAATGCTGCTTAAATCTTAGTTAATGCATACTATAGTGTTTGTCATTGTGGCTAAGTATGTACTTACCATCCCAATTGGGCCAACACCATTCACACAGTCTGTGATTGCTCTGCAGATCCGGTCCTTTGTCCCAGCACCCATGTTTTTATCTCCAAAATGGATTTTATCAATTGCCTGTGGGACCAGAATTCCCAACTCCATCTTTGTAAATGGGGGTTGTCGTCTTCTCTTTTTGCCTATTGCCTGCGATGCATCAGCCTGAGAAGTATCTCCACCTTCCTCTTCACTTTGTGGCTGTGATTGCTGGGTTTGGGTAGTTGGGTCAGACTCTTTCTTAGTTTGTGCCACATGTTCCTCAGCCAGGGCCCTCACACCAGCCTCTTCTTGTGTTTGTGGGCCAGTAGATGGGGTTTCGTCACTACTGTGTCTTGGTTGTTCCACCTCTGCAGTGGCAGGTGTTTGTTGCTACTGTCTTTGCAAAGCCAGCTGTCTACTTCTTTGGAGTATAACCTTCATTTCGGCATTCAGCCTGGCCATCTCCTTTGCAAGTGTATCTGGCTCCATGATGCTGGTTGCATGTGCGTCTGAATCTGGGGGTCGCGAATTTATACCTGCGTATACATGGTTTGCAGGAAACAGCACAGGTGATACATACACAATTGCTACATGTGCTCTGATTGATTGCCCTTTTTAATCATGTTCTATCATTCTATGCAGTCTGTGTTTGTGGGTGTATGCAGGAGTTTTTTTGCAGTTCATGAGTTACAGTGGTCAGGAGTGCAGGAGTTAGAGTGGTGTCGAGTATTGAAGGTGAGATGTTTTGTTTGATATGTGTAAAACTAAGCAGTGCTTTAACGCTTGTGTTCATGTTATACAGTACTTGTTTTCTATAAGAAGTGTGTTTAGTTTGTTGTATGTGATGTATATGCAGCTCGTCCTTATGTGGTGGGTGGCGTCTTTTGTATTATTATGTGCGTATGCAGAGTGTTTTTTATTTTTATTTTGTTTTTCCAAAGTATTTATTATCTTCAAATGTATATTAGAGATGAGCGGGTTCGGTTTCTCTGAATCCGAACCCGCCAGAACTTCATGTTTTTTTTCACGGGTCCGAGCGACTCGGATCTTCCCGCCTTGCTCGGTTAACCCGAGCGCGCCCGAACGTCATCATGACGCTGTCGGATTCTCGCGAGGCTCGGATTCTATCGCGAGACTCGGATTCTATATAAGGAGCCGCGCGTCGCCGCCATTTTCACACGTGCATTGAGATTGATAGGGAGAGGACGTGGCTGGCGTCCTCTCCGTTTAGAATAGATTAGAGAGACACTTGATTTACTAATTTTGGGGAGCATTAGGAGTACTCAGTACAGTGCAGAGTTTTGCTGATAGTGACCACCAGTTTTATTTATAATCCGTTCTCTGCCTGAAAAAAGCGATACACAGCACACAGTGACTCAGTCACATACCATATCTGTGTGCACTGCTCAGGCTCAGGCCAGTGTGCTGCATCATCTATTATCTATATATAATATTATATATATCTGTCTGACTGCTCAGCTCACACAGCTTATAATTGTGGGGGAGACTGGGGAGCACTACTGCAGTGCCAGTTATAGGTTATAGCAGGAGCCAGGAGTACATAATATATTATATAGTGAGTGACCACCAGACACACAGTGCAGTTTATTTAATATATCCGTTCTCTGCCTGAAAAAAGCGATACACACAGTGACTCAGTCAGTCACATACCATATCTGTGTGCACTGCTCAGGCTCAGGCCAGTGTGCTGCATCATCTATATAATATATATTATATATCTGTCTGACTGCTCAGCTCACACAGCTTATAATTGTGGGGGAGACTGGGGAGCACTACTGCAGTGCCAGTTATAGGTTATAGCAGGAGCCAGGAGTACATAATATTATATTAAAACAGTGCACACTTTTGCTGCAGGAGTGCCACTGCCAGTGTGACTAGTGACCAGTGACCTGACCACCAGTATATATAATATTAGTAGTATACTATCTCTTTATCAACCAGTCTATATTAGCAGCAGACACAGTACAGTGCGGTAGTTCACGGCTGTGGCTACCTCTGTGTCGGCACTCGGCAGCCCGTCCATAATTGTATATACCACCTAACCGTGGTTTTTTTTTCTTTCTTTATACATACATACTAGTTACGAGTATACTATCTCTTTATCAACCAGTCTATATATTAGCAGCAGACACAGTACAGTGCGGTAGTTCACGGCTGTGGCTACCTCTGTGTCGGCACTCGGCAGCCCGTCCATAATTGTATATACCACCTAACCGTGGTTTTTTTTTCTTTCTTTATACATACATACTAGTTACGAGTATACTATCTCTTTATCAACCAGTCTATATATTAGCAGCAGACACAGTACAGTGCGGTAGTTCACGGCTGTGGCTACCTCTGTGTCGGCACTCGGCAGCCCGTCCATAATTGTATATACCACCTAACCGTGGTTTTTTTTTCTTTCTTTATACATACATACTAGTTACGAGTATACTATCTCTTTATCAACCAGTCTATATATTAGCAGCAGACACAGTACAGTGCGGTAGTTCACGGCTGTGGCTACCTCTGTGTCGGCACTCGGCAGCCCGTCCATAATTGTATATACCACCTAACCGTGGTTTTTTTTTCTTTCTTTATACATACATACTAGTTACGAGT
The DNA here is from genome assembly GCF_028390025.1 of Pseudophryne corroboree. Lineage (NCBI taxonomy): Eukaryota > Metazoa > Chordata > Amphibia > Anura > Myobatrachidae > Pseudophryne > Pseudophryne corroboree. The sequence goes on along the minus strand of NC_086453.1, from coordinate 213,249,294 downwards.
ATACTATCTCTTTATCAACCAGTCTATATATTAGCAGCAGACACAGTACAGTGCGGTAGTTCACGGCTGTGGCTACCTCTGTGTCGGCACTCGGCAGCCCGTCCATAATTGTATATACCACCTAACCGTGGTTTTTTTTTCTTTCTTTATACATACATACTAGTTACGAGTATACTATCTCTTTATCAACCAGTCTATATATTAGCAGCAGACACAGTACAGTGCGGTAGTTCACGGCTGTGGCTACCTCTGTGTCGGCACTCGGCAGCCCGTCCATAATTGTATATACCACCTAACCGTGGTTTTTTTTTCTTTCTTTATACATACATACTAGTTACGAGTATACTATCTCTTTATCAACCAGTCTATATATTAGCAGCAGACACAGTACAGTGCGGTAGTTCACGGCTGTGGCTACCTCTGTGTCGGCACTCGGCAGCCCGTCCATAATTGTATATACCACCTAACCGTGGTTTTTTTTTCTTTCTTTATACATACATACTAGTTACGAGTATACTATCTCTTTATCAACCAGTCTATATATTAGCAGCAGACACAGTACAGTGCGGTAGTTCACGGCTGTGGCTACCTCTGTGTCGGCACTCGGCAGCCCGTCCATAATTGTATATACCACCTAACCGTGGTTTTTTTTTCTTTCTTTATACATACATACTAGTTACGAGTATACTATCTCTTTATCAACCAGTCTATATATTAGCAGCAGACACAGTACAGTGCGGTAGTTCACGGCTGTGGCTACCTCTGTGTCGGCACTCGGCAGCCCGTCCATAATTGTATATACCACCTAACCGTGGTTTTTTTTTCTTTCTTTATACATACATACTAGTTACGAGTATACTATCTCTTTATCAACCAGTCTATATATTAGCAGCAGACACAGTACAGTGCGGTAGTTCACGGCTGTGGCTACCTCTGTGTCGGCACTCGGCAGCCCGTCCATAATTGTATATACCACCTAACCGTGGTTTTTTTTTCTTTCTTTATACATACATACTAGTTACGAGTATACTATCTCTTTATCAACCAGTCTATATATTAGCAGCAGACACAGTACAGTGCGGTAGTTCACGGCTGTGGCTACCTCTGTGTCGGCACTCGGCAGCCCGTCCATAATTGTATATACCACCTAACCGTGGTTTTTTTTTCTTTCTTTATACATACATACTAGTTACGAGTATACTATCTCTTTATCAACCAGTCTATATATTAGCAGCAGACACAGTACAGTGCGGTAGTTCACGGCTGTGGCTACCTCTGTGTCGGCACTCGGCAGCCCGTCCATAATTGTATATACCACCTAACCGTGGTTTTTTTTTCTTTCTTTATACATACATACTAGTTACGAGTATACTATCTCTTTATCAACCAGTCTATATATTAGCAGCAGACACAGTACAGTGCGGTAGTTCACGGCTGTGGCTACCTCTGTGTCGGCACTCGGCAGCCCGTCCATAATTGTATACTAGTATCCAATCCATCCATCTCCATTGTTTACCTGAGGTGCCTTTTAGTTGTGCCTATTAAAATATGGAGAACAAAAATGTTGAGGTTCCAAAATTAGGGAAAGATCAAGATCCACTTCCACCTCGTGCTGAAGCTGCTGCCACTAGTCATGGCCGAGACGATGAAATGCCAGCAACGTCGTCTGCCAAGGCCGATGCCCAATGGCATAGTACAGAGCATGTCAAAACCAAAACACCAAATATCAGTAAAAAAAGGACTCCAAAACCTAAAATAAAATTGTCGGAGGAGAAGCGTAAACTTGCCAATATGCCATTTACCACACGGAGTGGCAAGGAACGGCTGAGGCCCTGGCCTATGTTCATGGCTAGTGGTTCAGCTTCACATGAGGATGGAAGCACTCAGCCTCTCGCTAGAAAACTGAAAAGACTCAAGCTGGCAAAAGCACCGCAAAGAACTGTGCGTTCTTTGAAATCCCAAATCCACAAGGAGAGTCCAATTGTGTCGGTTGCGATGCCTGACCTTCCCAACACTGGACGTGAAGAGCATGCGCCTTCCACCATTTGCACGCCCCCTGCAAGTGCTGGAAGGAGCACCCGCAGTCCAGTTCCTGATAGTCAGATTGAAGATGTCAGTGTTGAAGTACACCAGGATGAGGAGGATATGGGTGTTGCTGGCGCTGGGGAGGAAATTGACCAGGAGGATTCTGATGGTGAGGTGGTTTGTTTAAGTCAGGCACCCGGGGAGACACCTGTTGTCCGTGGGAGGAATATGGCCGTTGACATGCCAGGTGAAAATACCAAAAAAATCAGCTCTTCGGTGTGGAGGTATTTCACCAGAAATGCGGACAACAGGTGTCAAGCCGTGTGTTCCCTTTGTCAAGCTGTAATAAGTAGGGGTAAGGACGTTAACCACCTCGGAACATCCTCCCTTATACGTCACCTGCAGCGCATTCATAATAAGTCAGTGACAAGTTCAAAAACTTTGGGTGACAGCGGAAGCAGTCCACTGACCAGTAAATCCCTTCCTCTTGTAACCAAGCTCACGCAAACCACCCCACCAACTCCCTCAGTGTCAATTTCCTCCTTCCCCAGGAATGCCAATAGTCCTGCAGGCCATGTCACTGGCAATTCTGACGAGTCCTCTCCTGCCTGGGATTCCTCCGATGCATCCTTGCGTGTAACGCCTACTGCTGCTGGCGCTGCTGTTGTTGCCGCTGGGAGTCGATGGTCATCCCAGAGGGGAAGTCGTAAGCCCACTTGTACTACTTCCAGTAAGCAATTGACTGTTCAACAGTCCTTTGCGAGGAAGATGAAATATCACAGCAGTCATCCTACTGCAAAGCGGATAACTGAGTCCTTGACAACTATGTTGGTGTTAGACGTGCGTCCGGTATCCGCCGTTAGTTCACAGGGAACTAGACAATTTATTGAGGCAGTGTGCCCCCGTTACCAAATACCATCTAGGTTCCACTTCTCTAGGCAGGCGATACCGAGAATGTACACGGACGTCAGAAAAAGACTCACCAGTGTCCTAAAAAATGCAGTTGTACCCAATGTCCACTTAACCACGGACATGTGGACAAGTGGAGCAGGGCAGGGTCAGGACTATATGACTGTGACAGCCCACTGGGTAGATGTATGGACTCCCGCCGCAAGAACAGCAGCGGCGGCACCAGTAGCAGCATCTCGCAAACGCCAACTCTTTCCTAGGCAGGCTACGCTTTGTATCACCGCTTTCCAGAATACGCACACAGCTGAAAACCTCTTACGGCAACTGAGGAAGATCATCGCGGAATGGCTTACCCCAATTGGACTCTCCTGTGGATTTGTGGCATCGGACAACGCCAGCAATATTGTGTGTGCATTAAATATGGGCAAATTCCAGCACGTCCCATGTTTTGCACATACCTTGAATTTGGTGGTGCAGAATTTTTTAAAAAACGACAGGGGCGTGCAAGAGATGCTGTCGGTGGCCAGAAAAATTGCGGGACACTTTCGGCGTACAGGCACCACGTACAGAAGACTGGAGCACCACCAAAAACTACTGAACCTGCCCTGCCATCATCTGAAGCAAGAAGTGGTAACGAGGTGGAATTCAACCCTCTATATGCTTCAGAGGTTGGAGGAGCAGCAAAAGGCCATTCAAGCCTATACAATTGAGCACGATATAGTAGGTGGAATGCACCTGTCTCAAGTGCAGTGGAGAATGATTTCAACGTTGTGCAAGGTTCTGATGCCCTTTGAACTTGCCACACGTGAAGTCAGTTCAGACACTGCCAGCCTGAGTCAGGTCATTCCCCTCATCAGGCTTTTGCAGAAGAAGCTGGAGACATTGAAGGAGGAGCTAACACGGAGCGATTCCGCTAGGCATGTGGGACTTGTGGATGGAGCCCTTAATTCGCTTAACAAGGATTCACGGGTGGTCAATCTGTTGAAATCAGAGCACTACATTTTGGCCACCGTGCTCGATCCTAGATTTAAAACCTACCTTGGATCTCTCTTTCCGGCAGACACAAGTGTGCTGGGGTTCAAAGACCTGCTGGTGAGAAAATTGTCAAGTCAAGCGGAACGCGACCAGTCAACATCTCCTCCTTCACATTCTCCCGCAACTGGGGGTGCGAGGAAAAGGCTCAGAATTCCGAGCCCACCCGCTGGCGGTGATGCAGGGCAGTCTGGAGCGACTGCTGATGCTGACATCTGGTCCGGACTGAAGGACCTGACAACGATTACGGACATGTCATCTACTGTCACTGCATATGATTCTCTCAACATTGATAGAATGGTGGAGGATTATATGAGTGACCGCATCCAAGTAGGCACGTCACACAGTCCGTACTTATACTGGCAGGAAAAAGAGGCAATTTGGAGGCCCTTGCACAAACTGGCTTTATTCTACCTAAGTTGCCCTCCCACAAGTGTGTACTCCGAAAGAGTGTTTAGTGCCGCCGCTCACCTTGTCAGCAATCGGCGTACGAGGTTACATCCAGAAAATGTGGAGAAGATGATGTTCATTAAAATGAATTATAATCAATTCCTCCGCGGAGACATTGACCAGCAGCAATTGCCTCCACAAAGTACACAGGGAGCTGAGATGGTGGATTCCAGTGGGGACGAATTGATAATCTGTGAGGAGGGGGATGTACACGGTGATATATCGGAGGGTGAAGATGAGGTGGACATCTTGCCTCTGTAGAGCCAGTTTGTGCAAGGAGAGATTAATTGCTTCTTTTTTGGGGGGGGTCCAAACCAACCCGTCATATCAGTCACAGTCGTGTGGCAGACCCTGTCACTGAAATGATGGGTTGGTTAAAGTGTGCATGTCCTGTTTTGTTTATACAACATAAGGGTGGGTGGGAGGGCCCAAGGACAATTCCATCTTGCACCTCTTTTTTCTTTTCTTTTTCTTTGCATCATGTGCTGATTGGGGAGGGTTTTTTGGAAGGGACATCCTGCGTGACACTGCAGTGCCACTCCTAGATGGGCCCGGTGTTTGTGTCGGCCACTAGGGTCGCTAATCTTACTCACACAGTCAGCTACCTCATTGCGCCTCTTTTTTTCTTTGCGTCATGTGCTGTTTGGGGAGGGTTTTTTGGAAGGGACATCCTGCGTGACACTGCAGTGCCACTCCTAGATGGGCCCGGTGTTTGTGTCGGCCACTAGGGTCGCTAATCTTACTCACACAGCTACCTCATTGCGCCTCTTTTTTTCTTTGCGTCATGTGCTGTTTGGGGAGGGTTTTTTGGAAGGGACATCCTGCGTGACACTGCAGTGCCACTCCTAGATGGGCCCGGTGTTTGTGTCGGCCACTAGGGTCGCTAATCTTACTCACACAGCTACCTCATTGCGCCTCTTTTTTTCTTTGCGTCATGTGCTGTTTGGGGAGGGTTTTTTGGAAGGGACATCCTGCATGACACTGCAGTGCCACTCCTAGATGGGCCCGGTGTTTGTGTCGGCCACTAGGGTCGCTAATCTTACTCACACAGCTACCTCATTGCGCCTCTTTTTTTCTTTGCGTCATGTGCTGTTTGGGGAGGGTTTTTTGGAAGGGACATCCTGCGTGACACTGCAGTGCCACTCCTAGATGGGCCCGGTGTTTGTGTCGGCCACTAGGGTCGCTTATCTTACTCACACAGCGACCTCGGTGCAAATTTTAGGACTAAAAATAATATTGTGAGGTGTGAGGTATTCAGAATAGACTGAAAATGAGTGTAAATTATGGTTTTTGAGGTTAGTAATACTTTGGGATCAAAATGACCCCCAAATTCTATGATTTAAGCTGTTTTTTAGTGTTTTTTGAAAAAAACACCCGAATCCAAAACACACCCGAATCCGACAAAAAAAATTCGGTGAGGTTTTGCCAAAACGCGTTCGAACCCAAAACACGGCCGCGGAACCGAACCCAAAACCAAAACACAAAACCCGAAAAATTTCAGGCGCTCATCTCTAATGTATATGTTGTTTTCTTTGTTGTAATTGGTCCCACAGTATATATATTTGCGGGTAAGTATGTGCATGTTATTTGTACTGGTTGGCGTGTTTTAGGTGTGGGTACATATTTGTGTGCTTATTTTTTGTTTGGCCCATTCTCAAGGAAAAAATCAGGATAATTGATTTGTGTTTCTTGTGGAGGTTTCCATTATTTTTTTCCAGGACCTTTTGCCCTTTAATTTTACATATTCATCTGCTGGTAAATATATGCATGTTCCTAGGTGTGTTTGTTGGGATGTGGGTCTATATATTTTTTTGTGCTTATTTGGTTCTATTTGTCTTTGTTCCCTTTTCAAGGAAGATTATATTTTCTTTGTGTTTTTGGGGAGGTTCCCCCATTTATTTTTCCCTTGGCCTTTTGCCTTTTTTGTGGCCCTACATTCATCTGCTGGTAAGTATATGCATGTTCATAGGTGTGTGTGGTTTGTAGGGATGTGGGTGTATATATTTGCGTGCTTATGTTGTATTTTTATTTGTTTCCTTCTCAAGGAAGATTGTATTTGTGTTGTTTTTTGGGGGAGGTTCCCCATTTATTTTTCCCTTGGCCTTTTGCCCTTTTTTTGGTCCCTACATTCATCTGCTGGTAAGTATATGCATGCTCCTAGGTGTATGTAGTATGTTGTGGTGTTTGGTTAGCTTACTGTGTTTTTCTGTAAATTTTGTTGTTTGGTCAACTCATTTTTGTTTTGTTTTTTAACTTAATTTTTAAGGTTAGTATATGCATGCTCATTGTGTTGTTGTGGTTTATTTTGTGATGTAGTATTTGTTGTCTAAATTGTGTTAAAGATTGTCAGATTTTTTTGTTGCCATTTCCTCCTGTTGTACATTTAGATATGGATTATGATACAGAAGTAAGTGTTTATTTAATTATGCATTTTTTTTCTTGTTTATAGTTGTTTAAACACATTTGATGTTGTTTTTACACTATTTTTGGCACTTTTTAAGATGCTGGTAGCATCATATTTAGAGGCCGAAGCCGGACAACCTCAACGTGCCCCTCATCCTCGAATGCAACGGAGGCGTGCAAGGCCTACTATATTCCGTACCCTTGTCAGCCTTTTTGGTATGTCAGATTATGAGGTGGTGCGGCGCTATAGGGTTCCCCCTCATGTCATCCTAGAAACTCTCAATAATAGTGATCTAAAGAGATCAATTAGGCATCCTACAGCAATACCAGCACTGACACAATTCCTTGCTGTGTTACATGTCTGTGCCACAGGTTCCTACCTGCACATGGTTGGGGTGCTGGTAGGCATATCCCAGTCTGCCTTCTCTAAAATACTCAGGCGCGTAATTGGTGCATTTTTTACAAGAATTAAGTAGTTCATATCAATGCTATTGGATGTTTGGTCCCTAGCTGTGTTGAAGTGGCAATTCCAGTAAGGGGGTAGTCAGTTCCCACACGTTATAGGGGTTGTGGATGGGACACATTATCCACTTGTGTCACCAAAACATAATGAAGAAATCTATTAGAGATGAGCGGGTTCGGTTCCTCGGAATCCGAACCCGCCCGAACTTCAGTTTTTTTTACACGGGGCCGAGCGACTCGGATCTTCCCGCCTTGCTCGGTTAACCCGAGCGCGCCCGAACATCATCATCCCGCTGTCGGATTCTCGCGAGGCTCGGATTCTATCGCGAGACTCGGATTCTATATAAGGAGCCGCGCGTCGCCGCCATTTTCACACGTGCATTGAGATTCATAGGGAGAGGACGTGGCTGGCGTCCTCTCCGTTTATAGAGAAGAGAGTGAGACTAGAGTAGAGAGAGACACAGTATTTACTTTAGTAATTTTGGGGAGCATTAGGAGGAGTACTACTACTTGCTGAAGTGATAGTGTGACTGTATATCTGACTTGTGGGGGAGACAGTGGGGAGCAGTTAGAGTCTGAGAGCAGGAGTACATATTTTAACGTACAGTGCACACTTTTGCTGCCAGAGTGCCACACTGCCATTGTGACCACACTGACCACCAGTATATATTGTGATTGTCTGCTTAGGAGTACTACTTGCAAGTTGCTGATAGTGTGACCAGTGACCTGACCACCAGTTTAATTAATCACCACCAGTTTAATATATATATATATATATATAATTGTATATAATATATATATAATTGTGTACCACCTACCCGTGGTTTTTTTTTTCTTTCTTTCTTCTTGATACATACTACTATAGTAGCTTACTGTAGCAGTCTGCGGTGCTGCTGAGCTGACAGTGTCCAGCAGGTCCGTCATCAGTCATTACATAATAAATATATATACCTGTCCGCCGTCCGGCTGCAGTACTAGTGATATTATATATATATATATATATTAATTTCATCTCATTATCATCCAGTCTATATTAGCAGCAGACACAGTACGGTAGTCCACGGCTGTAGCTACCTCTGTGTCGGCAGTCGCTCGTCCATCCATAATTGTATACCACCTACCCGTGGTTTTTTTTTTCTTTCTTTCTTCTTGATACATACTACTATAGTAGCTTACTGTAGCAGTCTGCGGTGCTGCTGAGCTGACAGTGTCCAGCAGGTCCGTCATCAGTCATTACATAATAAATATATATACCTGTCCGGCTGCAGTACTAGTGATATTATATATATATATATATTAATTTCATCTCATTATCATCCAGTCTATATTAGCAGCAGACACAGTACGGTAGTCCACGGCTGTAGCTACCTCTGTGTCGGCAGTCGCTCGTCCATCCATAATTGTATACCACCTACCCGTGTTTTTTTTTTTCTTTCTTTCTTCTTGATACATACTACTATAGTAGCTTACTGTAGCAGTCTGCGGTGCTGCTGAGCTGACAGTGTCCAGCAGGTCCGTCATCAGTCATTACATAATAAATATATATACCTGTCCGGCTGCAGTACTAGTGATATTATATATATATATATATATATTAATTTCATCTCATTATCATCCAGTCTATATTAGCAGCAGACACAGTACGGTAGTCCACGGCTGTAGCTACCTCTGTGTCGGCAGTCGCTCGTCCATCCATAATTGTATACCACCTACCCGTGGTTTTTTTTTTCTTTCTTTCTTCTTGATACATACTACTATAGTAGCTTACTGTAGCAGTCTGCGGTGCTGCTGAGCTGACAGTGTCCAGCAGGTCCGTCATCAGTCATTACATAATAAATATATATACCTGTCCGGCTGCAGTACTAGTGATAATATATATATATATATATATATATATATATATTAATTTCATCTCATTATCATCCAGTCTATATTAGCAGCAGACACAGTACGGTAGTCCACGGCTGTAGCTACCTCTGTGTCGGCAGTCGCTCGTCCATCCATAATTGTATACCACCTACCCGTGGTTTTTTTTTCTTTCTTTCTTCTTGATACATACTACTATAGTAGCTTACTGTAGCAGTCTGCAGTGCTGCTGAGCTGACAGTGTCCAGCAGGTCCGTCATCAGTCATTACATAATAAATATATATACCTGTCCGGCTGCAGTACTAGTGATATTATATATATATATATATATATATTAATTTCATCTCATTATCATCCAGTCTATATTAGCAGCAGACACAGTACGGTAGTCCACGGCTGTAGCTACCTCTGTGTCGGCAGTCGCTCATCCATCCATAATTGTATACCACCTACCCGTGGTTTTTTTTTTCTTTCTTTCTTCTTGATACATACTACTATAGTAGCTTACTGTAGCAGTCTGCGGTGCTGCTGAGCTGACAGTGTCCAGCAGGTCCGTCATCAGTCATTACATAATAAATATATATACCTGTCCGGCTGCAGTACTAGTGATATTATATATATATATATATATATATATATTAATTTCATCTCATTATCATCCAGTCTATATTAGCAGCAGACACAGTACGGTAGTCCACGGCTGTAGCTACCTCTGTGTCGGCAGTCGCTCGTCCATCCATAATTGTATACCACCTACCCGTGGTTTTTTTTTCTTTCTTTCTTCTTGATACATACTACTATAGTAGCTTACTGTAGCAGTCTGTGGTGCTGCTGAGCTGACAGTGTCCAGCAGGTCCGTCATCAGTCATTACATAATAAATATATATACCTGTCCGGCTGCAGTACTAGTGATATTATATATATATATATATTAATTTCATCTCATTATCATCCAGTCTATATTAGCAGCAGACACAGTACGGTAGTCCACGGCTGTAGCTACCTCTGTGTCGGCAGTCGCTCGTCCATCCATAATTGTATACCACCTACCCGTGTTTTTTTTTTCTTTCTTTCTTCTTGATACATACTACTATAGTAGCTTACTGTAGCAGTCTGCGGTGCTGCTGAGCTGACAGTGTCCAGCAGGTCCGTCATCAGTCATTACATAATAAATATATATACCTGTACGGCTGCAGTACTAGTGATATTATATATATATATATTAATTTCATCTCATTATCATCCAGTCTATATTAGCAGCAGACACAGTACGGTAGTCCACGGCTGTAGCTACCTCTGTGTCGGCAGTCGCTCGTCCATCCATAAGTATACTAGTATCCATCTCCATTGTTTACCTGAGGTGCCTTTTAGTTGTGCCTATTAAAATATGGAGAACAAAAATGTTGAGGTTCCAAAATTAGGGAAAGATCAAGATCCACTTCCACCTCGTGCTGAAGCTGCTGCCACTAGTCATGGCCGAGACGATGAAATGCCAGCAACGTCGTCTGCCAAGGCCGATGCCCAATGTCATAGTACAGAGCATGTAAAATCCAAAACACCAAATATCAGTAAAAAAAGGACTCCAAAATCTAAAATAAAATTGTCGGAGGAGAAGCGTAAACTTGCCAATATGCCATTTACCACACGGAGTGGCAAGGAACGGCTGAGGCCCTGGCCTATGTTCATGGCTAGTGGTTCAGCTTCACATGAGGATGGAAGCACTCAGCCTCTCGCTAGAAAAATGAAAAGACTCAAGCTGGCAAAAGCACCGCAAAGAACTGTGCGTTCTTCGAAATCCCAAATCCACAAGGAGAGTCCAATTGTGTCGGTTGCGATGCCTGACCTTCCCAACACTGGACGTGAAGAGCATGCGCCTTCCACCATTTGCACGCCCCCTGCAAGTGCTGGAAGGAGCACCCGCAGTCCAGTTCCTGATAGTCAGATTGAAGATGTCAGTGTTGAAGTACACCAGGATGAGGAGGATATGGGTGTTGCTGGCGCTGGGGAGGAAATTGACAAGGAGGATTCTGATGGTGAGGTGGTTTGTTTAAGTCAGGCACCCGGGGAGACACCTGTTGTCCGTGGGAGGAATATGGCCGTTGACATGCCTGGTGAAAATACCAAAAAAATCAGCTCTTCGGTGTGGAAGTATTTCAACAGAAATGCGGACAACATTTGTCAAGCCGTGTGTTGCCTTTGTCAAGCTGTAATAAGTAGGGGTAAGGACGTTAACCACCTCGGAACATCCTCCCTTATACGTCACCTGCAGCGCATTCATAATAAGTCAGTGACAAGTTCAAAAACTTTGGGCGACAGCGGAAGCAGTCCACTGACCAGTAAATCCCTTCCTCTTGTAACCAAGCACACGCAAACCACCCCACCAACTCCCTCAGTGTCAATTTCCTCCTTCCCCAGGAATGCCAATAGTCCTGCAGGCCATGTCACTGGCAATTCTGACGATTCCTCTCCTGCCTGGGATTCCTCCGATGCATCCTTGCGTGTAACGCCTACTGCTGCTGGCGCTGCTGTTGTTGCTGCTGGGAGTCGATGGTCATCCCAGAGGGGAAGTCGTAAGCCCACTTGTACTACTTCCAGTAAGCAATTGACTGTCCAACAGTCCTTTGCGAGGAAGATGAAATATCACAGCAGTCATCCTGTTGCAAAGCGGATAACTGAGGCCTTGACAACTATGTTGGTGTTAGACGTGCGTCCGGTATCCGCCGTTAGTTCACAGGGAACTAGACAATTTCTTGAGGTAGTGTGCCCCCGTTACCAAATACCATCTAGGTTCCACTTCTCTAGGCAGGCGATACCGAGAATGTACACGGACGTCAGAAAAAGACTCACCAGTGTCCTAAAAAATGCAGTTGTACCCAATGTCCACTTAACCACGGACATGTGGACAAGTGGAGCAGGGCAGGGTCAGGACTATATGACTGTGACAGCCCACTGGGTAGATGTATGGACTCCCGCCGCAAGAACAGCAGCGGCGGCACCAGTAGCAGCATCTCGCAAATGCCAACTCTTTCCTAGGCAGGCTACGCTTTGTATCACCGGTTTCCAGAATACGCACACAGCTGAAAAACTCTTACGGCAACTGAGGAAGATCATCGCGGAATGGCTTACCCCAATTGGACTCTCCTGTGGATTTGTGGCATCGGACAACGCCAGCAATATTGTGTGTGCATTAAATATGGGCAAATTCCAGCACGTCCCATGTTTTGCACATACCTTGAATTTGGTGGTGCAGAATTTTTTAAAAAACGACAGGGGCGTGCAAGAGATGCTGTCGGTGGCCAGAAGAATTGCGGGACACTTTCGGCGTACAGGCACCACGTACAGAAGACTGGAGCAACACCAAAAACGCCTGAACCTGCCCTGCCATCATCTGAAGCAAGAAGTGGTAACGAGGTGGAATTCAACCCTATATATGCTTCAGAGGTTGGAGGAGCAGCAAAAGGCCATTCAAGCCTATACAATTCAGCACGATATAGGAGGTGGAATGCACCTGTCTCAAGCGCAGTGGAGAATGATTTCAACGTTGTGCAAGGTTCTGCTGCCCTTTGAACTTGCCACACGTGAAGTCAGTTCAGACACTGCCAGCCTGAGTCAGGTCATTCCCCTCATCAGGCTTTTGCAGAAGAAGCTGGAGACATTGAAGGATGAGCTAACATGGAGCGATTCCGCTAGGCATGTGGGACTTGTGGATGGAGCCCTTAATTCGCTTAACAAGGATTCACGGGTGGTCAATCTGTTGAAATCAGAGCACTACATTTTGGCCACCGTGCTCGATCCTAGATTTAAAACCTACCTTGGATCTCTCTTTCCGGCAGACACAAGTGTGCTGGGGTTCAAAGACCTGCTGGTGAGAAAATTGTCAAGTCAAGCGGAACGCGACCAGTCAACATCTCCTCCTTCACATTCTCCCGCAACTGGGGGTGCGAGGAAAAGGCTCAGAATTCCGAGCCCACCCGCTGGCGGTGATGCAGGGCAGTCTGGAGCGACTGCTGATGCTGACATCTGGTCCGGACTGAAGGACCTGACAACGATTACGGACATGTCGTCTACTGTCACTGCATATGATTCTCTCCCCATTGAAAGAATGGTGGAGGATTATATGAGTGACCGCATCCAAGTAGGCACGTCACACAGTCCGTACTTATACTAGAGATGAGCGCCGGAAATTTTTCGGGTTTTGTGTTTTGGTTTTGGGTTCGGTTCCGCGGCCGTGTTTTGGGTTCGACCGCGTTTTGGCAAAACCTCACCGAATTTTTTTTGTCGGATTCGGGTGTGTTTTGGATTCGGGTGTTTTTTTCCAAAAAACCTAAAAAACAGCTTAAATCATAGAATTTGGCGGTCATTTTGATCCCAAAGTATTATTAACCTCAAAAACCATAATTTCCACTCATTTTCAGTCTATTCTGAATACCTCACACCTCACAATATTATTTTTAGTCCTAAAATTTGCACCGAGGTCGCTGTGTGAGTAAGATAAGCGACCCTAGTGGCCGACACAAACACCGGGCCCATCTAGGAGTGGCACTGCAGTGTCACGCAGGATGGCCCTTCCAAAAAACCCTCCCCAAACAGCACATGACGCAACGAAAAAAAGAGGCGCAATGAGGTAGCTGTGTGAGTAAGATTAGCGACCCTAGTGGCCGACACAAACACCGGGCCCATCTAGGAGTGGCACTGCAGTGTCACGCAGGATGTCCCTTCCAAAAAACCCTCCCCAAACAGCACATGACGCAAAGAAAAAAAGAGGCGCAATGAGGTAGCTGTGTGAGTAAGATAAGCGACCCTAGTGGCCGACACAAACACCGGGCCCATCTAGGAGTGTCACTGCAGTGTCACGCAGGATGTCCCTTCCAAAAAACCCTCCCCAAACAGCACATGACGCAAAGAAAAAAAGAGGCGCAATGAGGTAGCTGTGTGAGTAAGATAAGCGACCCTAGTGGCCGACACAAACACCGGGCCCATCTAGGAGTGGCACTGCAGTGTCACGCAGGATGTCCCTTCCAAAAAACCCTCCCCAAACAGCACATGACGCAAAGAAAAAGAAAAGAAAAAAGAGGTGCAAGATGGAATTGTCCTTGGGCCCTCCCACCCACCCTTATATTGTATAAACAAAACAGGACATGCACACTTTAACCAACCCATCATTTCAGTGACAGGGTCTGCCACACGACTGTGACTGATATGACGGGTTGGTTTGGACCCCCCCCAAAAAAGAAGCAATTAATCTCTCCTTGCACAAACTGGCTCTACAGAGGCAAGATGTCCACCTCATCATCACCCTCCGATATATCACCGTGTACATCCCCCTCCTCACAGATTATCAATTCGTCCCCACTGGAATCCACCATCTCAGCTCCCTGTGTACTTTGTGGAGGCAATTGCTGCTGGTCAATGTCTCCGCGGAGGAATTGATTATAATTCATTTTAATGAACATCATCTTCTCCACATTTTCTGGATGTAACCTCGTACGCCGATTGCTGACAAGGTGAGCGGCGGCACTAAACACTCTTTCGGAGTACACACTTGTGGGAGGGCAACTTAGGTAGAATAAAGCCAGTTTGTGCAAGGGCCTCCAAATTGCCTCTTTTTCCTGCCAGTATAAGTACGGACTGTGTGACGTGCCTACTTGGATGCGGTCACTCATATAATCCTCCACCATTCTATCAATGTTGAGAGAATCATATGCAGTGACAGTAGACGACATGTCCGTAATCGTTGTCAGGTCCTTCAGTCCGGACCAGATGTCAGCATCAGCAGTCGCTCCAGACTGCCCTGCATCACCGCCAGCGGGTGGGCTCGGAATTCTGAGCCTTTTCCTCGCACCCCCAGTTGCGGGAGAATGTGAAGGAGGAGATGTTGACAGGTCGCGTTCCGCTTGACTTGACAATTTTGTCACCAGCAGGTCTTTCAACCCCAGCAGACTTGTGTCTGCCGGAAAGAGAGATCCAAGGTAGGCTTTAAATCTAGGATCGAGCACGGTGGCCAAAATGTAGTGCTCTGATTTCAACAGATTGACCACCCGTGAATCCTTGTTAAGCGAATTAAGGGCTGCATCCACAAGTCCCACATGCCTAGCGGAATCGCTCCGTGTTAGCTCCTCCTTCAATGTCTCCAGCTTCTTCTGCAAAAGCCTGATGAGGGGAATGACCTGACTCAGGCTGGCAGTGTCTGAACTGACTTCACGTGTGGCAAGTTCAAAGGGCATCAGAACCTTGCACAACGTTGAAATCATTCTCCACTGCGCTTGAGACAGGTGCATTCCACCTACTATATCGTGCTCAATTGTATAGGCTTGAATGGCCTTTTGCTGCTCCTCCAACCTCTGAAGCATATAGAGGGTTGAATTCCACCTCGTTACCACTTCTTGCTTCAGATGATGGCAGGGCAGGTTCAGTAGTTTTTGGTGGTGCTCCAGTCTTCTGTACGTGGTGCCTGTACGCCGAAAGTGTCCCGCAATTCTTCTGGCCACCGACAGCATCTCTTGCACGCCCCTGTCGTTTTTTAAAAAATTCTGCACCACCAAATTCAAGGTATGTGCAAAACATGGGACGTGCTGGAATTTGCCCATATTTAATGCACACACAATATTGCTGGCGTTGTCCGATGCCACAAATCCACAGGAGAGTCCAATTGGGGTAAGCCATTCCGCGATGATCTTCCTCAGTTGCCGTAAGAGGTTTTCAGCTGTGTGCGTATTCTGGAAACCGGTGATACAAAGCGTAGCCTGCCTAGGAAAGAGTTGGCGTTTGCGAGATGCTGCTACTGGTGCCGCCGCTGCTGTTCTTGCGGCGGGAGTCCATACATCTACCCAGTGGGCTGTCACAGTCATATAGTCCTGACCCTGCCCTGCTCCACTTGTCCACATGTCCGTGGTTAAGTGGACATTGGGTACAACTGCATTTTTTAGGACACTGGTGAGTCTTTTTCTGACGTCCGTGTACATTCTCGGTATCGCCTGCCTAGAGAAGTGGAACCTAGATGGTATTTGGTAACGGGGGCACACTGCCTCAATAAATTGTCTAGTTCCCTGTGAACTAACGGCGGATACCGGACGCACGTCTAACACCAACATAGTTGTCAAGGCCTCAGTTATCCGCTTTGCAGCAGGATGACTGCTGTGATATTTCATCTTCCTCGCAAAGGACTGTTGAACAGTCAATTGCTTACTGGAAGTAGTACAAGTGGGCTTACGACTTCCCCTCTGGGATGACCATCGACTCCCAGCAGCAACAACAGCAGCGCCAGCAGCAGTAGGCGTTACACGCAAGGATGCATCGGAGGAATCCCAGGCAGGAGAGGACTCGTCAGAATTGCCAGTGACATTGCCTGCAGGACTATTGGCATTCCTGGGGAAGGAGGAAATTGACACTGAGGGAGTTGGTGGGGTGGTTTGCGTGAGCTTGGTTACAAGAGGAAGGGATTTACTGGTCAGTGGACTGCTTCCGCTGTCACCCAAAGTTTTTGAACTTGTCACTGACTTATTATGAATGCGCTGCAGGTGACGTATAAGGGAGGATGTTCCGAGGTGGTTAACGTCCTTACCCCTACTTATTACAGCTTGACAAAGGGAACACACGGCTTGACACCTGTTGTCCGCATTTCTGGTGAAATACTTCCACACCGAAGAGCTGATTTTTTTGGTATTTTCACCAGGCATGTCAACGGCCATATTCCTACCACGGACAACAGGTGTCTCCCCGGGTGCCTGACTTAAACAAACCACCTCACCATCAGAATCCTCCTGGTCAATTTCCTCCCCAGCGCCAGCAACACCCATATCCTCCTCATCCTGGTGTACTTCAACACTGACATCTTCAATCTGACTATCAGGAACTGGACTGCGGGTGCTCCTTCCATCACTTGCAGGGGGCGTGCAAATGGTGGAAGGCGCATGCTCTTCACGTCCAGTGTTGGGAAGGTCAGGCATCGCAACCGACACAATTGGAGTCGGACTCTCCTTGTGGATTTGGGATTTCGAAGAACGCACAGTTCTTTGCGGTGCTACTGCTTTTGCCAGCTTTAGTCTTTTCATTTTTCTAGCGAGAGGCTGAGTGCTTCCATCCTCATGTGAAGCTGAACCACTAGCCATGAACATAGGCCAGGGCCTCAGCCGTTCCTTGCCACTCCGTGTGGTAAATGGCATATTGGCAAGTTTACGCTTCTCCTCCGACAATTTTATTTTAGGTTTTGGAGTCCTTTTTTTACTGATATTTGGTGTTTTGGATTTGACAT
This sequence comes from Pseudophryne corroboree, assembly GCF_028390025.1. Classification (NCBI taxonomy): domain Eukaryota; kingdom Metazoa; phylum Chordata; class Amphibia; order Anura; family Myobatrachidae; genus Pseudophryne; species Pseudophryne corroboree. The sequence continues at coordinate 213,231,895 of NC_086453.1, read as the reverse complement.
GCTCTGTACTATGACATTGGGCATCGGCCTTGGCAGACGACGTTGCTGGCATTTCATCGTCTCGGCCATGACTAGTGGCAGCAGCTTCAGCACGATGTTACGATTCCTGTACTCCAGACTGGAGAAGATCTTATGGCAGAGATCTGAGTACAGGAATGAAATACAGGTTGTGGGAGCTGGAGAGCCTAGTAACCCCTGGCGCCCTAACTCCGTTGTCTCGCCCGTGTTATCAGAAATCCCCTGCGAGACTATGGTTGCTTGAGCCCATGGCAGCCGCGTTCGAAGGGCGGATTATGTCTGCCCAACCCCGATGCCCCCGCAGGTCTTAATGGGAGACAAGGGGAAGTCCGAGACAGGGAGATAACAAGGGGCCCTCTGACTAAGCAACCAAGCCAGGGGTTACAAGCTAACTTAACTAAATCAAAAGGTATGTGCGGACTAGCCGCCAGGGAAAAGGACAACCAAGGATCCACGGATCCGACACTCCTATCCGGCACCGCTGGACACCAGAGTGGATCTTGTGGAAGCGGAATCCTCCGCAAAGCACCAGAACTCAAAATAAACACAATAATAAATAGTAGCGGACAAGCTGCAACACACGGCTGCGCCGCGACTCACGAACACCACCAGATGTTAAAGGTGCTCGGTCAGACTCCAGGAACAGATGGTAACTTCCGAGTACTGGATCACTGAGAACAGGAACAAACGAACAGACCGGGACTGGGAACCCTCTCTGCAGCAGAATCAGGCAAACAGGAAGCTATCACCGGCGTCTGTGAGGAGTCCTGGGAGTGCTTTTAACAGAGAGTCTTCCAATCAGCTGTTTGGAGGCTGATTGGATTAAATGCCATGCAGCTGACAAGCTGCATGGCCAGGGAAACAGATGAGTGATAATTACAACATGCCGTGCAGCTGCATGCTACACAGCCAGGAAACCAGTGATGATATAAACTTAGACCCAGCAACGGGGAACACGATCCGACAGTGGCGTCCCCGTTGCTAGGCGCCGGCCGCACTGACGAGCGGACCCTCGGCGCCTAACAGTACCCCCCCCTTGAGGAGGGGTCAAGGAACCCCTAAATCCGGGTTTCTGAGGAAATTCTTGAAAAAATGCCCTTTTGAGCCTTGGGGCATGAAGGTCCTCATCTAGGACCCACGACCTTTCCTCAGGACCATAACCTGTCCAATGCACCAAAAAATAAAGCCGACCCCGGGACAGCTTGGAATCGAGAACCTTCTCAACCACGAACTCCTGCTGACCCTGTACATTAACTGGTGATCTCCCCTGAGGTTTTTTACGAGGAAATCTGCTAGATGAAACATATGGTTTGAGCAAAGAGCAATGGAAGGTATTTCCGATTCGTAACGTTTTTGGTAGCTGTAACCGGAAAGCAACTGGATTGACTTTTTTGATAATGAGAAATGGTCCAATAAATCTAGGACCCAATCTGGCTGAGGTTTGTCGAAGTTTGATATTGCGAGTCGACAGCCACACCCTGTCTCCTACTCTAAAAGTGCACGGCCGCCGGAACCTGTCCGAAAAATCTTTTTCCTTGAAAGCTGCTTTTCTGAGAGCTATGTGCACTTTTTTCCAAATAAGTTTAAGATGAGAGGTCAGGGCCAGAGAGGAGACAGAGGAATGTTGGAAAAATGAATTAGCTCTGGGGTGGAAACCAAAAACTGCAAAAAATGGAGACACATTGGTAGAGGAATGACAGGCATTATTATAAGCAAACTCTGCCAATGGAAGAAACTCAGACCAGTCATTTTGGAGTTTGGCCGAGTACAAACGCAAATATTGTTTTAAGGATTGGTTCACTCGCTCAGTCTGTCCATTTGATTGTGGATGATAACCGGAGGTTAATGATAATTTCATTTTTAACGAAGCACAAAAAGACTTCCAAAACTGTGCAATGAATTGTGGACCCCTGTCAGAAACAATATCAGTGGGTAACCCATGGAGTCTGAAAACATGACGGAGGAACAAGACTGCCAATCCCTGGGCAGATGGCAATCGGGGAAGACCAATAAAATGAGCCATCTTACTAAAACGGTCCACTACCACCCATATGACTGTGCATCCAGCTGACAGAGGGAGATCCACCACAAAATCCATGGAGATATGCGACCATGGTCTAAGAGGAACATTCAATGGCATAAGTTGACCAATAGGCAAAGAACGGGGAACTTTATGCTGTGCACAGACCTGACACGAAAAAACAAACTCTTTAATGTCTTTAGAAAGACCAGGCCACCACACTGCGCGGGATACCAATTCAAAAGTTTTAGCGACTCCCAGATGCCCTGCAACTTTGCTATCATGAAATTCCTCCAAAACAGTTGCTCTCAAAAACTCAGGAACAAAAAGACGACCAGCAGGAGTATTTCCCGGAGCTTGATGTTGAAGCAGCTTCAATTGAGAAAAAACATCCTGTGTGAGACCTGCCTGAATGACTGAAGGCGGAAGTATGAGAGTAACAGGACTGTTGTCTTGAGCGGGAAGAAAACTGCGTGAGAGGGCATCTGCCTTGGTATTCTTGGAACCAGGTCTGAAGGTGATAATGAATTTGAAACGAGTGAAAAATAAAGCCCAACGAGCCTGTCGGGCATTCAGTCGCTTAGCTGATTCAATGTATTGAAGATTTTTGTGATCTGTCAAAACAGAAATGGTATGGGTCGCTCCTTCAAGCCAATGTCTCCACTCCTCAAAAGCCCATTTAATAGCCAGCAACTCCCGATTACCAACATCGTAGTTGGATTCAGCAGATGAGAATTTCCTGGACATAAAGGCACAAGGATGTAACTCAAGGGAATCTGGATCCTTCTGAGAAAGGATAGCCCCTACACCAACCTCCGAGGCATCTACCTCAACGATGAAAGGCAATTCTGGGTTGGGATGTCTAAGGACAGGGGCTGAGACAAAGGCTTGTTTCAAGGCCTGAAAAGATACTTTAGCTTCACATGACCAATTGGTAGGATCTGCTCCCTTCTTAGTGAGTGCCACAATGGGAGCAACTATGTCAGAGAAAGAGTGAATAAACCTTCTGTAGTAGTTCGCAAACCCTAAAAAGCGCTGAATTGCTTTTAAGTTGGTGGGTTGCGCCCAACTCAGGATGGCTTGGAGCTTCTTAGGTTCCATTCGGAATCCCCGAGGGGAAATAATGTACCCTAAAAAGGATACCTCCGTGACGTGAAATTCACACTTCTCCGGTTTGGCATACAAGTGATTTTCACGTAATTTCTTAAGTACCTGATGCACCTGGGTAACATGTTGTTCTATAGAGTCAGAATAAATCAAAATGTCGTCTAAATAGACCACAACGAATCTTCCCAGAAACTCACGGAGCACATCATTAATGAGATCCTGAAAGACTGCCGGAGCGTTAGATAGGCCGAAAGGCATGACCAGATACTCATAGTGACCTGATTGAGTACTGAATGCCGTTTTCCACTCATCCCCCGATCTGATTCTAATGAGATTATATGCTCCTCTCAGGTCAATCTTGGAAAAAATAACAGCCGAACGTAGCTGATCAAAGAGGACAGAGATCAGAGGCAGAGGGTAAGTATTCTTTACTGAGATTTTATTCAGGGCTCGAAAGTCAATGCAGGGTCTGAGGGAACCATCCTTCTTCTCTACGAAGAAAAAACCTGCACTTAAAGGGGATTTAGATGGCCTGATAAACCCTTTCTCAAGACTTTCTTTCACATACTCATTCATGGCCACAGTTTCAGGACCAGACAATGCATATAACCTTCCTTTAGGCAACGTGGCACCAGGAATTAACTCTATGGTACAATCATAAGGCCTATGGGGAGGCAAAATATCCGCATTGCCCTTGGAAAACACATCCAAAAAATCTTGGTACTCTCCAGGAATATGTGCGGGCCTGGCAGCAGCTACTCGGATAGGAAGTGTAATACATTCTTTATCACAGATGGTACTCCATTGTAGAATCTCCCCAGACTGCCAATCTATGATGGGATTATGAAAGGCCAGCCAAGGGTGACCCAGAACCACAGGAACTGCTGGACAATGGGTAAGAAAAAACTCAATCTTTTCAGAATGTAGAGCCCCCACCGAGAGCAAAACAGGAGGTGTACATAGAGAAATAACCCCATTGGATAAGGGACTCCCATCTAAACCATGCATGGTGATACACCTACTTAAGGTTAACTGAGGAATACCTAAGGCCTTGGCCCATGTTAAGTCCATAAAGTTTCCTGCAGCTCCACTGTCCACAAAAGCAGAGACCGAGGAACAGAGGCTGTCATAAGAAACTTTAGCAGGAACCAATAGTGAATTATTTGAGGAGATGAGCTGTAGACCAAAGTGAACCCCCTCACTATTCACTTGGTCAGGAAGTTTCCCGACTTGTTTGGGCAACTACGGGCAAAATGTCCCTTACCTCCGCAGTACAAACACAGACCAGAATTTTGCCTCCTGGTTCTTTCTTCCGGAGACAATTTGGAGAGACCAATCTGCATAGGCTCCTCCATGTCTATCGGAACGGAAGAAACACAGGGAAAAGAAACTACAGATGCCCCTTTCTCAGTCCTCCGCTCTCTGAGCCGACGATCTATTTTAATAGAGAGCTCCATGAGTTTATCAAGGTTCTCATGAGCGGGATACTGAAGGAGGCTGTCTTTTATAGATTCAGATAAGCCGAGGCGAAACTGACTGCGCAGGGCAGGATCATTCCAGCCACAGTCGTTCGACCAACGGCGAAACTCCGTACAATAATTCTCTGCAGGATTCCTACCCTGTCTTAGAGCACGCAACTGACTTTCTGCGGATGCCTCTCTATCAGGGTCGTCATACAATAGCCCTAAAGATTTCAAAAAAGCGTCTACAGACGATAAGGCCGGATCGTCTGTCTTTAAACCAAAAGCCCAGGTCTGAGGATCCCCCTGAAGCAGAGAAATTATAATTCCAACCCGCTGAGCCTCCGTACCTGAGGAAACTGGTCTTAAACGAAAATACAGTTTACAAGACTCTTTAAAATTAAAAAACTGTTTTCTATCCCCAGAAAAACGGTCAGGCAGATGCATTTTTGGTTCAGGGATGACACTCGGGGAAGTCCGTAACAGATCTTCCTGTGAGCTCACCCGGAGGGACAGATCCTGAACCATCTGGGTAAGTTCCTGAATCTGACTAACCAAAAACTGGCCAGGATTTGGCCCAACACCGGTGGGATTCATGAGGCCGACAAAATTCTCCCTACTGGATAAGTGAAAAAATTAACTCCTGTTGAAATTTTTTCTTTTGTCTGGCCGGTGATGTTACGATTCCTGTACTCCAGACTGGAGAAGATCTTATGGCAGAGATCTGAGTACAGGAATGAAATACAGGTTGTGGGAGCTGGAGAGCCTAGTAACCCCTGGCGCCCTAACTCCGTTGTCTCGCCCGTGTTATCAGAAATCCCCTGCGAGACTATGGTTGCTTGAGCCCATGGCAGCCGCGTTCGAAGGGCGGATTATGTCTGCCCAACCCCGATGCCCCCGCAGGTCTTAATGGGAGACAAGGGGAAGTCCGAGACAGGGAGATAACAAGGGGCCCTCTGACTAAGCAACCAAGCCAGGGGTTACAAGCTAACTTAACTAAATCAAAAGGTATGTGCGGACTAGCCGCCAGGGAAAAGGACAACCAAGGATCCACGGATCCGACACTCCTATCCGGCACCGCTGGACACCAGAGTGGATCTTGTGGAAGCGGAATCCTCCGCAAAGCACCAGAACTCAAAATAAACACAATAATAAATAGTAGCGGACAAGCCGCAACACACGGCTGCGCCGCGACTCACGAACACCACCAGATGTTAAAGGTGCTCGGTCAGACTCCAGGAACAGATGGTAACTTCCGAGTACTGGATCACTGAGAACAGGAACAAACGAACAGACCGGGACTGGGAACTCTCTCTGCAGCAGAATCAGGCAAACAGGAAGCTATCACCGGCGTCTGTGAGGAGTCCTGGGAGTGCTTTTAACAGAGAGTCTTCCAATCAGCTGTTTGGAGGCTGATTGGATTAAATGCCATGCAGCTGACAAGCTGCATGGCCAGGGAAACAGATGAGTGATAATTACAACATGCCGTGCAGCTGCATGCTACACAGCCAGGAAACCAGTGATGATATAAACATAGACCCAGCAACGGGGAACACGATCCGACAGTGGCGTCCCCGTTGCTAGGCGCCGGCCGCACTGACGAGCGGACCCTCGGCGCCTAACACACGAGGTGGAAGTGGATCTTGATCTTTCCCTAATTTTGGAACCTCAACATTTTTGTTCTCCATATTTTAATAGGCACAACTAAAAGGCACCTCAGGTAAACAATGGAGATGGATGGATTGGATACTAGTATACAATTATGGACGGGCTGCCGAGTGCCGACACAGAGGTAGCCACAGCCGTGAACTACCGCACTGTACTGTGTCTGCTGCTAATATATAGACTGGTTGATAAAGAGATAGTATACTCGTAACTAGTATGTATGTATAAAGAAAGAAAAAAAAACCACGGTTAGGTGGTATATACAATTATGGACGGGCTGCCGAGTGCCGACACAGAGGTAGCCACAGCCGTGAACTACCGCACTGTACTGTGTCTGCTGCTAATATATAGACTGGTTGATAAAGAGATAGTATACTCGTAACTAGTATGTATGTATAAAGAAAGAAAAAAAAAACACGGTTAGGTGGTATATACAATTATGGACGGGCTGCCGAGTGCCGACACAGAGGTAGCCACAGCCGTGAACTACCGCACTGTACTGTGTCTGCTGCTAATATATAGACTGGTTGATAAAGAGATAGTATACTCGTAACTAGTATGTATGTATAAAGAAAGAAAAAAAAAACACGGTTAGGTGGTATATACAATTATGGACGGGCTGCCGAGTGCCGACACAGAGGTAGCCACAGCCGTGAACTACCGCACTGTACTGTGTCTGCTGCTAATATATAGACTGGTTGATAAAGAGATAGTATACTCGTAACTAGTATGTATGTATAAAGAAAGAAAAAAAAACCACGGTTAGGTGGTATATACAATTATGGACGGGCTGCCGAGTGCCGACACAGAGGTAGCCACAGCCGTGAACTACCGCACTGTACTGTGTCTGCTGCTAATATATAGACTGGTTGATAAAGAGATAGTATACTCGTAACTAGTATGTATGTATAAAGAAAGAAAAAAAAACCACGGTTAGGTGGTATATACAATTATGGACGGGCTGCCGAGTGCCGACACAGAGGTAGCCACAGCCGTGAACTACCGCACTGTACTGTGTCTGCTGCTAATATAGACTGGTTGATAAAGAGATAGTATACTCGTAACTAGTATGACTATAAAGAAAGAAAAAAAAACCACGGTTAGGTGGTATATACAATTATGGACGGGCTGCCGAGTGCCGACACAGAGGTAGCCACAGCCGTGAACTACCGCACTGTACTGTGTCTGCTGCTAATATAGACTGGTTGATAAAGAGATAGTATACTACTAATATTATATATACTGGTGGTCAGGTCACTGGTCACTAGTCACACTGGCAGTGGCACTCCTGCAGCAAAAGTGTGCACTGTTTAATTTTAATATAATATTATGTACTCCTGGCTCCTGCTATAACCTATAACTGGCACTGCAGTGCTCCCCAGTCTCCCCCACAATTATAAGCTGTGTGAGCTGAGCACAGTCAGATATATATATACATTGATGCAGCACACTGGGCTGAGCAGTGCACACAGATATGGTATGTGACTGAGTCACTGTGTGTATCGTTTTTTTCAGGCAGAGAACGGATATATTAAATAAAACAAACAACTGCACTGTCTGGTGGTCACTGTGGTCGTCAGTCACTAAACTCTGCACTCTCTTCTACAGTATCACAGCCTCAGGTCAATCTCTCTCTCTCTCTCTCAACCCTAATCTAAATGGAGAGGACGCCAGCCACGTCCTCTCCCTATCAATCTCAATGCACGTGTGAAAATGGCGGCGACGCGCGGCTCCTTATATAGAATCCGAGTCTCGCGAGAATCCGACAGCGTCATGATGACGTTCGGGCGCGCTCGGGTTAACCGAGCAAGGCGGGAGGATCCGAGTCTGCTCGGACCCGTGAAAAAAACATGAAGTTCGTGCGGGTTCGGATTCAGAGAAACCGAACCCGCTCATCTCTAACTTATACTGGCAGGAAAAAGAGGCAATTTGGAGGCCCTTGGACAAACTGGCTTTACTCTACCTAAGTTGCCCTCCCACAAGTGTGTACTCCGAAAGAGTGTTTAGTGCCGCCGCTCACCTTGTCAGCAATCGGCGTACGAGGTTACTTCCAGAAAATGTGGAGAAGATGATGTTCATTAAAATGAATTATAATCAATTCCTCCGTGGAGACATTGACCAGCAGCAATTGCCTCCACAAAGTACACAGGGAGCTGAGATGGTGGATTCCAGTGGGGACGAATTGATAATCTGTGAGGAGGGGGATGTACACGGTGATATATCGGAGGATGATGATGAGGTGGACATCTTGCCTCTGTAGAGCCAGTTTGTGCAAGGAGAGATTAATTGCTTCTTTTTTGGTGGGGGTCCAAATAGAGATGAGCGGGTTCGGTTTCTCTGAAACCGAACCCGCACGAACTTCATGTTTTTTTTACGGGTCCGAGCAGACTCGGATCCTCCCGCCTTGCTCGGTTAACCCGAGCGCGCCCGAACGTCATCATGACGCTGTCGGATTCTCGCGAGACTCGGATTCTATATAAGGAGCCGCGCGTCGCCGCCATTTTCACACGTGCATTGAGATTGATAGGGAGAGGACGTGGCTGGCGTCCTCTCCATTAGAAATTAGATTAGAAGAGAGAGAGAGATTGTGCAGAGTCAGACAGAGTTTACCACAGTGACCAGTGCAGTTGTTGTTAGTTAACTTTTATTTATTTTAATATAATATATCCGTTCTCTGCTATATCCGTTCTCTGCCTGAAAAAAAACGATACACAGCAGCAGCCAGTCACACAGTGTGACTCAGTCTGTGTGCACTCAGCTCAGCCCAGTGTGCTGCACATCAATGTATAAAAGGCAAAGCTTATAATAATTGTGGGGGAGACTGGGGAGCACTGCAGGTTGTTATAGCAGGAGCCCCCAGGAGTACATAATATTATATTAATTTAAAATTAAACAGTGCACACTTTTGCTGCAGGAGTGCCACTGCCAGTGTGACTAGTGGTGACCAGTGCCTGACCACCAGTATAGTAGTATATTGTTGTATGTATTGTATACTATCTCTTTATCAACCAGTCTATATTAGCAGCAGACACAGTACAGTGCGGTAGTTCACGGCTGTGGCTACCTCTGTGTCGGCAGTCGGAACTCGGCAGGCAGTCCGTCCATCCATAATTGTATTACAATATATACCACCTAACCGTGGTATTTTTTTTTCTTTCTTTATACCGTCGTCATAGTGTCATACTAGTTGTTACGAGTATACTACTATCTCTTTATCAACCAGTGTACAGTGCGGTAGTTCACGGCTGTGGCTACCTCTGTGTCGGCAGTCGGCAGGCAGTCCGTCCATCCATAATTGTATTATTATTATAATATATACCACCTAACCGTGGTTTTTTTTTCATTCTTTATACCGTCATAGTGTCATACTAGTTGTTACGAGTATACTACTATCTCTTTATCAACCAGTGTACAGTGCGGTAGTTCACGGCTGTGGCTACCTCTGTGTCGGCAGTCGGCAGGCAGTCCGTCCATCCATAATTGTATTATTATTATAATATATACCACCTAACCGTGGTTTTTTTTTCATTCTTTATACCGTCGTCATAGTGTCATACTAGTTGTTACGAGTATACTACTATCTCTTTATCAACCAGTGTACAGTGCGGTAGTTCACGGCTGTGGCTACCTCTGTGTCGGCAGTCGGCAGGCAGTCCGTCCATCCATAATTGTATTATTATTATAATATATACCACCTAACTGTGGTATTTTTTTTTCTTTCTTTATACCGTCGTCATAGTGTCATACTAGTTGTTACGAGTATACTACTATCTCTTTATCAACCAGTGTACAGTGCGGTAGTTCACGGCTGTGGCTACCTCTGTGTCGGCAGTCGGCAGGCAGTCCGTCCATCCATAATTGTATTATTATTATAATATATACCACCTAACTGTGGTATTTTTTTTTCTTTCTTTATACCGTCGTCATAGTGTCATACTAGTTGTTACGAGTATACTACTATCTCTTTATCAACCAGTGTACAGTGCGGTAGTTCACGGCTGTGGCTACCTCTGTGTCGGCAGTCGGCAGGCAGTCCGTCCATCCATAATTGTATTATTATTATAATATATACCACCTAACCGTGGTTTTTTTTTCATTCTTTATACCGTCGTCATAGTGTCATACTAGTTGTTACGAGTATACTACTATCTCTTTATCAACCAGTGTACAGTGCGGTAGTTCACGGCTGTGGCTACCTCTGTGTCGGCAGTCGGCAGGCAGTCCGTCCATCCATAATTGTATTATTATTATAATATATACCACCTAACTGTGGTATTTTTTTTTCTTTCTTTATACCGTCGTCATAGTGTCATACTAGTTGTTACGAGTATACTACTATCTCTTTATCAACCAGTGTACAGTGCGGTAGTTCACGGCTGTGGCTACCTCTGTGTCGGCAGTCGGCAGGCAGTCCGTCCATCCATAATTGTATTATTATTATAATATATACCACCTAACCGTGGTTTTTTTTTCATTCTTTATACCGTCATAGTGTCATACTAGTTGTTACGAGTATACTACTATCTCTTTATCAACCAGTGTACAGTGCGGTAGTTCACGGCTGTGGCTACCTCTGTGTCGGCAGTCGGCAGGCAGTCCGTCCATCCATAATTGTATTATTATTATAATATATACCACCTAACCGTGGTTTTTTTTTCATTCTTTATACCGTCGTCATAGTGTCATACTAGTTGTTACGAGTATACTACTATCTCTTTATCAACCAGTGTACAGTGCGGTAGTTCACGGCTGTGGCTACCTCTGTGTCGGCAGGCAGTCCGTCCATCCATAATTGTATTATTATTATAATATATACCACCTAACTGTGGTATTTTTTTTTCTTTCTTTATACCGTCGTCATAGTGTCATACTAGTTGTTACGAGTATACTACTATCTCTTTATCAACCAGTGTACAGTGCGGTAGTTCACGGCTGTGGCTACCTCTGTGTCGGCAGTCGGCAGGCAGTCCGTCCATCCATAATTGTATTATTATTATAATATATACCACCTAACTGTGGTATTTTTTTTTCTTTCTTTATACCGTCGTCATAGTGTCATACTAGTTGTTACGAGTATACTACTATCTCTTTATCAACCAGTGTACAGTGCGGTAGTTCACGGCTGTGGCTACCTCTGTGTCGGCAGTCGGCAGGCAGTCCGTCCATCCATAATTGTATTATTATTATAATATATACCACCTAACCGTGGTTTTTTTTTCATTCTTTATACCGTCGTCATAGTGTCATACTAGTTGTTACGAGTATACTACTATCTCTTTATCAACCAGTGTACAGTGCGGTAGTTCACGGCTGTGGCTACCTCTGTGTCGGCAGTCGGCAGGCAGTCCGTCCATCCATAATTGTATTATTATTATAATATATACCACCTAACTGTGGTATTTTTTTTTCTTTCTTTATACCGTCGTCATAGTGTCATACTAGTTGTTACGAGTATACTACTATCTCTTTATCAACCAGTGTACAGTGCGGTAGTTCACGGCTGTGGCTACCTCTGTGTCGGCAGTCGGCAGGCAGTCCGTCCATCCATAATTGTATTATTATTATAATATATACCACCTAACCGTGGTTTTTTTATACCACCTAACCGTGGCAGTCCGTCCATAATTGTATACTAGTATCCAATCCATCCATCTCCATTGTTTACCTGAGGTGCCTTTTAGTTCTGCCTATAAAATATGGAGAACAAAAAAGTTGAGGTTCCAAAATTAGGGAAAGATCAAGATCCACTTCCACCTCGTGCTGAAGCTGCTGCCACTAGTCATGGCCGAGACGATGAAATGCCAGCAACGTCGTCTGCCAAGGCCGATGCCCAATGTCATAGTACAGAGCATGTCAAATCCAAAACACCAAATATCAGAAAAAAAAGGACTCCAAAACCTAAAATAAAATTGTCGGAGGAGAAGCGTAAACTTGCCAATATGCCATTTACCACACGGAGTGGCAAGGAACGGCTGAGGCCCTGGCCTATGTTCATGGCTAGTGGTTCAGCTTCACATGAGGATGGAAGCACTCAGCCTCTCGCTAGAAAACTGAAAAGACTCAAGCTGGCAAAAGCACCGCAAAGAACTGTGCGTTCTTTGAAATCCCAAATCCACAAGAGGGTCCAATTGTGTCGTTTGCGATGCCTGACCTTCCCAACACTGGACGTGAAGAGCATGCGCCTTCCACTATTTGCATGCCCCCTGCAAGTGCTGGAAGGAGCACCCGCAGTCCAGTTCCTGATAGTCAGATTGAAGATGTCAGTGTTGAAGTACACCAGGATGAGGAGGATATGGGTGTTGCTGGCGCTGGGGAGGAAATTGACCAGGAGGATTCTGATGGTGAGGTGGTTTGTTTAAGTCAGGCACCCGGGGAGACACCTGTTGTCCGTGGGAGGAATATGGCCGTTGACATGCCAGGTGAAAATACCAAAAAAATCAGCTCTTCGGTGTGGAGGTATTTCACCAGAAATGCGGACAACAGGTGTCAAGCCGTGTGTTCCCTTTGTCAAGCTGTAATAAGTAGGGGTAAGGACGTTAACCACCTCGGAACATCCTCCCTTATACGTCACCTGCAGCGCATTCATAATAAGTCAGTGACAAGTTCAAAAACTTTGGGTGACAGCGGAAGCAGTCCACTGACCAGTAAATCCCTTCCTCTTGTAACCAAGCTCACGCAAACCACCCCACCAACTCCCTCAGTGTCAATTTCCTCCTTCCCCAGGAATGCCAATAGTCCTGCAGGCCATGTCACTGGCAAGTCTGACGAGTCCTCTCCTGCCTGGGATTCCTCCGATGCATCCTTGCGTGTAACGCCTACTGCTGCTGGCGCTGCTGTTGTTGCCGCTGGGAGTCGATGGTCATCCCAGAGGGGAAGTCGTAAGCCCACTTGTACTACTTCCAGTAAGCAATTGACTGTTCAACAGTCCTTTGCGAGGAAGATGAAATATCACAGCAGTCATCCTACTGCAAAGCGGATAACTGAGTCCTTGACAACTATGTTGGTGTTAGACGTGCGTCCGGTATCCGCCGTTAGTTCACAGGGAACTAGACAATTTATTGAGGCAGTGTGCCCCCGTTACCAAATACCATCTAGGTTCCACTTCTCTAGGCAGGCGATACCGAGAATGTACACGGACGTCAGAAAAAGACTCACCAGTGTCCTAAAAAATGCAGTTGTACCCAATGTCCACTTAACCACGGACATGTGGACAAGTGGAGCTGGGCAGGGTCAGGACTATATGACTGTGACAGCCCACTGGGTAGATGTATGGACTCCCGCCGCAAGAACAGCAGCGGCGGCACCAGTAGCAGCATCTCGCAAACGCCAACTCTTTCCTAGGCAGGCTACGCTTTGTATCACCGCTTTCCAGAATACGCACACAGCTGAAAACCTCTTACGGCAACTGAGGAAGATCATCGCGGAATGGCTTACCCCAATTGGACTCTCCTGTGGATTTGTGGCATCGGACAACGCCAGCAATATTGTGTGTGCATTAAATATGGGCAAATTCCAGCACGTCCCATGTTTTGCACATACCTTGAATTTGGTGGTGCAGAATTTTTTAAAAAACGACAGGGGCGTGCAAGAGATGCTGTCGGTGGCCAGAAAAATTGCGGGACACTTTCGGCGTACAGGCACCACGTACAGAAGACTGGAGCACCACCAAAAACTACTGAACCTGCCCTGCCATCATCTGAAGCAAGAAGTGGTAACGAGGTGGAATTCAACCCTCTATATGCTTCAGAGGTTGGAGGAGCAGCAAAAGGCCATTCAAGCCTATACAATTGAGCACGATATAGGAGATGGAATGCACCTGTCTCAAGTGCAGTGGAGAATGATTTCAACGTTGTGCAAGGTTCTGATGCCCTTTGAACTTGCCACACGTGAAGTCAGTTCAGACACTGCCAGCCTGAGTCAGGTCATTCCCCTCATCAGGCTTTTGCAGAAGAAGCTGGAGGCATTGAAGAAGGAGCTAACACGGAGCGATTCCGCTAGGCATGTGGGACTTGTGGATGCAGCCCTTAATTCGCTTAACAAGGATTCACGGGTGGTCAATCTGTTGAAATCAGAGCACTACATTTTGGCCACCGTGCTCGATCCTAGATTTAAAGCCTACCTTGGATCTCTCTTTCCGGCAGACACAGGTCTGCTGGGGTTGAAAGACCTGCTGGTGACAAAATTGTCAAGTCAAGCGGAACGCGACCTGTCAACATCTCCTCCTTCACATTCTCCCGCAACTGGGGGTGCGAGGAAAAGGCTCAGAATTCCGAGCCCACCCGCTGGCGGTGATGCAGGGCAGTCTGGAGCGACTGCTGATGCTGACATCTGGTCCGGACTGAAGGACCTGACAACGATTACGGACATGTCGTCTACTGTCACTGCATATGATTCTCTCAACATTGATAGAATGGTGGAGGATTATATGAGTGACCGCATCCAAGTAGGCACGTCACACAGTCCGTACTTATACTGGCAGGAAAAAGAGGCAATTTGGAGGCCCTTGCACAAACTGGCTTTATTCTACCTAAGTTGCCCTCCCACAAGTGTGTACTCCGAAAGAGTGTTTAGTGCCGCCGCTCACCTTGTCAGCAATCGGCGTACGAGGTTACATCCAGAAAATGTGGAGAAGATGATGTTCATTAAAATGAATTATAATCAATTCCTCCGCGGAGACATTGACCAGCAGCAATTGCCTCCACAAAGTACACAGGGAGCTGAGATGGTGGATTCCAGTGGGGACGAATTGATAATCTGTGAGGAGGGGGATGTACACGGTGATATATCGGAGGGTGAAGATGAGGTGGACATCTTGCCTCTGTAGAGCCAGTTTGTGCAAGGAGAGATTAATTGCTTCTTTTTTGGGGGGGGTCCAAACCAACCCGTCATATCAGTCACAGTCGTGTGGCAGACCCTGTCACTGAAATGATGGGTTGGTTAAAGTGTGCATGTCCTGTTTTGTTTATACAACATAAGGGTGGGTGGGAGGGCCCAAGGATAATTCCATCTTGCACCTCTTTTTTCTTTTCTTTTTCTTTGCATCATGTGCTGATTGGGGAGGGTTTTTTGGAAGGGACATCCTGCGTGACACTGCAGTGCCACTCCTAGATGGGCCCGGTGTTTGTGTCGGCCACTAGGGTCGCTTATCTTTCTCACACAGTCAGCTACCTCATTGCGCCTCTTTTTTTCTTTGCGTCATGTGCTGTTTGGGGAGGGTTTTTTGGAAGGGACATCCTGCGTGACACTGCAGTGCCACTCCTAGATGTGCCCGGTGTTTGTGTCGGCCACTAGGGTCGCTAATCTTACTCACACAGTCAGCTACCTCATTGCGCCTCTTTTTTTCTTTGCGTCATGTGCTGTTTGGGGAGGGTTTTTTGGAAGGGCCATCCTGCGTGACACTGCAGTGCCACTCCTAGATGGGCCCGGTGTTTGTGTCGGCCACTAGGGTCGCTAATCTTACTCACACAGCTACCTCATTGCGCCTCTTTTTTTCTTTGCGTCATGTGCTGTTTGGGGAGGGTTTTTTGGAAGGGACATCCTGCGTGACACTGCAGTGCCACTCCTAGATGGGCCCGGTGTTTGTGTCGGCCACTAGGGTCGCTTATCTTTCTCACACAGCTACCTCATTGCGCCTCTTTTTTTCTTTGCGTCATGTGCTGTTTGGGGAGGGTTTTTTGGAAGGGACATCCTGCGTGACACTGCAGTGCCACTCCTAGATGGGCCCGGTGTTTGTGTCGGCCACTAGGGTCGCTTATCTTTCTCACACAGTCAGCTACCTCATTGCGCCTCTTTTTTTCTTTGCGTCATGTGCTGTTTGGGGAGGGTTTTTTGGAAGGGACATCCTGCGTGACACTGCAGTGCCACTCCTAGATGGGCCCGGTGTTTGTGTCGGCCACTAGGGTCGCTTATCTTACTCACACAGCGACCTCGGTGCAAATTTTAGGACTAAAAATAATATTGTGAGGTGTGATGTGTTCAGAATAGGCTGAAAATGAGTGTAAATTATGTTTTTTGAGGTTAATAATACTTTGGGATCAAAATTACCCCCAAATTCTATGATTTAAGCTGTTTTTTAGGGTTTTTTGAAAAAAACACCCGAATCCAAAACACACCCGAATCCGACAAAAAAAATTCGGTGAGGTTTTGCCAAAACGCGTTCGAACCCAAAACACGGCCGCGGAACCGAACCCAAAACCAAAACACAAAACCCGAAAAATTTCAGGCGCTCATCTCTAGGTCCAAACCAACCCGTCATTTCAGTCACAGTCGTGTGGCAGACCCTGTCACTGAAATGATGGGTTGGTTAAAGTGTGCATGTCCTGTTTATACAACATAAGGGTGGGTGGGAGGGCCCAAGGACAATTCCATCTTGCACCTCTTTTTTCTTTTTTTCTTCTTTGCGTCATGTGCTGTTTGGGGAGTGTTTTTTGGAAGGGCCATCCTGCGTGACACTGCAGTGCCACTCCTAGATGGGCCAGGTGTTTGTGTCGGCCACTAGGGTCGCTTACCTTACTCACACAGCTACCTCATTGCGCCTCTTTTTTTCTTTGCGTCATGTGCTGTTTGGGGAGTGTTTTTTGGAAGGGCCATCCTGCGTGACACTGCAGTGCCACTCCTAGATGGGCCAGGTGTTTGTGTCGGCCACTAGGGTCGCTTATCTTACTCACACAGCTACCTCATTGCGCCTCTTTTTTTCTTTGCGTCTTGTGCTGTTTGGGGAGTGTTTTTTGGAAGGGCCATCCTGCGTGACACTGCAGTGCCACTCCTAGATGGGCCAGGTGTTTGTGTCGGCCACTAGGGTCGCTTATCTTACTCACACAGCTACCTCATTGCGCCTCTTTTTCTCTTTGCGTCATGTGCTGTTTGGGGAGTGTTTTTTGGAAGGGCCATCCTGCGTGACACTGCAGTGCAACTCCTAGATGGGCCAGGTGTTTGTGTCGGCCACTAGGGTCGCTTATCTTACTCACACAGCTACCTCATTGCGCCTCTTTTTTTCTTTGCGTCATGTGCTGTTTGGGGAGTGTTTTTTGGAAGGGCCATCCTGCGTGACACTGCAGTGCCACTCCTAGATGGGCCAGGTGTTTGTGTCGGCCACTAGGGTCGCTTATCTTACTCACACAGCTACCTCATTGCGCCTCTTTTTTTCTTTGCGTCATGTGCTGTTTGGGGAGTGTTTTTTGGAAGGGCCATCCTGCGTGACACTGCAGTGCCACTCCTAGATGGGCCAGGTGTTTGTGTCGGCCACTAGGGTCGCTTATCTTACTCACACAGCTACCTCATTGCGCCTCTTTTTTTCTTTGCGTCATGTGCTGTTTGGGGAGTGTTTTTTGGAAGGGCCATCCTGCGTGACACTGCAGTGCCACTCCTAGATGGGCCAGGTGTTTGTGTCGGCCACTAGGGTCGCTTAGCTTAGTCATCCAGCGACCTTGGTGCAAATTTTAGGACTAAAAATAATATTGTGAGGTGTGAGGTATTCAGAATAGACTGAAAATGAGTGGAAATTATGGTTTTTGAGGTTAATAATACTTTGGGATCAAAATGACCCCCAAATTCTATGATTTAAGCTGTTTTTTAGTGTTTTTTGAAAAAAACACCCGAATTCAAAACACACCCGAATCCGACAAAAAAAATTCGGTGAGGTTTTGCCAAAACGCGTTCGAACCCAAAACACGGCCGCGGAACCGAACCCAAAACCAAAACACAAAACCCGAAAAATTTCAAGTGCACATCTCTAAAATCTATAGGAACAGAAAATTGTTATGGTTGTTTGTGGCCCATCCCTCCATATCCTTTCCCTGAACGCCAAGTACCCAGGAAGTGCCCATGATTCCCAAGTGATATGGCAATCAGGGATATGGCAAAAATTAAGACTGTTGGAAGGCCAAGACACGTGGCTATTGGATGAGTAGTATTGGGATCATATAGTAAAGTGTGGTTTGTTTGTTTGTTTGTTTGTTTTCTGTTGAACATATTTTATACTTATTATTGTATTGTGTTTTTATAGGAGATCATGGATATCCTTGCACCCCCTGGCTCATGACTCCTTACAGCAGACCCACACCAGGGCCACAAACGGCATTTAATTCCGCGCTTACAGCCACTAGGCAGCTGGTGGAGCGCACAATTGGCATCCTGAAAGGACGCTTCTGTGTGCTCCACCGCACTGGTGGCGACCTTATGTATTCGCCGGAAATGGTAAGTAAAATTGTGGTCCTGTGTGCAATGCTGCACAAAATTGCTGAAAGGAGGCGTGTGGAGCTTCCTGAAAGTGAGGAACTGTCCCCAGAGGATGAGGAGCCAGGTGTTGGCCGGACAAGGCTCCGGGGCTCGGAGGCACAGCGGGGACATGCCCTAAGGGCACGAATAGTCCAACAATATTTCAGGTATGCTTTTGTTCTAAACACGTTAGACAAGTGTTTATGGTAGTAATTATAGTGATATTTGTGTAAGGGATAACATGTCGATCCAGATTTGATATTAAATAACAAAATATTTAAAAGTTTGTCATATAAATATTATATTTGTATGTATTTTGAGTTGCTAATTAACTTAATGTAATGTTTATATGTATGTAAATGGGTAATTAACAACAGTATTGTTGTGGTAGTAATATATATTTAGGATATATCATAATGTATTAGTTTGATTTTACTAGTTTTTTTATGCTTCCAATGAAAATGTTAGCTTGGTCTAGGTTATTGTTCATTTTACATGCAATCCTCAGTTTTAATATATGGTTTAGCTGAATGATGAGGCCAACTGTGGTGAGTGAACAATATATTTGGACCAGTGAGGTTTTTAGCAATCGTAGTAGCAAATATTTGCATATGCGTACGCAAAAGGACCAGACAAAACAATGCCAACATACAGTAAGGTTAATAAAGTTTATCAATAAATATGACACCATCATAGGTGTTCTCCAATCAATAGTCAGCACACAGTATAAATATTACCCCCTGTGATTAAAACGCCATTGGCACCATGCGAGCTACAGCCTTCTCCATGAGGGAGCTGCGGCTCCTGACCGCTATCATGGACCGCCGTGTAGGCCGTGTGGGGCCATGTGTCCCAAATGCATGGAAGCATGAGGCCTACGCGGAGGTCCGCAGAAGACTGAGGGCCAGGGTCCGCACCAGAAGGACCATAGTCCAACTTGAGTAGCAGTGGTCTGACCTCCGCCACCGTCAGCCCGAATTGCTGGCGCAGCTGCGCCAGCAAATAAGAGCAAATGAGTAATCCACACTAACATTTGTGTTTGCATGAGTGTGTATTTTAGCATTTAAATGTTTACCAATATTAGCAAGCATCATGACATTGTTTTAAAAAAAGGCATGTATTGTATGTATCTAGACTGTGTGGGAGTGGGCCATGCAGGACACACCAGGGAATGCAGTGGTAGAGGCCCATGTGTAGCTGTGTGGCTAGTCTCCCGAGAGGGTGTAGACAGACACCACTTTGGTTTGCAAAACTAGTTTAGAGTGCATGGACTGTGCCCTTTCATAAATATATCCAGTAAACATTTCAAATGCAAGCATGATAATAACAATGCAATGCTGCAAAATGGCCATAGTCCTGCGCAGTGTAACTTTACATATGTCTTATGTCTAATTCAAGTGCACAGGCTGGAGCATGATCCCTAGAGGTGCAGGTGGTGGGCCACTGTGCCAGTGGCCCACCGTGGAACCCCAATGTACTCCTGTGGGCCAGTACATTCTTGCATGTCTGTGCAATTTGGCAAATAGTCTTACAATTATTAACGTTCAAAATAACAAAATGTATAGCAGTGTATACATATCTTAACCAAAAAAAAAAAAAAAAAAAAAAAGGTAACATACGATAAAATAAAATAAATTAAATATTACATTATTTAAATAATATATATGTCACAAAAAATAAGTACTTATTTTTTGTGTTTCTATCACTTTAGGCAGAGCACAAAGGCAGGTGGCAGGAGAAGAACTGCAAGGATCCTCCCCCTCTCAACAACCCTCCCCCCATCAATCTCCCTCCCCCTCTCAAGCACCCTCCCCCATCAAACCTCATACGGACTGTCTGACATGCCTACTTGGATGCTGTCACTCATATAATCCTCCACCATGCTTTCAATGGTGACAGAATCATATGCAGTGACAGTAGACATGTCAGTAATCGTTGGCAGGTCCTTCAGTCCGGACAAGATGTCAGCACTTGTGCCTGACTGCCCTGCATCACTGCCAGCAGGTAGGCTAGGAAATCGTATCCTTTTCCTCGCAGCCCCAGTTGCGGGAGAAAATTAAGGAGAAGCTGTTGACGGGTCACGTTCCGCTTGAGTTGACAATTTTCTCACCAGCATGTCTTTCAACCTCTACAGACTTGTGTCTGCCAGAGAGATACAACGTAGGCTTTAAACCTAGGATCGAGCACGGTGGCCAAAATGTAGTGCTCTGATTTCAACAGACTGACCACTCTTGAATCCTGGCAAAGTAAATGAAGGGCTTCATCCACAAGTCCCACATACTTTGCGGAATCGCTCCGTATTAGCTCCTCCTTCAATTTCTCCAGCTGCTTCTGCAAAAGCCTGATGAGGGGAATGACCTGACTCAAGCTGGCAGTGTCTGAACTGACTTCACGTGTGGCAAGTTCGAAGGGGTGGAGAACCTTGCACAAGACGGAAATCATTCTCCACTGCGCTTGAGTCAGCTGCATTTCCCCTCCTTTGCCTATATTGTAGGTGGATGTATAGGCTTGAATGGCATTTTGCTGAACCTCCATCCTATGAAGCATATAGAGTGTTCAATTCCACCTTGTTACCACCTCTTGCTTCAGGTGATGGCGTGGCAGGTTCAGTAGTGTTTGCTGGTGCTCCAGTCTTCGGCACAAAGTCGCTGAATGTCGAAAGTGGCCCGCAATTTTTCGGGCCACCGACATCATCTCCTGCACGCCCCTGTCATTTTTCAAAAATTCTGCACCACCAAATTAATTGTATGTTCAACACATGGGATGTGCTGGAATTTGCCCAGATGTAATGCACGCACAATATTGGTGGCGTTGTCCGATATCACAAATCCCCAGGAGAATCTAATTGGGGTAAACCATTGTGCGATGATGTTCCTCAGTTTCCGTAAGAGGTTGTCAGTGGTGTGCCTCTTACGGAAAGCGGTGATACATAGCGTAGCCTGCCTAGGAACAACTTGGCGTTTGCGAGATGCTGCTACTGGTGCCACTGCTCTTGTTGCTGCGGGAGATCATACATCTACCCAGTGGGCTGTAACAGGCATATTGCCAATTTTTACGTTTCTCATCAGATAATTTCTTTTTTTTCTGATTATTATTTTTTACTTCTTGTATTTTACATGCCCTCTATGACACTGGGCATCGGTCTTAGCAGACGAAGTTGATGGAATTGCATCATCAATGTCATGACTGGTGGCTACAGCAACTTCAGCACTAGTACTAGAAACTGGAAGTGGTTCCTAATCTTCCACTATTTTGTCCTCAAAAGTGTTGTTCTTTATTTCACAGGACAGCACCCCTTTATTATTAAAGCACACAGAACAGTGCCTCTTTATTTTCACAGCACCCCTGTATTTTTACAGCATACATGACCAGTGTGCTTCTGTTTTAACAACAGAAGCAGCCCTTTAATTATTACAGCATACAAGACTGACCTGTATTTTCACAGCATACAGGACCAGTGTGCTTTAATTTTAACAACTGCAACACCCCTGAATTATTACAGAATACAAAACTGGCCCAGCACCCCTGTAATTTTACAGCATACAGGACCAGTGTGCCTTTATTTTAACAAAAGCAGCACCCCTGAATTTGTATAGCATACAAGACTGGGCCAGCACCCCTGTATTTTTTCAGCATACAGGACCAGTGTGCTTTTATTTTAACAACAGCAACACCCCTGAATTATTACAGCATACAAGACTGGGCCAGCACCCCTGTATTTTCACAGCATACAGGGCCAGTGTAATATTATTTTAACAGGAGCACCCCTGTATTTTTACAGCTAACAGGACCAGTGTGTTTTTATTTTAACAACAGCACTCCTGAATTATTACAGCATACAAGACGGGGCCAGCACCCCTGTATTTTCACAGCATACAGGACCAGTGTGCTTTCAATTTTACAACTGCACCACCGAAATTTTACATCATACAGGGCCAGTGTAATATTATTTTAACAGCAGCACCTCTGTATTTTTACAGCATACAGGACCAGTGTGCTTTTATTTTAACAATAGCAGCACCCCTGACCTATTACAGCATACAAGACTGGGCCAGCACCCCTGTATTTTCACAGCATGCAGGACCAGTGTGCTTTGATTTTAACAACTGCACCCCTGCATTTTTACAGCATACAGGACCAGTGTGCTTTTATTTTAACAGAAGCCCCCCTGAATTTTTACAGCATACAAAACTGGGCCAGCACCCTTGTATTTTCACAGCATACAGGACGTGTGCTTTGATTTTAACAACTGAACCCCTGAATATTTACAGCATACAGGACCAGTGTGCTTTTATTTTAACAACTGCAGCACCCCTGAATTTTTACAGCATACAAGACTGGGCCAGCTCCCTTGTACTTTCACAGCATACAGGACCAGTGTGCTTTAAGTTTAACAACTGCACCCCTGATTTTTTACAGCATACCGGGCCAGTGTGATTTTATTTTAACAACTGCACCCCTGAATTTTTAAAGCATACAGGACCAGTATGCTTTTATTTTAAAGACTGTACCCCTGAATTTTTACAGCATACAGGACCAGTGTGCTTTTATTTTAACAGAAGCCCCCCTGATGTTTTACAGCATACAAGACTGGGCCAGCACCCTTGTATTTTCACAGCATACACGACCAGTGAGCTTTTATTTTATTAACTGCACCCCTGAATTTTTACAGCATACAGGACCAGTGTGCTTTTATTTTAACAGAAGCACCCCTGAATTTTTACAGCATACAAGATGGGGCCAGCACCCTTGTATTTTCACAGCATACAGGACCAGTGTGCTGTAAATTTTACAACTGCACCCCTAAATTTTTACAGCATACAGGGCCAGTGTAATATTATTTTAACAGCAGCACCTCTGTATTTTTACAGCATACAGGACCAGTGTGCTTTTATTTTAACAACAGCAGCACCCCTGCTTTGATTTTTCAAATTGTTGTTTTTCATTTCACAGGACAGCACTCCTTTATTATTACAGCACACAGAACAGTGCCCCTTTATTTTCACAGCACCACTGTATTCTTATGGCATACAGGACCAGTGTGCTTTTATTTTAACAACAGCACCCATGAATTTTTATAGCATACAGGAGGACAGTGCCCCTGCCCCCTGTACAACACAGTGACAGCCAGGACAGCAACAACACCCATGTACAGCTGATGCACCCCTAACAGCACATGATGAAACACCAGTGACAGCTAGGACAGCACCCCTAACATCACAGTGACAGAACCCCTAAAGAGCACACGCTGACCCCTCCCAACACCTCCACCCACAGAGAGACAGAGGTCTGTCTTCCTCACTCTCCAAGTCAAGTGTGAAAATGGTGGCAATGCGCGGCTGTTTATATGGAATCCAAAACCCACGAGAATCAGACAGCGGGATGATGTTTTGCCTCGTTCTGGTTTCTGAATCTGGCGGCAAGTCCCAAGCCAGACTCAGACCCTGGCTCAGAGCGTGACGTTTGGGGGAGTTTTGAACTCTGTGAACCAAACCCGCTCATCTCTAGTTATTATTTCTGTTTTCTTCTTCTGTAGCCTAAATAAATGAAAAATATGAACATTGTGCTAAATGATTAGCCACCCCCTCCCCCAGAAGCTTAAAAGCAGCTACCATAGCTTTTCACTTATGGAGTTGATATATATATATATATATATATATATATATATATAGTCGGAGTCGGAAAAAGACAATACAAACTAGACACATATTGGCACTTCTAGGTGGTAGTGTAAGGACACAATTGACGTATATGGATGTACCATGCTTCTTTACCATACATCATGCATAGAGTCGCACGGCATGCACGTTGCAGCGTGGTGGGTGTATATACAGTAAAATGTGCAATCACTGAGAAACGCCATAAAGATGCACACAAACACATATTTCATACAACACATAAATTACACATAGACAAAACATGTCCAACACCAGACTTGTATTATATTGTATTTATATAATTGTTATGCACACCAGTGCCTGCAGGAAAGTACTGGTGTCAGAACTGTTATGCACTCCAGTGTCTGCAGGAATGTAATGGTGTTTGAACTGTTATGTAAAACAAATGGACTCACAGACAAACTGGGGAATATGACATAACGTACACAGAAGGTGATAGGGTAACAAAATACACACAAAGTGAACAGAGAAGCCCAGAGGCTAAGGAACTGGGTATCTCCCTTGTATTAGAACTGCTCAGATGGAAATAGCAAGATGTTGTGTTTTAATACGTAGAGAACCCGAAATGCTGTTGCTAAGGGCAACAGCAAAACCCTAAAGGGTTACCAACGGGTGTGGCAGTAAACTCCTTGGTCAGAGATGGAATGATAGACACAAGGAGAGACTCCACAATCCTGATTCTCACTTGCAGTGCACAGGTTTTAGCTTACTGCCACTAAACTGACCCCTGACACCTAGCACAGTGAGACAGGATTAGACAGGCAAGTCTTAGAATACAGCCGCAAACTTGCTAAGTTCACAGAGTAGTAACAGAACCCCAGCAAGCTAAACGACTGACTCCAGTCTTACTGCTAGGTCTGGATTGGCAGAGTGTAATACCAAATCCCCAGGCCTATTTGCAGTAAGCAACAAACAAATACAAAGCTACACAGTACTGGCTAACTTTCATGAACTGACTAACCAACAAAGATTCAGCAGCATCTGCTTACCCTGAAAAGAGGCCTTATAAAGCAGGTGCTGTCCACGCCCCACTCAGACCTCACAGACTGTGAGCACAAAAACCAGCACCGGATCCCCTGCCGTGCACAGAGCCTATAACCACTGCACAGCAAAAGACCCGAACCGGAGTATCAGCTGCGCTCAGGTTACTCCACTAGCACTTGTCTCCCGGTTGCCATGACGACGTGGCAGCACAGGGCAGGAGACCCTAACAGTACCCCCCCTCTGACGAGGGGTCAAAGAACCCCTACCACCGGGTTTATCGGGGAACTGCGAGAAGAAAGAGCGTATCAGTCTGGGGGCATGAAGATCACAACTGCGCACCCACGACCGCTCCTCCGGGCCATACCCCTTCCAGTGCACCAAAAATGACAGCCGACCCCGAACCACCTTGGAGTCAAGAATCCTTTCAACAACAAACTTCCTCTGGCCACGTATCAGAAGAGGGGAAGGTCTTCCACTGGAAGAAGGATTACTAATCGCCCGTTTTAAAAGGGAACAATGAAATGTTTTATTGATACCCAAAGAACGGGGCAGATCTAACTGAAATGCCACCGGATTGATAACCCTGGTGATCTTATAAGGGCCGATGAACCGGGGGCCTAACTTATGAGATGGCTGTCTCAACTTCAAATTCTTGGTTGACAACCAGACGAAGTCTCCTAATTTGAAGCTGCAGGGTCTTTTCCGCTTATCAAAAACCCTTTTGGTCACTAATGACACAGACACAAGGGCTTTCTTCACTTTCCGCCAAATACCTCTAAGGACCGAAACCACAGAGGAACCACCAGGCGTGGAGTCCAGGGGGTCAAAAGAATTGGCCTTAGGATGATGCCCATACACACAAAGGAAGGGAGAGATCCCTGTAGCAGAGTGAGCCGCGTTGTTATAGGCAAACTCCGCCATGGACAGATGAGCAACCCAGTCAGTCTGACACTTGGAGACATAACACCTGAGGAACTGCTCCAAGGACTGGTTCACCCTTTCAGTCTGCCCATTAGACTGCGGATGGTAGCCTGACGACAAGCTGACAGAAATCTGGAGATAGGAACAAAATGCCCTCCAGAATTTGGCCACAAACTGGGATCCGCGGTCAGAGACCACATCAAGTGGCAACCCGTGGAGACGCACAACATGCAGCATAAATAATTCAGACAGGCGTCTGGCTGATGGCAGCCCAACCAGTGGAACGAAGTGCGCCATCTTCGAAAACCTGTCAACGACAACCCAGATGGCTGTCATCCCCGAGGATTTGGGCAAGTCCACCACAAAATCCATTGAAATGTGGGTCCATGGCTTAGATGGGATAGAGAGTGGATGTAATGGGCCAACAGGAACCCCTCTAGGAGTCTTATTTCGGGCACAGATGTCACATGCCCGAACCCACTGATCCACATCCTTAGCCACCGAGGGCCACCACACCGCCCTAGATAGCAACTCCCGAGTTCTGGCAATACCCGGGTGACCTGCCGACTTCTTGGCATGGAATTCCAGGAACACTCGCTGTCTTAACCTAGGAGGCACAAACAAAAGACCTACCGGAAGGTCTGGAGGAGCCTGCTCCTGTGCTCTAAGGACTAATGATAAGAGGTCCTGGGTAATGCCCACTTTAATACATGATGGGGAAACAATGGGCAACGGCTCCTCGGTGGTCTCCTGGATTGGAGCAAAACTCCGCGAGAGCGCATCAGCCTTGATGTTTTTTGACCCAGGGCGATATGTTATCAAAAAATTAAAGCGAGCAAAAAACAAAGCCCATCGTGCCTGCCTGGCATTGAGACGCTTCGCTGACTCTAAATATGCCAGATTCTTATGGTCAGTGAGAATTGAGACCACAAACTTAGCCCCCTCAAGCCAGTGTCTCCACTCCTCGAGTGCATCCTTAATAGCCAACAATTCCCGGTTACCCACGTCATAATTCATCTCGGCAGGCGAAAATTTACGGGAAAAGTAAGCACAGGGATGAAGGCGATTATCAGACACTCCCATCTGAGAAAGCACTGCCCCTATACCCATCTCAGAGGCATCCACCTCCACCACAAAAGGACGCTCTGGATCTGGGTGTCGCAGCACCTTGGCCGAAACAAATGCCCTTTTGAGACGGGCAAAAGCCGCTTTAGCCTCACAAGACCAGTGAGCAACATCCGCCCCTTTCTTAGTGAGTGCCACCAAGGGCGCCACTATAGACGAAAATCCAGCGATAAATCGTCTATAAAAATTCGCAAAGCCCAGGAAACGCTGAAGCGCCTTCAAACTAGTGGGCTGCACCCAATCCAGGACTGCCTGTACCTTGGAACCCTCCATTTGGAAACCTTCTGGGGAGATAATATATCCTAGAAATGCGATTTGCTGAACTTCAAATTCGCACTTCTCCAGCTTCGCCCCAAGCCGGTGGTCTCTGAGTTTCTGGAGGACTAAGCGTACATGCTTCCGATGTTCCTCCAGGGAATGGGAGAAGATTAGGATGTCATCTAAGTATACAACTAAGAATCTATCCAAATATTCCCTGAGCACATCATTCATGAAATCCTGGAAGACTGCCGGGGCATTACAGAGCCCAAAAGGCATCACCAAATATTCATAATGCCCTGAGTGGGTATTAAAGGCAGTCTTCCATTCATCCCCCTCTCTTATTCGGATTAGATTGTACGCACCGCGTAGGTCAATCTTAGAAAAAATGGTGGCAGTACGAAGCTGGTCAAACAAGACCGAAATGAGAGGCAGTGGGTATGAGTTTTTAATCGTGATACGGTTCAATTCCCTGAAGTCGATGCAGGGTCGCAACGAACCGTCCTTTTTACCCACGAAGAAGAACCCCGACCCAACTGGAGACTGTGAAGGTCTGATAAATCCCTTAGCCAAGTTCTCCTGAATGTACTCTGCCATAGCCTGAGTCTCAGGACGTGACAGGGAGTACAACCTGCTCTTGGGAAGCTTAGCATTTGGCAACAAATCAATGGCACAGTCATAGGGGCGATGGGGAGGTAGTACCTCTGCAACTTTTTTGGAGAACACGTCCGCAAAATCTGCATAACACCCTGGCAATCCTGGCAAACTTAGCTGCGAGAGCCTGACTGGAAGGCTCAAGCAACTCCTGAAACAATCAGTACCCCAACTAAGAATCTCCCCAGAGACCCAGTCAAATTGAGGATTGTGGGCCCTTAACCAGGGTAACCCCAACACCAATGGGGCAAAAGTACAGACAGTCACATAAAAGGACAATTTTTCAGAGTGTGTGGCTCCAATAAACAAAGAAATCTGGCTAGTGCAAGAGGTAATTTTACCTTGGGATAATGGTTCCCCGTTTAACCCACAAATCTCAATTTCCGATGCCAAGGGTACTAAGGGAACAGAGTGTTTCAGGGCGAATTGGCGGTCCATAAAAACCCCGTCGGCCCCACTGTCCACAAAGGCCTCAGTCTTGACAGTTTGACCGAGGATCTTCAAGGTCACCGGAATGATAAAAGTCTTCTTGGGAAATTCTGACTTCTGGCCTGACAGGATATTTCCCATCACCCTCAGGCCCTGAAGTTTTCCGGCTTTTCTGGGCATGATACTACCACATGACCTTTATTCCCACAGTACAAACACAAGCCCTGCTGTCTCCTCCGCGTCTTCTCACGCGAGGAGAGGCGGGTAGCCCCAATCTGCATAGGCTCCTCAGAAAATTCCTCAGAGTCTGAGGTTCTCTTGGGAAGGAAGGAAATCTCAGTCTCCCTTTCAAGCCTACGCTCTCTCAGCCGTCTATCCACCCGGATGGATAACTGCATGAGCTGATCCAAGCTATCAGGCAAGGGATATTGTACCAGTTGGTCCTTTATCTGGTTAGAAAGACCTCTTCGGTACTGGTGTCTCAGGGCTGGGTCATTCCACTGGGTATCATGGGCCAACCTCCGAAACTCCGTACAGTAAACCTCAACTGGCCTTCGCCCTTGCTTAAGGATCGAAATCTGAGCCTCGGCTGAGGCCGTCTTGTCAGGGTCATCATACAACATGCCCAGTGCCGTAAAAAAAGCATCAACACTTTTAAGCGACGGACAGTCAGGCTGCAACCCATATGCCCAGACCTGTGGGTCTCCTTGTAGCAAGGAAATCACTATGCCCACCCGCTGAATCTCCGACCCAGAAGACTGAGGCCTAAGCCGGAAGTATAGCTTGCAGCTCTCCTTGAAACAAAAGAACTGCGAGCGATCTCCAGAAAAACGATCCGGGAGATTTACTTTCGGCTCCTTAACCCCTGCAGGTGCTGCTGCTGCGGGAGCTCCGCCAGCAGCCTGGGAGGTGTGCATTTTAATGGACAAATCATTAAATTGTCGAGTCAGGACCTGCACCTGATCGACCACCTGTTGCAACGTATTTTGAGGGGTATGCTCCATATTCCCACAAAATTTCAACAGGAGTATTAGGCTGCTGAATATGTTATGCACACCAGTGCCTGCAGGAAAGTACTGGTGTCAGAACTGTTATGCACTCCAGTGTCTGCAGGAATGTACTGGTGTTTGAACTGTTATGCAAAACAAATGGACTCACAGACAAACTGGGGAATATGACATAACGTACACAGAAGGTGATAGGGTAACAAAATACACACAAAGTGAACAGAGAAGCCCAGAGGCTAAGGAACTGGGTATCTCCCTTGTATTAGAACTGTTCAGATGGAAATAGCAAGATGTTGTGTTTTAATACGTAGAGAACCCGAAATGCTGTTGCTAAGGGCAACAGCAAAACCCTAAAGGGTTACCAACGGGTGTGGCAGTAAACTCCTTGGTCAGAGATGGAATGATAGACACAAGGAGAGACTCCACAATCCTGATTCTCACTTGCAGTGCACAGGTTTTAGCTTACTGCCACTAAACTGACCCCTGACACCTAGCACAGTGAGACAGGATTAGACAGGCAAGTCTTAGAATACAGCCGCAAACTTGCTAAGTTCACAGAGTAGTAACAGAACCCCAGCAAGCTAAACGACTGACTCCAGTCTTACTGCTAGGTCTGGATTGGCAGAGTGTAATACCAAATCCCCAGGCCTATTTGCAGTAAGCAACAAACAAATACAAAGCTACACAGTACTGGCTAACTTTCATGAACTGACTAACCAACAAAGCTTCAGCAGCATCTGCTTACCCTGAAAAGAGGCCTTATAAAGCAGGTGCTGTCCACGCCCCACTCAGACCTCACAGACTGTGAGCACAAAAACCAGCACCGGATCCCCTGCCGTGCACAGAGCCTATAACCACTGCACAGCAAAAGACCCGAACCGGAGTATCAGCTGCGCTCAGGTTACTCCACTAGCACTTGTCTCCCGGTTGCCATGACGACGTGGCAGCACAGGGCAGGAGACCCTAACAATAATAGAGTGTAAAATCAGATATATATGTATTATTTAGACAGAACAAGTTAATTATATCATGCTTAGTGTCAAAATGGTCAGGAGAATGTGGATTAATTTGATAGCTATGGGTAAATTGTAGCACATTGCAACGATTAGTTATGAACAAATGTATGAAATATAAAGTCGCATTCTATGAGAACAAAGGACTTCCTGAGAAAACATGTGGGCAGAATCCCAGTGGTTAATCCCTGTATCTGCATCTTCAAACTGGACATTGCTTACATATGAACTGACCAATAACACACAATGAATGAGAAACCTCCCTCTCCTGGACCAATGGAAGGAGACCGAAACCAACAGACTGTTAACTCCCACTGTTTGATATATGTAGTGTCTAAGGCATAGTTAGTTAGTTGCTTGCTGTGAGGAAGACATGGAGGAATGTTCTATGGGATAGGGTGATGTATACTGGCTGTATCTGTTTCTTTTGTAACTGTAATTCTGTACCACTTACCTAGGATTATACATGTTATACTGAGTGATATACTGTACATAGTATGTTATTTTGTATGCATAACTTTTAATATCAAATACTGTATTTGAGCGTTGGACCTCAGTATACCATGTGTGTGAGTTCTTGCTTTCTCTTAAGGGACATAGTGCTGCGACGTTCAGCGCACTATTAGCGTATATGGGCCCTCATTCCGAGTTGATCGGTCGCAAGGCGAATTTAGCAGAGTTACACACGCTAAGCCTACGCCTACTGGGAGTGTATCTTAGCTTCTTAAAATTGCGACCGATGTATTCGCAATATTGCGATTACAAACTACTTTGCAGTTTCTGAGTAACTTCAACCTTACTCTGCCTGTGCGATCAGTTCAGTGCTTGTCGTTCCTGGTTTGACGTCACAAACACACCCAGCATTCGCCCAGCCACTCCTCCGTTTCTCCAGCCACTCCTGCGTTTTTTCCGGAAACGGTAGCGTTTTCATCCACACGCCCATAAAACGCCGTGTTTCCGCCCAGTAACACCCATTTCCTGTCAATCACATTACGATCGCCGGAGCGATGAAAAAGCCGTGAGTAAAAATACTATCTTCATTGTTAAATTACTTGGCGCAGTCGCAGTGCGAATATTGCGCATGCGTACTTAGCGGATTTTCATTGCGATGCGATGAAAAATACCGACCGATCAACTCGGAATGAGGGCCATGGTAATTAGATGTGCCTTGTGTCCGCAGAATATATTTACGCTGGTATTTAAATGTTTATTTAAAATAATGGAAATTCACAGTTGGGGGCTCATCCAGGATATCACGTACTTAATGATGTGCAGTACAGACGCGCTGTGGTCTACCGGCTAAGGATGGACGCATCTAATGCCGATGAACCACATCCATTTTTGGCGCTATCAGTAAGGCGCTGCTATGAATCAAGGGTCAATAGATTTCTTTTTTGCCTGTGAGCGTGACAAAAATGCACAATATTAGAAATGTTACAGTAGACTCTTTATTGTTGCTAACGAGGTTCAATAAGTCATATTGTGTTTGATTCAGATTGGATTGTTTCTGTTAAGTAAATTTAAAGAGCGTTTAAAAGTTGGTGCATGCGTCTAATTCGCATAGTACGGATATTGCTTGGTTAGCACGCTGCATCCTATTCGCATACTGCTAACACAGGCCTGAAATAACAAAGCTTCATTCACGCTGAAAAGGCATGTGGAAGTTTTGTTAGCATGCAGTGGGAATTGTCCATCAGGGCAACTTCTGGTGCTTGTATAATTTGGGATTTATTTGGGACAAAGGATAGAGCTAGTATTTGTGTTCTGGCCACATGGCTTGGACACCATTTTGTGTCCAAGCACATAGCTTGGGGGGGAGGAGCAGTGGCCATTTTAGGTCTAATGTAGTTACAGCTGCACAATCTGCATTGGTCTTATCAAAACCAACATAATTTAAAGTCACTCCCCACCCACCTAGCTAACAGCTGACTTTCAGCTGTTCCTGAAAGCCATTGTTAAACAATATGTAGCCTTTGTCACAAGTAAACAATATATATGTACAAATCCATCACCATTTAAAAGCTATCAATGAATTTAACTAACCCAAGCCATAGTCAATTATAAACAGTGTTTCAATTAGGCCTAGTGAGATTAATAGTGAGATTAATACTTGGAAGATAAGGAGTGTGTAAAATGAGACACTCTGCTTGTTACATCAGCTAGACAATTGAAATGTTAATGAACTTGTTCAACGACTCTGGAACAAGAGTACAGCATGTGCACATCTGTTGAGATGCAAATTAGGCTGCTGTGGAAACTACATTCAGTATATATGTATAAGTATATATGCTGCGTGAGGGTTTCATAGAGTGCAATAAATAATGTGTGTGTGTGTGTGTGTGTGTGTGTGTGTGTATATATATATATATATATATAAGAATCGAAAATGGTCAATGCGCTACTTCCCCTCTATCCACAATCAGATATATGTAGTCTGTCGGTTTTAGCACCCGGATTCCACAGGCGAACCTATGGGTGGCAGCTCCGTCCTTCGAAAGGCCACTAGGTAATAGTGGAAAAAATCTAGAAAAGGAAAATGAAGAACAAGCGCCTAATGGTGCAGTCATTTTGGACTTAGATTTCTGTCACGACAACACTCATATAGGTATTAAGCGTACCAGATGAGGAATTTTTATCATGCACATCAAATACTGTTGTCTCCCATCTGTTGCTCACAGCAGCACAGGGGGTCAGAGAATAGAAGTATAATAGCACGTCACGGGGGGGTCTTTATCCTGTCATTTCTCAGGCACTCAGAGGAGTAATATCCAACAGGTAAAAGAGGAGCTATGGCCTGCAGGGGAAGTGGCTGAGACCAATATAACTGGTAAGTATGGTGCCATTCAAGTACATAGATAGTAAGACCCCAAAAAAAATCAGGAAAGTAATAACACAAATGGAGAATATTCTGTCCGCACATTAGTATTTCCCAGTAGGAAAGCGGACAGAGAAGGGTTAACCCCAGGGGTACTTCTTTTTAACTATCACATAAGAAGTATTCATTTCAAGGAAATAGGTCATCGAGATGAGGGCA
This sequence comes from Pseudophryne corroboree, assembly GCF_028390025.1. Classification (NCBI taxonomy): domain Eukaryota; kingdom Metazoa; phylum Chordata; class Amphibia; order Anura; family Myobatrachidae; genus Pseudophryne; species Pseudophryne corroboree. The sequence continues at coordinate 213,198,306 of NC_086453.1, read as the reverse complement.
GCTAGGAATGCCCTTGCCTAGATAAGTTTGGTAAATGTTTGTTGGACCATGTACAGACCCATAATACGGGATGAAAGATTAAATGAATACTTTGCATGACCTAGAAGCTTTTTTTTGTAGTACTAGAAAATTCTCTGTTAGGAAAAGATCACAGGTAAATACTAATTCGGAAAATGTGAGTAACGAGAGAAGTGCAACATTACCCTTTGACAAAACCTGCTGAAGTTACGGTTGGGCCTCAATGATGCTAAACCCTTTTCTTTTCTCCTAGCAGCAGTGGCCCCTGACTAACTTAATCAACAGAGATTTTGTTGTGTAAATTGAAATGTGAAATACATATATTGTACTCCCGCTCAGGAAGTACAAGCTATGTTAGATACTCCTCAACGACTGATGATGCATTCCACTGTTCTAGATTCATGTCCATCACAGGTAGAGGAAATTATCACGCAGATACCGGGCTCCCTATGAACTTAGGATGGACAGGACACTGGATTGATGGCTGAGGTAGTCCCAGTAGTGACACAGCAAGCACAAGATTTAAGGAGGGTAAGACCAAGTAGTTAAGAATCAATTCCCCATAGTGCCCAATCCAGCTGTCATTTTAATAAAATCCTCTCCACCTCTACAAACTTTACTGTCACCAATCTATATTCTGTTTCCTTCACTGTTTCCTCTTCATCTTTGCATTCACAGAGGGGGTACAATACATGGACCCAACTCTCCCAAGGTTTCATTGACAGCCTGAGTATTTTCTCCCAGGCCTTGCATAGCTGCTTACTATCCTTTCAGCCTGATTGGAGATCGGTATTGATATGAAGTTATTACTGTGCTCCAATACATTTGTGTCTTCACTGGCGGATACTAAAAACTTTTGTTTCATCTCTTCCAGACAGGACACAAGGTCTCAAAGGATAAACTGCAGTTGTGTAGGACAAGGGTCAAATACTTAAGACGTAGTATTGGTACATGATTTGAAAGTTCATGCATCACGAGCCGTATTGGTCCTTCAAGATTCTGCCCGAACCTGGTATGTCTCATCAGCACGAGTTAGCTGTCACTGATGACACCAGTATATTACTGCATGTGCCTTGTAATGCACAAAGGGTGGAGGATGAGAATACTGGTGAAGGAAAATTTTGTATGGACACTGATATGCATGATTGTATGTAATATCTGAATCATCAGACTTTTACTACAAGACCAGACATAAGTGACAGCCCATTAGTGAACGCACTGATTTTTTCTAGACTGACAGTAGTTACCACAGACTGATAGACTCAGGAGACTTATGCACAAGATATGATGTTGTAGATGACCAACGTATTATAAAAGCTGAAAGCCTTTGGGCAGACTGCTTGCAGCACTGGTCGCTGAGCTGGTCTCACTGACCAGGGCATGTGAGTTGGCAGAAGATACGTCAGCCAATATATATACCGACTCTAGAGATGTTTTTGGAGTGATGCTCATGGTACTCTACATTACAAACACACAACAATTAAATTAAGATGCAAATTTGTGTTCCCTACAGAAAAAGGAGGTCTGGAAGGTGAAAGGGTATGGTCAGGAGTCCACAGGACTCTGGAGAGATGGACAAGGTAAGCCAATAGCCACCAGGGCGTATCTCCCAAGCCTAGCTGAGGCGGCACATGGTCTGACTCAACTAGGGTAAGGAAGGTATGTGCAAATTGGTAAGAGCTTACTGGTGTGTACCAGGGTTCTCTTCTCAGGCAAGCAGGAAAGCAATGTCCTGTCTTACTTGCATGAGGAAGAACATTTGGTAAGGTAATACCAACAGAGCCATCCTGCAGTTTGACCTTTTCAGGTAATACAAATCGACTTCGTACAGTTAACACCCTGAAGGAATTTGAACTATGCATTGATGTGCACTGATGTTTTCTCAAACTGGGTAGAGGCATTCCCTGCTTCTACAAATACTGCTGTGTTTACCGCAAAGAAAATTGTGCAGGAATTTGTGTGTAGATATGGTATCCCTAGGATTAGAAGCAAAGTGATAGCTGAAACTGGACTATTGTGGTCATAGACACTGCCACTAGTGTTATGTAGCATCGGAACCACTCCCAGAGCCCCACTTAAAGAATCACCCTCTTTGAATTTTTTTTTTTTGGGAAGACAACCTCATGTCATGATCGATCTGCACAATGATCTGAAATACACCAATGAGGTGACAGTATAGTACCTTATCAAGATGAGCCAGCATTTGAGAACTTAGCAAAAGAACTTGAAACTGTTGATTCCTGATATGCCAACTACTAACTGTCTTGATTGTGAACCAAGAGACTGTGTGATTATTCTTATGCTCAGGTTGCTTAATAGACAGGTGTGAAGGACCGTACCAAGTTTTGTTGACAGCACGATTTCAGTGAAAGTAGCCGAGAGAAAGACTTGGGTCCATGATTCCCATTGTAAGAAAGTCGTTAGTCCGGAAGGAACTCGTAAAGGGAGTGAAATTGCAGAAATATCACTCAAGAATCTGTTCCATGAAGACTGAGAGGTGGTACTGTTGAACACTACCTGAGCGTACAAAAGGATTACAAAAAGACCAGTCGTTGTAATGGATTTGCTATAAGCAAGAGTTGTTTTGTTCTATCTTTCTTTTTCTTTGACAAATATTTATTTCAGGATATTCTATTTTTGTGAGGTTTCCTCAGGAGTCGAGCGTGGGACTGGAACTGGTTCTGGAGAAAGGAGTGATGTCTTTATAGGATCCCAGGATCAGCCTATCACTTTGTTTAAAGCCAGAGTATGTTATCTAGGAAGGATACTACCTGAAATAATAACCCTTGTTCAATGATACGATCCAGAAATAGAAACAATGTTCAGGGGTGATTGGAATATATACCATGAAAATTTTCTATGTCTCTTTCACGACTTGTTTGTGTTTTCTCTTTCTAACCAGACAAAACCTCTATTGAATCCGAACATCAGTGTACAAAGACATAGGTACATGTATGTATGCAACGATCATTCAGATCAGACATGGGCTATAGTACTGTCCCAGCATACTCTATAGGTTGAATGTCGTCCCACATCCAACCAGTGGTCTCATGACCGAGTCTGTCTCGTCCTCTTTCTTGTCTTCCCCAATTATAGTCAATGTCTGATTTGCTAAATAAATACATACGTGTGTCTAGGTCACCAATCATTGTTTGAAATATTTTAATTATGTTTAGTGTGACAGTTATGATAGTTTCGTTGACTATCAAAGGGTGGACTGTCAAAGTCGGAAAAAGAAGACAATACAAACTACACACAGATTGGCGCTTCTCGGTGGTAGCTTAAGGATGCAATTGACGTATATGGATGCACCATGCTTCTTTACCATACATCATGCATAGAGTCGCACAGCGTGCGTGTTGCAGCGTGTTGGGTGTATATACGGTAAAAGGCGCAATCACTGAGAAATGCCATAAAGACGCACACAGACACATATTTCATACAACACATAAATTATACATAGACAAAACATGTCCAACACCAGACTTGTATTATATTGTATTTATATAATAGAGTGTAAAATCAGATATATATGTATTTTTGGGACATAACAAGTTAATTATATCATGCTTAGTGTCAAAATGGTCAGGAGAATGTGTGGATTAATTCGATAGCTATGGGTAAATTGTAGCACATTGCAACGATTAGTTATGAACAAATGTATGAAATATAAAGTTGCATTCTATCAGAACAAAGGACTTCATGAGAAAACATGTGGGCATAATCCCAGTGGTTAATCCCTGTATCTGCATCTTCAAACTGGACATTGCTTACATATGAACTGACCAATAACACACAATGAATGAGAAACCTCCCTCTCCCGGACCAATGGAAGGAGACCGAAACCAACAGACTGTTAACTCCCACTGTTTGATATATGTAGTGTCTAAGGCATAGTTAGTAAGTTGCTTGCTGTGAGGAAGACATGGAGGAATGTTCTATGGGATAGGGTGATGTATACTGGCTGTATCTGTTTCTATTGTAACTGTAATTCTGTACCACTTACCGATGCTTATACATGTTATACTGAATGATATACTGTACATATGTTATTTTGTATGCATAACTTTTAATATCAAATACATATATATATATATATATATATATATAAGCGTTGGACCTCAGTATACCATGTGTGTGAGTACTTGCTTTCTCTTAAGGGACATAGTGCTGCGACGTTCAGCGCACTATTAGTGTATATGGGAATAAGATGCGCCTTGTGTCTGCAGTATATAGAAGTAACGCTGGCATTTAAATGTTTATTTAAAATAATGAAAATTCACTATATATATATATATATATATATATATATATACACACATACACACACACAGGAATCCAAATGCAGGCAGAAAATGTAAAAAACCTTTCAGCACAGGGTTTCTCCCACACGCCTTGAAAGAACTGAAAAACAATCCTGACATCGTAATCAAACAAGCCGACAAAGGAGGAGGAGTCGTTATCTTGGATAGATCTGCATACGAAAAAGAAGCAATGCGCCTCCTAAGTGACAGTATTTCCTACAAAAAGTTAACACAAGATCCTACTCAACAATACACAGATGACCTGAGAATAATGCTAGTACATTATCTACATCAACATGTTCTGGATAAGGATGAATATCAATTTCTTATGACCGCCTCTCCCGTTATCCCAATATTTTATTTTTTACCAAAGATACATAAAAGTTTGACACACCCCCCAGGTAGACCAATCATTGCGGGGATTGATTCTCTTACATCCCACCTATCTGAGTATATAGATCTCTTCCTGAGAAAATACGTTATGGAATTACCACCTTACCTAAAGGATACAAACAGCGTGCTAGATATTTTGAAAACGGAAACTTGGAAGGAGACATATCTATGGGTCACAATTGATGTCGAAAGTCTGTACACGTGTATCATTCAAGAAACTGGAATCACTGCATGCAAAAAATTCCTGGACAGAGATACAAGTTTGACTACATTACACAAACAGGCAATATGTGATTTCATCAGATTCATCCTCAGCCACAACTATTTCAAATTTAAGGAGATATTCTACCTGCAAATATGCGGAACAGCTATGGGGACTATATTTGCCCCTAGATTTGCCAATCTCCTAATGGGCAGCTGGGAAGAGGAGAACATTTATTCGAATAACCCCTTTTCCAATCAACTGGTGGTTTATAAAAGATACATCTATGATATTCTTATCATCTGGGATGGGACAGAATCATCCTTTCTAAACTTCTTTCAGAACATCTCCATCAATCAGTTCAATTTGAAATTCACTCATAAGCATGATAAAGTTAAGATCGAATTCCTGGATCTTGTACTTTCATCAAAAGAATCTAGGATCACTACTTGTAACTTCGTGAAAAAGGTCGATTCAAACAGTTACCTGCACTACAAAAGCTGCCATCAGAAAAACTGGAAGATAAACATCCCCTATTCACAATTCCATCGTATACAAAGAAATTGCAGTTCAAAAGAAGACCAGGATCAGCAACTCCAAATGTATGCAGAAAGATTCAAGGAAAGGGACTACCCTGAAGATGTCATCTCAACTGCCCTTGCTAAAATTAAAGAGAACCCTCTACAGAAAGATCAAGGGAATAAAAATCAGGTTCAACCACGGTACTCAACACCCTTTATCACGACATATAGTTGTCATGAAGCTAGCATTAGACAATCTTTAAACAAACACTGGAACATCCTCATGATGGATCCAGTCCTTAAAGACATTCTACCTCCTCGACCGCAGATTGTCTATAGGAAAACCAGCAATCTTAAAGATATCCTAGCACCCAGCTTACTGAAATCCAAATCACCAACTTCAACAAAGAAATGTCAGGGAAGTTACAAATGTGGAGGCTGCATTAGTTGCAAATTTGTACACAGGAATCGTAAGACTTGTTTTAATAATGACAATTCTCGTGAATACACCATCAAACATTTTATCAATTGCAATTCCACTATGGTTATATACCTTCTAGAATGCACTTGTGGTCTCAAATATATCGGGAAAACAAAGAGATGCCTCAAATTACGTATCCAAGAGCATGTAAGAAATATCAAAAATAAAATCCAGACACATGCAATTTACAGACATTTCCAAGAAAACCATAAATCCAACCCGGAGGACCTTACTTTCAAAGGAATAGAAATTGTAAACCCCGGAGAACGAGGTGGAGACATCTTGAATAAACTTTCAAAGAGAGAAATGTTCTGGATTTTTGAATTAAAAACAATGGCACCCTTAGGATTCAATGAAGGATTTGAGATCGCACCATTTTTATAAGTCACTCTTTTCTTATAACTGCACAGAGACACAATATTATTCCTATAGTATTCACTTTACTCTCGCTGCACTTACTTAATCTGGTCATTACACTTATGTATTATATAATGGTCACAAGTCAGCATGCCTCAAAACACATACGTAAATCCTGTCTTTTTGATATTCACCACACTAAAGAAAATCATTACAAATTACAATTTGATCTGTACATATTTTTATTTTATTTTACAATGACTGTATATTCCAGAACCTTGTCTATTATCATGCACTATATGGAGAATTGGATTAATAATGACGTTTTTGCGTGTCAACTACCTGAATGACCTCTTTCCAATCATTGAATAATGTCCGACTGGATTCAAGAAAAAGCATAAGTGACTGCTACATACTATATATAAATGTATTATTTCAACAAGAATTGTTTTCTACGCGTGACCTAGCGGTATATCAGTGACTTTAGAATGTCTTGCCTTTAATTTTATTTATATACATTGTTGCTGCTCTCGAGACGGAAGTGATGTTTTATGCGTCTCACTATCATTTGAGGCGGATATGACGTTTGCGTCTCACCGCCGTCCTTTCACCACCCGCCCGCTATATCTCCCCTTATGTCCTTTGTGTATTGTCCTACGCTACAGTCGATACGCAGTCAGTATACATGAGTTTTTTAGTTATTAACCTAGTCCGTTCCATGTACACGGTACTAGTGACGTAACCATGCGCTCCGCGATTACCGGAAGCGGAAGTGACGCAAGTTTGCGTTCCACCGCCATCTTTTACACTATCTGCTTTCTTATTTTTCCGCCCGCTCTATCCCCCTTTATATATCGTCCTACGATTGAGTCGATACACAATCAGCATACATAAGCTTTTTAGCTATTAACCAAGTCCATTCCATGTACACGGCACTAGTGACGTAACCATGCGTTCCACGATTACCGGAAGCGGAAGTGATGCATTTTTGCGTTCCGTCGCCGTTTTTTACACTATCTGCTTATCTTATTCTCGTTTTTCTGTGTTATTTATAGATTCTTCACTTGCTCCTGCTACCTTTTCATTACAATATAATGCCAGCATTAACAGTTATGCATATCCTTTAATTTAATTACCTGCTTTTCTGATAGGAAGTGATGTCACATTCACATGTTTGACATGTGATCACTCACTTGTACTATAAATTTCCTGTTTGTCCCCACTACCATTATCCCCTTGATGAAGTCCACATAATAGGACGAAACGCGTTGGAACAGGGACCTGCTACTTACCCCTTGGACTCCCCACATATGGACAGATAAGCTGTTTTTATTTTTCTATCCTGTACGTGTGCTACCTGCATTTATGCACAGATGAACTGCCTATTTTAAATATATCCTTATACGTCTGCTACTTGCATTTGTAAGACAGAGAGTTGCTGCCTACTCTCTGGACTCTCTCCATGTGGACAGATAAGCCGCTTTTATTTCTCAATCCTGTACGTGCGCTACCTGCATCCACGGATTTATGAATTGTTTTTATATAGACTCTTGTATGTTGGTTACCTGCATCTGTGGCAGGATTTTGTTTTATTAAAATTGTTGTTGCCTGTTTTTAACTCGCTCTTTTGATAATTATTGGAATGAGCAAAATTCATAACTCTTGAGCTGCTGTAAAAATTATTGGTTTATTTAAAAAACAGTACACACTATGTTGCTTTTATTTTTTCTCCACATGTCCCGCTTCTAAGAGTCATCAGCATGAAATTATTTGAAGCTTAGTTGTTACCTATTGTTATAACTTATTACACCTGAATGCACATACTTTTTCACCAACACTATTAGGCGCTTTTATATACTTCATTTTTTATCTTTAACCACACATTGTACTAGAGCTGCCACTCATTCCATTGATGAGGTGTGTTGTATAAAAGGTTTCTGAAAGAAAATCCCTCCTATCCTCGTGTTCTATTAGATTTACATAGGCGCTTTCCTTCATTATTCCTGCAAATTTTCATTACTGTATAGCTGCCGGTAATTTATAGACACCAGTACTATGTTTAGACATAGAGGTCTTGATAAAAGAAATGACCTATGCCAAAGAGTTTTCAATGAGGAAAACCAACCAGCCCAACAGGCTGTTTCACAGACTGATGACCTAGATGAACTTTTTTGGGAGACTGAAAGACTATTAACAAAAGAAATCAAAACCTGGTGGGAAATTAAAGGACTCGAACATTACATAACAGCTAACAGGATCCCAAGAGGTCTTCGGATCCTAAAAAATCCCACCTTTGGTATTGATGACCCAGGCTTCATTTCCAGTTGGGACAAAAATCTACATGAGTGTTCCATTAATCTGATGAAGCTTATCATCATGGAGAAGACCAAAACACTCCAAAAACTGGAAGAAGACCTTAAACTAAAAGAAACCCTTTTGTTACCCCATCAAGACAAGGAGATTTTTAAGGCTAACGATCTGACACCAAAAAAATTGAACGGATTGAAGAGGAAGTTATAAAAGGGAAAGAAAAGAAGTTCCAACGGGACAAACAGGACTATCTCAATAAAAGAGTCAAAAATTGGAGCAGATTCAATAACAACAGAACGGAAAAAAATCCAGTCTATCAAAATCCCAGAGATCGAGGATGGAAAAATACACCACATCGATTGAAAATGAGACAAAACCTTGGAACACAAAGAATCTACACACCGCAACAAGGGAGATTTGCCATGAACAACAGATTCTCAGTTCTCCAGAGACAGGATTCGAATAGTGATTCGGATTTTTTATCTCCCGACCCATGTACAACCAATCCACAATCGCAAAAAAAAAGGCCTTTTTTCATGATGGATCCAGTCCTTAAAGACATTCTACCTCCTCGACCGCAGATTGTCTATAGGAAAACCAGCAATTTTAAAGATATCCTAGCACCCAGCTTACTGAAATCCAAATCACCAATTTCAACAAAGAAATGTCAGGGAAGTTACAAATGTGGAGGCTGCATTAGTTGAAAATTTGTACACAGGAATCCTAAGACTTTTTTTTAATCATGACAATTCTCGTGAATACACCATCAAACATTTTATCAATTGCAATTCCACTATGGTTATATACCTTCTAGAATGCACTTGTGGTCTCAAATATATCGGGAAAACAAAAAGATGCCTCAAACTACGTATCCAAGAGCATGTAAGAAATATCAAAAATAAAATCCAGACACATGCAATTTACAGACATTTCCAAGAAAACCATAAACCCAACCCGGAGGACCTTACTTTCAAAGGAATAGAAATTGTAAACCCCGGAGAACGAGGTGGAGACATCTTGAATAAACTTTCAAAGAGAGAAATGTTCTGGATTTTTGAATTAAAAACAATGGCACCCTTAGGATTCAATGAAGGATTTGAGATCGCACCTTTTTTATAAGTAACTCTTTTCTTATAACTGCACAGAGACACAATATTATTCTTATAGTATTCACTTTACTCTCGCTGCACTTACTTAATCTGGTCATTACACTTATGTATTATATAATGGGCACAAGTCAGCATGCCTCAAAACACATACGTAAATCCTGTCTTTTTGATATTCACCTCACTAAAGAAAATCATTACAAATTACAATTTGATCTGTACATATTTTTATTTTATTTTACAATGACTGTATATTCCAGAACCTTGTCCATTATCATGCACTATATAGAGAATTGGATTAATAATGAAGTTTTTGCGTGTCAACTACCGGAATGACCTCTTTCCAATCATTCAAATATAATTTTCAATATACACTCAACGTTACTTGAGTGTATATGAATATTTGATCGGGCGCACAAAAGCAAATATATCTACCTGTAAACACACGGAAAAAAGGTTTTATCTTTTGTCAATACATATAATAAATAGCTTCCAATAGCAGCTCCTATGGGACAAATGGATGTCAAGATAAGATAAATATATAAATCTCTGATAAACTAGAGACAAACATAAGGAGCGCTGGTTTAAAATTCAATTCATAAATTTAATATCAATTTAAACACACATAGTATAGTAAAAACTCAATTGAGTATCTATATAAGCTGACGCTTCAATAAGCTCATAAAAGTGCACATAACTGTATTTAAAAGTTCAAAGATAGATTCCAATCATGATCTACAGCAACAGAAATCAGCTGGTAATTGTCGGTCAAAGCTTAATTAGCAATCCAGGGTTCCTTTTATCTGCCTTTCAGTTGTAATTATGTCCTCCAAGTGCGCAGATGATTAGAGAGCATAAAATGGTTTTATGATAATTCAGATTAGAGCTTTATAGCAGTTCAATTATCCGTTTAGTATAATCACACAGACAATGCAGAAGATGGAATTACCAGACCAGGCTGTCACGGAAATTTCTCCACCAAATTGCTAGTATTTTTCAAGCTGACACTGCATGGATACTTAACGGTGTTGGACCCAGCGGTCAGGATGTCCCGGGAGGGCTTGCCGGATATGGCGGTCACGGCGTTCGGTCCTCACAACTGGTAGACGCACTGAAAGGTTTGCACACGGAGGAAACGAGTGGCAGGGAACCAGGCTGACTGTAGCAAACACAGTGCACAATGGAGCGTCCTCTACGCGTTTCTCCGCTCTAGTGGTAAGCGGTTTCCTCAGGAGGTTAATACAGGTGTCCATAGCAGGTATGCTTATAAAGTCCATTCAGCCAATAAGAAAGTCTCATTCGTTTGGACTACACCTGTATTTAATTGATGCACCAGCTTAATTCATTCAGAGGAAATACACCTATCTATCTTTATAGGGAAAACTCTATCAATCGATAAAACATGCTTAAGGGAGATTACATGTATCTAAATTCTTTGTTGACACATCAATAATTGCATACAGGTATATAAATTATAGTATTCTACATAACAACATTTCCTTATTTCGTTATTATTTAATTTATGGCATCACAGAGAACATAAGTATCATTTAAACAGAAAATGCCTATAGCACTCCTAATATTACTAAGAGCTTTGGTTTAAGCATAAGTCTCAATAGCTCATCAGGTAAGTTCTAGGACTCCAGCTCCCAAGGTCACAGGATCGAGCCACATCGAGACCCACAACAAAGTCAGATCACAACCTTAATTTATATAGTTATTTACTTTAGCTTTTTTAAGTAGACAATATTTCAACATTGCCAGACCTAGACTGATAAAGTTTTTTTATATATTAAAAAAAAAAAATTTTTTTTTATAAAATATATATATATATAACCAGACACCCACAAGAAAAAAGTAATAGTATTCTATAGATACATAGTCATACAATATTGGGCCATAGACTAATTTGTCATATGTTGTTCATTTCAATGTTTTCGTTCAAACCCATTGGAACAAGGGTATTGAGCGAACAGATCCAATACGCCTCTCGCTTGCAGAGGCGATTGAACCTATCGCCACCTCTTGGGGTCTCTTCTATGTGCTCAATGCCCTTAATAGAGATAACCTTAATGTCCCCCTCATGTGATTGAACCACATGTCTGGGCACACTGTGCGTGAGTGACTTCTTGTTAATTAGTATTCTATGTTCTAAGAACCGTGTGTTGAGTGACCGGGTAGTACGACCTACATACTGCAGGCCACATATGCAAGTTATTACATATATAACATATGTGGTCTGACAGGTAATGGATCCGATAATACTAAATTTATAATTCCCAGTGTCTTTCGGGGCTGAAAAGTCATGGCTCTCTGAATCAATGAATCTACAGGTGATACATCTGGGTTTAAAACATTTCTTACATTGTCCTCTCTGTGCCTGAGATATATGAGGCTTCTTAGTGCAGTAAGTAGAAATGGGTTTGAAACAACTGGGTGAAAGATGGTTTTGTAGGTTATTAGCTCTTTTGAAAACTATTCTAGGTTTATCATTCAAACACCCTGATAGCACCTTGTCCATCTTTAACACAGAGAAGTTTTTTGTCAGGATATCTCTAATCTTATTTGATGAATTATTAAATCTTGAAATAAAGAGTGGTTCATTATTTTCTGATATATAACTGATCTTCTTTTTTTCAGATTTATCTAGTAGAGTCTCCTGCCTACATTGTTTTGATACCTCCTCATAAGCCAAATCTAGGAGAAATTTCGGATAGCCTTGATCCAAAAGAGATTGTGTCAGTTCCCTACTTTGGATAATAAAATCATTCTCATTGGAACAGTTTCTTTTAATCCTCAGATACTGGCTTTTGGGGATATTATTGACCCAAGGTTTATAGTGGCAGCTTGTGTATCCCAAGAAAGTGTTACAGTCAACCTTTTTTCTAAATGTTTTAGTTTGAATAGGTTGATTAATTGCCCCAGCGTGTAGTGCGATATCCAGGAACGTCATATCCGTCTTATGAACTGTGCTTGTGAAAAAAAGACCAAAAGTGTTTGAATTAAGAAAATCAATAAAATGTGAAACAGATGTTGTGTCCCCTTTCCAAATAATAAACAAATCATCTATGTACCTACCATAGAGCACCAGGTTCGCTCCGAAGGGGCCCCCCCATATGTACTGATTTTCAAGGTTCCCCATATATAAGTTGGCAAAGCTCGGAGCGAACCTGGTGCCCATGGCGGTACCATGAATCTGCAGGAAAAATTCATCATTAAACAAAAAATAATTGTGTTTAAGAATATACCAGATAGAATCCAAAATAAAGTGACAGTGCTCACGTGACAGTGTGGAATCCTGAGATAAATACTTCTCTATAACTTTAAGACCCAGATCATGTGGTATGTTGGTGTAGAGTGATTCTACATCACAGGTAACTAGCAAGAAATCTTCTTGCCATTTCAGCTCCCTGATTAGGTGTAAAAAGTGGGTGGTATCTTTTATATAAGACCTTAAACTTTTGACATGTGGCTGTAAAAAGAAATCAACATATGCAGATAAATTAGAAGTGAGTGACCCTACACCCGAAATAATAGGACGTCCAGGAGGTGAAAGAAGTGATTTATGAATTTTAGGGAGGTGATAATAAGTGGGAGTGATAGGATGTGCATTAAATAAAAAATGATATTCCTCCCTGGATATCACACCACACGCCAGCGCATCAGCCAATATTTGTTTTAGATCACACAGGAACCTAATGGTAGGATCTCCTGGTAATTTCTTATAGAATTTCACATTAGTCAGCTGGCGATCTGCTTCCTGTATATAATCAACCACATCTTGTACCACTGTCCCTCCTCCCTTGTCCGCATTTTTTATAATAATAGACTTATCTTTTTTCAAATTGCTAATGGCCCTTCTTTCATTAGGATGAAGGTTGTCCCTCTTGAATACATTATTCCCCTTAGACAGTCTTCCCGAGGGCATACAAAGGTTCAAGATATGCTCAAACCATTTGATGTAAGTTCAGATTTTCGTGACCATGATTATCAATTGAACCAAAGATTAGAAGAATTTGAGAAACAAACCATTTCAAATAAGAATAAAAAATTAGACAGAGATCGTACAGACTATTCAACCAATACAGTACGTACTTATAATAGGGGTGGAAGGGGTCAATTTAATAGGTTTAGATCCCCTAACAATATAAACAATGATCGTGCCTTTTCAAAGAAAATTAATATGCAGAGTCCTAGACAAATATCAAGTGAAGGCATATGTTGATTTCTTTTTACAGCCACATGTCAAAAGTTTAAGGTCTTATATAAAAGATACCACCCACTTTTTACACCTAATCAGGGAGCTGAAATGGCAAGAAGATTTCTTGCTAGTTACCTGTGATGTAGAATCACTCTACACCAACATACCACATGATCTGGGTCTTAAAGTTATAGAGAAGTATTTATCTCAGGATTCCACACTGTCACGTGAGCACTGTCACTTTATTTTGGATTCTATCTGGTATATTCTTAAACACAATTATTTTTTGTTTAATGATGAATTTTTCCTGCAGATTCATGGTACCGCCATGGGCACCAGGTTCGCTCCGAGCTTTGCCAACTTATATATGGGGAACCTTGAAAATCAGTACATATGGGGGGGCCCCTTCGGAGCGAACCTGGTGCTCTATGGTAGGTACATAGATGATTTGTTTATTATTTGGAAAGGGGACACAACATCTGTTTCACATTTTATTGATTTTCTTAATTCAAACACTTTTGGTCTTTTTTTCACAAGCACAGTTCATAAGACGGATATGACGTTCCTGGATATCGCACTACACGCTGGGGCAATTAATCAACCTATTCAAACTAAAACATTTAGAAAAAAGGTTGACTGTAACACTTTCTTGGGATACACAAGCTGCCACTATAAACCTTGGGTCAATAATATCCCCAAAAGCCAGTATCTGAGGATTAAAAGAAACTGTTCCAATGAGAATGATTTTATTATCCAAAGTAGGGAACTGACACAATCTCTTTTGGATCAAGGCTATCCGAAATTTCTCCTAGATTTGGCTTATGAGGAGGTATCAAAACAATGTAGGCAGGAGACTCTACTAGATAAATCTGAAAAAAAGAAGATCAGTTATATATCAGAAAATAATGAACCACTCTTTATTTCAAGATTTAATAATTCATCAAATAAGATTAGAGATATCCTGACAAAAAACTTCTCTGTGTTAAAGATGGACAAAGTGCTATCAGGGTGTTTGAATGATAAACCTAGAATAGTTTTCAAAAGAGCTAATAACCTACAAAACCATCTTTCACCCAGTTATTTCAAACCCATTTCTACTTACTGCACTAAGAAGCCTCATATATCTCAGGCACAGAGAGGACAATGTAAGAAATGTTTTAAACCCAGATGTGTCACCTGTAGATTCATTGATTCAGAGAGCCATGACTTTTCAGCCCCGAAAGACACTGGGAATTATAAATTTAGTATTATCGGATCCATTACCTGTCAGACCACATATGTTATATATGTAATAACTTGCATATGTGGCCTGCAGTATGTAGGTCGTACTACCCGGTCACTCAACACACGGTTCTTAGAACATAGAAGACTAATTAACAAGAAGTCACTCACGCACAGTGTGCCCAGACATGTGGTTCAATCACATGAGGGGGACATTAAGGTTATCTCTATTAAGGGCATTGAGCACATAGAAGAGACCCCAAGAGGTGGCGATAGGTTCAATCGCCTCTGCAAGCGAGAGGCGTATTGGATCTGTTCGCTCAATACCCTTGTTCCAATGGGTTTGAACGAAAACATTGAAATGAACAACATATGACAAATTAGTCTATGGCCCAATATTGTATGACTATGTATCTATAGAATACTATTACTTTTTTCTTGTGGGTGTCTGGTTATATATATATATTTTATAATTTTTTTTTTTTTTTTTTAATATATAAAAAACTTTATCAGTCTAGGTCTGGCAATGTTGAAATATTGTCTACTTAAAAAAGCTAAAGTAAATAACTATATAAATTAAGGTTGTGATCTGACTTTGTTGTGGGTCTCGATGTGGCTCGATCCTGTGACCTTGGGAGCTGGAGTCCTAGAACTTACCTGATGAGCTATTGAGACTTATGCTTAAACCAAAGCTCTTAGTAATATTAGGAGTGCTATAGGCATTTTCTGTTTAAATGATACTTATGTTCTCTGTGATGCCATAAATTAAATAATAACGAAATAAGGAAATGTTGTTATGTAGAATACTATAATTTATATACCTGTATGCAATTATTGATGTGTCAACAAAGAATTTAGATACATGTAATCTCCCTTAAGCATGTTTTATCGATTGATAGAGTTTTCCCTATAAAGATAGATAGGTTTATTTCCTCTGAATGAATTAAGCTGGTGCATCAATTAAATACAGGTGTAGTCCAAACGAATGAGACTTTCTTATTGGCTGAATGGACTTTATAAGCATACCTGCTATGGACACCTGTATTAACCTCCTGAGGAAACCGCTTACCACTAGAGCGGAGAAACGCGTAGAGGACGCTCCATTGTGCACTGTGTTTGCTACAGTCAGCCTGGTTCCCAGCCACTCGTTTCCTCCGTGTGCAAACCTTTCAGTGCGTCTACCAGTTGTGAGGACCGAACGCCGTGACCGCCATATCCGGCAAGCCCTCCCGGGACATCCTGACCGCTGGGTCCAACACCGTTAAGTATCCATGCAGTGTCAGCTTGAAAAATACTAGCAATTTGGTGGAGAAATTTCCGTGACAGCCTGGTCTGGTAATTCCATCTTCTGCATTGTCTGTGTGATTATACTAAACGGATAATTGAACTGCTATAGAGCTCTAATCTGAATTATCATAAAACCATTTTATGCTCTCTAATCATCTGCGCACTTGGAGGACATAATTACAACTGAAAGGCAGATAAAAGGAACCCTGGATTGCTAATTAAGCTTTGACCGACAATTACCAGCTGATTTCTGTTGCTGTAGATCATGATTGGAATCTATCTTTGAACTTTTAAATACAGTTATGTGCACTTTTATGAGCTTATTGAAGCGTCAGCTTATATAGATACTCAATTGAGTTTTTACTATACTATGTGTGTTTAAATTGATATTAAATTTATGAATTGAATTTTAAACCAGCGCTCCTTATGTTTGTCTCTAGTTTATCAGAGATTTATATATTTATCTTTCCAATCATTGAATAATGTCCGACTGGATTCAAGAAAAAGCATAAGTGACTGAGTTTCCGCTTTTTTGCGTTCCACCAGATATTACGGATAACCGGATGTGACGTCACCGCTACATACTATATATAAATGTATTATTTCAACAAGAATTGTTTTCTACGCGTGACTTAGCGGTATATCAGTGACTTTAGAATGTCTTGCCTTTAATTTTATTTACATTTATATACATTGTTGCTGCTCTCGAGACGGAAGTGATGTTTTTGCGTCTCACTATCATTTGAGGCGGATATGACGTTTGCGTCTCACCGCCGTCCTTTCACCACCCGCCCGCTATATCTCCCCCGATGTCCTTTGTGTATTGTCCTACGCTAGAGTCGATACACAGTCAGTATACATGAGTTTTTTAGTTATTAACCTAGTCCGTTCCATGTACACGGTACTAGTGACGTAACCATGCGTTCTGCGATTACCGGTAGCGGAAGTGACCAAGTTTGCGTTCCACCGCCGTCTTTTACACTATCTGCTTTCTTATTTTTCCGCCCGCTCTATCCCCCTTTGTGTATCGACTCAATCGTAGGACGATATATAATCAGCATACATAAGCTTTTTAGCTATTAACCAAGTCCATTCCATGTACACGGCAATAGTGACGTAACCATGCGTTCCACGATTACCGGAAGCGGAAGTGACGCATTTTTGCGTTCCACCGCCGTTTTTTACACTATCTACTTATCTTATTCTCATTTTTCTGTGTTATTTATAGATTCTTCACTTGCTCCTGCTACCTTTTCATTACAATAAAATGCCAGCATTAACAGTTATGCATATCCTTTAATTTA
Source organism: Pseudophryne corroboree (assembly GCF_028390025.1). Classification (NCBI taxonomy): domain Eukaryota; kingdom Metazoa; phylum Chordata; class Amphibia; order Anura; family Myobatrachidae; genus Pseudophryne; species Pseudophryne corroboree. The sequence goes on along the minus strand of NC_086453.1, from coordinate 213,180,601 downwards.
ATTACCTGCTTTTCTGATAGGAAGTGATGTCACATCCACATGTTTGACATGTGATCACTCACTAGTACTATAAATTTCCTGTTTGTCCCCACTACCATTATCCCCTTGATGAAGTCCACATAATAGGACGAAACGCGTTGGAACAGGGACCTGCTACTTACCCCTTGGACTCCCCACATATGGACAGATAAGCTGTTTTTATTTTTCTATCCTGTACGTGTGCTACCTGCATTAATGCACAGATGAACTGCCTATTTTAAATATATCCTTATACGTCTGCTACTTGCATTTGTAAGACAGAGAGTTGCTGCCTACTCTCTGGACTCTCTCCATGTGGACAGAAAAGCCGCTTTTATTTCTCAATCCTGTACGTGCGCTACCTGCATCCACGGATTTATGAATTGTTTTTATATAGACTCTTGTATGTTGGTTACCTGCATCTGTGGAAGGATTTTGTTTTATTAAAATTGTTGTTGCCTGTTTTTAACTCGCTCTTTTGATAATTATTGGAATGAGCAAAATTCCTAACTCTTGAGCTGCTGTAAAAATTATTGGTTTATTTAAAAAACAGTACACACTATGTTGCTTTTATTTTTTCTCCACATGTCCCGCTTCTAAGAGCCATCAGCCTGAAATTATTTGAAGCTAAGTTGTTACCTATTGTTATAATTTATTACACCTGAATGCACATACTTTTTCACCAACACTATTAGGCGCTTTTATATACTTCATTTTATATATATATATATATATATATATATATACACACACATAGGAATCCAAATGCAGGCAGAAAATGTAAAAAAACCTTTCAGCACAGGGTTTTTCCCACACGCCTTGGTGATTTTCTACTCAATTGCAACACCTACAGAGCAAGTCTGATTTTTCCTAAAATCATTACTTTTAGGAAAAATAACTGGAAATTGCTCTGCGTTCACGGCGGCACCCCCCTGAGGACTAATTAAGCAATTGGAGGTATCCCCTGGGGTGGAAGATTGGGAGAAAACACTCTCACCTGCTGTGCACGCAAGACAAGGGGAAGTCCAGCAGCTGGGGAAGTGATGTACACTCACCTGCATGACATGAAGTGGGGGTGTGATTAGAGATGAGCGGGTTCGGTTTCTCTGAATCCGAACCCGCCAGAACTTAATGTTTTTTTTCACGGGTCCGAGCGACTCGGATCTTCCCGCCTTGCTCGGTTAACCCGAGCGCGCCCGAACGTCATCATGACGCTGTCGGATTCTCGCGAGGCTCGGATTCTATCGCGAGACTCGGATTCTATATAAGGAGCCGCGCGTCGCCGCCATTTTCACACGTGCATTGAGATTGATAGGGAGAGGACGTGGCTGGCGTCCTCTCCGTTTAGACACTTGATTTACTAATTTTGGGGAGCATTAGGAGTACTCAGTAGTGTACAGTGCAGAGTTTTGCTGATAGTGACCAGTGACTGACCACCACTTTTATTTATAATCCGTTCTCTGCCTGAAAAAAGCGATACACAGCACACAGTGACTCAGTCACATACCATATCTGTGTGCACTGCTCAGGCTCAGGCCAGTGTGCTGCATCATCTATTATCTATATATAATATTATATATCTGTCTGACTGCTCAGCTCACACAGCTTATAATTGTGGGGGAGACTGGGGAGCACTACTGCAGTGCCAGTTATAGGTTATAGCAGGAGCCAGGAGTACATAATATATTATATAGTGAGTGACCACCAGACACACAGTGCAGTTTATTTAATATATCCGTTCTCTGCCTGAAAAAAGCGATACACACAGTGACTCAGTCAGTCACATACCATATCTGTGTGCACTGCTCAGGCTCAGGCCAGTGTGCTGCATCATCTATATATATTATATATCTGTCTGACTGCTCAGCTCACACAGCTTATAATTGTGGGGGAGACTGGGGAGCACTACTGCAGTGCCAGTTATAGGTTATAGCAGGAGCCAGGAGTACATAATATTATATTAAAATTAAACAGTGCACACTTTTGCTGCAGGAGTGCCACTGCCAGTGTGACTAGTGACCAGTGACCTGACCACCAGTATATATAATATTAGTAGTATACTATCTCTTTATCAACCAGTCTATATTAGCAGCAGACACAGTACAGTGCGGTAGTTCACGGCTGTGGCTACCTCTGTGTCGGCACTCGGCAGCCCGTCCATAATTGTATATACCACCTAACCGTGGTTTTTTTTTCTTTCTTTATACATACATACTAGTTACGAGTATACTATCTCTTTATCAACCAGTCTATATATTAGCAGCAGACACAGTACAGTGCGGTAGTTCACGGCTGTGGCTACCTCTGTGTCGGCACTCGGCAGCCCGTCCATAATTGTATATACCACCTAACCGTGGTTTTTTTTTCTTTCTTTATACATACATACTAGTTACGAGTATACTATCTCTTTATCAACCAGTCTATATATTAGCAGCAGACACAGTACAGTGCGGTAGTTCACGGCTGTGGCTACCTCTGTGTCGGCACTCGGCAGCCCGTCCATAATTGTATATACCACCTAACCGTGGTTTTTTTTTCTTTCTTTATACATACATACTAGTTACGAGTATACTATCTCTTTATCAACCAGTCTATATATTAGCAGCAGACACAGTACAGTGCGGTAGTTCACGGCTGTGGCTACCTCTGTGTCGGCACTCGGCAGCCCGTCCATAATTGTATATACCAGTGACCTAACCGTGGTTTTTTTTTCTTTCTTTATACATACATACTAGTTACGAGTATACTATCTCTTTATCAACCAGTCTATATATTAGCAGCAGACACAGTACAGTGCGGTAGTTCACGGCTGTGGCTACCTCTGTGTCGGCACTCGGCAGCCCGTCCATAATTGTATATACCACCTAACCGTGGTTTTTTTTTCTTTCTTTATACATACATACTAGTTACGAGTATACTATCTCTTTATCAACCAGTCTATATATTAGCAGCAGACACAGTACAGTGCGGTAGTTCACGGCTGTGGCTACCTCTGTGTCGGCACTCGGCAGCCCGTCCATAATTGTATATACCACCTAACCGTGGTTTTTTTTTTCTTTCTTTATACATACATACTAGTTACGAGTATACTATCTCTTTATCAACCAGTCTATATATTAGCAGCAGACACAGTACAGTGCGGTAGTTCACGGCTGTGGCTACCTCTGTGTCGGCACTCGGCAGCCCGTCCATAATTGTATACTAGTATCCAATCCATCCATCTCCATTGTTTACCTGAGGTGCCTTTTAGTTGTGCCTATTAAAATATGGAGAACAAAAATGTTGAGGTTCCAAAATTAGGGAAAGATCAAGATCCACTTCCACCTCGTGCTGAAGCTGCTGCCACTAGTCATGGCCGAGACGATGAAATGCCAGCAACGTCGTCTGCCAAGGCCGATGCCCAATGGCATAGTACAGAGCATGTCAAAACCAAAACACCAAATATCAGTAAAAAAAAGGACTCCAAAACCTAAAATAAAATTGTCGGAGGAGAAGCGTAAACTTGCCAATATGCCATTTACCACACGGAGTGGCAAGGAACGGCTGAGGCCCTGGCCTATGTTCATGGCTAGTGGTTCAGCTTCACATGAGGATGGAAGCACTCAGCCTCTCGCTAGAAAACTGAAAAGACTCAAGCTGGCAAAAGCACCGCAAAGAACTGTGCGTTCTTTGAAATCCCAAATCCACAAGGAGAGTCCAATTGTGTCGGTTGCGATGCCTGACCTTCCCAACACTGGACGTGAAGAGCATGCGCCTTCCACCATTTGCACGCCCCCTGCAAGTGCTGGAAGGAGCACCCGCAGTCCAGTTCCTGATAGTCAGATTGAAGATGTCAATGTTGAAGTACACCAGGATGAGGAGGATATGGGTGTTGCTGGCGCTGGGGAGGAAATTGACCAGGAGGATTCTGATGGTGAGGTGGTTTGTTTAAGTCAGGCACCCGGGGAGACACCTGTTGTCCGTGGGAGGAATATGGCCGTTGACATGCCAGGTGAAAATACCAAAAAAATCAGCTCTTCGGTGTGGAGGTATTTCACCAGAAATGCGGACAACAGGTGTCAAGCCGTGTGTTCCCTTTGTCAAGCTGTAATAAGTAGGGGTAAGGACGTTAACCACCTCGGAACATCCTCCCTTATACGTCACCTGCAGCGCATTCATAATAAGTCAGTGACAAGTTCAAAAACTTTGGGTGACAGCGGAAGCAGTCCACTGACCAGTAAATCCCTTCCTCTTGTAACCAAGCTCACGCAAACCACCCCACCAACTCCCTCAGTGTCAATTTCCTCCTTCCCCAGGAATGCCAATAGTCCTGCAGGCCATGTCACTGGCAATTCTGACGAGTCCTCTCCTGCCTGGGATTCCTCCGATGCATCCTTGCGTGTAACGCCTACTGCTGCTGGCGCTGCTGTTGTTGCCGCTGGGAGTCGATGGTCATCCCAGAGGGGAAGTCGTAAGCCCACTTGTACTACTTCCAGTAAGCAATTGACTGTTCAACAGTCCTTTGCGAGGAAGATGAAATATCACAGCAGTCATCCTACTGCAAAGCGGATAACTGAGTCCTTGACAACTATGTTGGTGTTAGACGTGCGTCCGGTATCCGCCGTTAGTTCACAGGGAACTAGACAATTTATTGAGGCAGTGTGCCCCCGTTACCAAATACCATCTAGGTTCCACTTCTGTAGGCAGGCGATACCGAGAATGTACACGGACGTCAGAAAAAGACTCACCAGTGTCCTAAAAAATGCAGTTGTACCCAATGTCCACTTAACCACGGACATGTGGACAAGTGGAGCAGGGCAGGGTCAGGACTATATGACTGTGACAGCCCACTGGGTAGATGTATGGACTCCCGCCGCAAGAACAGCAGCGGCGGCACCAGTAGCAGCATCTCGCAAACGCCAACTCTTTCCTAGGCAGGCTACGCTTTGTATCACTGCTTTCCAGAATACGCACACAGCTGAAAACCTCTTACGGCAACTGAGGAAGATCATCGCGGAATGGCTTACCCCAATTGGACTCTCCTGTGGATTTGTGGCATCGGACAACGCCAGCAATATTGTGTGTGCATTAAATATGGGCAAATTCCAGCACGTCCCATGTTTTGCACATACCTTGAATTTGGTGGTGCAGAATTTTTTAAAAAACGACAGGGGCGTGCAAGAGATGCTGTCGGTGGCCAGAAAAATTGCGGGACACTTTCGGCGTACAGGCACCACGTACAGAAGACTGGAGCACCACCAAAAACTACTGAACCTGCCCTGCCATCATCTGAAGCAAGAAGTGGTAACGAGGTGGAATTCAACCCTCTATATGCTTCAGAGGTTGGAGGAGCAGCAAAAGGCCATTCAAGCCTATACAATTGAGCACGATATAGGAGATGGAATGCACCTGTCTCAAGCGCAGTGGAGAATGATTTCAACGTTGTGCAAGGTTCTGATGCCCTTTGAACTTGCCACACGTGAAGTCAGTTCAGACACTGCCAGCCTGAGTCAGGTCATTCCCCTCATCAGGCTTTTGCAGAAGAAGCTGGAGGCATTGAAGAAGGAGCTAAAAGGGAGCGATTCCGCTAGGCATGTGGGACTTGTGGATGCAGCCCTTAATTCGCTTAACAAGGATTCACGGGTGGTCAATCTGTTGAAATCAGAGCACTACATTTTGGCCACCGTGCTCGATCCTAGATTTAAAGCCTACCTTGGATCTCTCTTTCCGGCAGACACAGGTCTGCTGGGGTTGAAAGACCTGCTGGTGACAAAATTGTCAAGTCAAGCGGAACGCGACCTGTCAACATCTCCTCCTTCACATTCTCCCGCAACTGGGGGTGCGAGGAAAAGGCTCAGAATTCCGAGCCCACCCGCTGGCGGTGATGCAGGGCAGTCTGGAGCGACTGCTGATGCTGACATCTGGTCCGGACTGAAGGACCTGACAACGATTACGGACATGTCGTCTACTGTCACTGCATATGATTCTCTCAACATTGATAGAATGGTGGAGGATTATATGAGTGACCGCATCCAAGTAGGCACGTCACACAGTCCGTACTTATACTGGCAGGAAAAAGAGGCAATTTGGAGGCCCTTGCACAAACTGGCTTTATTCTACCTAAGTTGCCCTCCCACAAGTGTGTACTCCGAAAGAGTGTTTAGTGCCGCCGCTCACCTTGTCAGCAATCGGCGTACGAGGTTACATCCAGAAAATGTGGAGAAGATGATGTTCATTAAAATGAATTATAATCAATTCCTCCGCGGAGACATTGACCAGCAGCAATTGCCTCCACAAAGTACACAGGGAGCTGAGATGGTGGATTCCAGTGGGGACGAATTGATAATCTGTGAGGAGGGGGATGTACACGGTGATATATCGGAGGGTGAAGATGAGGTGGACATCTTGCCTCTGTAGAGCCAGTTTGTGCAAGGAGAGATTAATTGCTTCTTTTTTGGGGGGGGTCCAAACCAACCCGTCATATCAGTCACAGTCGTGTGGCAGACCCTGTCACTGAAATGATGGGTTGGTTAAAGTGTGCATGTCCTGTTTTGTTTATACAACATAAGGGTGGGTGGGAGGGCCCAAGGACAATTCCATCTTGCACCTCTTTTTTCTTTTCTTTTTCTTTGCATCATGTGCTGATTGGGGAGGGTTTTTTTGGAAGGGACATCCTGCGTGACACTGCAGTGCCACTCCTAGATGGGCCCGGTGTTTGTGTCGGCCACTAGGGTCGCTAATCTTACTCACACAGTCAGCTACCTCATTGCGCCTCTTTTTTTCTTTGCGTCATGTGCTGTTTGGGGAGGGTTTTTTGGAAGGACCATCCTGCGTGACACTGCAGTGCCACTCCTAGATGGGCCCGGTGTTTGTGTCGGCCACTAGGGTCGCTAATCTTACTCACACAGCTACCTCATTGCGCCTCTTTTTTTCTTTGCGTCATGTGCTGTTTGGGGAGGGTTTTTTGGAAGGGACATCCTGCGTGACACTGCAGTGCCACTCCTAGATGGGCCCGGTGTTTGTGTCGGCCACTAGGGTCGCTTATCTTACTCACACAGCGACCTCGGTGCAAATTTTAGGACTAAAAATAATATTGTGAGGTGTGAGGTATTCAGAATAGACTGAAAATTAGTGTAAATTATGGTTTTTGAGGTTAATAATACTTTGGGATCAAAATGACCCCCAAATTCTATGATTTAAGCTGTTTTTTAGTGTTTTTTGAAAAAAACACCCGAATCCAAAACACACCCGAATCCGACAAAAAAAATTCGGTGAGGTTTTGCCAAAACGCGTTCGAACCCAAAACACGGCCGCGGAACCGAACCCAAAACCAAAACACAAAACCCGAAAAATTTCAGGCGCTCATCTCTAGGTGTGATCAGGACGGGCAATAGAAATTTTGGGGTCCGGTACACTGATATCTCTGGGGCTCCCTCAACCCCCAATGATCCTGCACTATTAAAGCAGAGGGTGTATTTTAAAAAATAGAGTGTGTGTATACAATACACAGTAAATATTATATAGTGGTCCATATACACACACACACACACACACACACACACACACACACACACTGACACTATACAGGGGTCTATATACACACATACACTGACACTATACAGGGGTCCTTACACATACACTGACACTATACAGGGGTCCATAAACACACACATACACTGACACAATACAGGGGTCCTTATACACACACACACACACTGATACTATACAGTGGTCCACACACACAAACTGACACTATACAGGGGTACAGGGGTCCTTATACACACTGACACTATACAGGGGTGCATACACACACACACTGACACTATACAGGGGTCCTTATACACACTGACACTATACAGGGGTCTATACATACACACACACACACACACACTGACACTATACAGGGGTCTATATACACACATACACTGACACTATACAGGGGTCTTTACACATACACTGACACTATACAGGGGTCCATACACACACACACACACACACACACACAAACTGACACTCTACAGGGGTCCTTAATATACGATTGCGGGGGGGGGGGCACGGGGCACATCTAATGTAATAATGCAGCACATCAGCATTGGAAAGACTCTCTCTTACCGACATTAGCAGCAGGGCTTATCCGCAGCACCGGTCCTCCTGATGCTCCTCCCGCTCTGCCTCCATTGCCGGACTGACGGGATCCGCATGTCCGCTAAATGCATGCTGACTGGATGTCACGTGCGCCAGCGGGGGAAGGGGGAGGAACAACCAGAGAAGAGCCGCAGTGAGCAGCCACTTCTCCCCGTGCCCCGCCCGTGCGACAGTGCCTCCCATCCGTTATGCGGTACCTGCCCAGGGCAAATGCACGGGATGCCGTCCACGTGTGGGGCTCTGGCGGCGATTCCAGTGGCATGATGGGGTAGCGCAGCGCTGGACTATGTGGACTGGACCAAGTGACAAGGTAGCGGGGGGGATTCAGACCCTTCCAAGTTGCTGCGTTTGTTAGTTTTTTATTCACTTCATTACACAGGTGGCCAGAGTGTGGAACACATAGTATAAAATATTGTTAGGTACCGCTGCTCAGTTTTTGTACTCCTGAACTTTGGGGGGCCCCTGAACATTGGAGCCCGTTACAGGGGTCCCCTTCCCCCTCCCCCCTGTCGCCGGGCCTGTGTGTGATGTGTGATCACGTCCCCTTTTCATATACATGTCAAAGGCTTGCACACATGAACCCGATCCATGCATCCCTAAATTTTCTCTTTAGGGAGCCCTCAGTCTTAATTGCCACAGGCCCCCCAAAGCCTTATTCCAGCTCTGGAGTAAGGTCCATTATGTACATACAGCTCAGGTCCAGAGATCTTATTAACCTAAAGGTGCATACACACGGTGCTATGTTTGCTTACGATTTTGACTATATAGTCAAGATTGTAAGAAAAGTGAGCACATATCGCACAGTGGGCCAGCCAATCAGGTCTGAACTGCGCATGCGCCAGCGCTGCAGTGCGCCGGTGCATGCCAGACAGCTGACGGCTGTCTCAGACCTGCGATTGCCTCTGCCTGATTGACAGGCAGAGACGGTCGCTGGGCGGGCCGGCGGTGTTTGGCCACTGTTTAGGGGGCGCAGTCCGGCATTGGGGGGGGGGGGCAGCGGCAGCTGCGTGACATCACACGCAGCTGCTGCGACCCTTACAGCGACGAGTAGCTCCTGCATGCGCAGGAGCTGCGCTGGCAGGGAGTTACTCCTAAAGTACGATAGCATCGCTGCTGTGCGATGCTTTTGTACTTGTTTGGAGGGGGGTCAGGCCTGACATGAGGGGCGGACTAGACCTGTGCTGGGCGTCTCCCCACATGTGTGTGTGACTGATCGTAGGTGAGCTAAATTTAGCACATCTACGATCAGGTCTGAATTAGGCCCCATGTGTACACAGCTTGCGATACCAATGTGCGCTCCCATGGTGTCGGTATCGCAAGAAAAATAGACTCTGCAGGCAAGGCAATTTTGACTATATTGTGTACTATCTAGTTTCTAGTATAAAAAAATAAAAAATCGCACATAGTCAAAATCGCAAGTAAAGATAGTCAATAAGGGTCATTCCGACCTGATCGCACGCTGCAGTTTTTCACAGCGCAGCAATCAGGTCACTACTGTGCATGCGTATGCACCGCAATACGCAGGCGCGTTGTACGGGTACAGAGCGGATCGTTGCTGGGTGATGGATTTAACGAAGAATCCATTCGCACAGCCGATCGCAAGGAGATTGACAGGAAGAAGGAGTTTATTGGTGTCAACTGACCGTTTTCAGGGAGTGGTTGGAAAAATGCAGGCGTGTCCAAACGTTTGACGTCGATTCCGGGACCTGATAGACCGAAGTGATCGCAAGAAGGGCTGAGTAATTTCAGAGCTACTCAGAAACTGCACAAAATGCTTTTGCACAGCTCGGCTGCACATGCGATCGTACACTTGCAAAGCTAAAATACACTCCCCTGTTGGCGGCGACTATGCGTTCACACGGCTGCAAAAAACAGCTAGCGAGCGATCAACTCAGAATAATAATAATAATAATAATAATTTTATTTATATAGCGCTCTTTCTCCAATAGGACTCAAGGCGCTTAACAGATACACAGCATAATATAGTACAGAAAAATAATGAAGTACATTTTTCATAAAATACAGAAGCATGAAGATACTAAAAGAGACACTATGGAAATGCTTGAGTAAACAGGAAAGTCTTGAGTCTACCCCCAATATCGGTGGTTCTGGGCTCCAGGGAGTTCAAGAGAAATCGCAAAGTCAAAATCAGCACTTCTCACAATCTCACCATGTGTATGCAGCTTATCTCTGATCATGTTTTCTCCTGGTTTTAGTAAACAATAATTTTGAGACAGTGTACACTCCATAGATCAGTGTTCTGCAGTCATGGACCCATTGCTAACTCAGTCAAAGTGCAGGAAACTTGGCAGCTAATGAGCCCATGCCCTGCTTGATTTTAAAACAGTAGTCTGGGGGGATTAAGTGCATTTGTGTTTGAGAGCTCAAGAGAGAACCAATCCAACCTATTTCTTTAGAGATGTCCCCTACCATGAGCAAGGCCTGCAGCTGATGATTCCATCTCTGCAAAACTCTTAGATATTCAGAGCAGGTAGGCTTGTAACATTTGGCAAGCACCAACGTTAATCTGCCCAGCGCTGACATTGTTCTGTCCTCTCAGATCAGGTGCTCCTGCACTCAACCTGAATGTGGGAGGTCATGTGGAGGAAAGTTAGAATGAGACCCTGTAAACCATGCATGATGGCTCCCTGGCGAGAGCTGGATGCAGAGCAATAATACCAAAGATCCTAAAGAAAGGAGAAGGGAGGATCTATCAGTCAAGCCCATTGAATGGGTGGTTAGCAATGTAACCAGGAGGCCCACACTATTGTCCTAGGGTATTAACCACTTCACTGCCTTTATAAAATGTGTGATTTATATGCTGTGGGGCCCTTTATTCAGCAGGGGATAGTCAATGGAAAACTTTAGGCTTGCTACCTTACTTTTATACTGTATGATTGACTAGACGCCAGTCTCACACATATTTATGCAGTACTGTAAATGTACAACTATACTGTATGTTCTTCAAGCTGAAACAAACACCATGTTATACAGTATGGTATTATTACTATTGTGACATACTACTATTTCTATGTAGTATACCACTTTTGGTATGTGTTACTATTGCTGCTAGTTACTTGTGTTGGTTGTGCTTGCTTCTTAATTGATAAGCTGAAGTTCATGACTTCAGTGGTTTAGTATATGAGTGTCGTTGCCTCCCCCCCCCTTCCCCTCCCCCACGCACACCAATGGGACAACGCGCTAAAGACTGGTATGCTCCAGTTTCCACGCTTCACTAAGAGCTTTTCTTAAAATTCATTTCAAAAGAAGACTCAGGGAACAAGTGATAAGTGAAGGTTTAGTGTAGTTTTTGTAATATATTTTTAGGTAGGTCAGCAAAAGCATACCTCCCAACCGTCCCGATTTTCGCGGGACAGTCCCATTTTTTGAGGACTGTCCCGCTGTCCCACCCGGTGGGGGGGGGGGGGGGGGCAGTTGGGAGGATCTGTCTCTCGCTGCCCTGCTTAGCAGAGCAGCGGTGAATAGACGCTGTGCGCATGCGTCTATTTGTTGGAGTCAGAGGGAGAGGGGGCATGCCAGCGGCTAACAGAGTGCTGGGCATGCCCCTTCACTGACGAAAATGGGGCAGTGGCTCACGATCGCGGTTCTCCCATGAAGCCACGCCCCCTTTTCTTAGGCCACGTCCCCTTTTCTGGAGTGCGCGTGGCTTCGCCGCGCGTGTGTCCCTCCTCTTAGAAATGAAAAGTTGGGAGGTATGCAAAAGGCATTTGGCATTATTTCACATAGAGTTGACAGTGGGAGTAATTCAGATCTGATCGCTGGGCTGCGTTTTTTGCTGTCCTGCAAACAGATAGTCGCCGCCTACAGGTAGGATGACCATATTATCCCTTTTACCTGGTACGCTCATGGATTACACAGGTTCTGTGGCTGGCTGACTTCAAGCCTACATTTTAATCAGCCACAGAACCTGTGTAATCTATGAGCGTCCCAGGTGAAAGGGATAATATGGTCACTCTACTTTAGGGGGAGTGTATTATCGCCGTGCAAGTGTGTGATTGCATGTGTAGCTGAGCTGCAAATATCCACTTTGATTTTGTGCAGTCTGTGCGCAGCCCAGGACTTACTCTTCCACTGCGATCACATCGTGCTGTTCGGGACCGGATTTGACGTCAGACACCCTCCCTGAAAACGCTTGATCCCACCTGCGTTTTTCCGGACACTCCCTGAAAATGGTCAGTTGCCACCCACAAACGGCCTCTTCCTGTCAATTTCCTTGCAATCGCCCGTTCGAATGGATTCTTCGCACCAACCCGTAGCAGGGCGCCAGCGCAGTGCGGTGCATATGCATGTGCAGTTCGGATCTGATCACCCGCTGTGCGAAAACGCACAGCAGCAATAAGATCTGAATGACCCCCAATGTCTAAGGGGCCAAAATTCCAGAGGTGACATTTTATTTTGTATATTAATAATTTGTTGTTAACATATTAGAAATTAAAAAATGAAGTATATAAAAGCGCCTAATAGTGTTGGTGAATCACTCCTCGTGAAAAAATTGTGATAATAAAACAGACAAAGTATAACAACTTAGCTGCGGATGTTTCTGGTAGATGACTCTTAAAAACCGGACATGTAAAGGAGAGATAAAATAGACATAGTGTGTACTGTTTTTAGATTTCCACAGGTGTTTTTTTTTTAAAACAATTTATAGGAACTATGCAGGTTCCAAATTTATAGTAGAAACTATGTTTAGTTAAAAACAATAGTTTAATAGACACACTCCTGCCAAAACATGCAGGTTACATATATAGATAAAACAGTACACAAATTTTAAAGGACATATATAGCAGCTGATTCAGTTCTAAAAATGCAGGTATTACTCGTACAATATTAAAAAGTATAGCAGGCTTATCTGTCCACAAATATGGGTATTGGATTAGATTTCATCCATGAATGCAAGTATCAAACGTACAAGATAAAAGGTAAAAACATGGCTTATCTGTCCACGGATAGGAAGTCAAAAGGGGTGGGCATCCAGGACTTCCTATCCGTGGACAGATAAGCCATGTTTTTACCTTTTATCTTGTACGTTTGATACTTGCATTCATGGATGAAATCTAATCCAATACCCATATTTGTGGACAGATAAGCCTGCTATACTTTTTAATATTGTACGAGTAATACCTGCATTTTTAGAACTGAATCAGCTGCTATATATGTCCTTTAAAATTTGTGTACTGTTTTATCTATATATGTAACCTGCATGTTTTGGCAGGAGTGTGTCTATTAAACTATTGTTTTTAACTAAACATAGTTTCTACTATAAATTTGGAACCTGCATAGTTCCTATAAATTGTTTTTAAAAAAAAACACCTGTGGAAATCTAAAAACAGTACACACTATGTCTATTTTATCTCTCCTTTACATGTCCGGTTTTTAAGAGTCATCTACCAGAAACATCCGCAGCTAAGTTGTTATACTTTGTCTGTTTTATTATCACAATTTTTTCACGAGGAGTGATTCACCAACACTATTAGGCGCTTTTATATACTTCATTTTTTAATATTTATCTTTATATTGTTTAAAAGCTGCCACTTACGTACTCGTAAGGAGTGTTAGGCCTGACCATATAGTCATTATATCCCTTTGTTTTAGGGGGTCTTACTGAATTTACCTAGGCGCTATCCTCTATTGTTATACAACATATTAGAAATGTTTAACCACCGGCTCAATTTCCACATATTCTTTTACATCAATATGCAGTAGGGGTTGGAATCATAAAGCACTCTTGTGGTAACAGGGAGGGTGAGTATGGGTGGAACAGATTAAATGGCCTTGGGGCGCAAACTGTAGATCAGGGGCAGCTCACTTTATTATCTAAATCTCCATTCCCCTCCTCACATCAGGCTGTCACATGCAGCCCTGTCCTCACTTAATCACATGAGTGGACAGGTCACTGCCTCCCACAAGATCAGCAGCACATTCATCTCCTGCTACTGTGACTATTCTGATGAACTGATTGTTCTATCCTTTCCCATTTCCAAACTTTGGTAACTCGGAAAAGCAGGTGATGAAAACATATGCAAAGGTGCCCTGGTCTAAAGATGCTCAATTCTTCTTAAAACCAGGTCACCAAAGTGATTCTAAAGTTCAGAAATCACTAAACAAACTGCTGTATGCGACAAGACTGCACACTTGAGCGAGGGAGACACCAGGCTTGTTGCAGGTTACTTCATTATTTTTCATTTTTAGTTAACTTCCATAGTTTTTATAGTGCTGTCACCATTGTTTTAATACTGTTGTTTGCTGCCTTTCTATTTTGTTTCTTCTTCCCCACTACCTGAATGTTATACTTCTGCTAATTGCGCATTCTGTGAGATGTAACCTATGCAGTGTGCTCCACATGGCTGCCTCGGATGGCTCTTTCTCGGGCAGGACATATTTTAGTCACCTGTATATGTCTTGGTCTCTTGTATGGTTTATCTAACACATTGTGGGGCAGGGACGTGCAGTCAGGGGAGGCAGGGGAGGCAGTGCCTCCCCTGTCATTAATGATTAAGTTAATACAAAGAAGATGCATATGACACATATTCTGTGTCATATGTATCTTCTTAATATTATTCTTTACATTGCTCCCCTCTGTATGTGTTTGGGAGGCACCGATTGTGGTGCCTCCCGTTGTCACTGGGGACAGTATGGGGAGCGGGGGGCGGGCACGGGCGGGGACTAGCCATGGGCTGTAAAAGCCCATTGAAAATATATGGGAAAGCGGCACAATTAGAGGTGCCGCTTTCCTACAGGGACGTGCTTTCAACCTATGAAAGCACGTTCCTGTCAGTGAGGCCACAGTGATTGGCCAGCGGATCCGTCACTGGATCCGCTGTCAATCACTGTGTCGGCGACGCTGGCGGAGGAGGTGCGGGCGGCTGGATGTGGCAATGGTGCGGGCGGCGGGATGCGGCGGTGGTGCGGGCAACGGCGGTGCGGGTGGCGGGTTGCGGCGGCGGTGCGGCGGCGGAAATGTACCTTTATCTGCAGAGTTTGGCAGCGGAGCGGTTCCAGTTTAAAAAATGGCGCCTCAGCGTCATTTTTTAAATTCAAGATGGCCGCCGCGAGCCAATCACGGCTCGCCGCCTCATCGCCCCGCCCCCTCCGGCTGACTTATATAAGTCAGCGCGAGGGGGAGGAGAGTCAGTCTGACGGCGGAGGAGGAGCAGTGAAGAGCCCCTGAAGAAAGAAGACGCCGGAAGTCCTGGCTGGGCGGCGGCTATGCAAAAGAGCTTAGCAGCCGCCGCCCACCAAGTGAAGACGCTGGAAGCCCTGGGGGGGGGGGGGGTGGCGCCCCCCAGGTGAAGACGCCGGAAGCCCTGGGAAGGCGAAGGCCACGCAAAAGAGCTTAAAGGCCGCCGCCCCCAGGTGAAGACCCAGTTTAATAAAGCTTATTTTTGTGTGGTGCTTTATTTTAATATTTTCTTTACAGGTGGACTACAGGTGCCAGCGGGCCCTTTATGTCCGGGCATGCTGGCACTTGTGGTTCTCCAAGTGCCAGCATGCTGGGGCAGGCTTGCTGGGACCTGTAGGCTACCTGTAAAGAACAATATTACTATTCTTTGCAGGTGGACTACAGGTGCCAGCAGGCCCTTTATGTCCGGGCATGCTGGCACTTGTGGTTCTCCAAGTGCCAGCATGCTGGGGCAGGCTTGCTGGGACCTGTAGGCCACCTGTAAAGAACAATATTAACACACAATGAACCCCGCACCCACCGCCACCAGGGGTGCGGGGCATAGCACTGGGCTATCAGCCCAGTGCTGGTTATTGCTCGGGAGGGGGGACCCCATTTTTATTTTTTGGGGTTCCCACTTTCCGAGGAATTCCAACCCTGGGCTGACTGGCTGGGGGGGCAGATTAATATTATGGCAGGGGGACACCACACTGAGTGTCTCCCCTGCTATGGCATTACTCCCCCTGGCTGGTTCTGCCTAGTGCTGGTTTTACTAATGTGTTGGGGGACCACACTTTTTTTTTTTTTCGGGAGGGGGGGGGGGGGGGGGAGGGCTTGTTAGCTGCCAGTGCCTCCCCAACCAGTGACCTCACCGCACGTCACTGTTGTGGGGGTAAGTCAGAGTTGATCGTAGGTGTGATAAATTTAGCACATCTACGATCACTTACTCTGACATGCGGGGGGATGCCCAGCACAGGGCTAGCCCGCCCAGCATGTCAGGCCCTACCAAACGACCCCCCCCCCCCCCCCCACCCCACCCCAATCCGCACAGGTACAAAAGCATTGCACGGCGATGATGCTTTTGTACCTGGTGAGTAGCTCCCTACCTGCGCAGCTCCTGCACGCTGGCAGGGAGCTACCCACCGTGTTCCGGGTCGCAGCAGCTGCCCCCCCCCCTCCCTTCTCTGCCTGTCAATCTGGCAGAGGTGATCGCGGCCACTGCGCTTGGGCACTCCGCAAAGTAAGTCAGACTGCGATCGCTGCTGCTGCAGAGATGCAGTCTGAATTACACTCTAACTTTTGTACTGCACCCAAGATGCCTGAATTATGTGGTACAAATGTGGGTGGGATCAAGATTATTTGGAACTGATGGTTATGTAAGGGTATTGCTTCTAACTTCCCCATCTTTTCTAGGCGTTGCCTATTCCACCCAGGGTAACGTATGCAGTGCGCCCAAAATCGCTACCTCGTCTGGTACCTTTCGTCAGGGCCGGTTCTGGCGCTCTGAGCGCCCCAGGCGGCAATAGGGGGCGTGGATTCGTACAGGGGGCGTGGTCGTTTACGCCCCCTGTACAGACTGAAATGATGTGCGGTGCGCGATGACGTCATCGCGCACCGCACAGCAAAGGTCCTCTCCATGAAGGGAAACTAGACGCGTAGCGTCTAGTTTCCCTTCATGGAGAGGACCTTTGCTGTGCGGTGCGCGATGACGTCATCGCGCACCGCACAGTAAAGGACCTCTCCACGAAGGGAAACTAGACGCGTACGCGTCTAGTTTCCCTTCACAGCGGCAGCGGGGGGGCAGCGGGCAGCGGGGGGGCACACAGCAGCAGCGGATCTTGCCCTGGTGCGGCGCCCCCCGGATGGCGCCCTGCGCCCTCCGGAAGGCGGCGCCCCGGGCAAAAGTCCTGCTTGCCCGTGGCAAGATCCGCTACTGCCTTTCGTGGGTGGGTTATGTAACCCGTGGAACTTATTACCCAAATAGCTGCACCAACACCACATTAGGGGCCTTTTTCAGGTTTGTAGCAAACCAAAAAAGCACCCTAATGTGCAAAACCATGTTGCACTGCAGGTGGGGCAGATGTAACATGTGCAGAGAGAGTTAGATTTGGGCGGGGTGTGCTCAAACTGAAATCTGAATTGCAGTTTAAAAATAATGCAGACAGTATTTACCATGTACAGAAACAATATAACCCACCCAAATCTAACTCTCTCTGCACATGTTACATCTGTCCAACCTGCAGTGCACATGGTTTTGCACATTAGGGTGCTTTTTCAGTTTGCTAACAAACCTGAATAACCCCCTAGGTGATTTATGTACACTATGGGGGTCATTCCAAGTTGATCGCTCGCTAGCTATTTTTTGCAGCGCTGCGATCAGATAGTCGCCGCCTATAGGGGAGTGTATTTTCACTTTGCAAATGTGCGAAGCTTGTGCAGCCGAGTGGTACAAAAAAGTTTTGTGCAGTTTCCGAGTAGGTCTGAACCTACTCAGCCGCTGCGATCACTTCAGCCCGTCGGTTCCCGGAATTGACGTCAGACATCCGCCCTGCAAACGCTTGGACACGCCTGCATTTTTCCAAACACTCCCTGAAAACGGTCAGTTGACACCCATAAACGCCTTCTTCCTGTCAATCTTCTTGCGATCGGCTGTGCGAATGGATTCTTCGTTAAATCCATCGCCCAGCACTGATCCGCTTTGTACCCGTACGACGCACCTGCGCATTGCGGTGCATACGCATGCGCAGTTTTGCCGAGTTCTGACCTGATCGCAGTGCTGCAAAAAATAGCTAGAGTGCGATCAGGTTGGAATGACCCCTATGTTCATTGTTTTTTAGTTTGTTTTGCTCTTGCTGTAATACTAGACTTCTGTGCTATGTTTCTGATACTTGTAAAGCAACTTTGTATCTTACTGGAGAGAAAAGCTCTATATATATAAAATTATCATTATTAAATGTGATATAAATTAGAGAAGAGCGGTTCGGAACCTTCCCTATCCAGGCAGTTGAGCCCGGGACTCTGATCTCCCCTGGGTGCCTCGAGCCCCAGCCAAGGTGACCACGTGAGATCCCGCTGTTGGATCTCGTGTGTTCGCCTTGTGTGCCATTTTCAAAATTCTATGGGGATGACCACTGATTGGCTGAGAGCCGTCTATCACGGATCACAGCAAATCAGTTTTTCCCCATAGACTTTCTTTAGTAAAGATGGCCGCCCGAACTGCTGTGACACCGCCGCCTGTACTGTCGACACCACTGCCCGCACTGCCGGCACCCCCCGCACTGAGGATACCGCCGGCACTCCCGCACTGTCCATCCCAAGCATTGAAGACACAGCCGGCAGTCCTGCACTGCTGACACAACTGACACCCCCGCACTGCTGATTCAGACGGCACCCCCACACTTCTGACACACCCCAGCACTGAGGACACTGTCAGCACTCCCGCGTTGCCGACACCACCAGCACACAGCAGTACCAACACCGCCGGCAACCCCTCACTGAGGACACTGCCGACACCCCTGCAGTAAAGATACCCCTGGCACCCCTACACTGCTGACACAGCCAGCAGTACTAACACCATCAGAAACTCTGCACTGAGGACACCACCGTCACTGCCGACACCGCCAGCACCCCAGCAGTATGGACACCACCAGCAACCCCACACTGAGGACGCTGCCAGGACTGCTGACACCCCTGCAGTAAGAAAACCCCTGGCACCCCCACTCTGCTGACACAGCCAGCAGTACCGACACCACCAGCAACTCTTCCAGCACCCCTGCTCTGCCGACACTCCCGCATTGAGGTCACTACCAGCATCTCCTGTCACAGTAAGTGCACTATTGGTGTACCCAACCCACACTGTATGCAACCAACTCTGTATCCTGCTCTGTATCCAACGTGTCCTGTATCCATCCCACACAGTATCCAACCTGCACTGTATCCAATCCACTCTGTATCCTGCACTGTATCCAACCAGTCCTGTATCCAGCACTGTATCCAACCCACACTGTATCTGACCCCCACTCTATCCAACCCAAACTGTATACCGCAGTTTAGCCAGCCAGCCTTTGGTCAATATTGCTGAAAACAATATTGTGAACTGTGAGGTGGTCAAAATTTAGTGAAAATGATTGGAAATAAATGTTAGTGAGGTTAATAATACTCTAGGGACAAAAAAAAAAAGGCCCAAAATAGATGAATTTAGCTTTTTTTGTACATTTTAAAAAAAAATCCAAATCCAAAACCAGTCACAGAGAGTTGCAAATCCAAATCCAAAGGCGGCCGACGAATTAGAACCAGATCCAAATCCAGGAAAAATGGCCCGTAGCACATCTCTAATATAAATGATAGACCTTTACAACTACCGTATATACTCGAGTATAAGCCGACTTTTTCAGCACTTTTATTTGTGCTGAAAAAGCCCCCTCGGCTTATACTCGAGTCAGTGCAGGGAGAGCAGTGTGAAGGAGGGACACGGAGCGCACAGCGCTCGCCTCTCCTGTGTCTCTCCTGCATCTCCGGCGGCAGAGGCGGGTCTATTAAAGGAAGTACCCGTTCGTGAGCTCTTATTGGCTCACGAACCGGCACTTCCTTTAATAGACCCGCCGCGGCCGCCGGAGATGCAGGAGGGACACAGGAGAGGCGCGCGCTGTGCGCTCCGTGTCCTTCCTTCAGAAGACAGCGCGGGAGCGACAGAGGGTAAGTAACAGGCACTGGGGGAGCATATTTGGCACTTGGGGGGGAGGGGGGGGGCGACATATGTGGCACCGAGGGGACTTATCTGGCACTATGAGGGGGCATATCTGGCACTGTGAGGGGGCATATGTGGCACTATGAGGGGGCATATCTGGCAGCATGAGGGCATATCTGGCACATCTGGCACTGTGGGGCGTATTTGGCAGCATGATGGCATATCTGGCACATCAGGCACTGTGGGGGCATATCTGGCACATCTGACACTGTGGGGCATATCTGGCAGCATGAGGGCATATCTGGCACTGTGGGGCATATCTGGCAGCATGAGGGCATATCTGGCACATCAAGCACTGTGGGGCATATCTGGCAGTATGAGGGCATATCTGGCACTGTGGGGGCATATCTGGCAGTATGAGGGCATATCTGGCACTGTGGGGCATATCTGGCAGTATGAGGGCATATCTGGCACTGTGGGGCATATCTGGTGGCATGAGGGCATATCTGGCACATCTGGCATGGTGGGGCATATCTGGCAGCATGAGGGCATATCTGGCACATCAGGCACTGTGGGGCATATCTGGAAGTATGAGAGCATATCTGGCACTGTGGGGGCATATCTGGCAGTATGAGGGCATATCTGGCACTGAGGGCTGTGTACGGCTAGAGCTGCATTTCCCACCCTAGGCTTATACTCGAGTCAATAAGTTTTCCCAGGTTTTTGTGGTAAAATTAGGTGCCTCGGCTTATATTAGGGTCGACTTATACTCGAGTATATACGGGTAGTCCAAATGAAGGTGGCCATATTTGCATATGATTCACCAGAATTAATAAAACAAAACCTAGGTATTATAAAGTGCACATGAATGAGTTGGTATTAGAGATGAGCGGGTTCGGTTCTCAGAGAACCGAACCGTACCGAACTTCACCATTCGAGTCCGGTTCCGAGCCAGGCTTGGGTTTTCCCGCCTGACTCGGAAACCAGAACGAGGCAAAACGTCATCATCCCGCTGTCGGACTCTCGCAGGGTTTGGATTCCATATAAGGAGCCGCGCGTCCCCGCCATTTTCACTCCGGCATTGGAGAGTGTAGAGCGAGGACATGTCTCCGTTCTCTCAGTGTCCGTGTCTTGTGCTGAATCTGTCCAGTCACAGTGCTTGTGTCCTCAGCTGCCATATGTCCAGTGCTGTCCAGTGGTGCTGTGTTGTGCTGCATCAGTACAGTGGTGGTGTGTTGTGCTGCATCAGTCACAGTGGTGGTGTCCTCTGCTGCCATATGTCCAATGGTGCTGTATAATAAGTCCCTTACAGTGTTGCTGTGTTGCGCTGCATCAGACCAGTGGTAGTGTCCTGGCCATCAGTCATTCCAGTGACCAGGCAGTCACAGTGGTATACGCTGCTGCTATATGTCCACTGCTGCCGTATTATAATAATAACAACAAAAACAAGTCCCTTACACTGTTGCTGTGTTGTGCTGCATCAGACCAGTGGTAGTGTCCTGGCTATCAGTCATTCCAGTGGGCAGTCACAGTGGTATATGCTGCTGCTATATGTCCACTGCTGCCATATTATAATAATAACAACAACAAGTCCCTTACAGTGTTGCTGTGTTGTGCTGCATCAGACCAGTGGTAGTGTCCTGGCTATCAGTCATTCCAGTGACCAGGCAGTCACAGTGGTATACGCTGCTGCTATATGTCCATTGCTGCCGTATTATAATAATAATAACAACAACAACAAGTCCCTTACAGTGTTGCTGTGTTGTGGTGCATCAGACCAGTGGTAGTGCCCTGGCCATCAGCCATCAGTCATTCCTGTGCCGCTTATTGTGTTATATAACTCCAAAAAAATAATGGGGAACAAAAATTTGGAGGATAAAATAGGGAAAGATCAAGAACCACTTCCTCCTAGTGCTGAAGCTGCTGCCACTAGCCATGACATAGACGATGAAATGCCATCAACGTCGTTTGCCAAGGCCGATGCCCAATGTGATAGTAGAGGGCATGTAAAATCCAAAAAGCCAAAGTTCAGTAAATTGACCCAAAAAAATAAATTTAAATGGTCTGAGGAGAAACGTAAACTTGCCAATATGCCAGTTATGACACGGAGTGGCAAGGAACAGCTGAGGCCCTGGCCTATGTTCATGACTAGTGGTTCAGCTTCACATGACGATGGAAGCCCTCATATTCCCGCTAGAAAAATTAAAAGAGTTAAGCTGGAAAGAACACAGAAAAGAACTGTGCATTCTGAGATGGTATCACAAATCCCCAAGGAGAGTCCAAGTGTGTCGGCGGTTGCGATGCCTGACCTTCCCAACACTGGACGGGAAGAGGTGGCTCCTTCCACCATTTGCACGCCCCCATCAGTCGAGTTCCTGATATTGAATTTGAAGATGTCACTGTTGAAGTACACCAGGATGAGGATATGGGTGTTGCTGGCGCTGAGGAGCAAGTTGATTATGAGGATTCTGATGGTGATGTGGTTTGTTTAAGTCAGGCACCGGGGGAGACACCTGTTGTGCATGGGATGAAGAAGCCTATTGTGATGCCTGGGCAAACTACCAAAAAAGCCACCTCTTCGGTGTGGAATTATTTCTTCACAAATCCGGACAACAGGTGTCAAGCCATCTGTTGCCTCTGTCAATCTGTAATAAGTAGGGGTAAAGACGTTAACCACCTAGGAACATCCTCCCTTATACGTCACCTGCAGCGCATTCATCAGAAGTCAGTGTCAAGTTGTGAAACTTTGGGTAAGAGTGTAAGCAGTCCACTGACACCTAAATCCCTTCTTCCTCCTGTACCCAAGCTCCTGCAAGCCACACCACCAACTCCCTCAACGTCAACTTCCTCCTCAGTCAGGAATGTCAGTAGTCCTGCAGGCCATGTCACTGTCAAGACTGAGGAGTCCTCTCCTAACCGGGATTCCTCCAGTGGATCCTTGAGTGGTACGCCTGTTGTTGCTGCTGGGGGTCAATCTTCATCCCAGAGGGGAAGTCGGAAGACCACTTGTACTACTTCAACTAAGCAATGGACTGTCCAACAGTCCTTTGTGAGTAAGATGAAATGTGATAGCAGTCATCCTTTTGCAAAGCGGATAACTGAGGCCTTGACACTTATGTTGGTGATAGACCAGGCCTGGATTAAGGCTTTGGGGGGCCCGGGGCATTTAAGACTGGGGGGCCCTCATTCAGATGTGGACGGAGTAGCTATCGCTGCTGCTTACATAAAAGCAGCAGCAACAGCACTAATGTGGTAATGCAGCAGTAGGCGTCATACCTCCAGCTGCATTACTGATACAAACTATGTCCAAGGATGGGGATTTAGTTGGTCACAATACCGACGGCTACATCCCAAACCCTCTAAATCCCGACAAGCATTGGCTGGCTGCGTGACCCAAGGGGTTGCGCAAGCTGGCCAACACAATACCTACCAAGTGGCTAGGAAATATCGGTCCTCTGACAGAGAGCCTGGCCTACTGTGTCCCCGGAGACACGCCTCTGTTTGGAGAAATGGAGGCCGTCGCTGCCCCCAAATGGCATCAGACTGTCAACCACTGACAGTCTGATGCCGCCTTATGTCTGTCGTCACAGACCCGTACTGCGCACATGCAGTACGGGTCTGGTCCATGCACAAAGTACTGAACATCGGTACTTTGCTGCATGAGCCGCTACTCATCCACATCTCAATAAGAGCCATGGTGCGCAAGCCTTCTGTGTGTACATAAACAGGGAGCATGGACACACGTCACGCAAAAATTTCACTTCACGCAGGGGGCATGCACATCACTTCCCCAGCTGCTGTGCTGCCCCCAGCATCATTCAGACAGCAGGTGGGAGCATTCCCTCTGTACCCTTTCTCCAGCCCACACGTGGGACAGTACCCGAAAAACAGAACGGTCCACTAAAACGTGATGGTTGGCAAGAAATGCATGTGTTCATTCATACTCACATATACACTCACACACACACAAAATAAATAAATAAATGTGTATATATATATATATATATATATATATATATATATACATACATATACACACACATATATACAGTATATATATATATATATATATATATATAAACACACATAAGCATACATACAGTCTCACACGTATACACATGCATATATACTGTTACACACTGACACACATTCACAAACATAGTCACACACTTATACACATATATACATTTGTCACACACAGTCAGAAACATATACACCTACCACAAACAATCACACACTTATACACATATTATACATATACTGTAGAGTGCTCCTCTCCTCCCTCTTACCTCACTATCACACACTGACTGGGTGGGCTGTGGGCACATGTCTATAGCTGCTCCTATTGCCTTCTCTCCTCCCTCCTCTCACATGCTGCCTTCAGTGAAACTGAAAGCAGTGCCGTGTAGCCCCGCCCCCTGGCTCGGATTCCACCCCTCTGCCCTCTCCCTCTTCTTTTTTTGGAATTTATGCAGCTTGCGGTGCTCTTTGCACTGCAGCTGCACACTGAACTGTGGGGCCCCTAGCAGCAGGGGGCCCAGGTAATGTACCCCCTGTGACCCCCCCCTTAATCCGGCTCTGTGTTAGACGTGCGTCCGGTATCCGCCATTAGTGCAGTGGGATTTAGACAATTGATGGAGGTATTGTGTCCCCGGTACCAAATCCCATCTAGGTTCCACTTCACTAGGCAGGCGATATCGAGAGTGTAAAAAGACGTCAAAAAAAGAGTCACCAGTGTCCTACAAAATGCGGTTGTATCCAGTGTCCACTTAACCACGGACATGTGGACAAGAGGAACAGGGCAGACTAAGGACTATATGACTGTGACAGCTCACTGGGTAGATGTATGATCTCCCGCAGCAACAAAAGCAGCGGCAACAGTAGCAGCATCTCGCAAACACCAACTCGTTCCCAGGCAGGCTACGCTATGTATCACAGCTTTCCGTAAGAGGCACACAGCAAACAACCGCGTACGGAAACTGAGGGACATCATCGCAGAATGGCTTACCCCAGTTAGACTCTCCTGGGGATTTGTGATATCAGACAATGCCACCAATATTGTGCGTGCATTACATCTGGGCAAATTCCAGCACGTCCCATGTTTTGCACATACAATTAATTTGGTGGTGCAGAATTTTTTTTTAAATGACAGGGGTGTACAGGAGATGCTGTCTGTGGCCCGCAATTTTTCGGGCCACTTTCAACATTCAGCGACTTTGTGCCGAACACTGGAGCACCAGCAAACACTCCTGAACCTGCCCTGCCATCACCTGAAGCAAGAGGTGGTAACGAGGTGGAATTCAACACTCTATATGCTTCAGAGGATGGAGGAGCAGCATAAGGCGATTCAAGCCTATACATCCACCTACGATATAAGCAAAGGAGGGGGAATGCACCTGACTCAATCGCAATGGAGAATGATTTCCGTCTTGTGCAAGGTTCTCCAACCCTTCAAACTTGCCACACGTAAAGTCAGTTCAGACACTGCCAGCTTGAGTCAAGTCATTCCCCTCATCAGGCTTTTGCAGAAGCAGCTGGAGAAATTGAAGGAGGAGCTAAGACGGAGCGATTCTGCAAAGTATGTGGGACTTGTGGATGGAGCCCTTCATTCGCTTTGCCAGGATTCAAGGGCGGTCAATCTGTTGAAATCAGAGCACTACATTTTGGCCACCGTGCTCGATCCTAGGTTTAAAGCCTACGTTGTATCTCTCTTTCCAGCAGACACAAGTCTGCAGAGGTGCAAAGACCTGTTGGTGAGAAAATTGTCAACTCAAGCGGAACATGACCCGTCAACAGCTCCTTCTTCAATTTCTCCCGCAACTGGGGCTGCAAGGAAAAGGATAAGATTTCCTAGCCCACCCGCCGGCGGTGATGCAGGACAGTCAGGAGCGAGTGCTGACATCTAGTCTGGACTAAAGGACCTGCCAACGATTACTGACATGTCTACTGTCACTGCATATGATTCTGTCACCATTGAAAGAATGGTGGAGGATTATATGAGTGACAGTATCTAAGTAGGCATGTCAGACAGTCCGTATGTATACTGGCAGGAAAAGAGGCAATCTGGATGCCCTTGCACAAACTGGCTTTATTTTACCTAAGTTGCCCCCCCTCCAGTGTGTACTCCGAAAAAGTGTTTAGTGCATCCGGTAACCTTGTCAGCGATCGGTGTAGGAAGTTACTTCCACAAAATGTGGAGAAGATGATATTCATCAAAATGAATTATGAATTCCTCCGGGAAGACCTGTACCAGCAATTGCCTCCAGAAAGTACAGAGGGACCTGTGATGGTGGATTCCAGTGGGGACGAATTAATACTCTGTGAGGAGGAGGATGTACACAGTGAAAGGGGTGAGGAATCGGAGGATGAGGATGAGGATGAGGTCTACATCTTGCCTCTGTAGAGCCAGTTTTTGCAAGGAGAGATTGATTGCTTCTCTTTTTGGTGGGGGCCCAAACAAACCAGTCATTTCAGCCACAGTCATGTGGCAGACCCTGTCGCTGAAATGATTGGTCTGTTAAAGTGTGCATGTCCTGTTTATACAACATAAGGGTGGGTAAGAGGGGTACTGCTGTATTAGTCCTGGGGTACTGCTGTATAAGTCCACCAATTGCAGAATTTGTAAAAAATGACAGGGGCGTGCTGGAGATGCTGTCAGTGGACCGAACAATTGCGGCCCACTCTCGACAATCAGCCACTGCGTGACACTACTAGATGTGCCATGTGGTTGTGTCGCTTAGCTTAGTCATACAGCAACCTCTGTGCACCTTTTTTTCTTCTTTGCATCATGTGGTTTGGGGCCTTTTTTTTTTATATCTGACCTCCTGTCTGCCACTGCAGTGGAGTGCCACTCCAAGATGGGCCAATTGTTTGTGTCGCATGGCTTAGTCATACAGCTACCTCATTGCACCTCTTCTACATCTTTGTATGAGGTGCTGTTTGGGGCCTAGTTTTTGAAAAGTGCGATCCTGTCTGACACTGCAGTGCCACTCCTAGATGGGCCAGGTGTTTGTGCCGCACACTTGTGTCGCTCAGCTTGGCCATCCAGCTATCTAATTTCACCTCTTTTTCTTCTTTGCATGTCCTGTTTATACAACATAAGGGTGGGTGGGAGGGCCCAAGGACAATTCCATCTTGCACCTCTTTTTCTTCTTTGCATCATGTGCTGCTTGGGGACTAGTTTTTGAATAGTATCATCTTGTCTGCAACTGCAGTGCTACTCCTAGATGGGCCAGCTGTTTGTGCCGCACACTTGTGTTGCTTAGCTTAGTCATACAGCCACCTCTGTGCAACTTTTAGGCCTAAAAACAATATTGTGAGGTGTTCGGAATCGAGTGGAAATGAATGTTATTGAGGTTAACAATACCGTAGGAGTAAAATTACCCCCAAATTCTGTGATTTTAGCTGTTTTTATGGTTTTTTTCAAAAATCATCCAGATCCAAAACCAAAACACGAAAGGGTGGTTTTGGCAAAACCAAGCCAAAAACCAAAACACGAAAGTGGAATTAGAACCAAAACCAAAACACAAAACACGAATAGTGCCAGCCACACATCTCTAGTTGGTATATTGTATGTTTGAAAGTAATAGAATGTGAACAGTGAACTTGGCATTCGTGAGCTTCAAGTTCAAACACAGTCATGTTTGCTTGTTTGAATAAAAAAATTACTTAAAATGCTTTACTTTAACATATTGTGTGAACGGCGATGCATGAATACAATCTACGAACTGGAGCTGCAAAGTTTCACCTGCAAAATCAAAGTGGAGCATATCAAAGACTGTACTACGAACATGTGTGGCATCCTCGATAGAAATGTGCGGCCGGAACTTTCCGTGTTTTGATTTTGGTTCTAATTCGGATTCCCCGCTCGTGTTTTGGTTTTGGATTGGTTTTGCCAAAACCACCCTTTCGTGTTTTGGTTTTGGTTTTGGATCTGGATGATTTTTTTCCCAAAACATAAAAACAGCTAAACTCACAGAATTTGGGGGTAATTTTGCTCCTATAGTATTATTAACCTCAATAACGTTCATTTCCACTCATTTCCAGTCTATTCTGAACACCTCACACCTCACAGTATTTTTTTTAGGCCAAAAGGTTGCACCGAGGAGGCTGTATGACTAAGCTAAGCGGCACAAGTGTGCGGCACAAACACCTGGCCCATCTAGGAGTGGCACTGCAGTGGCAGACAGGATGGCAGATTTAAAAAATAGTCCCCAAACAGCACATGATGCAAAGAAAAAAAGAGTTGCAATGAAGTAGCTGTATGACTAAGCTAAGCGACACAAGTATGCGGCACAAACACCTGGCCCATCTAGGAGTAGCACTGCAGTGGCAGACAGGATGGCACTTAAAAAAACTAGGCCCCAAGCAGCACATGATGCAAAGAAGAAAAAGAGGTGCAAGATAGAATTGTCCTTGGGTCCTCCCACTTACCCTTATGTTGTATAAACAGGACATGCACACTTTAACGAACCCATCATTTCAGCGACAGGGTCTGCCACACGACTGTGGCTGAAATGACTGGTTTGTTTGGGCCCCCACCAAAAAAGAAGCAATCAATCTCTCCTTGCACAAACTGGCTCTACAGAGGCAAGATGTCGACCTCATTTTCCGATTCCTCACCCTTTTCACTGTGTACATCCTCCTCCTCACAGAGTATTAATTCATCCCCACTGGAATCCACCATCACAGCAGGTCCCTCTGTAATTTCTAGAGGCAATTGCTGGTACAGGTCTTCCCGGAGGAATTTATAATTCATTTTGATGAACATCATCTTCTCCACATTTTGTGGAAGTTACCTTGTACGCTGATCGCTGACAAGGTTACCGGATGCACTAAACACTCTTTCGGAGTACACACTGGAGGGGGTCAACTTAGGTAAAATAAAGCCAGTTTGTGCAAGGGCATCCAAATTGCCTCTTTTTCCTGCCAGTATATGTATGGACTGTCTGACATGCTTACTTAGATGCTGTCACTCAGATAATCATCTACCATTCTTTCAGTGGTGACAGAATCATATGCAGTGACAGTAGACGTCAGTAATCATTGGCAGGTCCTTCAGTCCAGACCAGATGTCAGCACTCGCTCCTGACTGCCCTGCATCACCACAAGCGGGTGGGCTAGGAAATCGTATCCTTTTCCTCACAGCCCCAGTTGTGAGAGAAAGTAAAGGCGGAGCTGTTGAAGGGTCACGTTCCGCTTGAGTTGACAATTTTCTCACCAGAACCTCTGCAGACTTGTGTCTGCTGGAAAGAGAGATACAACGTAGGCTTTAAACCTAGGATCGAGCATGGTGGCCAAAATTTAGTGCTCTGATTTCAACAGATTGACCACCCTTGAATCTTGGCAAAGCGAATGAAGGGCTCCATCCACAAGTCCCACATACTTTGCGGAATCGCTCCGTCTTAGCTCCTCCTTCAATTTCTCCAGCTGCTTCTGCAAAAGCCTGATGAGAGGAATGACCTGACTCAAGCTGGCAGTGTCTGAACTGACTTCACGTGTGGCAAGTTTGAAGGGTTGGAGAACCTTGCACAAGACGAAAATCATTCTCCACTGCACTTGAGTTAGGTGCATTCCCTCTCCTTTGCCTATATCATAGGTGGATGTATAGGCTTGAATGGCCTTTTGCTGCTCCTCCATCCTCTGAGGCATGTAGTGTGTTGAATTCCACCTCGTTACCACCTCTTGCTTCAGGTGATGGCAGGACAGGTCAGGTTCAGGAGTGTTTGATGGCACTCCAGTCTTCGGCACGCAGTGGCTGTATGCCAAAAGTGGCCCACAATTTTTTGGGCCACCGACAGCATCTCCTGCATGCCCCTGTCGTTTTTCAAAACATTCTGCATCACCAAATTAATTGTACGTGCAAAACATGGGACGTGCTGGAATTTGCCCAGATGTAATGCATGCACAATATTGCTGGCGTTGTCCGATGTCACAAATCCCCAGGAGAGTCCATTTGGGGTAAGCCATTGTGCAATGATGTCCCTCAGTTTCCGTAAGAGGTTGTCAGCGGTGTGCCTCTTACGGAAAGCTGTAATACATAGCGTAGCCTGCCTAGGAACGAGTTGGCGTTTGCGAGATGCTGCTACTGTTGCCGCTGCTGTTGTTGCTGCGGGTTGCCATACATCTACCCAGTGGGCTGTCACAGTCATATAGTCCTTAGTCTGCCCTGTTCTACTTGTCCACATGTCCGTGGTTAAGTGGACACTGGGTACAACTGCATTTTTTAGGACACTGAGGACACTTTTTCTGATGTCTTTGTACATTCTCGGTATCACCTGCCTAGTGAAGTGGAACCTAGACGGGATTTGATACCGGGGACACAGTACCTCAAGCAATTCTCTAAGTCCCACTGAACTAATGGCGGCTACCGGATGCACGTCTAACACCAACATAAGTGTCAAGGCCTCAGTTATCCACTTTGCAAAAGGATGACTGCTATCATATTTCATCTTCCTCACAAAGGACTGTTGGACAGTCAGTTGCTTAGTTGAAGTAGTACAAGTGGTCTTCCGACTTCCCCTCTGCGATGACGATTGACTCTCAGCAGCAACAACAGCAGTGGCAGCAACAGCAGGCGTACCACTGAAGGATCCTCCAGAGGAATCCCAGTTAGGAGAGGACTCGTCAGTCTTGCCATTGACATGGCCTGCAGGACTACTGACGTTCCTGACTGAGGAGGAAGTTGACATTGAGGGAGTTGGTGGTGTGGCTTGCAGGAGCTTGGGTACAGGAGGAAGAAGGGATTTAGGTGTCAGTGGACTGCTTACACTCTTACCCAAAGTTTCACAACTTGACACTGACTTCTGATTAATGCGCTGCAGGTGACGTATAAGGGAGGATGTTCCTAGGTGGTTAACGTCCTTACCCCTTCTTATTACAGATTTAGAGAGGCAACAGATAGCTTGACACCTGTTGTCCGGATTTGTGGAGAAATAATTCCACACCGAAGAGGTGGCTTTTTTTGTATTTTGACCAGGCATGTAAATGGTCTTATTCATCCCACGGACAACAGGTGTCTCCCTGGGTGCCTGACTTAAACAAACCACCTCACCATCAGAATCCTCCTTGTCAATTTCCTCCTCAGCGCCAGCAACACCCATATCCTCATCCTGGTGTACTTCAACAGTGACATCTTCAATTTGAATATCAGGAACTGGACTGTGGGTGCTTCTTCCAGCACTTGCAGGGGGCATGCAAATGGTGGAAGGAGCCACCTCTTCCCGTCCAGTGTTGAGAAGGTCAGGCATCGCAACTGACACAATTGGACTCTCCTTGGGGATTTGTGATTTAGAAGAACGCACAGTTCTTTGCTGTGCTTTTGCCAGCTTAACTCTTTTCATTTTTCTAGCAGGAGGATGAGGGCTTCTATCCTCATGTGAAGCTGAACCACTAGCCATTAACATAGGCCAGGGCCTCAGCCATTCCTTGCCGCTCCGTGTCGTAAATGGCATATTGGCAAGTTTACGCTTCTCCTCAGATGCTTTTAATTTAGATTTTTTGGTCATTTTACTGAACTTTTTTTTGTGCTTTTACATGATCTCTACTATGACATTGGGCATCAGCCTTGGCAGACGACGTTGATGGTATTGAATCATCTCTGCCATGACTAGTGGCAGCAGCTTCAGCACTAGGTGGAAGTGGTTCTTGATCTTTCCCTATTTTACCCTCCACATTTTTGTTCTCCATTTTTTAATGTGTGGAATTATATGCCAGTAATATATCTGGAATTAGATGGCAGTAATGTCTGGAATTAGATACCACTAGATAGATACCAGATACCACTGTGACTGGAATGATGATGACCTATGCACAGTGACAGGACACTACCTCAGCACCCTACAGCAGCAAGATGCAGCACAAGACACTGGACTTTTAGTAATGTACTGTAGTATACTGGTCACCACAATGCAGCACAAGACAATGAGCAGTGATACTGAGCACTGATGAGGATACTAGAACTGACACTGAGCAGCGAGATGCAGCACTGAACTATTGTACTGTAGTATACTGGTCACCACAATGCAGCACAAGACAATGGGGGTAATTCTGAGTTGATCGCAGCAGGAATTTTGTTAGCAGTTGGGCAAAACCATGCGCACTGCAGGGGAGGCATATATAACATGTGCAGAGAGAGTTAGATTTGGGTGGGTTATATTGTTTCTGTGCAGGGTAAATACTGGCTGCTTTATTTTTACACTGCAATTTAGATTGCAGATTGAACACACCACACCCAAATCTAACTCTCTCTGCACATGTTATATCTGCCTCCCTTGCAGTGCACATGGTTTTGCCCAACTGCTAACAAAATTCCTGCTGCGATCAACTCAGAATTACCCCTATGAGCAGTGATCCTGAGCACTGATGAGGATACTAGAACTGACACTGAGCAGCGAGATGCAGCACTGGACTATTGTACTGTAGTATACTGGTCACCACAATGCAGCACAAGACAATGAGCAGTGATACTGAGCACTGATGAGGATACTAGTACTGACACTGGGCAGCGAGATGCAGCACTGGACTATTGTACTGTAGTATACTGGTCACCACAATGCAGCACAAGACAATGAGCAGTGATACTGAGCACTGATGAGGATACTAGAACTGACACTGGGCAGGAAGATGCAGCACTGGACTATTGTACTGTAGTATACTGGTCACCACAATGCAGCACAAGACAATCAGCAGTGATCCTGAGCACTGATGAGGATACTAGAACTGACACTGAGCAGCAAGATGCAGCACTGGACTATTGTACTGTAGTATACTGGTCACCACAATGCAGCACAAGATAATGAGCAGTGATACTGAGCACTGATGAGGATACTAGAACTGACACTGGGCAGGAAGATGCAGCACTGGACTATTGTACTGTAGTATACTGGTCACCACAATGCAGCACAAGACAATGAGCAGTGATACTGAGCACTGATGAGGATACTAGAACTGACACTGGGCAGCAAGATACAGCACTGGACTATTGTACTGTAGTATACTGGTCCCCACAATGCAGCACAAAACAATGAGCAGTGATACTGAGCACTGATGAGGATACTAGAACTGACACTGAGCAGCAAGATGCAGCACTGGACTATTGTACTGTAGTATACTGGTCACCACAATGCAGCACAAGACAATGAGCAGTGATACTGAGCACTGATGAGGATACTAGAACTGACACTGGGCAGGAAGATGCAGCACTGGACTATTGTACTGTAGTATACTGGTCACCACAATACAGCACAAGACAATGAGCAGTGATACTGAGCACTGATGAGGATACTAGAACTGACACTGGGCAGCAAGATACA
Source organism: Pseudophryne corroboree (assembly GCF_028390025.1). NCBI lineage: Eukaryota > Metazoa > Chordata > Amphibia > Anura > Myobatrachidae > Pseudophryne > Pseudophryne corroboree. The sequence goes on along the minus strand of NC_086453.1, from coordinate 213,147,279 downwards.
GCACTGGACTATTGTACTGTAGTATACTGGTCACCACAATGCAACACTGATACTGAGCACTAATAATGAGCTGATATTGAGCTTTCCACTCAGAGAACGTAGCCACGTCCTCTCGCTCTCTCTACAATGCACGAGTGAAAATGGTGGCGACGCGCGGATCTTTATATGGAATCCGAATCTCGCGAGAATCCAACAGCGAGATGATGACGTTTTGCCTCGTTCGGGTTTTCCGAGTCAGCCGGGAAGAACCAAGGCTGCCTTGGACCCGTGTAAACCACGTGGAGTTCGGGGGGTTTCAGTTCTCGGAGAACCGAACCCGCTCATCTCTACTCCAAACACAGGTATCCGAGTGCACCTTAGCCTAAGGCTTCAGAGTTCCCGCTAGTCTCGGATCCCAGTGCAAGACCAAACGTCATTGTCTCGGTGTCGGATTCTAGCGGGACTTTGATTCTATAAAAGGCGCCACAGCCGTGACTCAGCGCCATTTTCCACAGATAGCAGGAACATGCTAATTGTTGCGCTAATTCTGCAATAAAAAAACATAACTGCATAGAATAATATATATATTTAGGGGGGAACATTTAGTATATATAAAGGGAAGGGAAGTGGAACATAAATTATTCATATACTAGACTGAGGGCCTAATTCAGACCTGATCGCTGTGCTGCTAATTTTGCTGTCCTGCGATCAGACAGTCATCACCCAAGGGAAGTGTAAACTTGCCCGTGCAAGTGTGCGATTGCATGTGTACGCCGTGCGAAAATGTCCCTCAGTCAGCGGAAAGCTGCAAATCCGTTCACACCTCACTCACCATCTAATGATTTTTCCACTGTGTGCAGTGTGTGCGCAGCCCAGGATTTACTTCTACAGTGTGAAAAGAACAGGCTGATCGGGGCCAGAGCTGACGTCACACACCCTCCATGAAAACGCTTGGGAACGCATGTGTTTTCCATGACACTCCCAGAAAACGGTCAGTTACAACCCACAAATGCCCTCTTCATGTCAATCAGCTTGCGAATGGCTGTGCAATAAAATTTTTCACACCAGCCTGTCGTTGTTTGGCGATGCTTGTTATTTGGCGATGCGCGTGCGCATTGCGGTGCATACACATGCGCAGTCAATCCACACACAGCAGTGATCAGGTCTGAATCGGGCCCTGAGTCTGTCTGTATATTAAAGTATAGGTAGATATACTGCTGCAAGCCTACAGCTGCTGTGTCCAGAGTCTCACAAGGGGCTGTACTGTAGAGGGTACACTGTATGCTGTGTTTACTGTTTTTACAACTGTGCTGTGTCCATTCCAGACTCAGAGTCTCACAAGGGGGTGCGCTGTACCCTAGTGCGCTTTTTTCACGTGCATCTAACCCTGTGATCCACACAGTTTGAAAGAAGCTGCAAGTTATATAAAATATATTGTTAATTAATTTCTATCGTTTGTAGTATTTGGGGGGTAATTCCGAGTTGATCGCTCGCTAGCTAGTTTTAGCAGCCATGCAAACGCTATGCCGCCGCCCACTGGGGAGTGTATTTTAGCTTAGCAGAAGTACGAATGCATGTGCAGCCCAGTAGCACACGCAGGGGGGGGGGGGTTCTGAGTACCCAGAAACACCCCCTGAACAGTCAAATTCTTTTTTTCTGAGACGGAGACAGCGCCATCTCCGTCTCAGTACAAACCGTGATCGCTGTCACAGAAGCTGCTGCTGCACGGAGCTCTCCTTGGCAGAACTCCGTCTCTTCTCAAAAGCACAGAAGTGTATGGAAATTTCTGCTCCCTCTCCTGCAGTTGCGTCTCACATTCTGCTACCCTGGGTATTTGTGTGAGTGTGTATGTTTTTATGTGTGTGTGTGTGTGTGTGTGTGTGTGTGTGTGTGTGTGTGTGTGTGTGTGTACTAATATGTAAATATATATTTTATACACACCATATATAGTATATACATACTATATACTATATATGTGTGTTGGGATTGGGTTACCAGCGGATCCATGATTACATCCCAATATATCTATCTACCTGTCTATCTATCTATATACATACATAGCTATGTATATATATATACTAGGTGCTTCATCGCGCCCTACGGGCGCTCTTCACACCGTCGCAAGGGGCTACGCCCCTTTAACCCTTGCATGCCTATATGGGGTTCAATATTTGTATTATATGGAGTATTACCTGCATTCCTTTGTTAGTGGTTAAATACTGCACAATGAAAGGGCGTGCGATGGTGAAGGAGGCGCAGCCCCTTGCGACGGCGTGAACAGCACCTGCAGGGCACGATGTACAGAATGAGCGGGTGCGGGGGGGATTGCGGATGGGGAAGGGTGTCTGTAGATGCTGCAGGTGGAGGGGGGCAGATGCGGGGGGGGGGGCGGATGGGGAAGGGTTGGGACGTTCTGCGGGTGGGGGAGAGACAGAAGAGTGGGGGCTGTAGATGGGGGAGGGGTCCGGAGGCACTGCAGGTGGTGGAGGGGCAGGTGCGGAGGTGCCGTGGGTGGGTGAGGGAGGGACCGCAAATGGAGGAGGGTGTCTGCAGATGCTGTGGGTGGAGGGGGGCAGGTGTGGGGGGAGACATATATGGGGGGTGGATGGTGGAGGGGGTCTGGAGGTGCTGTGGGTGGTGGGGGAGTGGGAGGTGCTGGTGGTGTAGGGGGTCTGGAGGCACAGCGTGTGGGGGAGGGGTGGAGTGTCGCATGTGGTGGAGGGGAAGGTGCGGAGGTGTGGTGCATTGGGGAGGGGTCTGGAGGCGCTGTGGGTACTGTACCTGCCAAAAAGGTAGTTGGAGGGTATGCAGTAACAGGGCCAGGACAGGGGTGACAGGGTCAGAACAGGGATGACGGGGCCAGGACAGGGGTGACAGGGCAAGGACAGGGGTGACGGGGCCAGGACAGAAATTACAGGGAGAGGATAGGGGTGACAGGGCCAGGGTAGGGGCGGCAGGACCAGGATTTGGTTGACAGGGCCAGGATAGGGGTGACAGGGCCAGGATAAGGGTGACAGGGCCAGGATAGGGGTGACAGGGCCAGGATAAGGGTGAAAGGGCCAGGATAAGGGTGACAGGGCAAGGCCAGGGGTGACAGGGCAAGGCCAGGGGTGACAGGGACATGACAGAACACAGGGCACGGGAGAGATTGGTATTAGGGACAAAACAGTGGTGACAGACAGATGTGTCTTACCGGAGTCACTGCTGCTGGCTGCTGCTGTTCCACTCCAACCTGTTGGGATCTGCTGCTGGTGGAGACTTGGCATGGCTGACGCTCTCAGGCTGGAGTCCTGCTTCCTCTGCCCGTCCGCATCCCTCCCCCCCACTCCGCAGTCACACACCGCGGACCTCGCGCGGCTGCCGGGCACTGTGGTAAGGGGAGACTGGGAATGACTGGTTAGCCCCCAGGAGACGCTGAGGCTGGAGGGAGGAGGGGGTCATAGCATGCACGCGGCGCGGACCTCGCGGCTGCCTGGCACTGTGGTAAGGGGAGACTGGGAGTGACTGGTTAGCCCCCAGGAGACGCTGCGGCTGGAGGGAGGAGGGGGTCGGAGCCTGCAAGCAGCACGGACTTCTGCAGTGCTGCCCGCCAGCTTAAGTGTGTGAAGGAGCTGGGCACACCTCACTGCGGGCGGCAGCGCTGCAGCTAGCGTTGGGGTTGCCGGGGCTGGAGATAACAGAGGCAGTACGGAACCTGCACAGCGGCAGGTGCCCCACAAAACTGCAGCTAAGAAGCGTGGAGTGTGCCAGAAAGTGACGCTCCTCCGCGTCAGAGAGACCCTGCTGAGTATGCTGATGTGGGGGGGTCAAGTACACAGACAGTGAGCCGGTGCCCGTCTGTCTGTATGGCATACCCCCACACACACCCCCTATACCTCCCAACTGTCCCATTTTTTTGGGTCTGTCCCACTATCCCACCCACGGGCCGCAGTGTCCCGTGGTGGGTGGGGGTGGGGGGCAGTTGGGGAGCTCCTGCACTCGCTGTTCTGCTTAGCATGCACACAGCGTCTATTTAGTGGAGACAGAGGGAGAGGGGGCATCAGGGGGTACGGATTAAGGGTGGGCCCAGGGGGTACGTACCCCGGGCCTCACAGTTTTAGGGGGCCACCCGGCTGGAGTAGCTCTGTCCCAGCTCTGAAGCTCCCCCGTCCTGCCAGTAACAGCGGCAGCATTGTGCTACTGCGTGTTGGCAGGTCTGTGGTGTTGCAGGGAGGAAGCAGCCTCCCTGCTTTCTTCTGCCTGTGCGCGTGTAGGGGGGAGCAACCACCCCCTCTGGATTTACCCCTAGCTGAGGGGCCAAAATCCCATTAAAAAAAAAATCCCGGAATTTGCATAAGGGGGCGTGGCCACGAAGACCGCGATTAAGCCACGCCCCCAAACCCACAGCAGGCACAGCAATGAGATAGGGTTCCTGTCTCAAGTGCCCTGGGCCCCCCGGACTCATAATCCGCCGCTGGGGGCATGCCAGCAGCTCACAGAGCGCTGGGCATGCCCCCTCACTGACGAAAACAGGGGCGTGGCTCGCGATCGCGGGTCCACCCGCGAAGCCACGCCCCCTTTCCCGTTAGCCATGCCCCCTTTTTGCTGTGCGTGTGTCCCTCCAGCCTGAAGAAAGCTGGGAGGTATGCACCCCTGCCTGTGCCATGCCCATGCCATGCCTGTGCATCTGCTCCTGCTCCAAGTCTCCTATAGATTTGCCCAGATCTGTGACTCATTTGACTAACTCCGCCCAGTGTTTTGACTCCGCCCAGCGTTAGCAAATGAAGCACAAAGTCACAGATCTGGGCTATTATATAGGAGATATATATATATACACTGCTCAAAAAAATAAAGGGAACACTAAAATAACACATCCTAGATCTGAATGAATGAAATATTCTTATTAAATACTTTGTTCTTTACATAGTTGAATGTGCTGACAACAAAATCACACAAAAATTATCAATGGAAATCAAATTTATTAACCCATGGAGGTCTGGATTTGGAGTCACCCTCAAAATTAAAGTGGAAAAACACACTACAGGCTGATCCATCTTTGATGTAATGTCCTTAAAACAAGTCAAAATGAGGCTCAGTAATGTCTGTGGCCTCCTCATGCCTGTATGACCTCCCTACAACCCACACAAGTGGTTCAGGTAGTGCAGCTCATCCAGGATGGCACATCAATGCGAGAAGTGGCAAGAAGGTTTGCTGTGTAAACGGTAGTGTCCAATAATTGTCGATAGGCCTCTTTCTTGTAATCTACTAAATCCTGAATGATGATGCCACCACCTTTGTGCGGATTGATAAAGCTAAATATTTATCTTATTTAAAACCCTTTAAGAGGTCTAAGAACACTGTACGCTATTGACGTATGGAGTACCGTAAGGGTACGCACGTTGCGTAACAATCGCTTAGCCGTGGTCGAGACGCTCAAGCGTCACGTTCGCTCACTGCCAAGAGATCACAGGCAGGCACGCTATTGGCTGCTGACTAACGTAATGGTTCGCTATAGCGTAGCGGACGCTCGGGACCACGAGGAGATCGCCAGCGGCGCAGACGCTCACAATGTTGAACCTTTATATCTAAACCATAAACAATGTAATATGCAGTAAAACCTTAGTGTAGAGATAGGGTGTAGATGCAACACAGTGTAACCTTATTAACTTAAAAGCTGTTCGAGCGTCACCGACGCTCTGAGAATACTTAACACTATAAGAAATACACAACTACCGGGCTTAGGGTCTAACGCCTTATATGAATGTTATACTTGCAAAAAGAATAATACAGTACAAGTCATACACTACAATATAACATAGACTAACTAACCAGATAACTACACAGTAAATACAATACAATACAATTACGTTTAAGGAAAATGAGAGAGAAAGAGGAGAGAGAGAGAGAGAGAGAGAGAGAGAGAGAGAGAGAGAAAGATATGGCCCACAATAACAACAAAGACAATATGGTTGCGGAGAAAAACTTACGCACAAAGGGAAACGATCGCATGCGCCTCTGGACATCCAGCTCCCGATTATCAGCAATGAGAACCGTTGAAGAGTGAGCTGGATGTGATCGGCTTGTCTATTTATGCCCCACACACAATACAATTCAATGGTCCCTACAATCTCATTGTTCATTGGACACAGGAATTCCTCTTCGTATTATAACAAAAGGTCATAGGTTGATTCATACAGGTGGGCTGTGACAATTTCCAACTGCTCAGGTGGGTGGGAAACTGGGTTTCCCGCCGCATGGATAAGTAAGTGCAAATAATAGTAAATGGACATAAACTTCTTATGTCCATAACTATTCGCACGAGCGATTAATCCGTTTCAAACCAACACCGGAATATTGCTAATTAAATATTCTTCCGATGGATACTAAACACCACTGTATTACTCCTGTCTGACCCTCCGTATCAAACAAAGAGGGATTTCTCTGTCCATGAACATCCTACATTAACCAAACTTTCAGATTCTATCAAAGGGACCATAATCTACAAAATACATTATATGGTGAAAATATGTAACGAAAGAGTCGCCCGCTAGACGCATACAATCTCTACCGTAAATGCGCATACCGTGCGCCTGCGGGTGCCCGCAACAGCGAGTATGCGCACGCACGGGAGAGCGCACGCATGCGCAGCAGGGACACATATGAGGTGCAAATATGGCAGTGTGCATCGTGATATTTTTCTGACTTTGACAGTCCACCCTTTGGCAGTCAACAATAACTGCCACTTCCTAAAACATTTCAAAAAGAGAAAAATATATGTCAAGTGTAAATACATTTCCATGGTTGGGTAGGGGAGGAGAGGAGAAGGTAGGAAAAGGGTATGACCTAGTGAGATAGCAGAAGCATGTGTGTATGAATCCGTGTTTGGGGGTCATGTATCATCGTGCCGTACGTGTTTTAAATCAAGCTTCGAGGTATTGCGAAGTATACATTTGAATTCCTTCTTATCCCGTGGTACGGGTCTGTGGATGGGCTGTCAAATTTTACCGAGCTCTTTTCGGCTGTGGTTGTAACAAAATGGGGAGCACATTTTAGTTGATGATACATGAATGGGGGAATATGTGATTGCTGATATCTGTGCCTGTATTCCCTATCGACTATGTGTGTAATTACCTGAAGGTTGTAGAGATGAAGAAAAGACATAATTACGGTAAATGCAGTGGTATTCTATGTCAGGTTAATGAACATCTGTCGGTTGAAGTCTTGTTCGGTGTCTGTTGAATGCAGTCTTCTTTGTGCTTTTGCCAAAAGGCGTGTGGGCAAAAAGCTTTGTCAATGTCCATAGACTTACAAAAGTGTTGGGCTAGCGTAATTTTAAAATTTCTAGGGAAACTGGGGGTCTATGGCATAGTTCATCAAATCTCTGTGTATAAGGTTGTCAAAACTTCTTCTTTAATCCATCAGTTGTCTGTATACAGGATCATCAAATTCCTCGTCAAAAGTGGGTCTTTTTACCTTGGAAAAACAGGTGAAAGAAACGGACCGTAGAAATCGCATTTTCATCACATCATTGTTTCTACAGTTGGGTCATAAATCAAATCCATTGGAATTATAATTTGCTCACTCCTTAAACTCATCACCCTGGTACTTCGTTTACACTTCGTTAAAGCCTGACCGCATCTAAATATCAAGCCAATCGTTGTGACAACACCTAAGATACATAGGAGAAACTTCCCTACATCCATTATGACTCCTTGAGCCCATTCTCCTAAACCAGAGAACCAATTTCGCGGGTTCAACCATGACACCCAACTAGTCAGCTCATTACTCACAGCAGCAAGGGTGAGATTGTGTCTCCTGCGAAATTCCCACTTCAATTGGAGAATATCGTCCATCTTTTGGTCTATGACCTCGACCGGGTCCTCGGTACTATTCGTTATATATGTGCAGCATTTCACGCCGTACTGCGTTGCCAGTGTGACACAATATCCACCTGTCACTGCCGTGAGATAATTGAGAATCATTCTATGCTGAACCAGTTCTGTTTTATAAGCTTGAAGTTCTCTTCCAGTATACCTAAACGTGTCGTCATACATTTCTGTGATATTGTCTAACAAATTTGCGAGCGCAGATATGTATTTATAATTCAACACTCCTCTGGCGGTGCGAGTGATGTCTAACGCGATTAGAAACTGAATCCCGGTGGATTCATGGATCATGTCAGAGGCCGGATGCTCTGTTCTTTCTATCAGGTGCCGTTTAACTACGTGCTCGTAATGAGTATGAGTATAAGGAGCTTGGGCAACGCGGTGAATATCTTTCATTTTGGCATGTGATACAGTCATTACTTCAGGCAGTACTTTTCCAATATAACACAATCCTTCAGAGTTTGGGGCAAGCCACTTATACGCCTTCCTCCCGCATATGAAATATGCATCATCGGGGAGAACATATGGGACGGAGTAGGACATAACCATATTACACATCTTCCATGTGAAATCTCCTAACCCTAATTCTCCCATCTGTCTAGTACACGTATCAGCTTGTACGATATGTGCACAGTATCCTGGTGATACCTCTCCAACTCTCGTAATCCTACTTCCTAGGGTATACCTATATCGGAAAGACTTTTCTCTACTGGCTATGTGGCGTATAAGTTCTGTATCTCTAGGCATTCTATCTGCTCTATATGAAAAGGTCATGGTTTGGTTACTCCATGACACTTCCCAATTTCCCGGCTTTCGGGGATTGGAAATGTTAAAACATATTAGGGATCTGTCCACATGATATTGGTGGAGCTTCAAACTAGGAGGACTGGAGATATTAAACCTCCTGTCCACCGGCCTCCCACCACTTAGCTCAAGTACCTCCCCTGTCGTTAAAGGAAATGGTACTAGTCCTGATTTGCTATGACCTTGAGGTACTTGAGAGCATACCCAACAATCTGTTTGGTTTAACACACTACCCACTAAGGAGTGATAGTCACTCAATGGATGCACCCATCCTCAACTACATTGTCACAGAGCCTACAGGTACAGTTTTCTTCAGCTAACAATCCTTCACAATGTTTACAAATAACATGGCTGCTAGATCGTTTCCGGTACTCGCCTTTGCTTGGTGATTTTGTTGCTATTGGAAATTTACACCTCCGTCTCAGTCATCGGAACCTTTCTGGATCCTTTCTCGACCTCACTGGTACTCTCACCGAAACAGACTGCTCTGGTCAACATCATGGTCAACAGGAAAATCCGGATCACAGTCTCTTGGGGCGAGTCCATCTTACAGGAGGAGAAAAAGGAGAAATTTGTAATGGGGGTACAGGAAAACAGTTTGAGGGGGAGAGAAACTTGTTACGATAATAAGTTCTCTAGTCTTGTTGTTCTTGTTCTGCTGTCATCTCAAAGGTGCTGTCTCTCAGTCTTCCAAACGAACATTCTGGTGATGCAATATTCCTTCCCAACCAGCGATCTTTCTGTAAGGAGCAAAAAATCTTGCATTACCATTTGTCTAACTGATGTGTGACATACCATCTTTAAAACATGAAAACATGAGTGAGAAGAGAGAAAACAAAAAAACAAAAGAGAGAGAGAACAATTCATATATATATATATATATATATATATATATATAACACATCAAATAAACAACAGGAAAAAAACATTTTTCAAACATTTTTAAAACATTGTCAGATCATCAGGCTGTCATATCTACATGTCCAATGGTTTCCTTGCGCAGTCCCTCCCCCCAGCACCTCCATACTCCTCCCTCTGTATCTGGCCAGGATACATTGATGCGGATAGGTCATGCTGGGGTTTGGTAGACTTCTGCAAAGACCAAGCAGACATGCAATGTTTGAGTCCTACCAATAATTGTCAGAGATGGGGAGAGAAAAAGAAACATTCCACAGATACATTTACAACGTTTCACCCGGTCATTCCTGTGTCTTCAAGGAATGACCTCCCAATTTATTAACTGTTACCTCAGGCTTACCATCAGTCCTAATGATCACCTTTCCTGACTATATATTATGAGTGTGGGCCAAAATTCTTCCTATATGATCCCTGGTTACAATTTGGTGTGTCCTAACTTTTGCTCATTTTCATGTCTAGGGGGTCTGACTTTATGTGGGCTGTTACAGTTACTGGCATAATGCCCTTCTCTTTTACAAAGGTAACAAACCCTGGGTTTCCTCCAAGTGTCAATGACCTGAGGTCTTGGTTGATTTGATGCCTCCTCAAACGCTCGGATGCTCATCGCCATCAACCGTTTTCCCTGTGCTTCCCTGATTCCTTGGATACCATGATTATGTCGTTGTCTAGGGGACTGATGTGACTTTTGTCTACCTTCTGATCTACAATCTCTTGCAAAATGACCTTCCTTCTGGCAATTGTAACAGACTTCCACATTTGAATTTCTCGCAGGGGTTTGGGGCTTATGCTGGAGTGGTCTTGTGGTTAGGGCCTGTATACTTGCGGCCATTAATTTATCACTTTGTGACTCTCTGTATCTGGTGATATTTCGATCAATATCAATAGCGGCCTCTCTTAATGCGGCCACTGAGATATTTCTCCAGTTTGGGTTGGTGGTCTGTACCCTTGTTCTCAATACCTCCTTTAAACCATTCATTAATACCTTAACCGCTATTTCTCTATGCTGTGCGCATGTTTTGATGTCTGTGATCCCAGTGTTCCTAGCCATTACTTGCAGTGCTCGATTGAAATAATTGGAAATACTTTCCCTTTCGTTTTGTCTTATGGAGAAGATTTCATTCCACTTGACAACGGCAGGGAAATATACTTCCAACTGTCGGTTTATCTGCTTAATACATTCCTGATTGTGTTCCTCCGTTTGAGGTACTTCTGTGTCTAATTGACAATCAGTAATAAATGTCGCAGAGTCAACACCGGAGGGCAAACATGCCCTCAGCACTGTCCGCCACTCTTTGTTGGTGGGTTCTGTTGAGTTTCCTAGTTCTTTAATGAACCTTTGACATGCGACTAGATTTTTCCTAGGATCAGGAAATTCAGACATAATTGATCTCAATTCGGTCCGGGACCAGGGACAGCGCATTGCACTGTCCTGGACGGGAATGGTTCCCTGATCGTCAGTCTTCCCATTGGGGACTGTGATCACCCTGACAGGACTAAACTCAATTACATCACCTTGTTTTGGTCTTACAATATGGGGTACATTTGTTTGTGCGTGATATAAAACATTGTACGTACCTGTGGACACGACCTCACCTGACCCTCCGTTAGGGGGTTTGATTATTGCCTTTACCGATTTGGTCGCGTCCACCTGGATGTCTTGTGTGATGGCTGCTGGAAGAGGTGCCGACATCGTGTTGGGCTCACTTTCTTGTTTGTATTCCTGAGGGAAGTTTGACATGGGGTGCGACTTGCACGGGTTAACATTTGTAATTTTTACACTTTCATTTTCATAAACATTATTACATTTTACACTTTCATTCTTAATACAGTTACTAAGTGCATTTTTATCGTACACCATTGTGCCTTTCTCCGCAACCATAATCCTCTCCATTGCCATATCTCTCCTCCCAAGATGAGAGTCAGATATGTCAGTTAACTCTCTTTGCATTTCACTTTCCTATTGCCATAATTTTAAACAATCATAATGTTTGATCCGTCTCTTTGCTGATTTAATAAGACCTATCCTTCTCCTTAGATTTAGTAACACTTCTGGGCTAAAGCTACCTATTCTTGGGAATTTCTCCCCGTCATGTACAGTCATTCTTTCCCATTCATCACATAAAACCTCTGTGTGTGAACCGTATTTTTCACACATTACATACCTTGCCGACCCGATTGGTCGGTTTACTAAATCAACCCGAACCGAGGTTGATCGCCCCCTACCTGAACAACTGGCCCCCATAACTTGCAGGTGTTGCTTTTCTTCAGCGAACCCTTACAAAAACCAAGATGTCCGGGGCAGGCTGGCGGTGAAGTTTACCGAGTACTCCACTCACTTCTCACCCACGTTGGCCAGTAACACAATCACTGTATCCAGAGCTGTTGTACCCAACCTAGGGCCCCTGTGAACCTTTATTTACTGGGGCGCGTTCCCCAGCAAGTATCGGTTGTTGGATAGTTCCTGAGTGACCAGCGAACTTCCCTTAAAATAAAAAAAATTTCACAAATCACGTTAAAATGTACAAATAGCGTTTATGACCTTCGTACACAAATGGTACCGGTCAGGTTTACTAATGCACACAATTACGTGCGGTACAATCGTTCAGCACATAAGCAACTAATCTTATGTGCGGAGCGACCAGTGGAATCGAAAATTACTGCTGCGAATTCCTTCAGCAAGAGCTTTATGGCCTATATGGGTTCCGCACCAACCCTTCTTGGTGTTGTGCTACTCGTCTCTATAGCGGACTTCTTAGTCTGCTGTAACTGGACCTCCTGGTCTTGTTATAAGACCTCCTGGTCTGCTGCTACAGTGTGACCTCCTGGTACACCTCCTGGTACACTCTAATGCTCAAATTTTATGTTTAACCAGGGATGCCTCCCTAGCCACCATGCACGTCACTTACATGTATGTACCTCCACGAGAACTCAATACTTTTCTTGTGGTTCAACCTCAAAATTGTATGATTGCAAACACTCACTCACCACATGTACACTTTTGTTTCTATTTCTATTTCTGCGCAGAAATTTTCTTTAAACCAGATGTGTTGTAAATTTGGAGAAGGATCTGTTAATTTAAATTTCGGATATTAAAATAGATTTGAGCTATTTATCGCCTGTTGCGCTATTTATCGCCTGTTGCGCTATTTATCGCCTGTTGCGCTATTTATCGCCTGTTAAAAATCAACACTATCATGTGACTTGAGTTACGTGGGCGTACCCAGACGCTCCGTTGCGTAATTTACGCTGCGTGCGTCGGCCTTCGCGTACGCGAGTCTCAGCCCTTTGTTAGAGACACGTGTACACAAAACCAATGTCCACCGTAACACAACTAACACGTTTATCAATGTAGATGACCCTCGATCCTCTACTGAACCCCACACCAATCTCTCCTTGTACCTTTAGGTAGAGCTGCGTGTGTGCTTTTCACTTTATCCCTTAATATATTACTTTTACACTTTAACTATGAAATAGCGACAAATCTCTTTTAGCACGTTTATCAATTATAAAATGGCAAACAGGAGAGTGATATATGAAAATACACGAAAAAGAAATGCAGATATGCGTGTGTGCGTACGCAAGATAGAAATAAACAGTTTTAAAAGACACTAGCGTGTTGTTCTTACCTCCGGTTCCGGATTCCCTCAGCACCCTTTACTAAGCGAAGCAGACGCTTATCCCGTCAGCACTGCGAAGAATATGATCTCCCGCCCTTTGCTGATGGATAATGTCTGCTGAAATTACCTAGCAGAGATATGTGAAGGACTGGACGAGCCGCCAATTGATAAAGCTAAATATTTATCTTATTTAAAACCCTTTAAGAGGTCTAAGAACACTGAACGCTATTGACGTATGGAGTACCGTAAGGGTACGCACGTTGCGTAACAATCGCTTAGCCGTGGTCGAGACGCTCAAGCGTCACGTTCGCTCACTGCCAAGAGATCACAGGCAGGCACGCTATTGGCTGCTGACTAACGTAATGGTTCGCTATAGCGTAGCGGACGCTCGGGACCACGAGGAGATCACCAGCGGCGCAGACGCTCACAATGTTGAACCTTTATATCTAAACCATAAACAATGTAATATGCAGTAAAACCTTAGTGTAGAGATAGGGTGTAGATGCAATACAGTGTAACCTTATTAACTTAAAAGCTGTTCGAGCGTCACCGACGCTCTGAGAATACTTAACACTATAAGAAATACACAACTACCGGGCTTAGGGTCTAACGCCTTATATGAATGTTATACTTGCAAAAAGAATAATACAGTACAAGTCATACACTACAATATAACATAGACTAACTAACCAGATAACTACACAGTAAATACAATACAATACAATTACGTTTAAGGAAAATGAGAGAGAAAGAGGAGAGAGAGAGAGAGAGAGAGAGAGAGAGAAAGAGGAGAGAGAGAGAGAGAGAAAGATATGGCCCACAATAACAACAAAGACAATATGGTTGCGGAGAAAAACTTACGCACAAAGGGGAACGATCGCATGCGCCTCTGGACATCCAGCTCCCGATTATCAGCAATGAGAACCGTTGAAGAGTGAGCTGGATGTGATCGGCTTGTCTATTTATGCCCCACACACAATACAATTCAATGGTCCCTACAATCTCATTGTTCATTGGACACAGGAATTCCTCTTCATATTATAACAAAAGGTCATAGGTTGATTCATACAGGTGGGCTGTGACAATTTCCAACTGCTCAGGTGGGTGGGAAACTGGGTTTCCCGCCGCATGGATAAGTAAGTGCAAATAATAGTAAATGGACATAAACTTCTTATGTCCATAACTATTCGCACGAGCGATTAATCCGTTTCAAACCAACACCGGAATATTGCTAATTAAATATTCTTCCGATGGATACTAAACACCACTGTATTACTCCTGTCTGACCCTCCGTATCAAACAAAGAGGGATTTCTCTGTCCATGAACATCCTACATTAACCAAACTTTCAGATTCTATCAAAGGGACCATAATCTACAAAATACATTATATGGTGAAAATATGTAACGAAAGAGTCGCCCGCTAGACGCATACAATCTCTACCGTAAATGCGCATACCGTGCGCCTGTGGGTGCCCGCAACAGCGAGTATGCGCACGCACGGGAGAGCGCACGCATGTGCAGCAGGGACACATATGAGGTGCAAATATGGCAGTGTGCATCGTGATATTTTTCTGACTTTGACAGGATTATTATGTTTGGGTCTTTACTGAGTGTAGTCAGGGTATTCCTCTCATTCTTGGTGAGGTTGTCTTTGGTATAAGTTTGTTGCTTAGAAAGTCCCATGACCCGTGGAGTGCCGCCGTTTCTGGACCACATACATGCTACTATAGCTGGATGGCACCTGGGGCAATTACCATTACAGGTGGAGTGCCGGTAATTTGCTTTGTTGGATACTACCAAGAATAGAGAGCTGACACCGAGAAGTGAGAGCTATCTACTTGGAATTTACAAGGCACCACCAACTTGTTTCATTATTCATCAGTACCGTTTTTTTTGCACTTTTTTGCACTTTCTACACGGTGATTGGAATGCCACTTAGTGGTGATTCAATAGACACTAGTGGTCTCAGACACATTGATGTGGCAGCATGTGATGTTTGGTCTTTCTCTGACGCTGATGCAGAGAGTATAAGGTTTAAGGAAGACCTAGCTACCTCAGGGGGAGCTGAGAGCAATGAGCAGCTATATACCAAACTGTTACGCATGCAAAAAAACACATTGATTTTTTTCTGCACGGAGTCACCTTATCTGATTATCACCGCAATCAACAGATTCCGAGAGGTTTCAGAATCCGGAACATACCGACCATCTGTAAATACAATCTAGATTTTTGCCGTAAGTGGATCGGCATCTTAAACAAATGTTCGCTGGATCTGATCCTCTTAGTAATAGAGGAATCAGCAAGAGAAATGAATATAGTAAAGGAGATGATCACGATGTTTGAAAGCCAATTTGTAGCAAAATTACAATTGGATAAAGAAAACAAGTGGATGGAGAAAATTGCTATACAAGTGGAACATACCGACAAGAACTGGTTAAATTTAAATGACAGAAATTGGACACTATCCAGAAGGACTATAAAGAAGGTCGAGTTTAAACCTGGGTAAATAACCCGGATGGCAAACAATATTTCCGACGCAAGTATCGACAGAGATCACGTTGGGGGCCAAATCAGGAGTCATCAAGTGGAGATTATACTTCACCTAGTGATCGCGATACACCGGCAAGTTCCAATGTGGGTAAACCCCCTTCAGGTGTCAACACACGGGCCATGCGTGGCGTAAAAAAAGACAACGCACGAGGCACGGGGGGCAATGCAAAAGAACCGAAAAAAAGGATCGAGAAGCAAGAAAACCACATAGTTTTCAATTTATCAAGTAAAGAATGAACAGCAGATGAGCTATCTCTCCTAAATAAAGGACTTTCATTTATTCCAGCTCAGAAATTCGATGAGTTTCAATGGAAAATTGACACCCATAGGGTTAATAGACGACTAAGGCTTAAAGAGTTCTTTGCGAATCAACCACCGGCCAAGACGACATCTGATGTACCTAAAAAACTAAAAAAACCTTCACAATTTGACCCAACCACAAACAATACTTCACTAAAGTGCTTTGCAAGAGTACTTGATTCTAATGTCATGGGACTTTCTAAGCGACAAACTTATACCAAAGACAACCTCACCAAGAATGAGAGGAATGCCCTGACTACACTCAGTAAAGACCCAAACATAATAATCCGCACAAAGGTGGTGGCATCATCATTCAGGATTTAGTAGATTACAAGAAAGAGGCCTATCGACAATTATTGGACACTACCGTTTACAGACAGTTGGGGGGGGGGGGATCCCACCAATAAATACAACAAGGAATTCAAGATCATGTTGGAGAAGGCAGTATGTGACAACATTATCTCACCTGAGGTCCGAGACACCCTTATTCAGGAACATCCCGTGGCTCCAATTTTCTACACCATACCAAAGATCCACAAGGATCCCCGGAATCTGCCCGGAAGGCCGATTATTTCGGCACGAG
This sequence comes from Pseudophryne corroboree, assembly GCF_028390025.1. NCBI lineage: Eukaryota > Metazoa > Chordata > Amphibia > Anura > Myobatrachidae > Pseudophryne > Pseudophryne corroboree. Next base: position 213,130,662 of record NC_086453.1, on the reverse strand, counting down.
AGTCAATATTCTATAAAACCTCACAATTTCTGGACTATTACTTTCAACCAGTAATTCAATCACAATCTACTTACTTAAAGGACACTACTAGCCTTATTAAAAAATTGAGTATGTTACCACGACTACCAGATGGGTGTTTGTTGTGCACACTGGATGTGGTTAGCCTCTACACCAATATCCCACATGGGAGAGGTGTAGGGGCTGCCAGAAGATTGCGATCCAGTTCACCAGTCTACAATGGCCCTGATATGTGTTTCTTTATTGAATTGCTACAGTTGACATTGTTCAGAAACTACTTCCTATTTGATGGGAGGTGGTTTGAAAAAATGCCAAGGTTGTGCTATGGGCAGCTGTGTTTCTCCGGCCTTTGCTAACAGCTTCATGTTTGAGGTTGAGAAAGATATGTTTTTTGCTGATATAGAAGTGTCTAAGAACATAAAGTTTTTTGTTAGGTATATAGATGATTTATTTTCGATTTGGCAGGGAACGGAGGTATCGTTTGATCAATTTCTGAAACGTATAAACAGTATGGATGGTAATATAAAATTCACTGTGTCAGTTAGTGATACCAGTGTCAATTATCTGGATGTGGAAATTTCACTCATAGAGGGAAGGATACGTACCAATCTATATAAGAAACCAAACAAACCAAACTTGCTTGTTTTGGACAATTATGCCTAATGTTTGGGGGTATAAATACCCTACTCTAAGTACTCACCACTATGCTTCTGATGAAGGACCTTAGCGTCCGAAACGCGTCAAGCTAGTGGTGCCCGGTGTGGAGAGGTGGAGCTGTCTTCCTTGGATGACCTTTTCCTTCCGATACGCTGCAGAAGTCCGGAATCTCCAGTGATCTTTCTGGGAGGATAATTCGACTCCAGCTGCCAGCACCCCTTGACACCCACCCTGTTGTGTTGTGGATATATGCTATATATTTTTTAAAACATTGTGAGTGTTCTGTGTAAATAAATTCGCTGTCCCTTTTGTCCAAATTGGTCTGCCCGATGATTTGTTTTCTTTTTTGAGATAAGAGACTACACGTTGGAGGGCGTTATAAGAGGACATCTGCAAACACTCCAGTGAAGGATTGCAAGGGGATTCCCTTGTTTTTTATCAGATGTAAGGACGTTTTATATGTTTTCTATGGTGTTTTGCGCCTATCACTTTCCAATCCTGTCTATATAAGAAACCGACAGATAAAAATACTGTCCTACATGCATCTAGTTTTCATCCCCCTAACATTAAGTACAGTCTACCATACTCTCAATTCTTGAGGGCACATCGTATTTCAGATGATCTGGCCAAAACGGATAAAGAAATCATGAGGATGGCTATGGATTTTAAGGCAAGGGGTTACGATTGGTCGAATTTGATGGCTACCAAGGATAAGGTTTTGAGCATGAATAGGAATGAGTTATTACTGGCTGGGGTCCCGAAATCAGATTTGTTAAAAAACAAAATCCCATTTGTACAAAGATATAACTCATATAGTAGTGAAATTAAGAAGGTTACCCACCAGAGCTGGTCCATCATTACCTCTGATAGAGATCTGCCCATGTTCAAATCCAATACCTTGTTACCTTCATATACACGAAATAAGAATCTTAAAGACCTGTTGGTCCATAATGACATCTCTGGCCGTAAACCAGAGCCTATAGCCACATTTTTAACAAGGAAGCCAGGGTGCTATAAATGTGTTGGCTGCACAACATGCAGCTACATGGAAACAGGCCCTGGCTTTCCACATCCTCAGACGGGCAAATTCATTAAAATTACCAAAGTTCTTACCTGCACCAGCACACACGTCATCTATTTTAAAAGATGTCCGTGTGGGCTATACTATATTGGCAAAACCTCCTGGCAGTTCCGTGAAAGGATGGCAATGCATAGATCGGCCATCAGAGCTGCACTGGAGGGAGACCAGCAAGCACAGCCAGTAGCGCGGCATTTTAAATTGGCCAAGCACAATTTGGCATCGCTGAAATATAAAATTATTGACCAGCAACCCGCTAGCTTAAGAGGTGGAGATAGGAATCAAGCGCTCCTCCGTAGAGAGGCTAGGTGGATTCACCGATTAAATACCCTTGTTCCAGCAGGCTTGAATGAACAACTGGGTCTATATTGTTTTCTCTAAAGTCCGATGTATGAGTTAGTTTATATACTCTAATGTGCACAATTAATGAAATAGAATGAGCTTTAAATTTCATTATTGATGTGTACTGAATTGCTAGACATTAGGGTTTTTTTTTTTTTTTTCATTTTATGTGTTTTTGTACATGTTTCCTAGGTAACCGGCGCCATGACGGGAGAAGGAGCGAGCCGCACATGTGGGCGGGTGACGTCACCCGGACCCGCCTGGCTGCCGCGCCGTGAAAGCAGAGGGGGTGATGGTGAATGTATAAAGGTAAGAGTCTTTCAATGTTTGTATTGTTCTGACGAAAGTTTTAAACAACTGAAACGTTAACAGCACAACAGGGGTGTTTGCCTCGTTATTTGTATACGTTTGAAGTCCTCGTGGAGTGCCGCCATTTCTGGACCACATACATGCTACTATAGCTGGATAGCACCTGGGGCAATTACCATTACAGGTGGAGTGCTGGTAATTTGCTTTGTTTATATATATATATATATATATATATATATATATATATACAGGTTGAGTATCCCTTATCCAAAATTCAAAATCACACATTTTTGGTTCCCCTACTGAGAAAATGACATATATACATATATATTATATAATATATATTATGTGTATATATAGATATATTATATAGATATAATATATATGTCATTATCTCAATAGGGGACCCAAAAATGTGGGATTTTTAATTTTGGATAAGGGATACTCAACCTGTACATATATTTACACACAGTAAACCCCCCTCAGTAAATCCTGCGTTTGCCCTGGCAGCCGAGCTCTGCAAAAACAGTTTGTGCAGTTTCAGAGTAGCTCTGAACCTACTCAGCGCTTGCGATCGCTTCAGCCTATTCGTGTCCGGATTTGACGTCATACACCCGCCCAGCGAACGCCCAGCCACGCCTGTGTTTTTTCAGACATGCCTGCATTTTTGCAAACACTCCCTGAAAACAGTCAGTTGACACCCAGAAATGCCCCCTTCCTGTCAATCTTCTTGCGGCCGTCAGTGCGACTGAAAACTTTGCTAGAACCTGTGCAAAACAGCAACGGGCTTTGTACCCCCTTGGTGCGATGTACCCTAGTGAGCTTTCTTCACGTGCATCTAACCCTGTGATTAATGCAGTTTGAAAGAAGCTACAAGAAGCTGCAAGTTCTATAAAATATATTGTTAATTAATTCATATTGTTTGTACTATTTGGTGCGCTGTACCCTAGTGTGCATTCTTCGCATGCATCTAACCCTGTACTTCACGCAGTTTGAAAGGAGCTGCAAGTTATATAAAATATATTGTTAATTAATTTCTATTGTTTTGTTTGTACTATTTGGTGCACTGTAACCTAGTGTGCTTTCTTCACATGTATCTAACCCTGTGCTTCACGCAGTTTAAAAGGAGTTGCATGTTCTATAAAATACATTGTTAATTAATTTCTATTTTTTCTTTTGTACTATTTGGTGTGCTGTACCATAGTGCGCTTTCTTCACGTGCATTTAACCCTGTGATTCATGCAGTTTGAAAGGAGCTGCAAGTTATATAAAATATATTGTTAATCTCTATTGTTTGTACTATTTGGTGCAATGTACCCTAGTGTGATTTCTTCACGAGCATCTAACCCTGTGATTTGCACAGTTAAAATGAATAACAATCAGTTTAGAGAACACCAACCTGCTGCCACCAGCCATGATGATGAAGATAGTCCAGCATCTACTAAAGTTGGTGCTGAAGGGCATAGCTGATCTAAGTCAGTTCATCTAAAACCAAAAACCCAATATACAGTGGTAAAGAAAAAACACCTCTTATAAATGGAAGGTTTGGTGCAGAAAAACATAAAATTACCAACATGTCATTCACCACAGACAGTGGCAAGGAAAGGCTCAGGCCTTGGTCTTTATTTCTGAGTGGTGGTTTTGCACCTTCTCAGTGAGGCATCTTCTTCTGCTCATGATGCCTCACACTCGGAGTCTAGTAGAGGTGAAAAAAAATGAAAACCACTAAGTCAGTAGAACAAACTGTGCAACCAAAAACAGAAATGTCTCAAATACCTGAGAAGAGTCTAAGTGTGTCCCCGAGTACTATGTGTGAGTATGACCTTTCTGATACTGTACTCGCAGAGAAGCCAGCTTCCACCATTTCTACTCCCTCTGCATATGTGAGGATGAGCAGCATAAGTGTTGCTGAAGACATAGAAATTGGCAGCATTAAATTGCAAGAGGATGAGGGGAAGATTTGTGTAGCTAATGCTGGCACCAGTAAGGATGTTGAAGATGAGGATGTTGTTTGTGTTAGATAGGCACCAGCGGAAGCATCTCTTGACCATGATAAGAAGAAGGCCTGTGTCATGCCTGGCCATAGGACTAACAAATCCACCTCTTTTTTGTGGAATTATTTTTACCCAATTCCCGACAATTTTTGTCAAGTCATCTGTAGCCTCTGTGGAACCACAGTAAGTAGCAGTAGGGATTTTAAGCATTTAGGAACCTCCACCCTATTATATAATCTGCAGCGAGTTCATGACAAGTATTTTATAACATCCACAAATGGTACTAAAAAAATAACAGCAAGCAGTCCAGCATCAGCTAGCTCCCTTCTCTCTACTAGATCGCAGCACCTTCAATCTGCACCACCAACATCTTCATCCTCAATATCCTCATTAATGATCAGAGATAGTCCTGCAACCAATTTGTCAACGCTAGGTGACACCTCTTCATTCCAGGATTCCTCTGAAGAATCCTTGAGAGATAGGCCTGTTGCTGCTACTGTGGGTGGATCTTCATCCCAGAAGTGGACGAAGAAGACTGCTAGAAGTTGTTCCACAAAACAATTGACTGTTAAACAATACTTTGAAAGAGGGAGCAAATATGACAGTTCTCACCCAGTTGCACAGCGGATTACTGACACCATGACTGCTATGCTAGTATTAAATCTGAGTCTAATATCCACCATTAATGCAGTGGATTTTACACAGTTAATTAAGGTCCTGTGTCCCCCGGTACCAAATTCCATCTCGGTTCTATTTTACCTGAACAGTCATTCCTCGGCTGTACCAGGACATTTCAAAAAATCTAATTATTGGCCTACAAAATGCCATTGTACCCACTGTCCACTTAACCACATATATGTGGACAAGCAGTAGTGGGCGAAGTAAAGATTATATGACTGTGACAGCCCACTGGATGGGTGAATCACCTTCATCATCAGCAGCAGAAGCAGTATCTAACAAACGCCAGCTCATTCAGATACAGGCTACTCTGTGTACATATCACCAGCTTCACTAAGAGGGATACCGCTGACAACCTCTTAGAAAAACTGAGGGATGTCATAGCAACATGGCTTACCCCACTTGGACTCTCCTCAGGATTTGTGGATTCTGATAATGCCACAAATATCATAAAAACATTACAACTGGGTGAATTCCAACACATACCCTGTTTTGCTTACACAATTTACTTGGTGCTACAGGGCTGTTGTTTTTTAAATGATAGGGGCGTGCAGGAAATGCTGTCTGTGGCCCAAAAGATATTGTACATTTTCAGCATTCAGCAACAGCACCTGCAAGGACAGTTTAATTTCCCCTGTCATAAATTGAAGAAAAAGATGGCAACAATGTGGAACTCCACCCTTTATATGCTTCAGTAGATGGAGGAACGGCAAAAAGCCATCCATAGCTATACAACAAGCATGACTTTGGAAGAGGAGGGGGAATGTACCTTAGCCCAGCACAGTAGAGAGTACTTTCTGTCTTGTGCAAAGTGCTCAAACCTTTTGAAGTCACCACCTGTGAAGTGAGTGCTGACACTGCTAGCTTAAACCAAGTGATTCCCCTAATAAGGCTTTTGGAAAATCAGCTGGAGAAAATGAAGGAGGAGATTAAACAAAGCGAATCCGCAAAGTATGCGGGACTTGTAGATCAAGTCCTTGATTCACTTTGCCAGGATCCAAGGGTTGCCAATATTTCAAAATCGGATTGCACAGTGCGAGAGGCCCCAACTATAGAATCCTTCAAAAGTAGACTCAAGACTTTTCTGTTTACTAAAGCATTTCCATAGTGTCCCTTTTAGTATCTTCATGCTTCTGTATTTTATGAAAATGTACTTCATTATTCTCTGTACTATATTATGCTATTTATCTGTTAAGCGCCTTGAGTCCTATTGGAGAAAGAGCGCTATATAAATAAAATTATTATTATTATTATTATTATTATCATCACTACATTTTGGCAACCATACTTGATCCTAGATTTAAGTCATATGCTGTGTCTTTCTTTCCAACTGACCCAGATCTTAAGAGATGCAAAGAGCTCCTGGTGAGCAAGTTGTCAGCTCAAATGACACATGGCACTACAACGTCTCCTTCAGTTTCTTCGGCAGCAAGCAGGAAAAAGCGCACCTTTCCCAAAAGACCTAGTGGTGATGCAGATAAGTCAACACAACATTTTGACATCTGGTCGGGTCTAAATGAATTGCCCAGTATTTGTGACAACTCTACCGTAGCTCCATCTTATATGGTCACCAATCAAAGAATGTTGGAGGATTATTATCATGACAACTTAAAAACACTACATTTAAAAAAAAAAAAATCCAAAACCAGTCACGGCGGTTTGTCAAATCCAAATCTAAAGCCGGCTGATGAATTAGAACCACATCCAAATCCAGCAAAAATGGCCCGGCCCACATCCCTAATGTCAACACATGCAGTCAGTGGAAAAATATGCTGTATATTGTCCTAGTGGAAGACAGGGTTACTCTTAACCAGTTGCCTGGCATAATCATATCAGATGCAGCCATACCAGCAAGTGCCTTATCTGACCTGGTCACACAGGTTGCGACCAGTCAGATACACAGTGTTTGCAGCTGCAGGGAAGAGAAACTTCCCTCTGCTGCTCTCAGGGGGACCGGAAGGTCCCTCAAGCTTTCCGCACCCTCCCCCAGTGTTTGCCGTGCTGCCGATCATTGCAGACAAGGGGGAAGTGTAAATTAAACCCCATCACTCCAAGGCTCCCCTGGTTACTTCGTGGCTGCTTGGGCAATTAAAATCAAAGTTGCAATGGTCGCAATGTTTTAGATGTTCCCAATATTCCCATGGTGCCATCCGATGTTTACAAAAAAGTTTTTTTTTTTATAAATGTTAAAAAAAAAAAAAATTTAAATAAAATCATTTTGAATAAGATCAAATACATGTTCTTCACCTAATTCACTCATTTAAAAAAAATGACAATTTCTGAGCGGTGTTTGGAATAGAAATTTGTCAGTTATGTGGTAAAAGCTCATATTATTGTCATGTGTACAGCCATATAATGTCATCGTAATACCTACTCTCCAGGAATATCTCCCAAATTAGGAGGTGCTCTCACAGACTCTCAGGAGATCAGTAAATTCTCTTGGGTAGAGCCCTTCCCTGACAAAAGGTGGACAGGGAAAAAATCATGGGCCTAAGTAAAGACAATGGAATGCAGTCTCCTCCGTGCGCCAGTCCTGAAGGGGGTACACTGACTCCAGACCTCCTCCATTGCTCCAGATTCTGCTTTATGCACCCCAGAGCAAAAATAAGTAGGGAACCCAGGATGCATACATCACGATCCACCTTCAAATTCACCCTCCTTGAATGTGGAGGGTGAATGTGATCTGCAGGAGGCAACAGCTTACACCTTTAAGGAGAGACTTCCTCTTACACTCCTATAAGGAGAGACTTTCTCGTACACTCCCCCACCCTAATGTCCCCTCCTCCTCTCTGCAGTACAGGGGGCACAGGCAGCCCAACAGGGGCACCATGTCCCCCTTAGTTGATTACCCCGGCCGGGCCCCTCTAACAAAACTGAACCCAGGTAATTAGTATCCTCATTTCATCAGCCCAGCAGAGAGCGTGTGTCCGGGTACTATTGGGATGGGATTTCGGTACTTAATGTGAGTGGGAGGGGGGGAGGTGGGGGTACTGGCACCAACAATTATCTTGACTCCGGGTTCTTACTATGAACCTACGCCCCTGGAAATGCTCGTCTCAGAATAGTAATTGCAGAAGAAAATCATTTATTTTTAAGAAGTTATTATTTAAATAACTAGTTTGGGGAATTTATCTGAATATATTTGCTGCTATCAGAACAGTATTCCATGACCTAATAATGCAGACAAAGGTCAGAGAAAAACATGCAACCAGTCTAAGCCCAGCAAATAACTGGTTATAAAGATTAATAAAATGCACACATACCTTTGAAGAGAGAGAACTCTGCAAGTTATATGAACTTAGACTATTTAAACTCCCACATTTTTTAAATAGCTTAGAAAAGTCACTTCATATTTGTTAGTATCGGGATGCCTAATGTTTTATTTAGTTTAGTTGAAGAATGTGGAACAGGCAGACTCCGGGATGCCATGCGAGATGAGTTAAGATAGTGTGAGCGGCCATTTATTACCTTTTCCTATTTTGCATAATATATGGTATATCTGCTCAGATCCTAACTAGGATAGTTCTTCTGCTACACTTCGCTCCTTTTGTCCCATATTGCAGCTCTTTTAGGATTATACAGTAAAGATATAAAACTTTCTAATTGTTGTCAGGGCCGTTGAGAGATCAGTGGGGCCCAGTATGGCCAAATCAGGGAGTCATTCGTCCCCCGCAGCAGTTGGCTGGGTAATTATTACAGTAGCCCAACTCCCCTCTCAGCACCACCACCAAAACAAGTGGCAAGTAACTGTTTAATATATGTCCTACAACAGTTTATTTTCAAATATTCTGTAAAGTTCAAATATACAACATACCTTTGTTCAGGAGAGTAAAGTGTATGGGTAAATTAGGGTTGTATCAGTAATTGTGTGACACTAAACTTTGGTGAAATTAGAGATGTGCAACGGGCACTTTTCATGTTTTGTGTTTTCATTTTGGATCTGGATCCCCGCTCGGGTTTTGGATCTGGATTGATTTTGCCAAAACCACCCTTTCGGGTTTTGGTTTTGAATCTGGATGATTTTTGGGGGAAAAACACAAAAACTGCTAAAATCACAGAATTTTGAGGTAATTTTTATCCTACAGTATTATTACCATCAATAACATCCATTTCCACTCATTTCCAGTCTATTCTGAACATCTCACACCACACAATGGGGCATATGTATTAACCTGGAGAAGGCATAAGGAAGTGATAAACCAGTGATATGTGCAAGGTGATAAAGGCACCAGCCAATCAGCTCCAATATGTAAATTAACAGTTAGGATCTGATTGGCTGGTGCCTTTATTGCCTTGCACATATCACTGGTTTATCACTTCATTATGCCTTCTCCAGGTTAATACATCTGCCATATTGTTTTTAGGCAAAAAGGTTGCACCGAGGTAGCTGGATGACTTTGCTAAGTGACACAAGTGGGCGGCACAAACACCTGGCCCATCTAGGAGTGCCACTGCAGTAGCAGACAGGATGGCACTTATAAAAACCAGGCCCCAAACAGCACATGATGCAAATAAAAAAAAGAGGTATACAGAAGTTGCTGGATGACTAAGCTAAGCGACACAAGTGTGCGCACAAACACCTGGCTCATCTAGGAGTGGCACTGCAGTGTCAGACCGGATAGCACTTTAAAAAACTAGGCCCCAAACAGCACATGATGCAAAGGAAAAAAGAGGTGCACTGAGGTTGCTGAATGACTAAGCTAAGCGACACAAGTGTGTGGCACAAACACCTGGCCCATCTAGGAGTGGCACTGTAGTGTCAGACAGGATGGCACTTTTAAAAACTAGGTCCCAAACAGCACATGATGCAAAGAAAAAAAGAGGTGCACCGAGGTTGCTAGATGACTAAGCTAAGCGACACAAGTGTGCTGTACAAATACCTGGCCCATCTAGGAGTTGCACTGCAGTGTCAGACAGAATGGCACTTTTAAAGACTAGGCCCCAAACAGCACATGATGCAAAGAAATAAAGAGGTGCACCGAGGTTGATGGATGACTATGCTAAGCGATACAAGTGTGTGGCAAAAACACCTGGCCAATCTAGGAGTGGCACTGCAGTGTCAGACAGGATGGCACTTTTAAAAACTAAGCCCCAAACAGCACATGATGCAAAGGAAAAAAGACGTGCACCGAGGTTGCTGGATGACTAAGCTAAGTGACACAAGTGTGCAACACAAACACCTGGCCCATCTAGGAGTGGCACTGCAGTGTCAGACAGGATGGCACTTTTAAAAACTAGGCCCCAAACAGCACATCATGCAAAGAAGAAAAAGAGGTGCAATGAGGTAGCTGCATGACTATGCTAAGCGACTCAAGTGGGCAGCACAAACACCTGACCCATCTAGGAGTGGCACACAGTGGAAGAATGTCGAAAGTGGCCTGCAATTTTTCGGGCCACCGACAGCATCTCCTGCACGCCCGTCATTTATCAAAAAATTCTGCACCACAAAATTAATTGTATGTGCAAAACATGGGACGTGCTGGAATTTGCCCAGATGTAATGCACACACAATATTGGTGGTGGCATTGTCAGATATCACAAATCCCCAGGAGAGTCTAAGTGGGGTAAGCCATTGTGCGATGATGTCCCTCAGTTTCCATAAGAGGTTGTCAGTGGTGTGCCTCTTATGGAAACCAGTGATACACAGCGTAGCCTGCCTAGAAAGGAGCTGTCATTTGTGAGATGCTGCTAATGGTGCCGCTGCTGTTGTTGCGGAGACAATACATCTACCCAGTGGGCTGTCACAGTCATGTAGTCCTTAGTTTTCCATGCTCCACTTGTCCACATGTCCGTGGTTAAGTGAACACTGGGTATCACCACATTTTTCAGGACACTGAGGACACTTTTCTTTATGTCCCTGTTCAGTCCGGGAATCGCTTTCCTAGTGAAGTGGAATCTAGATGGGATTTGGTATCAGGTACACACTACCTCCATCAATTGTCTAAATCCCACTGCACTAATGGCGGATACCGGACGCACGTCTAACACCAACATAGCTGTCAAGGCCTCAGTTATCCGCTTTGCAACAGGATGACTGCTGTCATATTTCATCTTCTTCGCAAAGGACTGTTGGACAGTCAATTGCTTCATTGAAGTAGTACAAGTGGTCTTCCGACATCTCCTCTGGGATGACGAGCGACTCCCAGCAGCAACAACAGCAGCGGCGGCAGCAGCAGTAGGAGGATGTGGTTCTTGATCTTTCCCTATTTTATCCTCCAAATTTTTGTTCTACATTATTTTTCTGGAGTTATATAACAATATGCGGCACAGGAGAGCGTACCCCTACACCACATAGGGCAAACCCTGTAAAAATTATTTGGATTAAATATTAATAACCCCTTTATTTGGAGTAACTAATATACAGCACAGGACAGCACCACTGGACTTATACGTCAGCACCACTGGACTGAACTTATACAGCAGTACCCCTGGACTTATATGGCAGCACCACTGGACTTATACGGCAGCACCAATGGACTGGAGTTATTCGGCAGTACCACTGGATTTATACAGCAGTACCCCTGGACATATACAGCAGCACCACTGGACTGGACTTATACAGCAGCGCCACTGGACTGGACTTATTCGACAGTACCCCTGGACTTATACAGCAGTACCCCTGGACTTATACAGCAGCACCACTGGACTTATACGGCAGCACCACTGGACTGGACTTATACGGCAGTACCCCTGGACTTATACGGCAGCACCACTGGACTTATACGGCAGCACCACTGGACTGGACTTATACGGCAGTACCCCTGGACTCATACAGCAGTACCGCTGGACTTATATGGCAGTACCCCATGGCTTATACGGCAGCACCACTGGACTTATACGGCAGCACCACTGGACTGGACTTATATGGAAGCACCACTGGACTTATAAGGCAGCACCACTGGACTGGACTTATACGGCAGTACCCCTGGACTTATACGGCAGTGCTGCTGGACTTATATGGCAGTATCCCAGGACTTATACGGCAGCACCACTGGACTGGACTTATACGGTAGCACCACTGGACTTATGGCAGCACAGGACACCACCACTGGACTTATGGCAGCACAGGACACCTCCACAGGACTGATGCAGCACAACACAGCACCACTGTACTGGACTTATACAGCAGTACCACTGGACTTATGGCAGCACAGGACACCACCACTGGACTTATGGCAGCACAGGACACCACCACTGGACTGATGCAGCACAACCCAGCACCACTGGACTGGACTTATACAGCAGCACTTAACTTAAGGCAGCACAGGACACCACCAATGTGACTGGACTGATGCAGCACAAGACAACACTGGAATGACACACAAAAGAGCAGGTCACCACCCCCATGCGTCACGCACTTTACCACACAGACACTGAGGAGACATGTCCTTTCACTACACTCTCCAGGACTGGAGTGAAAATGGCAGTGACGCGCGGCTCCTTATATGGAATCCAAAACCCGCGACAATCCAACAGCGGGATGATGACGTTTTGCCTCATTCTGATTTCTGAGTCTGGTGTGAAAACCCAAGCCGGGCTCGGATCTGGACTCGAAGCGTTAAGTTCGGGGGGGTTCACTTCTCAGGGAACCAAAGCCGCTCATTCCTAGGTGAAATACTTATCTGTCTTGGCAGGGGAATTTTTGGGCCTTAAAAACACCTGGGCACCAACAGCATGTCCAAGTTTATCATACTGCAGTTATTCTTACAGGATCCAGTCTGGATCCCGGTGTTCGGGATGCTGGCAGTCGGAATACCAACACCGGAATCCTTACACTGCTCAAAATATGCCGACGCCGGGATCCCAATATGGAATGCAATGCAGGAATCCCGAACACCGGGATACCGAACTAAGGACTGCTGGCACTGCACTGAGGTAAGCCGCGCGGGTGTGGGGGGTACGGTTTAGGATGCTTGGGGAGGGTTAGGGTTAGGCTTCGGGGGAGGGTTAGGTTCAAGCTGCAGGTAAGAAGGGTTAGGGAGGTTAGGGATTAGACATAGTATAGTTAACTACTTGGAGTCGGGATCCTCAGCGTGGGGATGCCGCTGTTGGAATTTTCACTGCCACTATACCAAGCGCCAGGATCCCGATACCATCCCATTCTTACTATGTACATGTTCTTACTGTGGGCCTAATTCAGAGATGTATGCTAACCACACAGCCGCTGTTTCTTTGCACGATGTGCCTCTGTATGCAAATGCTGCACGATGCGTCTTATGAAAATAGATGTCTGTTGACGGCTTCTCTGATCCCCTGCTGACGCAGCAACCAATCATCCGCATGTACATTGCATATATGAATAAGCTTGATGATGATCAGGGAAGTCACTCTGCTGAAGCCAGTGAAGCTTCATTCAAGTATGCAATCACTGGCTTCAGTACTTCCCCATTTTCTCTTACGTCCTAGAGGATACTGGGGTCCACATTAGTCCCATGGGATATAGACGGGTCTACTAGGAGCCATGGGCACTTTAAGACTTTGACGGTGTGGGCTGGCTCCTCCCTCTATGCCCCTCCTACCAGACTCAGTTTAGAAAATGTGCCCGGAGGAGCCGGTCATGCTTAGGGATGCTCCTGAAGAGTTTTCTGCATTTATTTTTCTGTTTATTATTTTCAGGCAGGTCTGGATGGCAACTATTCGCAAGCCCCAACACGGCTAGCATACATTCCCGCAGCACGCCGACACCCCTAACAGAACCAGAAGTGAGAAGAGTGGTGAGTAGAAAGCCGACGTCCCGGTTAGCAGGTCGCCGGCGGTAATGGCGGCATAAGGGTATGGAAACACAGCGCTGACAGGCAGGCTGCGGCTCCAGGTTTCAGAGGCATACTATGTGCCTTACAGGGGTTCTAACCCACTGTAAAGCACATTATAAACCTCAGCCAGTATAAAAAAAACGTGAATAACCGCGCGCCATTAAAGGGGTGGTGGCTTCACTATGAGCGGATCCTGCGGCTCATCAGCGCCATTTTCCCTCTGCAGCTCTCACTGAACAGACTGATAGAGAAGCGCAACTCCTTCACAAGGACTCCAGATTACCTCAGCGGCACCAGGGGGTCATAGCAAGGGGGGGGGGGAGCAGTATAAGAGTACTGATACCCTATTAAGGGAACTTAGTCTGCGACCCAGCTAGGCTTAAGCTTTAGCAAGAAGGGCGCTGTGTGGCTGGCTCCATCTTACTCTGTGTCTCCCTAGAAGGGCTCTGTGGGTTAACTGGGCCTAACCTTTTCTTGTGTGTGTGTGTGTGTGTGTGTGTGTGTGTGTGTGTGTGTGTGTGTGTGTGTGTGTGTGTGTGTGTGTGTACCTCACATTACAATGTCTAAGGAGTGTGTTTCGTGCACGGCAGAGTGTTTTTCTTCCAGGGGGATCACTACAATGTACTCAGAATAGTACTCATTCTCAAGCTAGTGGATCTGAACCAGCATGGTTGGATTCTCTAAAAGGGATGATCTCGAATATTTCTAATAAATTATCCCAGAATGAGAAAGAGACGCAATACTTAAGACAGTCTGTGGATGACCTGATGATTAGAGATTCAGTTCTCATACCAGCATCTCAGACCCCTACCATTTGTCCACAAAAGCGTACCCTGGCCCAGATCCTGCAGACTGACACTGATAATGACGTGTCAGACGCAGAGGAGGATGAGGTGGACTCAGTGGGGGTATGCAGCTCTGTCACAGGGGGTACAGGCTCTGATAGAAGCTATTAGAGACATTCTGCAAATTCCTGATAAGGTGACAGGAAGATGAGGATGAGGTGTCTTATTTTAATGTAAAAAAGAAATCCTCCTGCATCAAAAGAGTTGAATTCTCTGTTTGAAGAAACCTGGGTTAATCCTGATAAAAAGTTTCAGATCCCTAAGAGATTACTCACATCCTTCCCTTTCCCTCAGGATGATAGAAAAAAATGGGAAAACCCACCGATTGTTGATGCATCTGTATCTAGGTTGTCACGTAATATAGTCTTACCTGTCCCTGGGGCAGCCTCCTTAAAGGACATGGCTGAACGCAAAATTGAGAACACTCTCAAATCCCTGTACACAGCTGTTGGGATGGCCCAGAGACCCACTATTGCTTGTGAATGGATTACTAGGGCCATTGCAAAATGGTCAGGTAATCTAATTGACGAGTTGGATTCCTTATCCAGGGGGGAGATAGTTTTATGGTAGAGGCCATAAAAGAAAGGATTGCTCAATGCACGCAACACCGTCATGGCAGTGTCAGCACAAAGGGGCCTATGGCTACGCCAGTGGACTGCGGATGCGTATTCCAGGAAAGGCATGGAAAACCTACCATTTACAGGTGAGGTCCTGTTTGGAGCTGAGCTGGATACATGGATTTCCAAGGCTACAGCGGGTAAGTCTACATACCTTCCGTCCGCAGCCCCCCAGCTAAACAAACTCGGCTCCAACGCTGCAGTCCTTTTGGTCTGCAAAATTTAAAAATAAAACCCAAGGTTCTTCTACGGCCTTCAAAGGTAATAGAAGTAAACTCAGAAAACCAGCAACTGCAGGTTCAAAGGAACAGAACCAGGCAGTGGACCACACTGCCTGGAAGACAGGCAGATGGGAGCCCGATTAAGATATTTCAGTCACATATAGGCAACATCATGCCAGGATCCCTGGGTCAAAGTTCTTCTCACCCAGGGCTACAGACTGAAGTTTCGGGAACTCCCACCTCACAGATTCTTCAAATCAGGCTTACCAGCTTCTCAAGAAGCAAGTATGACTTTACAGAAAGCATATTCAAAAACTGGTACAGACTCAGGTCATTGTTCCAGTTCCACTTCAACTGCAAAACCAGGGTTATTATTCCAACCTGTTTGTGGTACCGAAACCGGACGGTTCGGTAAGGCCCATTTTAAACCTCAAGTCGTTGAACCCGTACTTACGGGTGTTCAAGTTCAAGATGGAGTCTCTGAGAGTGGTGATCTCAGGTCTGGAGGAGGGGGAATTCTTGTTGTCTCTGGATATCAAGGATGCGTACCTTCATATTCCGATTTGGCTGTCTCATCAGGCTTATCTAAGGTTTGCATTACAGGACTGTCACTACCAGTTCCAGGCCCTGTCATTTGACCTCTCCACGGCACCGAGGGTGTTCACCAAGGTAATGGCAGAGATGATGTTTCTCCTCCGCAAACAAGGAGTGAACATAATATGGTACCTGGACGATCTGCTGATAAAAGCGCCATCCAGGGAGAGGTTGTTGGGCAACATTGCCCTATCAACCCGACTACTCCAGGATCACTGGTGGATTCTGAACCTTCCAAAATCTCATCTGGAACCAACACGGAGGCTTCCGTTCTTGGGAATGATACTGGATATGGAGGTTCAGAAGGTATTCCTTCCTTTAGACAAGGCATTGGGAATCCAGTCGATGGTATGGGATGTTCTAAAACCAACCCGGATATTGGTGCATCTATGCATTCGCCTCCTGGGGAAGATGGTAGCCTCTTACGAGGCTCTACAATATGGAAGGTTTCACACAAGGCCCTTCCAGCTGGATCTGTTGGACAAGTGATCCGGATCGCATCTTCACATGCACCAGAGAATCAGTCTGTTGCCAAAAGCCAGGATTTCTCTTCTGTGGTGGCTTCAGACTTCTCACCAGACCGAGGGCCAAAGGTTCGGGATTCAAAATTGGATTCTGCTAACCATAGACGCAAGCCTCAGAGGTGGGGGAGCAGTCACCCAAGGGGAACAGTTTCAAGGAAAATGGTCAAGTCAGGAGATTGTCCTTCCAATCAACATTCTGGAACTAAGGGCCATATAGAACGCCTTTCTACAGGCATCACATCTTCTTCAAGATCACGCCATTCAGATTCAGTCGGACAATGTGACGGCAGTAACACACATAAACCGACAGGTAGGAACGAAGAGCAGAGCAGCAATGTCAGAGGTGTCAAGGATTCTCCTCTGGGTGGAAAGACACGCTGTGGCGTTGTCGGCAATCTTCATTCTGGGAGTAGACAACTGGGAAGCAGACTTCCTCAGCAGACACGACCTCCACACAGGAGAGTGGGGCATTCACCCGGAGGTGTTCGGGTGCTTGACACGTCGGTGGGGAATGCCACAAATCGACATGATGGCATCTCTTCTCAACAAGAAGCTCAAGTGGTATTGTTCCAGGTAGAGAGACCCACAAGCAGTGGCAGTGGATGCTCTGGTGACTCCTTGGGTCTACCAGATGGTGTACGTGTTTCCACCACTTCCATTGATCCCCAAAATTCTCAAAAGAATAAAAAGGGAAAAGGTTTAAGCAATTCTCATTGCTCCGGACTGGCCAAGAAGGGCCTGGTATGCGGATTTAGTGGAGATGCTCCAAGAGGACCCGTGGCCTCTATCTCTTCTACAACAGGGGCCGTTCATCTATCAAGACTTACCACGGCTACGTTTGATGGCATGGAGGTTGAGCGTCAAATTCTAGCCCAGAAAGGGATCCTTGGATAGGGTTAATCCAACCTTGATCCAAGCCAGAAAGGGGGTAACGTCTAAACATTCCCACCGTATTTGGAAAAAATACTTCTCTTGGTGTGAACACAGGAAATTTCCTGTGGTTGATTTTCAACTGGGCATTTCCTCCTTTTTCTGCAATCGGGTGTGGATGTGGGCCTACGTTTGGGCTCCTTAAAAGTCCAGATTTTGGCCTTATCCATTTTCTTTCAGAAACAATTGGCTTCTCTCCCTGAGGTTCAGACATTTTTGAAGGGTGTTCTGCACATCCAACCGCCCTTTGTGCCTCCTACGGCACCTTAGGATCTCAACGTGGTGTTGCAGTTCCTGCAATCAGAATGGTTTGAGCCTTTACAGGAGGTTGACATAAAGTTTCTTACATGGAAGACTGTCACACTGTTGGCCTTGGCTTCAGCAAGACATGTGTCGGAGCTGGGGACGTTGTCTCACAAGAGCCCCTATTTGATTTTTCATGAATATAGAGCTGAACTCAAAACTCGTCAGCAATTTCTTCTTAAGGTGGTGTATGCGTTTCATATCAACCAACCTATTGTGGTTCCGGTGGTTACCAACACCTCTGCTACTTCAAAGTCCTTGGATGTTGTGAGGGCTTTGAAGATCTATGTGATGCGAACAGCTCGTCACAGAAAATCTGACTCACTGTTTGTTCTCTATGATCTCAATAAAATTGGGTGTCCTGCTTCAAAGCAGTCTATTGCTCGCTGGATCAGGCTTACTATCCAGCATGCTTATTCTACAGCAGGCTTGCCGGTTCCAAGATCTGTACAGGCCCACTCTACTCGGTCGGTGGGTTCTTCCTGGGCAGCTGCCTGTGGTGTATCGCCTTTACTGCTCTGCCTAGCAGCTACTTGGTCAGGTTCGAACACGTTTGCTAAGTTCTACAAGTTCGACACTTTGGCCTCTGAGGACCTTCAGCTTGGTAAATCTGTTCTGCAGGAACCTCAGCACTCTCCCACCCAGTTTGGGAGCTTTGGTACATCCCCATGGTACTGATGTGGACCCCAGTATCCTCTAGGACGTAAAAGAAAATAGGATTTTAATTACCTACCGGTAAATCCTTTTCTCGTAGTCTGTAGAGGATACTGGGCGCCCACCCAGTGCTTCGTTTATTCATGCACTGTTAATTGGTTAAGTATTGTTGGTTCAGCTATTTCTGTTCCTGGATTGAAGTTTGGTTAGCTTGGCTTTCCTCTAGTTCTGTGTGCTGGTTCGGAATCTCACCACTATCTTTTCTATCCTTCTCTCAAAGTATGTCCGTCTCTTCGGGCACAGTTTCCTAGACTGAGTCTAGTAGGAGGGGCATAGAGGGAGGAGCCAGCCCACACTATCAAAGTCTTAAAGTGCCCATGGCTCCTAGTGGACCAGTCTATACCCCATGGTACTAATGTGGACCCCAGTATCCTCTACGTACTATGAGAAAATGATTTACCGGTCGGTAATTAAAATCCTATTTTCTGCAACGCTGCCTGTTGTCAACCCCAAATTGTACATAGCCTGTCAATTAGGCTATGGCATTCAGGGCACTGCATGCGATCTTGCAGACCAAGATCTGCATATGCGCAGTGCGGGATCTGCGCCTGCACAGATCTCACACCATCGGAGATGTACATAGGGGGTCATTCCGAGTTGATCGCTAGTTGCATTTGTTTGCAGCGCAGCAATCAGGCTAAAAAACTGCAGTTCTGCACATGCGTATGTGGCGCAATGCGCACTCGCGTCGTATGGGCACAACGAACAATGTCGTTTTGCACAGGGTCTAGCGAGGCATTTCAGTCGCACTGGTAGCCGCAGTGTGATTGACATGAAGTGGCCGATTCTGGGTGTCAACTAAACGTTTTCATGGAGTGTTCGGAAAAACGCAGGCGTGGCTGTGCGAACGCTGGGTGGGTTTGTGACGTCAAAACAGGAACTAAACAGTCTGAAGTAGCAAGCGCTGAGTAGGTTTTGAGCTACTCTGAAACTGCACAAAAAAACTTTGTATCCGCTCTGCGATACATTCGTTCGCACTTCTGCTAAGCTAAAATACACTCCCAGTGGGCGACGGCATAGCGTTTGCACAGCTGCTAAAAACTGCTAGCAAGCGATCAACTCGGAATGACCCCCATAGACCATAGGGTTTGCGTACATCTCTGAATTAGCCTCTATGTACATAATATAAGTGATACTATTATAAGAGGACATTCCTGCTTTTTATAGCTATACTTGTGCAAGGAACCTAACATACAAAATATGTGAAGATCGGTTACTGCAGCGCAAGACACCTCCAGCCATTAAGGGGTTTAATTTTTTCATATGTGAAGCGTAAAATGTAAATTAAAATGCAACACTCATTTATACCCTGACGTTCCAATGAAATTATGTGTAAAAGTAAAGTAAAGTATTTCAGGAATTTAAATTCAGTGTCACTATATGGTTGTTAAGAACAGACCGTTCTTCACAAAGAGCTACACTGTTTTAAAGGAACCTTGGTTCCAAGCGACAAGTGTGTGCAGCAGATTCATTAAACAGATGGCGATAGAAGATTGTGTAACAATTATAAAGCAAATCTGCAGGATTAGCTTTTGGGAAGTAAGGTCCATAGATTTAGAAAATTATACCAGTATAGATGACATAAATCTACCAGTATAAAAATGTTGTATTTCACTAAAAAGTTAACTGAGATGGAATTTATTTTAGGATTATTTTACCAAAGCTAAGTGGCACCTTTTCTTTTGCTACAGTATACCTGCCATTTCCTGCTGGTTGCCTGGGATTATACATCTCAACATTTAAGGGTCAAACAGTCATTTTCAGCTCTGAAAATCCTGATTAGTTTGACATGAAGATTTGGTAATATAATGACATAATTCAGCTTGCTCTTTATTACCAGACATAGGGGGTGATTCCGAGTTGTTCGCTCGCTAGCTGCTTTTAGCAGCATTGCACACGCTAAGACGCTGCCCTCTGGGAGTGTATCTTAGCTTAGCAGAATTGCGAACGAAAGATTAGCAGAATTGCGAATAGAAATTTCTTAGCAGTTTCTGAGTAGCTCCACACTTACTCAGCCATTGCAATCAGTTCAGTCAGTTTCGTTCCTGGTTTGACGTCACAAACACACCCAGCGTTCGCCCAGACACTCCCCCGTTTCTCCAGCCACTCCTGCGTTTTGCAACTCGAACGCCTGCGTTTTTCTGCACACTCCCATAAAACGGCCAGTTTCCACCCAGAAACACCCACTTCCTGTCAATCACACTACGATCAGCACAGCGATGAAAAAGCTTAGTTATGCCGTGAGTAAAATACCTAACTTTTGTGTGAAATAACTAAGCGCATGCGCTCTGCGAACCTTGCGCATGCGCAGTAAGCGACTAATCGCAGTATAGCTAAAATCGGCAACGAGCGATCAACTCGGAATGACCACCATAGCTAAAAAGCAGCAGTACCTATGATCATACAATTTAGGTTACTATAATAATGCAATACAGTATGACTAAACCAAAAACTACAAATGTAATTTTGTGTGGAACAATACAGGTTGAGTATCCCATATCCAAATATTCCAAAATATGGAATATTCCGAAATACGGACTTTTTTGAGTGAGAGTGAGATAGTGAAACCTTTGTTTTCTGATGGCTCAATGTACACAAACTTTGTTTAATACACAAAATTATTAAAAATATTGTATTAAATGACCTTCAGGCTGTGTGTATAAGGTGTATATGAAATATAAATGAATTGTGTGAATGTACACACACTTTGTTTAATGCATAAAGTTATAAAAAATATTGGCAAAAATGACCTTCAGGCTGTGGGGTATATTTACTAAGCTCCCGATTTTGACCGAGATGCCGTTTTTTCTTCAAAGTGTCATCTCGGTTAATCTCGGTCATTTACTAAACACTAATCACGGCAGTGATGAGGGCATTCGTAATTTTTTGCTAGTTCAGGTAAAAAATTACGAATGAATACACCATCGGTCAAATTACGCCTGTTTAGATATGAATCTCGGTCATTTACTAAGAAGTGCAAAGCAAAAAAACACAAAACACTGCCGTGAAAAATTACAACTCGTAAAAAAGTCCTAAAAAAAAACAGACCTGCTTTTTTTTTCCGTGATTTGAGATGCATGCAGGGATCCATGAGATCCGTGCATGTATATCAGTGGGAAGGGGTGGGAAAGTGCTTATTTTTGCCAAAAAAATTGCGTGGGGTCCCCCCTCCTAAGCATAACCAGCCTCGGGCTCTTTGAGCCGATCCTGGTTGCAGAAATATGGGGGGAAAAATGACAGGGGTTCCCCCATATTTAAGCAACCAGCATCGGGCTCTGCGCCTGGTCCTGGTCCCAAAAATACGGGGGACAAAAAGAGTAGGGGTCCCCCGTATTTTTAAAACCAGCACCGGGCTCCACTAGCTGGACAGATAATGCCACAGCCGGGGGTCACTTTTATACAGCGCCCTGCGGCCGTGGCATCAAAAATCCAACTAGTCACCCCTGGCCGGGGTACCCTGGGGGAGTGGGAACCCCTTCAATCAAGGGGTCCCCCCCCCCAGCCACCCAAGGGCCAGGGGTGAAGCCCGAGGCTGTCCCCCCCCATCCAATGGGCTGCGGATGGGAGGGCTGATAGCCTTTGTTGTAAAATAAAAGATATTGTTTTTAGTAGCAGTACTACAAGTCCCAGCAAGCCTCCCCCGCATGCTGGTACTTGGAGAACCACAAGTACCAGCATGCGGCGGAAAAACGGGCCCGCTGGTACCTGTAGTACTACCACTAAAAAAATACCCCAAAAAACACAAGACACACACACCGTGAAAGTATAATTTTATTACATACATACACACATACATACATACTTACCTTATGTTCTCACGCAGGTCGGTCCTCTTCTCCAGTAGAATCCAAGGGCTACCTGTTGAAGAAATTCTACTCACCAGATCCATGGGTCCAGGCTCCTCGGCAAATCCAGGGTTAATCCACGTACTTGAATAAAAAAAAAAAACGGTGTCCCGACCACGAACTGAAAGGGGACCCATGTTTGCACATGGGTCACCTTCCCACGAATGCCAGAAACCCACTTTGACTTCTGTCTAAGTGGGTTTCTTCAGCCAATCAGGGAGTGCCACGTTGTAGCACTCTCCTGATCAGCTGTGTGCTGCTGTCCTCACTGACAGGCGGCACACGGCAGTGTTACAATGTAGCGCCTATGCGCTCCATTGTAACCAATGCTGGGAACTTTCTGCTCAGCGGTGACGTCACTTTAGGTCAACCGCAGGGCAGAAAGTTCCCATCATTGGTTACAATGTAGCGCATAGGCGCTACATTGTAACACTGCCGCGTGCTGCCTGTCAGTGAGGACAGCAGCACACAGCTGATCAGGAGAGTGCTACAACGTGGCACTCCCTGATTGGCTGAAGAAACCCACTTAGACAGAAGTCAAAGTGGGTTTCTGGCATTCGTGGGAAGGTGACCCATGTGCAAACATGGGTCCCCTTTCAGTTCGTGGTCGGGACACCGTTTTTTTTTATTTATTCAAGTACGTGGATTAACCCTGGATTTGCCGAGGAGCCTGGACCCATGGATCTGGTGAGTAGAATTTCTTCAACAGGTAGCCCTTGGATTCTACTGGAGAAGAGGACCGACCTGCGTGAGAACATAAGGTAAGTATGTATGTATGTGTGTATGTATGTAATAAAATTATACTTTCACGGTGTGTGTGTCTTGTGTTTTTTTGGGTATTTTTTTAGTGGTAGTACTACAGGTACCAGCGGGCCCGTTTTTCCGCCGCATGCTGGTACTTGTGGTTCTCCAAGTACCAGCATGCGGGGGAGGCTTGCTGGGACTTGTAGTACTGCTACTAAAAACAATATCTTTTTATTATCACAAATGGCTATCAGCCTCCCCATCCGCAGCCCATTGGATGGGGGGGGACAGCCTCGGGCTTCACCCCTGGCCCTTGGGTGGCTGGGGGGGGGGGACCCCTTGATTGAAGGGGTCCCCACTCCCCCAGGGTACCCCGGCCAGGGGTGACTAGTTGGATTTTTGATGCCACGGCCGCAGGGCACTGTATAAAAGTGACCCCCGGCTGTGGCATTATCTGTCCAGCTAGTGGAGCCCGGTGCTGGTTTTAAAAATACGGGGGACCCCTACTCTTTTTGTCCCCCGTATTTTTGGAACCAGGACCAGGCGCAGAGCCCGATGCTGGTTGCTTAAATATGGGGGAACCCCTGTCAATTTTTTCCCCATATTTCTGCAACCAGGATCGGCTCAAAGAGCCCGAGGCTGGTTATGCTTAGGAGGGGGGACCCCACGCATTTTTTTTGGGGATTTTACATTGTTTAATTAAAAAAAAAAAAATAAGAACCCCAGCACGGATCACACAGATCCGGCCGAGATTGATTGTAAAAAAAAACGGCAGTGTTTTGCTAATCACTGCCGTAAAAATAGGTAAAAAAAAACGAATGACATCGACATCGGAAGCAAAGAAAAATACGAATACGACAGCTTAGTAAATCCATCGTAATCAATTCAAAAAGTTGCAGTTTTACACTGTCGATGTCATTCGTGATTGAACTTTGACCTATTTTCGGAAATTACGAATCTTAGTAAATATACCCCTGTGTGTTTAAGGTGCATATGAAACATAAATGCATTCTGTGCTTAGATTTAGGTCCCATCACTATGATATCTCATTATGGAATGCAATTATTCCAAAATACGGAAAAATCCGATATCCAAAATACCTCTGGTCCCAAGCATTTTGGATAAGGGATACTCAACCTGTATAAGCAATGTCTATGAAGAACATCTTCCCAGTCATCTTGTGGATTAATTCATTTTCCAAAGTATTGTCTTTGTAGCGCATTCTAATGCAATCCTTTATTGCCAGCTCCCTTGTCTATGAGACCCCACTATGGAAAACAAAAAAAATGGAAGTTGTCAAGTCTGATTTTTGTCTGATTTATCAGCCTTTTATTTGCACTCAATGAACAAGTCACACCCATTTGTGTCACATAATTAATTTTAAAAGCATTCCGTGACGG
This sequence comes from Pseudophryne corroboree, assembly GCF_028390025.1. Lineage (NCBI taxonomy): Eukaryota > Metazoa > Chordata > Amphibia > Anura > Myobatrachidae > Pseudophryne > Pseudophryne corroboree. Next base: position 213,106,096 of record NC_086453.1, on the reverse strand, counting down.
AATGCATAAATATCAATGAAAGCAATACACACATTAACATAGAGATCACATACAAGCCACCGATTTAAACAGAGGCCTCTTGTTTCACATGCTATGGTTGCTCTCTGCTGTAGTACATCAAATTCTGACAATGCAATAGGCCAACAGGATCTCATCACAATAAATATATGTGAGCCATATTACCACCATATAAATCATTTTTTGGTATGATACTGATTTCCCACAGAAAAGCTTGGTTTGCAAACCCATCTAATAGTGTACTTATTATATAGATTTTCATTTTGACAAATTTAAAATGTGTAATGATAACGGCAATTTTGCCAGATGGTAAGATAACACTTGCATAGATTGCAGAATGCCTTGGGTGGAATTAACAAAGCAAACTAAGTGATTATTTTTCCATTAGAAAGCACCAGCTATTCATAAGATTTTTCTGTTTAACCTGTTCAGGCCTTGTACATACAAGCTTTAGCTTGCACACTCAGGGCGGATGCAGTTGTGACAGGGGTGTATCTAGGGGTCCAAGCGCCCCTGGCAAAGTAAGGGACTGGTGCCTTCCCCCCACCCCCCACCCCCATCATTTTTAGGTATAATTATACTCTGTACTTATAACTTGGATAGTTGCAAATAAAAACAAAAGTTAACAGTTTTGAAAGAAATAATAAACTCTTTACTAAACATTTATTACAGAATGCATTAGTAAAAATGTGTGTACTCTGCAAAATTATGTTACAATGGTAACTTGATCAATGCAATGTTCTAGAATTTTAACGATCTGTGCTTGCCAGGTAAATATCTTAACCCTCTCCCTCTACCCTCCTAACTCTCCCTATACCCTCCTAACTCCCCCTACCAGCAGCCTAACCCTAACTCCCCCCCCCCCTCCACGCTGTCTAATGCATTTCTCCTTAGTGCCTAACCTTAACCCGCCCCACAGGCTAACCCTCCCCCCCTTAGTGCTTAACGCTAACTCTCCCTTCCCACGGCCTTCCCCGAACCCGACAGTCGGGATTCTGACATCAGTATTGTGATCCATGTTGGGATCCCAACTCATCCCAAATGCCAGTATGCTGACCGGATCCCTATTATAAACACTAACCTTTTCCTACTTCTCCCAGTTGATTACCTGGGGACCTTTCTTCCAAGATACTGCTGCTGCTGTTGTCACCCCTTAAGCTCCTGTTCTCTCCAGACTCCAGGATTTTAGCCACACCTGAGTCACTATTACAATATCCCAGTAGTCATCTCACCACTGGTCACGTAAGGGATGAGATAAGGGGAGAGGCAGGGGTCATTGGGTGCTGTTGTAAAGTCTCTGATCTGTTCTACCTCTGTCAGGGGGGAGGGGGAGGAGCTTGTTGGACATCTGATCCTCTGCTGCTGTGTCATGGAGAAAGCCTCTACAGCAGGTGTGGCCAACCACTCAGAGCCAGAAAAGATCCGTAGTCAAGGGGAAGAGCCACTATCATGCGCGCGGCGAAGGTGCGCAAAAATGGGGGCATGGCCTAGTCACAAAGCCATGCCCCATTTTTGTGCACACACCTTTTGGTATGATGTTTGTAGGAGTATGATCTTGTGTCATAACCCCATTTTTAATCATGTTGTACAATGCCACATATATATAAAAGTGTCAAAAAATGGGTGCCTCCACAGTGCCAGATACATATATGCCCCCATATTGCCAGGTACACATATGTCCACACAGTGCCAGATAAATATATGCCCCACAGTGCCAGATATATATATATGCCCCCAGCGCTAGATACACATGTCCCCACAGTGCCAGATACATATATGCCCCACAGTGCCAGATACATATATGCCCCACAGTGCCAAATACATATATGCCCCACAGTGCCAAATACATGTATGCCCCCCATAGTGCTAAATACATATATATTCCCCACAGTGCCAAATACACATGTCCCCACAGTGCCAGATACATATATGCCCCCTGTGCCAGATACACATGTCCTCACAGTGCCAGATAAATATATGCCCCCAGTGCCAGATACATATATACTCCACAGTGCCAGATAAATATATGGTCCACAGTGCCAGATACATAAATGCCCCACAGTGCCAGATACATATATGCCCCACAGTGCCAAATACATGTATGCACCTCAGTGCCAAATACATGTCCCCACAGTGCCAGATACATATATGCCTCCAGTGCCAGATACACATGCCCTCACAGTGCCAGATACATATATGCCCACAGTGCCAGATACATATATGCCCCACAGTGCCAGATACATATATGCCCCACAGTGCCAGATACACATGTCCCCACAGTGCCAGATACATATATGCCCCCAGTGCCAGATACACATGTCCTCACAGTGCCAGATAAATATATGCCCCCAGTGCCAGATACATATATGCCCCACAGTGCCAGATAAATATATGGCCCACAGTGCCAGATACATATATGCCCCACAGTGCCAGATACATATATGCCCCACAGTGCCAAATACATGTATGCACCACAGTGCCAAATACATGTCCCCACAGTGCCAGATACATATATGCCTCCAGTGCCAGATACACATGCCCTCACAGTGCCAGATACATATATGCCCACAGTGCCAGATACATATATGCCCCACAGTGCCAGATACACATGTCCCCACAGTGCCAGATATGCACCCATACAAGATACACATATGCCCCCACAGTGCCAGATATGCCCCCAGTGCCAGATACACATGTCCCCACAGTGCCAGATATACCCCGAGTGCCAGATACACGTCCCCACAGTGCCAGATATGCCCCCAATGCAGATATACATGCCTCAACAGTGCCAGATATGCCCCCAATGCAGATTCACATGTCCCCACAATGCCAGCTATGCCCCCAGTGCCAGGCACACATGTCCCCACACAGTGCCAGATATGCCCCCAGTGCCAGATACAGATATGCCCCCAGTGCCAGATACACATGTCCCCACAGTGCAGGATATGCCCCAGTGCCAGATACACAGGTTCTTACAGTGCCAGATATGCCCCCAGTGCCAGATACACATGTCATCACAGTGCCAGATATGCCCCCAGTGCAGATACACATGTCCCCACACAGTGCCAGATATGCCCCCAGTGCAGATACACATGTCCCCACACAGAGCCAGCTATGCCCCCAGTGCCAGATACATATATGGCCCACAGTGCCAGATAAATATATGGCCCACAGTGCCAGATACATAAATGCCCCACAGTGCCAAATACATGTATGCCCACAGTGCCAAATACATGTCCCCACAGTGCCAGATACATATATGCCTCCAGTGCCAGATACACATGCCCTCACAGTGCCAGATACATATATGCCCACAGTGCCAGATACATATATGCCCCACAGTGCCAGATACATATATGCCCCACAGTGCCAGATACACATGTCCCCACAGTGCCAGATATTCACCCATACAAGATACACATATGCCCCACAGTGCCAGATATGCCCCCAGTGCCAGATACACATGTCCCCACAGTGCCAGATATACCCCGAGTGCCAGATACACGTCCCCACAGTGCCAGATATGCCCCCAATGCAGATATACATGCCTCAACAGTGCCAGATATGCCCCAATGCAGATTCACATGTCCCCACAGTGCCAGCTATGCCCCCAGTGCCAGACACACATGTCCCCACACAGTGCCAGATATGCCCCCAGTGCCAGAAACAGATATGCCCCCAGTGCCAGATACACATGTCCCCACAGTGCCAGATATGCCCCAGTGCCAGATCCACAGGTTCTTACAGTGCCAGATATGCCCCCAGTGCCAGATACACGTCATCACAGTGCCAGATATGCCCCCAGTGCAGATACACATGTCCCCACACAGAGCCAGCTATGCCCCCAGTGTAGATACACATCCCCACAGTACCAAAAATGCCCACAGAGTCAGATACACAGGTCCCCAAAGTGCCAGATATGCCCCAGTGCAGATACACATGTCCCCACAGTGCCTCCCCCACCGCCTCTAAAGTGCTGCTCACCGCGCTGCTGCTGTGTATGAGGAGAGGAGAGCGCAGCGTGCGCCTCTCCTGCTCCTCAGTCTCCGGCGGTGGTCTATCTTCAATACAGCGCTGGCCCGTGAGCCAATCAGAGCTCGTGACCCGGCAGCCAATCAGGAGCCATAGCTGCCAGTCCGAGAGCTCTGATTGGTCATGGGCCGGCGTCGAATTGAAGATAGTCACCGCCGCCGGATACCTTAGAAGCCTGTGTACCAGGCTGCTCCACTGTTTATAATACAATATATTGTCAAGCAGCAGTGCTCGCTGCTGCCTCTTTCTCTCAACCAGCGGCAGCGCTGATCTGAGAGAGCAGATCAGTTGAGCACAGAGAAGCTTAAATGACATTCAAAACTGATAGCGGGTGGCACCGCCAGGCGGCACTCCCCTTCTGGGCAGCGCCCCTTGGGAGTGCCAACCTCGCCAAATAATAGATACGCCCCTGAGTTGTGGCATCGGATGCAGGCAGCCACCATATTCAGTCTGCGCACGTGTATGGGTTGCACTGTGCATGCGCCCTGACAGTATGAAGCAATTTTGGCGGTTGTTCCTGAGGGTGTAAAAATGGGGGTATCTAGCCAGACATGGGTGTGTCAGTCAACGAAAGCGGCTTCTCCGTAGTTGCGCTGATTTCTGTGGCCATGTACACTGCTGACATTTTGCGCATCCATAGCACTGGTGCAGTGTTCAATGGTGCGACTGATGTGCTCCCAATGGTGCGTCTCAATACACAAAGCGGTATATAAGCACTGCAGCCTGTGGGTGTTTCTGTGCCATCGGCTGTGGCATTAGCATAAGGGCGCAGTCATGCTGCAGGAAAAAATTAGTTGTGCTTGCGTCAGCATCCACCTCTGAATCAGGCTCCCCTTTGTATTTTTAAAACCTAAAATTAGGAGGTAAAAACACAGTGCTGTGATTTGTGTGGTCAAAGTACAAAGTATGCATTATGTACCATACTTGCTGACTCTTGTTATCTCCTCTCCGGGAAAAGGCCAAGGAGGAGACGTTGCTGCACAGTTCCAGGGTCGGAGCGGAACTCTCCTCCTATCTTTAGGCCCTGTCAATTTGTGCAATTTAGCAATTTAGTACCATCCAGAGCCGGAGCTACCCGCTCAGCAAGAGGATGCAGTGCAGGGAGGCGCCGTACTGAAGGGAGGCGCCGTCCTGCTCTGCAACCCCGCTGATGCTGGCAGCGTGTAGCGCGGCTCCCTCCCCCCATCCTTCCCGAGAGAGCAGCCTCAGCCCACACACAACACTGAGCCGGGCATCATTTCGGGGGGTGGCCTAATCGCGGGAGGTGTGGCCACGCCCCCTTGTGAAAAAGTTTTTTTTTATAACTTTGGAGTGCCGAGCAGGGTGTAGGGGTCCAGGGGGGGGGGGGGGGGGGGGAGCCCTGAGCCCTGATGATTGATGAGCCCTGAGCCCAAGTCAATTTGAGGGGGGAGTGTGATCACTTCCCACCACTACCCGAATAGGCAGAGGCTCAGCAGTAGCAGCAGCCTCACTACAGCATGTGCTGTGCTGCCAAGATGAGTGCTTATGCTGCTGCCCAGTAAGGAGGGAGGGGGTAGGGAGTGCTGTTGACCAGGGCCCCACCGGGCCCTCGATCAGTCCGTGGCCCAAGTAATTAGTACCCGTTTCCTCCCTCTCGGCATAACTGCCGACATCCTACAGAGCCACTGCTGCGTGGGGTAACGGCGCCTCCGAGAGACATGAGGAGGAGAAGGCAGAGAAGGAGCACCGCCGGAGTCGGGACCTCCTGCAGGTACTGGGGCAGTGCTGTGGAGGGAATGAGGGATGTACCTGGCATAATATGTATAATGGGCTCTACCTGGCCGCATAATGCGTATAAGGTGCTCTGCTGTGTGGGTACTACTGTGTAGTGTAATGTGAATAACAGACACTACTTGTCGGTGTAATGGGACTAACGGACACTACTGTGCAGTGTAATGTGACTAACGGATGTTACTGTGCGGTGTAATGTGACTAACGGACACTGCTGTGCGGTTTAATGTGACTAACGGACACTGCTGTGCAGTGTAGTGTGAATAACGGACGTTACTGTGCGGTGTAATGTGAATAACGGATGGTAATGTGCGGTGTAATGTGAATAACGGACACTACTGTGCAGTGTAGTGTGAATAACAGACCTTACTGTGCGGTGTAATGTGAATAACGGACACTACTGTGCAGTGTAATGTGAATAACGGATGGTACTGTGTGGTGTAATGTGAATAACGGACGGTACTGTGCGGTGTAATCTGAACAACGGGCGGTACTGTGTGGTGTAATGTGAATAACGGATGGTACTGTGCAGTGTAATCTGAATAACGGACGGTACTGTGCGGTGTAATCTGAATAACAGGCAGGAACTGTGTGGTGTAATGTGAATAACGGACGGTACTGTGCGGTGTAATCTGAATAACGGGCGGTACTGTGTGGTGTAATGTGAATAACGGACGGTACTGTGCAGTGTAATGTGACTAACGGACACTACTGTGCAGTGTAATGTGACTAACGGACACTACTGTGCGGTGTAATGTGAATAACGTACGGTACTGTGCAGTGTAATGTGACTAATGGACACTACTGTGCGGTGTAATGTGACTAACGGACACTACTGTGCGGTGTAATGTGAATAACGGATGGTACTGTGCAGTGTAATGTGACTAACGGACATTACTGTGCGGTGTAATGTGAATAACGGACACTGCTGTGCGGTGTAATGTGACTAACGGACACTGCTGTGCAGTGTAGTGTGAATAACGGATGGTACTGTGTGGTGTAATGTGAATAACGGATGCTACTGTGCGGTGTAATGTGAATAATTGACACTACTGTGCAGTGTAGTGTGAATAACGGATGGTACTGTGTGGTGTAATGTGAATAACGGACGGTACTGTGTGGTGTAATGTGAATAACGGATGCTACTGTGCGGTGTAATGTGAATAATTGACACTACTGTGCAGTGTAGTGTGAATAACGGATGGTACTGTGTGGTGTAATGTGAATAACGGACAGTACTGTGCGGTGTAATCTGAATAACGGGCGGTACTGTGTGGTGTAATGTGAATAACTGACGGCACTGTGCAGTGTAATGTGACTAACGGACACTACTGTGTGGTGTAATGTGACTAACGGACACTACTGTGCGGTATAATGTGAATAACGGACGGTACTGTGCAGTGTAATGTGACTAACGGACACTACTGTGCGGTGTAATGTGAATAACGGACACTACTGTGCGGTGTAATGTGAATAACGGACACTACTGTGCGGTGTAATGTGACTAACGGGCGGTACTGTGTGGTGTAATGTGAATAACGGATGGTACTGTGCAGTGTAATCTGAATAACGGACGGTACTGTGCGGTGTAGTCTGAATAAAGGGCGGTACTATGTGCTGTAATGTGAATAACGGACGGTACTGTGCGGTGTAATCTGAATAATGGGCGGTACTGTGTGGTGTAATGTGAATAACGGACGGTACTGTGCGGTGTAATGTGACTAACGGACACTACTATGCGGTGTAATGTGACTAACGGACACTACTGTGCGGTGTAATGTGAATAACGGATGGTACTGTGCAGTGTAATGTGACTAATGGACACTACTGTGCGGTGTAATGTGACTAACGGACACTACTGTGCGGTGTAATGTGAATAACGGACGGTACTGTGTAGTGTAATGTGACTAACTGACGTTACTGTGCGGTGTAATGTGAATAACGGACACTACTGTGCGGTGTAATGTGAATAACGAACACTACTGTGCAGTGTAATGTGACTAACGGACACTGCTGTGCGGTGTAATGTGACTAACGGACACTGCTGTGCAGTGTAGTGTGAATAACGGATGGTACTGTGTGGTGTAATGTGAATAACGGATGCTACTGTGCGGTGTAATGTGAATAATTGACACTACTGTGCAGTGTAGTGTGAATAACGGATGGTACTGTGTGGTGTAATGTGAATAACGGACGGTACTGTGTGGTGTAATGTGAATAACGGATGCTACTGTGCGGTGTAATGTGAATAATTGACACTACTGTGCAGTGTAGTGTGAATAACGGATGGTACTGTGTGGTGTAATGTGAATAACGGACAGTACTGTGCGGTGTAATCTGAATAACGGGCGGTACTGTGTGGTGTAATGTGAATAACTGACGGCACTGTGCAGTGTAATGTGACTAACGGACACTACTGTGTGGTGTAATGTGACTAACGGACACTACTGTGCGGTGTAATGTGAATAACGGACGGTACTTCGCAGTGTAATGTGACTAACGGACACTACTGTGCGGTGTAATGTGAATAACGGACACTACTGTGCGGTGTAATGTGAATAACGGACACTACTGTGCGGTGTAATGTGACTAACGGGCGGTTCTGTGTGGTGTAATGTGAATAACGGATGGTACTGTGCAGTGTAATCTGAATAACGGACGGTACTGTGCGGTGTAGTCTGAATAAAGGGCGGTACTATGTGCTGTAATGTGAATAACGGACGGTACTGTGCGGTGTAATCTGAATAACGGGCGGTACTGTGTGGTGTAATGTGAATAACGGACGGTACTGTGCGGTGTAATGTGACTAACGGACACTACTATGCGGTGTAATGTGACTAACGGACACTACTGTGCGGTGTAATGTGAATAACGAACGGTACTGTGCAGTGTAATGTGACTAATGGACACTACTGTGCGGTGTAATGTGACTAACGGACACTACTGTGCGGTGTAATGTGAATAACGGACGGTAATGTGCAGTGTAATGTGACTAACTGACGTTACTGTGCGGTGTAATGTGAATAATGGACACTACTGTGCGGTGTAATGTGAATAACGAACACTACTGTGCAGTGTAATGTGACTAACGGACACTGCTGTGCGGTGTAATGTGACTAACGGACACTGCTGTGCAGTGTAGTGTGAATAACGGATGGTACTGTGTGGTGTAATGTGAATAACGGATGCTACTGTGCGGTGTAATGTGAATAATTGACACTACTGTGCAGTGTAGTGTGAATAACGGATGGTACTGTGTGGTGTAATGTGAATAACGGACGGTACTGTGTGGTGTAATGTGAATAACGGATGCTACTGTGCGGTGTAATGTGAATAATTGACACTACTGTGCAGTGTAGTGTGAATAACGGATGGTACTGTGTGGTGTAATGTGAATAACGGACGGTATTGTGTGGTGTAATGTGAATAACGGACACTACTGTGCAGTGTAATGTTAATAACGGACACTACTGTGCAGTGTAGTGTGAATAACGGATGGTACTGTGTGGTGTAATGTGAATAACGGACGGTACTGTGCGGTGTAATCTGAATAACGGGCGGTACTGTGTGGTGTAATGTGAATAACGGACGGCACTGTGCAGTGTAATGTGACTAACGGACACTACTGTGCGGTGTAATGTGAATAACGGATGGTACTGTGCAGTGTAATGTGAATAACGGACGGTACTGTGCAGTGTAATGTGACTAACGGACACTACTGTGCGGTGTAATGTGAATAACGGACACTACTGTGCGGTGTAATGTGAATAACGGACACTACTGTGCGGTGTAATGTGACTAACGGACGTTATTGTGCGGTGTAATGTGAATAACGGACGTTACTGTGCGGTGTAATGTGAATAACGGATGCTACTGTGCAGTGTAATGTGAATAACGGACACTACTGTACAGTGTAATGTGAATAACGGACACTACTGTACAGTGTAATGTGAATAACGGACACTACTGTGCAGTGTAGTGTGAATAACGGATGGTACTGTGTGGTGTAATGTGAATAACGGACGGTACTGTGCGGTGTATTCTGAATAACGGGAGGTACTGTGTGGTGTAATGTGAATAACGGACGGCACTGTGCAGTGTAATGTGACTAACGGACACTACTGTGCGGTGTAATGTGACTAACGGACACTACTGTGCGGTGTAATGTGAATAACGAACGGTACTGTGCAGTGTAATGTGATTAACGGACACTACTGTGCGGTGTAATGTGAATAACGGACACTACTGTGCGGTGTAATGTGAATAACGGACACTACTGTGCGGTGTAATGTGACTAACGGACGTTACTGTGCGGTGTAATGTGAATAACGGATGCTACTGTGCAGTGTATTGTGAATAATGGACACTACTGTACAGTGTAATGTGAATAACGGACACTACTGTACAGTGTAATGTGAATAACGGACACTACTGTGTAGTTGTTAGGGTCTCCTGCCCTGTGCTGCCACGTCATCATGGCAACCGGGAGACAAGTGCTAGTGGAGTAACCTGAGCGCAGCTGATACTCCGGTTCGGGTCTTTTGCTGTGCAGTGGTTATAGGCTCTGTGCACGGCAGGGGATCCGGTGCTGGTTTTTGTGCTTACAGTCTGTGAGGTCTGAGTGGGGCGTGGACAGCACCTGCTTTATAAGGCCTCTTTTCAGGGTAAGCAGATGCTGCTGAATCTTTGTTGGTTAGTCAGTTCATGAAAGTTAGCCAGTACTGTGTAGCTTTGTATTTGTTTGTTGCTTACTGCTAATAGGCCTGGGGATTTGGTATTACACTCTGCCAATCCAGACCTAGCAGTAAGACTGGAGTCAGTCGTTTAGCTTGCTGGGGTTCTGTTACTACTCTGTGAACTTAGCAAGTTTGCGGCTGTATTCTAAGACTTGCCTGTCTAATCCTGTCTCACTGTGCTAGGTGTCAGGGGTCAGTTTAGTGGCAGTAAGCTAAAACCTGTGCACTGCAAGTGAGAAATAGGATTGTGGAGACTCTCCTTGTGTCTATCATTCCATCTCTGACCAAGGAGTTTACTGCCACACCCGTTGGTAACCCTTTAGGGTTTTGCTGTTGCCCTTAGCAACAGCATTTCGGGTTCTCTACGTATTAAAACACAACATCTTGCTTTTTACATCTGAGCAGTTCTAATACAAGGGAGATACCCAGTTCCTTAGCCTCTGGGCTTCTCTGTTCACTTTGTGTGTATTTTGTTACCCTATCACCTTCTGTGTACGTTATGTCATATTCCCCAGTTTTTCTGTGAGTCCATTTGTTTTGCATAACAGTTCAAACACCAGTACATTCCTGCAGACACTGGAGTGCATAACAGTTCTGACACCAGTACTTTCCTGCAGGCACTGGTGTGCATAACATATTCAGCAGCCCAATACTCCTGTTGAAATTTTGTGGGAATATGGAGCATACCCCTCAAAATACGTTGCAACAGGTGGTCGATCAGGTGCAGGTCCTGACTCGACAATTTAATGATTTCTCCATTAAAATGCACACCTCCCAGGCTGCTGGCGGAGCTCCCGCAGCAGCAGCACCTGCAGGGGTTAAGGAGCCGAAAGTAAATCTCCCGGATCGTTTTTCTGGAGATCGCTCGCAGTTCTTTTGTTTCAAGGAGAGCTGCAAGCTATACTTCCGGCTTAGGCCTCAGTCTTCTGGGTCGGAGATTCAGCGGGTGGGCATAGTGATTTCCTTGCTACAAGGAGACCCACAGGTCTGGGCATATGGGTTGCAGCCTGACTGTCCGTCGCTTAAAAGTGTTGATGCTTTTTTTACGGCACTGGGCATGTTGTATGATGACCCTGACAAGACGGCCTCAGCCGAGGCTCAGATTTCGATCCTTAAGCAAGGGCGAAGGCCAGTTGAGGTTTACTGTACGGAGTTTCGGAGGTTGGCCCATGATACCCAGTGGAATGACCCAGCCTTGAGACACCAGTACCGAAGAGGTCTTTCAAACCAGATAAAGGACCAACTGGTACAATATCCCTTGCCTGATAGCTTGGATCAGCTCATGCAGTTATCCATCCGGGTGGATAGACGGCTGAGAGAGCGTAGGCTTGAAAGGGAGACTGAGATTTCCTTCCTTCCCAAGGGAACCTCAGACTCTGAGGAATTTTCTGAGGAGCCTATGCAGATTGGGGCTACCCGCCTCTCCTCGCGTGAGAAGACGCGGAGGAGACAGCAGGGGTTGTGTTTGTACTGTGGGAATAAAGGTCATGTGGTAGTATCATGCCCAGAAAAGCCGGAAAACTTCAGGGCCTGAGGGTGATGGGAAATATCCTGTCAGGCCAGAAGTCAGAATTTCCCAAGAAGTCTTTTATCATTCCGGTGACCTTGAAGATCCTCGGTCAAACTGTCAAGACTGAGGCCTTTGTGGACAGTGGGGCCGACGGGGTTTTTATGGACCGCCAATTCGCCCTGAAACACTCTGTTCCCTTAGTACCCTTGGCATCGGAAATTGAGATTTGTGGGTTAAACGGGGAACCATTATCCCAAGGTAAAATTACCTCTTGCACTAGCCAGATTTCTTTGTTTATTGGAGCCACACACTCTGAAAAATTGTCCTTTTATGTGACTGTCTGTACTTTTTCCCCATTGGTGTTGGGGTTACCCTGGTTAAGGGCCCACAATCCTCAATTTGACTGGGTCTCTGGGGAGATTCTTAGTTGGGGTACTGATTGTTTCAGGAGTTGCTTGAGCCTTCCAGCCAGGCTCTCGCAGCTAAGTTTGCCAGGATTGCCAGGGTGTTATGCAGATTTTGCGGACGTGTTCTCCAAAAAAGTTGCAGAGGTACTACCTCCCCATCGCCCCTATGACTGTGCAATTGATTTGTTGCCAAATGCTAAGCTTCCCAAGAGCAGGTTGTACTCCCTGTCACGTCCTGAGACTCAGGCTATGGCAGAGTACATTCAGGAGAACTTGGCTAAGGGATTTATCAGACCTTCACAGTCTCCAGTTGGGTCGGGGTTCTTCTTCGTGGGTAAAAAGGACGGTTCGTTGCGACCCTGCATCGACTTCAGGGAATTGAACCGTATCACGATTAAAAACTCATACCCACTGCCTCTCATTTCGGTCTTGTTTGACCAGCTTCGTACTGCCACCATTTTTTCTAAGATTGACCTACGCGGTGCGTACAATCTAATCCGAATAAGAGAGGGGGATGAATGGAAGACTGCCTTTAATACCCACTCAGGGCATTATGAATATTTGGTGATGCCTTTTGGGCTCTGTAATGCCCCGGCAGTCTTCCAGGATTTCATGAATGATGTGCTCAGGGAATATTTGGATAGATTCTTAGTTGTATACTTAGATGACATCCTAATCTTCTCCCATTCCCTGGAGGAACATCGGAAGCATGTACGCTTAGTCCTCCAGAAACTCAGAGACCACCGGCTTGGGGCGAAGCTGGAGAAGTGCGAATTTGAAGTTCAGCAAATCGCATTTCTAGGATATATTATCTCCCCAGAAGGTTTCCAAATGGAGGGTTCCAAGGTACAGGCAGTCCTGGATTGGGTGCAGCCCACTAGTTTGAAGGCGCTTCAGCGTTTCCTGGGCTTTGCGAATTTTTATAGACGATTTATCGCTGGATTTTCGTCTATAGTGGCGCCCTTGGTGGCACTCACTAAGAAAGGGGCGGATGTTGCTCACTGGTCTTGTGAGGCTAAAGCGGCTTTTGCCCGTCTCAAAAGGGCATTTGTTTCGGCCAAGGTGCTGCGACACCCAGATCCAGAGTGTCCTTTTGTGGTGGAGGTGGATGCCTCTGAGATGGGTATTGGGGCAGTGCTTTCTCAGATGGGAGTGTCTGATAATCGCCTTCATCCCTGTGCTTACTTTTCCCGTAAATTTTCGCCTGCCGAGATGAATTATGACGTGGGTAACCGGGAATTGTTGGCTATTAAGGATGCACTCGAGGAGTGGAGACACTGGCTTGAGGGGGCTAAGTTTGTGGTCTCAATTCTCACTGACCATAAGAATCTGGCATATTTAGAGTCAGCGAAGCGTCTCAATGCCAGGCAGGCACGATGGGCTTTGTTTTTTGCTCGCTTTAATTTTTTGATAACATATCGCCCTGGGTCAAAAAACATCAAGGCTGATGCGCTCTCGCGGAGTTTTGCTCCAATCCAGGAGACCACCGAGGAGCCGTTGCCCATTGTTTCCCCATCATGTATTAAAGTGGGCATTACCCAGGACCTCTTATCATTAGTCCTTAGAGCACAGGAGCAGGCTCCTCCAGACCTTCCGGTAGGTCTTTTGTTTGTGCCTCCTAGGTTAAGACAGCGAGTGTTCCTGGAATTCCATGCCAAGAAGTCGGCAGGTCACCCGGGTATTGCCAGAACTCGGGAGTTGCTATCTAGGGCGGTGTGGTGGCCCTCGGTGGCTAAGGATGTGGATCAGTGGGTTCGGGCATGTGACATCTGTGCCCGAAATAAGACTCCTAGAGGGGTTCCTGTTGGCCCATTACATCCACTCTCTATCCCATCTAAGCCATGGACCCACATTTCAATGGATTTTGTGGTGGACTTGCCCAAATCCTCGGGGATGACAGCCATCTGGGTTGTCGTTGACAGGTTTTCGAAGATGGCGCACTTCGTTCCACTGGTTGGGCTGCCATCAGCCAGACGCCTGTCTGAATTATTTATGCTGCATGTTGTGCGTCTCCACGGGTTGCCACTTGATGTGGTCTCTGACCGCGGATCCCAGTTTGTGGCCAAATTCTGGAGGGCATTTTGTTCCGATCTCCAGATTTCTGTCAGCTTGTCGTCAGGCTACCATCCGCAGTCTAATGGGCAGACTGAAAGGGTGATCCAGTCCTTGGAGCAGTTCCTCAGGTGTTATGTCTCCAAGTGTCAGACTGACTGGGTTGCTCATCTGTCCATGGCGGAGTTTGCCTATAACAACGCGGCTCACTCTGCTACAGGGATCTCTCCCTTCCTTTGTGTGTATGGGCATCATCCTAAGGCCAATTCTTTTGACCCCCTGGACTCCACGCCTGGTGGTTCCTCTGTGGTTTCGGTCCTTAGAGGTATTTGGCGGAAAGTGAAGAAAGCCCTTGTGTCTGTGTCATTAGTGACCAAAAGGGTTTTTGATAAGCGGAAAAGACCCTGCAGCTTCAAATTAGGAGACTTCGTCTGGTTGTCTACCAAGAATTTGAAGTTGAGACAGCCATCTCATAAGTTAGGGCCCCGGTTCATCGGCCCTTATAAGATCACCAGGGTTATCAATCCGGTGGCATTTCAGTTAGATCTGCCCCGTTCTTTGGGTATCAATAAAACATTTCATTGTTCCCTTTTAAAACGGGCGATTAGTAATCCTTCTTCCAGTGGAAGACCTTCCCCTCTTCTGATACGTGGCCAGAGGGAGTTTGTTGTTGAAAGGATTCTTGACTCCAAGGTGGTTCGGGGTCGGCTGTCATTTTTGGTGCACTGGAAGGGGTATGGCCCGGAGGAGCGGTCGTGGGTGCGCAGTTGTGATCTTCATGCCCCCAGACTGATACGCTCTTTCTTCTCGCAGTTCCCCGATAAACCCGGTGGTAGGGGTTCTTTGACCCCTCGTCAGAGGGGGGGTACTGTTAGGGTCTCCTGCCCTGTGCTGCCACGTCATCATGGCAACCGGGAGACAAGTGCTAGTGGAGTAACCTGAGCGCAGCTGATACTCCGGTTCGGGTCTTTTGCTGTGCAGTGGTTATAGGCTCTGTGCACGGCAGGGGATCCGGTGCTGGTTTTTGTGCTCACAGTCTGTGAGGTCTGAGTGGGGCGTGGACAGCACCTGCTTTATAAGGCCTCTTTTCAGGGTAAGCAGATGCTGCTGAATCTTTGTTGGTTAGTCAGTTCATGAAAGTTAGCCAGTACTGTGTAGCTTTGTATTTGTTTGTTGCTTACTGCTAATAGGCCTGGGGATTTGGTATTACACTCTGCCAATCCAGACCTAGCAGTAAGACTGGAGTCAGTCGTTTAGCTTGCTGGGGTTCTGTTACTACTCTGTGAACTTAGCAAGTTTGCGGCTGTATTCTAAGACTTGCCTGTCTAATCCTGTCTCACTGTGCTAGGTGTCAGGGGTCAGTTTAGTGGCAGTAAGCTAAAACCTGTGCACTGAAGTGAGAAATAGGATTGTGGAGACTCTCCTTGTGTCTATCATTCCATCTCTGACCAAGGAGTTTACTGCCACACCCGTTGGTAACCCTTTAGGGTTTTGCTGTTGCCCTTAGCAACAGCATTTCGGGTTCTCTACGTATTAAAA
Organism: Pseudophryne corroboree; assembly: GCF_028390025.1. Taxonomy (NCBI): domain Eukaryota; kingdom Metazoa; phylum Chordata; class Amphibia; order Anura; family Myobatrachidae; genus Pseudophryne; species Pseudophryne corroboree. Next base: position 213,090,050 of record NC_086453.1, on the reverse strand, counting down.
CACAACATCTTGCTTTTTACATCTGAGCAGTTCTAATACAAGGGAGATACCCAGTTCCTTAGCCTCTGGGCTTCTCTGTTCACTTTGTGTGTATTTTGTTACCCTATCACCTTCTGTGTACGTTATGTCATATTCCCCAGTTTTTCTGTGAGTCCATTTGTTTTGCATAACAGTTCAAACACCAGTACATTCCTGCAGACACTGGAGTGCATAACAGTTCTGACACCAGTACTTTCCTGCAGGCACTGGTGTGCATAACAGTAGTGTAGTGTGAATAACGGATGGTACTGTGTGGTGTAATGTGAATAACGGACGGTACTGTGTGGTGTAATGTGAATAACGGATGCTACTGTGCGGTGTAATGTGAATAATTGACACTACTGTGCAGTGTAGTGTGAATAACGGATGGTACTGTGTGGTGTAATGTGAATAACGGACGGTATTGTGTGGTGTAATGTGAATAACGGACACTACTGTGCAGTGTAATGTTAATAACGGACACTACTGTGCAGTGTAGTGTGAATAACGGATGGTACTGTGTGGTGTAATGTGAATAACGGACGGTACTGTGCGGTGTAATCTGAATAACAGGCGGTACTGTGCGGTGTAATGTGAATAACGGACGGCACTGTGCAGTGTAATGTGACTAACGGACACTACTGTGCAGTGTAATGTGACTAACGGACACTACTGTGCGGTGTAATGTGAATAACGGACGGTACTGTGCAGTGTAATGTGACTAACGGCCACTACTGTGCGGTATAATGTGAATAACGGACACTACTGTGCGGTGTAATGTGAATAACAGACACTACTGTGCGGTGTAATGTGACTAACGGACGTTACTGTGCGGTGTAATGTGAATAACGGATGCTACTGTGCAGTGTAATGTGAATAACGGACACTACTGTACAGTGTAATGTGAATAACGGACACTACTGTACAGTGTAATGTGAATAACGGACACTACTGTGCAGTGTAATGTGAATAACGGATGGTACTGTGTGGTGTAATGTGAATAACGGACGGTACTGTGCGGTGTAATCTGAATAACGGGCGGTACTGTGCGGTGTAATGTGAATAACGGACGGTACTGTGCAGTGTAATGTGACTAACGGACACTACAGTGCGGTGTAATGTGACTGACGGACACAACTGTGCGGTGTAATGTGAATTGGTACTATTCTGTGGCCCCTACATTTATGCGCACGCCTAAGGCGCGCACTGTCCTTATATTTGGTGTGGCGGGCAGCAAATTAAATATTTTCCCTGTGCTCCTCAAGGTCTAGAACTGCCCCTGTCACCAATTTTAAAATATATATTTCTTTTCAAATGTAACATACCCCCAATTCAGTACAGAGGAGGTGGCACTGAAACATACTCTTTGCTCCGGGCACCATGACACCTAGCTACACCTCTGATAAGAGGCACTACTGTGGACATTGTGTATAAGGGATAGTACTGTGTGGCGTAACGTGAATACTGTGTGGTGTAATATGAATTGTGGGTACCATTGTGGCCGTGCCCCTCCCTTGTTTTACCACACCCCTTTTTGCGGTGCGCACTGTTCCTTTTTTAAGGATGGGAGGGCGCCAATTTATCATTTGCAGGGGGGCGCCAAATACTCTAGCACCGGCCCTGGTACCACCCCCTCTTTCCCTCACCATGATTCCTGTGATAATCCCTATTCTGCCTGCTTCACTAGGAAGCGTGCGGGATGTGGGAGATACTCCCACTCACCTGAAAAATAGGGAGCCTCCTGCAATTTGCGGGAGAGTAAGTATGTACATAGTGCACTATCCTGCAGCGAGACTTGGAGAACTTTATTTAAACGTTCCATTAAAAAAATCACAAGGACAAAGCACAAGGCTTTATCTAAGGCAGTTTCTTAATGGCTGCCTGTTTGAAAAACTAAGGGGGACATTTACTAAGCAGTGGTAAGAGCGGAGAAGTGAGCCTGTGGAGAAGTTGCAACCAATCAGCACTGAAGTAACATCTATAATTTGCATACTATAAAATGAAATGTCCCCTTAAGAGAGGGGCCCTATGTATAATGTAATATACTGCAGACAAGAATTTGAAGTTGATCTGGTAACACGCAGTGTAACATCTCAGGTATTAGGAGATGACCCCTCTGTGACTTTGTTAAGGATGTGTTACTATGGAAAGCTATAGAATAACACACATTTCTTTGCTTGTTCTTCATGTGAACTTTGGATTCACCTAGACCAGAGGTTCTCAAACTCGGTCCTCGGGAGCCCACACAGTGCATGTTTTGCAGGTAACCCAGCAGGTGCACAGGTGTATTAATTACTCACTGACACATTTTAAAAGGTCCACAGGTGGAGCTAATTATTTCACTTGCGATTCTGTGAGGAGACCTGCAAAACATGCACTGTGTGGGCCCCCGAGGACCGAGTTTGAGAACCTCTGACCTAGACACTATATTATGTTAGCGAGACAGCCTCAATAACCTGTTACTTAACAAGCAGTTCTCTGATAATCAGATGTGGATAGATAAATCAAAGAAATATCAGAAAAGCTGGCTACCCAAGCTGGTTTTCTAGCTGCTGTAGGAGGAGATAGTCACACTCCACAGGTTAAACAATAGGTAAATATGGATAAATAACAGCGCTCAATACTAATTCACATACTGTATAATCAGATACACATGTGTGCCATACAGTAGTCATCAGTTAAAAAACATATTTAATACTGAAAACAGATAATAAAATAGCATGATTATGCACATAACACATACATTATGAATTTAAAAATAAACTGCAATGATAGAATGCAAATGTCCCAGTACCCCCTTATTTGTGTTCTATTCATGTGGGTTGTATGTAATAAGTCCTAGACTGAGTATATGCCAGATAGAGATATTGAATTCAGTCAAATGACCAGTGACAAGTGTCCAATGGTGGAAATAGTTACCATTTGACAGGGTAAGTTCCAATTTAGCGATGATTCGGATGAATGCCAACAGATGTTTGGACGCAATTGTTGGGAGACCTTTAACCTTCGATGCTGGAACCGTGCACAATTGTAGATCCACGTGATAAAATGTCCAAATGGACAAAGGACGTACTTCAAACCCACTGACCACAGGGGTATACATCTAACGCATTTCGCTGTCTATAGGCAGTTTTATCAAAGGTGACACTGCATGGCATCAGACCCCTTTATATAGGGTCACTAATTAGATTACTGCTGGCACATGTGTACAATAATTGACATATTTATGTATAAAAAATCACAGAAATTTATAGTGGACATAAACAGGGAGGCAAACCCACATAGAAGTATATCAAAATTTTATAAAAACTAGTAATATTACTCTTAAAAAATGATTGTTTATATTTTAGTAATTCCAGTCATGTGACCTGCATAGAACAAAACTGTAGCTTGGTTGGATGGAAATGAGAAGTAAATAACAATAGGTTCATTTTGGTCACATGTCATGGGTGACTCTCTAGACATGTGATCAAAGAAGTATTATGACATTCTCAGCGTTATACTAACTAATCACGTGATCGGACTTTCCGATCACGTGAACGCAGCATTTGGCCAGCACAAAACCCGTTTCCACTCACGGGTGCCATCCTCCGTCACGCGACCCCGGAAGTACTAACTCGTCGCCAGACAACAAGTGGTCGGCCTGCAACGGATGCCCATCTCCCGTCCCCACAGGATGGCGTCCCGTTGCTAGGTGACCCAGAATTGCTGAATGGCTCCGCAATAAAGGTTATTACAGTGGCCGGTCGGTTACTAAATGTAATAACAAAGCGGCATAATCCAAAGGAAACACCCAGATGAGTTGAAACACATTAATCTAAACCTTTTCCAGATGGCTAATGCTGTATTGTTCATAATTGATGTTGGTGTTATAATATATGACATAACATATCCTACACATTATTCCTGTGTCGGATTTTACATGTCTCAAAATATAGGTGTGATACACAAATTCACATCTAGCATAATCTCGAATACATATAGACATGTGACCTATAATAAGAATCATCCAATATATATATTATAGGCTAATTTATACCAACGGACATATAGATACAACAAATAGGGGACAATAAGATCATGGGATTAGCTCATGTGTTGACCCCCAAGGAAAAAGTTGGAGGTCTCACATGTGTGTATCATGAGAAATAATAATTAAAGAACATGTATGAGAAGATGACACACACAATGTCATTATAGAAGAGAGACACGTGTACACGCAAATGTGAATAACACAGGAGAGAGGACTTATATGACTATATTGAGTTCCATCAATTCATTTAACCCATAAGGATGTAATGTATTTAACTGAAATATCCAATATATCTCTTGTTTGCACAATTTGCCGAAACGGTCCCCACCACGTGTTGTATTGGGGATGTGTTCCAGTGCTGTTACTCTAAGTGTGCTGGGATCACCTTAGTGTTTATCACAGAAGTGTCGAGAAACACTATGGTTTAGGACTTTGTTAATTATGTTTCTCCTGTGTTCCATAGACCTAATTTTCAAGTTGCGCGTTGTTCTCCCCACATATTTGATATTGCAACAACATTCTAAAAGATATACTACCCATTTTGTATCACAGTTCATAAAGCTCTTCAGTATGTAAGGTGTTCCGTCCATTGAGACTTGAACGCTCTTGGTTTTATTAACCACATGAGAATAGGTGGTACATCTTACTTTCCCACATTTAAAAAAAAACAGCTGGGCGAGAAGGCAACCAGAGATCAGATACTGAAGTGTGTTTTTTCTTTATTTTCATTGTATTTTCCCTCAAAGCACTTGGTGCTAGGATGGTTTTAAGGGATCTGTTTTTAAAAAAAAATAACCTGGGGTGCAGTGGGTAGAACATTTTTCAGAACAGGGTCATGTAAAAGAACATTATAATTTTTTTTAACAATACGTTTAATTTCTCCTGAGTAGTTATTGTATTTAGAGACAAAGGATACTTCTCCTATCTCAAACGTATTGTTAGTTTTCCCCTTCTTGTTGGTAAGTAAACTCTCCCTATTTACAGGGAGTACTTCCTGATAGGCCCAATCCAGAATATAATCCGGATAGCCTCGTGATTTAAAGGAGTTGATCATCGGGACTGCTTGTTCAATGAACAGTTCTTTGTTCGAACAATTATGCAAAAGGTGAAGTAATTTGCCTTTAGGTAAATTATCCTTCCAAGGACCATGATGAGCGTTTTTGTAGTGTAGGTAGGCATTGCTGCCCACCTCCTTAGTGTAATTGGAGGTTTGTATCAAATTGTCCTTTATCTCCAAGGTCAAGTCCAAATAATTAATCTTTTGTCTATCAAAAAGATGTGAAGAACGTAAATTAAATGTGTTAGTGTTGAGAGAAGAAACAAATTGAAGAGCAGTGTCAAGATCCCCATCCCAAATAATAAAAAGATCGTCAATGTAACATAGAGGACCAGGTGCACCACATGTTTGCCACCCCAAACCAATTGATCTTCCACTCGACCCATGTACAAGTTGGCATAGCTTGGCGCAAACCTGGTCCCCATGGCCGTCCCCAAGTCTTGAAGATAAAAGGTGTCACAGAAAATAAAATCATTGTGTTTAAGAATTAAAGAAATAGAATTTAAAATAAATTTCCTGTGTCCCTCCGAGAGGTCACCATCTCATATTAGTTGATCGCAGATAGTGCTCAAACCCAATTTGTGTGGAATATTACGATATAGACTCTGTACATCTAGTGTAAGAAAGGTGTAACTAGGACGCCATACTATATTTTGGATGAGTTGCAAAAAATGGGTGGTATCCCGGATATGTCACCTCAACGGAGGGACAAGAGGTTGAAGATAGCTGTCAACATAAAAGGATAGATTAGAGGTTAAAGAATTGACACCCGAAATAATGGGATGTCCAGGTGGTGATGTGATGGACTTGTGTATTTTGGACAAGTGATAGTATATATATATATAGGAATAGTAGGAAATGGAGGAAACAAAAATTGATACACTTCCTTGGAGATGACCCCATCTATAAGCGCCCCTTTTAATAATGTCTGAAGTTCCACCATGAACTCAGTTGTAGGGTCCTTGGATAGGGTGATGTAAAAAGTTTCATCCTCCAATTGTCTTAAGGCCTCTTTAAAATAATCTGCCCTGTCTTGGGGTACAAGTCCACCCCCCTTATTTGCTTCCCTGACAACCAGCGAAGTGTCTCTCGTCAATTTATTCAAAGCTTGAGATTATTACTTTTAGATGTTTTACGTTCACTTTTACAACTCATGGTTCTGAAAGCATCTAAGGTGGTTTTATAGAAGCTTTCCACACTACTACTTTTGGATTGTATTGGAAAAAAAAAATCAGATTTTTGCTTGAATATCGTTCTATCAACATCATAGATTTTATGTGTTATAAGTGGGGGGGATAATTCCCCTCCTTCATACTGGAGTTCATTAAGCATCTGGATGAAGGGCTCATCTGTAGTGTCCAAAAGGATAGGTGATGCCTGAGCATCTTGTTTTGTTAAAGTTTTGTTGGCAAAGTATCTTTTTCTGCATAATGTGAATGTACAAAACGATTAAGTTCAACAAACAAATCAAATATGTTGGGACAAGTGGTCGGAGAGAATTTGAGTCCTTTGTTAAGGAGAGACACTTCACTGGCCATGAGGGTTTTGGAAGAGAGGTTAAAGATCCGCTTTGGATCCCTATTTACACAGGGAGACCTTCATTTCTTGAGTCTGTCTTTCTTCCCCCCTCGTTTACCTCTGAACTTAAATTTATTCCCCTTTTGGGGGTTGGGGGTGGATTTTCTGGGTACCGGTGTTGATCCTTCTGGTGCCAATAGCGTGGGCCTAAAAAAACGTCATTGTTAGTGTTTCTTTGGCTATGATAACCTGGTCAAGACCAAGTTTTTGGTCGAGCACCCTTCTAGTTATCCATTGGTGAGGATCTATTGGTGTTTTGGGCCACATGGTCCCAAGGACCTACCGTGGCCGGGCCCCGGTGCCGATCGTCCTGGGGCCAGCCCCAGCACCTCCCATGGGAACCATGACCTCTATCCTCAGTGAGGCCCTCAATTGCTCTTGATTTTTTCTTGTTATAAGTGCACTCCTCACCTCTCCTGTAGTCATCTAGGTCTCTTTTAAATTTATTAAATTTAAGATCCGTAATGGTTTGTTCAAATTTTAAAACTATATCCGTTGTTCTTTGGTCATACTCCTTAAAACCAGGTTCTATATTGCCAGGTTCTAACTTTGTTTTGATAAGGTTGATCTCTTGTTCTAGAGACTTAACCCTATCAAACCTGTACTTAATCACCAACTCGATTAGTGCAAAAGAACATTTATCCAAAATGTTATTCCACTCATCTTGGAAATCTATAGAATTATCAAAAATGGATGGTTTGGAGACAAGAAGGGCTCTAGGTATAATTTTCTTATCTAGATATTTCTGCAAATTCATCCCATCCAACCAATGTTTAGTTTCTTGTTTCAATAAATCCTCTAGTCTAAAAAAAAATTCTTAATTTAAAGAGGAATTGGTATCAATATCGTTACTTAGTTCTGATTTATCCCATCTAGCAATATAAATTTGCCTCCTATTATTCCTATTTTCGAAGGTGGAAAAACAGCTCATGGTTGCCCGCTATTTGAGACTATGTGAAGTATGATGTGGATAGATAAATCAAAGAAATATCAGAAAAACAGGCGCTACCCGAGCTGGTTTTGTAGCTGCTGTAGTAGGAGATAATCACACTCCACTGGTTAAACAATAGGTAAATATGGATAAGTAACAGCATGCAATACTAATTCACATATAATCAGATACACATGTGTGCCATACAGTAATCATCAGTTAAAAAAACATATTTAATACTGAAAACAGATCATTCTCTGATAATCAACCTGGAACAGTCTAATCAAAACGGACTAAACGTTTTCAGTTAAAAGAGTGGAGAAGTGAACCTGTGGAGAAGTTTCCCATGGCAACCAATCAGCTGCTTTATGCAACTGTATAATATGCAAATTATAAATGTTACTTCAATGCTGATTGGTTGCTATGGGCAACTTCTCCACTGGCTCACTTCTCCACACTTTTCACTGCTTCATGAATAGACCCCTAAGTCTCTATCCCACACCTGTGTATAAGACGGGTCACCTCTAAAAAATGAATTCCTAAGTTTTTTATAGACACCAGATGTGCAATGGGATAGGGGAGCCTTCTGCATGCAAATCATCTCAAAAGGGATATATTTCTACAAAGCACCGACACACCTCATAATGAGGAAATATAATGCCGAATCTGAAGAAAGCACCAGTATTCAGAATCTCAGAGACAATATTCAGTTTGGACGATCTGGAAAGATTGGAATATACCATTTGAGAGTAGTTGACTCACTCTCGAAAAGCCCTGCATCATCCCATGATCAAAACTCCTCTCACTGGGTACCTGGTTGGAATAAGGGTTTTTGGAGAAATGGTGCAAGCGAACAGGGAGCAGAAGAAACACTGGGGCAGATGTATTAAGCATGGAGAAGTGATAAAGAAGTGAAAAGTGGAAGGTGATAACACACCAGCCAATCAGCTCCTAACTGTAATTTTTGAAAACGTAATGAATGATTGACTGGTGTGTTCTCACCTTACACTTATTACTTCTTTATTACTGATTTTTCACTTCTCCAGGCTTAATACAGTCATCTGCCCAACTGTCTTTGGGCTTCAGTTTTCTCCACAAAGCTAGCGTAGGACCTATGATGGGATTATTCATGAAGGAAATTTATGACCCCATGGCATGTACTGCAATGGTAAAGGAGAATGGACATTTTCAATATCCACCCACTGTCGTCGTCATCGTGACCGAACCTCGCCCCCCTCATCCATTAGAGTACCCTACATAAAGCAAATGCTTGGTGATAAGCAGATACCATTATAAGTTGTTTGCCACCCTGATGTTTGCGTGTAAATAAAATGGAGTGCTTAAATCTAAGTTTTCTCCCACCCATACAATATGGCAGATGACACGTTGCAGAACCGATAGGAACACAAAGAGAAAATACTCATAGCCAATGTTTCTTTTCTGTCCAAAATATGAATTTAGTCTGCTCAAGAACCCAAATTAACAGAGCAAATGGGAATAGGTGAATAGGTTCATATCTATTTTTTTATGTGTCAAAGCAAATTATTGGAAATATGTGTTCAGGTTTGAGGGTATAGCAGTGTTTCTGTGCACACCAGCGGGAGCATTGTACAAACAGCCCAGTTACTTATTCAGTGGAGTGGTTTTATTGAAGTTAACACAGGGTACATACTGGTAGATGTAGCAGAATAAAACAGCAGGTAATCATGAGTCTCACTGGAGCTAAGACTACTGTAAATCTGTGGTTTGTATACTTGTCTATGTAAAATAATTGTTAGTACAATGTTCTAATGGCTTCTAAAGTCGTTGATTAGTCATTTTTGCTTTGGTTTAGCTGTACTAAATGGGTGAATTGCAAAACCAATGGAAAAAAAATAAAACTTAAAAAAAAACCTCAACCTGTAGTAAATTTACCTCTAAATGTCTTGGAAAAGTAGGAAGCAACAGCAAGCAAGTTACTTTGGCATTTTTCTGAGAATGTAGGATGGGCACTGTTGCTAGGTGGCAGGCCTATTCACTAGAACAAAGAAAGTTTGCTGATCACAGATTCCTGCAAAATACACTTTGTTCTTAAGGTGATTGTCACTTAGCAACAGCTGGTGAGTAGACTACCACATACCTGGTGGTTGCTCTGAGAAACATGATAATTTCTTCAATGTCAACTTCTTCAGTAATGTTATGCAAATTGATGACTAATGAGCAAATATACATTATGGTAAGAACTTACCGTTGATAATGGTATTTCTCCTAAGTCCGCAGGTTCCACAGGATAACACTGGGATATGATGAAGCGACAGCGGATTTGCACCAATCGGTCAAAGCTTTTCGGCCTCACAGCATGCAATGGGCCCGTCCATATATCCCTGCCTCCTGGCTCAGGCAAATCAGTTGTATTCCAAAGCTCAAGGTAGGAGCATCAATGATAGCCCTAATCAGGTGAGAACACACATACACACCCTTCCGTACAAGAAAGAAGAGGTTAGTGAGTAAAAGGATCCTCAAATCAGGTGCGTCAGGGTGGGATTCCTGTGGAACCTGTGGACTTAGGAGAAATACCGTTATCAACGGTAAGTTCTTACCATAACGTATATTTCTCCGGCAGGGTCCACAGGTTATCCACAGGATAACATTGGGATTTCTCAAAGCAATTTAGTGGTGGAGATGCTCCTGACTGGACAGGAGAATCCTTTGCCTGAATTCAGCGTCATGAGAGGCAAAGGTATCCATGGCATAATGTCTAATGAATGTGTTAATGGAAGACCATGTGGCTGCCTTACATATCTGTTCTGCGTAAATACCACATTGTGCTATCCATGATGGACCTACCTTACAAGTAGAGTGAGCAGAGACATTAGCCGGAACAGGGACATTAGCTTGAGAATATGCTTCTGAAATCGTCATCTGAAGCCACCTTTCCAGCGTCTGCTTATCAGCAGACCATCCTCTCTTGTGAAATCCGTAAAGAATGAAGAGATAATCTGTCTTTCTGATGGCACTGGTACGATCCACGTAAATCCTTAAGGCACGGACCATGTCCAGCAATACATCTCCCGCAGAAAGGGCCAGTACCTGGAAAGCTGGGACTACAATTTCTTCGTTAAGGTGGAATTTAGACACCACCTTTGGAAGATACCCAGATCTAGTTCTGAGAACTGTTTTATCTGGATAAAAAAAATCAGAAATGGGGAACAACATGACAATGCCCCTAAATCTGACACTCTTCTAGCTGACGCCATGGCCAGTAGAAATAGAACTTTAGCTGTCAACCATTTAAGATTCACTTTATTAAGTGGTTCAAATGGGGCAACTTGAAGGGCCTTTAGGACTAAATTTAACAAAAGGAGGTTGAATGCGCAGCATTCCCTGGAAAAAAGTATGCACATCCTGTAAGTTGGCAATTTTCTTTTGGAACCATGCAGTTAATTGCGACACTTGCACTCTCAAGGAAGCCACCATCAAACCCTTATCCATTCCAGCCTGAATGAATGCCAAGACCCTGGAAACTCTGAAAGACTTGGGGTCCACTTTCCGTTCACTGCACCAATGAATATAGGTTTGCCATATTCGGTGATAATTGCGACCTGAGGAAGGTTTCCTTACTCTGAGCATTGTTTTAATTACCTGTTGTGAGAATCCTCTTGACTTCAGGATAGAGGTTTCAAGAGACACGCCGTCAAAGACAGTCGGTCCAGATGTCTGTGATAACAAGGACCCTGCATCAGTAGATCTGGACGTTGAGGGAGCAGGAGTGGGGCATCCATCAACATTCTCTGCAGATCTGTGTACCAATGCCTTCTGGGCCAAGCCGGAGCTATTAGTATCACGGCACCCTTTCCTTGCTTTATCTTTCTCACCATCCTGGATAACAGGGTGATTGGAGGAAACACATAAGCCAGATGAAAATTCCATCTCACTGACAGGGCATCTACATAAAGATCGCTCTGGGATCCTTTGTTCTTGACGCGTGTGCGAGAACTTTGTTGATCTGAGATCTATCTCTGGCAACCCCCACTTGTCTACCAGGGTCTGGAAGACCTCCGGGTGTAGAGCCCATTCGCTTGCCTGAATGGTGTGTCGACTGAGAAAATCCGCTTCCCAGTTTAGGACTCCCGGAACGAACACTGCGGACAAGGCTGGATGATGAAGTTCTGCCCACTTTAGTATGTGACTCAACTCCATCGCTTTTCGGCTGCGAGTTCCTCCCTGATGGTTAAGGTAAGTTACTGCCGTTGCATTGTGTGAGCGGATCTGAACTGGTTTTCCCCGAAGAATGTCCTTTGCCTGAAGCAGTGCCATGTATACGGGTAAAATTTCCAATATATTTATTGTCAAGCAACCTTCTTCCTTGGTCCATTTCACTTGGAAACACAACCTTCCTGACAGCCCTGGAGACTGGCATCTGTTGTCAAAATTTCCCAATCTGATATCCAAAAGGGTCCCCCCTTGTCCAGATGGGATGTCTGTAGCCACCAGGCTAAGGACCTTCTTACTTCTATCGTAAGAACCATAGTCTGCGTTTTTATCATCTGATGCAACCCATTCCATTTGGCAAGAATCAGATGCTGCAGAGGCCTCGAGTGGAACTGTGCATACTCCACCATGTCGAATGTTGACACCATCAATCCCATCACATGCATTTCTGCGTGAATGGATACCATTTGACTGTGTAGCAAGTACTGAATCCTTGACGGAACCTTGGATATCTTGTTCGGAGGTAAAATTACTCTCTGAAGACTTGAATCCAGTACAGCCCCCAAGTGAGTCATCCGCTGTGACGGAACCAGAGATGATTTTTCCCAATTTATGAGCCACCCGTGCCTTTGCAGACACGATATTGTCTGTTGCAGATGACATAGGAGCAATTTCTGTGACTGTGCCAGGATTAAAAGATCGTCGAGGTATGGAAAAATTCTTATTCCCTGCTGGCGGTGATCAGCTGCCATTACCACCATATTCTTGGTAAATACTCTGGGGGTTGTGGCTAACCCAAAAGGTAGGGCCTGGAATTGAAATGCTGTTGGAGGATAGCGAACCTGAGAAAGCTCTGATGGGACAGTGCTATAGGAACATGTAGGTAAGCATCCTGTATATCCAGGGATACCACATAAGCCCCTGGCTCCATGGGCAAAATGATGTAACGTAAAGTCTCCATATGAAACCGAGGTACCCAAATGTACTTGTTCAGCACTTTGAGATTGAGAATAGGCCAAAATGACCCATTTGGTTTCTGAACTAGAAACAGGTTGGAGTAAAAACCCTGTCCTCATTGTGCAGGAGGAACTGGAATGACTACTCCTGACTGATGCAATTTCTGAACTGGCTCTTGCAAAGCCCTGGCCTTCGTCTCTACCTGAGATGGGCTGGTACAAAAAAACCTTTGAGGGGAGTGCTTCTTGAAGGAAAAGCATAACCTAGAGATACCGTTTCCTGCACCCAGGCATCTGTTGTAGACTGATGCCAGATCTGTGCAAACTGAAGAAGTCGGCCCCCCACCCTGGGATCCCCCAGGTGGAGGCTCGCACCATCAGGCTGATGGATTATTATCTGTTTTACCACCCGGTCCTCTGGTAGCCCAATGCTTTTTGTTCTTACCAGACTTGTTGTATTGGGACTGCCTGCCATCACTTTTTCCTTAAGCTGTTCCTTGATACAGAAAGGGACGAAAAGTCAGAAGTTTAGGTTTGAAATTGTATGTGGAAGCAAACTTTACCTTCTTGGAGTCTGCTTCTGACTGCAAAATATCTGTCAATTCTTTACCAAAAAGAATATCTCCAGAAAAAGGCAAAGATTCCAAAACCTTCTTAGATTCTGAATCAGCTTTCCACGTACGTAGCCAAACTTCTCTGCGAGTAGCGATTGTTGAAGCTGATGCTCTGGAGGCAACAGTACCCATATCCAATGCTGCATCTAAGAACATTTCAGCCTGTTTTATATGTGCTATATGGGATTTTTACTCTCTAGATGCTATTGAAAAATTCCCCTCCAACGCATCAGCCCTGGCAGCCTCTGCCTTTGCGATCCAAGCTGAAGCCATGGCTGGCCTTATGACTACACCAGACAGGGAAAAAAATGTTTTTTAAAAACCATCCACTCATATCCGTGACATCATTTAATGATGTTGAAGGGAAAGGTAATGTAGATTTTCGCACTAGTCGAATCACATGCGTATTTACTTTAGGAGCCGCCTCCCTTTTTAAACAATCCCCAGCTGGAAGAGGATAATTGGAATTCCATTTCTTAGAAATTCTAAACTTCTTATTGGGCGTAGCCCAAGCCTTTTCCATGATTTCCATCATCTGATCTGACCCTGAAAACTCAGTCTTAACTGTTTTGGGATGTTTAAACATAGGTGCCTTGGTTTTTAACACAGGCTTTGCTGAATACTCTAAGGATAGAATGGCTTTCATTGCTTTAATTAACTAATTTATATCCACTGAGCTGAGACCTTCCTCCTCCTCTTTGTATGCCAAAGCAGAGTTTATTGAGCTTTCATCCTCCGATGAATCCTCATCTGAAACACGTGTAGGCTGTGAGGATGAAGATTTACTTACCATTGGCTTATCACCCTGTTTCTTTTGAGAGGCTGCTGCTGGAAGTGATAAACCACAGGTGGGAAGCTGCATGTAAGGGTTAATTTTGTAACCTATCCCTGGTACAGGAGTTGGAGGAGTTATCCGTTCAGCTATACTGGATAATGTCTGTGCAACATAGCCCAAGGTGGATCAACCTGCACCTAAATCTGCCTTGTATTTTTCAAGAAACCCTGGTGAAAGCTAAAACAATTTGCATACAAACCATCCTGAACCAGATCCTGAGAGGTTAACACAGCTTTGCAAGACAAACATGATATGAGTGTTGGTGTTGCTGTGAGTGTATCTTACTCACCTTTGATGCTCTTAGACATGATAAATAATCAACACTTCCACAGTGTACTACACAATTTGTGACTGTAATCACTTTAAGCTTTTTTTAGAGTGACCTACAATCCAACCCTACCCATGCACCAGCATTGAGGATCAGAATAGAAAATAACTGACAGAATATATAGTAAAGTCAGCAATCACACTAACAGTCAGTCACATGTTATACATTAGTATAATAAGCAATATGAGCACATCATCAACTACAACTACATTTGAAGTATGTAGGCGAACATATTACTGAATCATGTTTAAACAGATCTACCTGATCTGTATTCAGATGCATAGCAATAGAAACAACAGTAATAGTATACAGACTCCTATACAATAGGCAATTATCTAACTATTCGTACTCAAAAAGGTAGATAGAGACTTAGTGCTGTATTACCCGTACTCAGCAGAATGGAATACAAGGAGACTCACCTCGCTTCCAGGAACGATCAATACGTTAGCGAATGCTGAGTGGATCCAGATACTACTAGTGTACACTGCCACACCATTAACCTATAGTTAACACAGATGCTCAGTGAACACAGATGCACCCATCACACAGCCGCCTATGCTGCGACTAGGTCCCCTTTGTGTACAGCGTCTGAGATGGAAACGGGAAACAGTTCATGGCGGGAGACTCGGAGGAAACTGGTCATGAACTGGGGGGAGGGGCGACCAGGAGAGTGTCTGACTCCCCACTGCTAACATCAACCCTAGAGATCGCGGCCTCATACTATTCCTGGAGCCTCTAATCCCTAAGGCCTAGCACTGGTGCACACGAGGTGGCAGCCATGTCAGTGACTGTTTGGTAGTCTCCTCCCAAAACAGTGCAGCTGTGTCCGTATTTCCCTTCTAAGCGGAACCGATGCCTTACCTTCTCCCCATGCTCCGGCCACAGCCTGGTAACGTCTGCTGGACCTGCTAGTACAGTGATGGCTAACCTTGACATGCCAGCTGTTGTTGAACTACACATCCCAGCATGCCCTGCATCAGTTTTAGCATGGCCAAATAGCAAAACTGTAGCAGGGCATGCTGGGATGTGTAGTTCAACAACAGCTGGTTAGCCATTACTGTGCTAGTATATCCGACACAGATGCCCGCCGAAACAGTACTGTACTCGTGGGTGTTGTCGTGACCCGGTGGAGAGTTGTTGGACCATCTCTTTCTAAGGTACGTAAGACACTTTTTAGAAAGATCACTCAAGAAAAAATAGTAAGACTATAAAAATAAAATAAGACATCTTAGGGCTGCTAAAAACCAGCACCCCTCTGACCATGGTGCGGCTCCTGCCTCACCAAACAAAAAACTGATTTGCCTGAGCCAGGAGGCGGGGATATATGGACGGGCCCGTTGCATGCTGGGAGGCCAAAAAGCTTTGACCGTTTGGTGCAAACCCGCTGTCGCTTCATCATATCCCAATGTGATCCTGTGGATAACCTGTGGACCCTACCGGAGAAAATGAGCCTTCTGCATAAATGTAAGGGAAGACTGTTTGAGGTGGCAAAAACAAGAAAAAAAACAATAAGACATCGACATGTCTTGAAAAAGGTCCAAGAGACCGAAACGCGTCGACAGACTGCCGTGTGAGTAGCCATTTTATGACAGATGCATTTTACGGACTATTATCCTATGAATTCTTGTTTTTAATTGATGCAAACAATTTTTTATTGTTTTTTTTCTTGTTTTTGTGACTTTTTTAAGAGACTCTTGTTGTCTTAAATAAACTGTGGTTTACACAAATTTTTTTGCACATGAGTGCATGTTTGGGACTTTTATGTATATTTTTTGAGGAATAAAAATTTGGATAATCTTTTGGAGCCCAAGAGTTTCCTTTTGAAAGGTCTTGCTTAAAAGGTCTCCATGGGAATCAGTTGTGAAGGAAATAACGAGTGTAAGATACCTTGATGGGACTCAGCCTACATACTTACCTGTGAGTTGGGGTACGCCCATCAGATGCATTGTGCACAATTTAAAAGATACCGTTATAGGATTCACCCCAACATTCACTGTGTGAGTTAGGGGTACGCAGATTCAATTCTGGTTAACTGGTGAAGGGTCCATATATCGATAATGCACATATAATTATAAAGATACTGGACACATTGGAGCTAACCAGGGGGAATTGAGGCACGGAAGTGGTTTATCTTTATTATTTGCTTGCTATATATGGTATGTGATAAAAGGAAACACTGCACATTGGATACCCACTCTTTTATTTTCTATGCTAAACGAGACCACTTTATGGGAAGGACACTTCAGGAACCACTTTGAGACGACAGCTGAAAGAAACCTTGATAGGAGTCCAGATTTCCATTGCTGTGTGAGTTGGGGTACGACATATAGGATTACCCTCAGACTTTGAATCCCACGTAGGAAAGGATAAAGATACCTTTACGTGTTTAGCTCACTCTATAACAGCGTGAGTGGGGGTACGCAGAAAAAGTTTAAATCAACAATCCTTTTTAGGAAAGTAAAATTATCATTACATAGTTGTTTCCCATGCGCCAAAGGAAGCCATTGACTCTATCTTGTTCGACATATATACCTTTCCCATAGATAACCATGCACAGATCTCACTGATCCGTGCATGGTTATCCAAACTCGACTGGAAAAAGCAGGTCTATTTTTTTGCTGCTTTTTTTAACGATTCGCAAAAAAATACACCTGCACTTGAGCACTCAGAGACTAACTCCCAAATACGAATGAATAGTGAATACCCGTGTTGTAGGAAATAACAGCCGCGTTTGACCGTCGGTCTATTCATTCGTATTTGTGTACTTTGCTGTTCAAACCATTACGAATGTCCCAAATACTGCCAAGATTTGTGCTTAGTGAATTCCCGTGTTGGGACTTAGAAAAAAAAACACAAATCGGCCAAACTCGGATTTTCAGTAAATACTGGCCCAGGATGGGACTGTGTGACGATGTGATTGGGGAACCCCATGTTGTTAGTTCTCTTGTTATGGTGTCAACAACACAGGATCATAAAGTCGAGCAGTTGCCTGGGAGGCTGGGTAGACTAAGGGAGAGATTTGAGTGTTCTTTCACTTACATAAAAAAGGAATAATTTAATAGGGAGCACACGTATCCTGTGAATTACATATAAAACATAATTTATTTCTCTGACGTCCTAAGTGGATGCTGGGGACTCCGTCAGGACCATGGGGATTAGCGGCTCCGCAGGAGACAGGGCACAAAAGTAAAAGCTTTAGGATCAGGTGTTGTGCACTGGCTCCTCCCCCTATGACCCTCCTCCAAGCCTCAGTTAGATTTTTGTGCCCGGCCGAGAAGGGTGCAATCTAGGTGGCTCTCCTAAAGAGCTGCTTAGAGTAAAAGTTTGTTAGGTTTTTTATTTTCAGTGAGTCCTGCTGGCAACAGGCTCACTGCTACGAGGGACTTAGGGGAGAGAAGTGAACTCACCTGCGTGCAGGATGGATTGGCTTCTTAGGCTACTGGACACCATTAGCTCCAGAGGGAGTCGGAACACAGGTCTCACCCTGGGGTTCGTCCCGGAGCCGCGCCGCCGACCCCCCTTGCAGATGCCGAAAAGTGAAGGTCCAGAAACGGCGGCAGAAGACTCTTCAGTCTTCATAAGGTAGCGCACAGCACTGCAGCTGTGCGCCATTGTTGTCAGCACACTTCATAGCAGCGGTCACTGAGGGTGCAGGGTGCTGGGGGGGGGCGCCCTGGGGCAGCAATGATAGTACCTTATTCTGGCAAAAAATACATCACATATAGCCCCTGGGGGCTATATGGATGTATTTAACCCCTGCCAGGTCTCAGAAAAACGGGAGAAGAAGCCCGCCGAAAAGGGGGCGGGGCCTATTCTCCTCAGCACACAGCGCCATTTTCCCTCACAGAAATGCTGGTGGGAAGGCTCCCAGGCTCTCCCCTGCACTGCACTACAGAAACAGGGTTAAAACAGAGAGGGGGGGCACTTATTTGGCGATATGTATATATATATTAAAATGCTATAAGGGAAAAACACTTATATAAAGGTTGTCCCTGTATAATTATAGCGTTTTTGGTGTGTGCTGGCAAACTCTCCCTCTGTCTCCCCAAAGGGCTAGTGGGGTCCTGTCCTCTATCAGAGCATTCCCTGTGTGTGTGCTGTGTGTCGGTACGTGTGTGTCGACATGTATGAGGACGATGTTGGTGAGGAGGCGGAGCAATTGCCTGTAATGGTGATGTCACTCTCTAGGGAGTCGACACCAGAATGGATGGCTTATTTAAGGAATTACGTGATAATGTCAACACGCTGCAAGGTCGGTTGACGACATGAGACGGCCGGCAAACCAATTAGTACCTGTCCAGGCGTCTCAAACACCGTCAGGGGCGTTAAAACGTCCTTTTACCTCAGTCGGTCGACACAGACACAGACACGGACACTGACTCCAGTGTCGACGGTGAAGAAACAAACGTATTTTCCTTTAGGGCCACACGTTACTTGTTAAGGGCAATGAAGGAGGTGTTACATATTTCTGATACTACAAGTACCACAAAAAAGGGTATTATGTGGAGTGTGAAAAAACTACCTGTAGTTTTTCCTGAATCAGATAAATTAAATGAAGTGTGTGATGATGCGTGGGTTTCCCCCGATAGAAAATTATTGGCGGTATACCTTTTCCCGCCAGAAGTTAGGGCGCGTTGGGAAACACCCTTTAGGGTGGATAAGGCGCTCACACGCTTATCAAAACAAGTGGCGGTACCGTCTCCAGATAGGGCCGCCCTCAAGGAGCCAGCTGAGAGGCTGGAAAATATCCTAGAAAGGTATATACACACATACTGGTGTTATACTGCGACCAGCGATCGCCTCAGCCTGGATGTGCAGCGCTGGGGTGGCTTGGTCGGATTCCCTGACTGAAAATATTGATACCCTTGACAGGGACAGTATTTTATTGACTATAGAGCATTTAAAGGATGCATTTCTATATATGCGAGATGCACAGAGGGATATTTGCACTCTGGCATCAAGAGTAAGTGCGATGTCCATATCTGCCAGAAGATGTTTATGGACACGACAGTGGTCAGGTGATGCAGATTCCAAACGGCACATGGAAGTATTGCCGTATAAAGGGGAGGAGTTATTTGGGGTCGGTCCATCGGACCTGGTGGCCTCGGCAACAGCTGGAAAATCCACCTTTTTTACCCCAAATCACATCTCAGCAGAAAAAGACACCGTCTTTTCAGCCTCAGTCCTTTCGTCCCCATAAGGGCAAGCGGGCAAAAGGCCAGTCATATCTGCCCAGGGATAGAGGAAAGGGAAGAAGACTGCAGCAGGCAGCCCATTCCCAGGAACAGAAGACCTCCACAGCTTCTGCCAAGTCCTCAGCATGACGCTGGGGCCGTACAAGCGGACTCAAGTGCGGTGGGGGGTCGTCTCAAGAGTTTCAGCGCGTAGTGGGCTCACTCGCAAGTGGACCCCTGGATCCTACAAGTAGTATCCCAGGGGTACAGACTGGAAATTCGAGACGTCTCCCCCTCGCAGGCTCCTGATGTCTGCTTTACCAACGTCTTCCTCCGACAGGGAGGCAGTATTGGAAACAATTCACAAGCTGTATTCCCAGCAGGTGATAATCAAAGTACCCCTCCTACAACAAGGAAAGGGGTATTATTCCACACTATATTGTGGTACTGAAGCCAGACGGCTCGGTGAGACCTATTCTAAATGGGAAATCTTTGAACACTTACATACAAAGGTTCAAATCAAGATGGAGTCACTCAGAGCAGTGATAGCGAACCAGGAAGAAGGGGACTATATGGTGTCCCTGGACATCAAGGATGCTTACCTCCATGTCCCAAATTGCCCTTCTCACCAAGGGTACCTCAGGTTCGTGGTACGGAACTGTCACTATCAGTTTCAGACGCTGCCGTTTGGATTGTCCACGGCACCCCGGGTCTTTACCAAAGTAATGGCCGAAATGATGATTCTTCTTCAAAGAAAAGGCGTCTTAATTATCCCTTACTTGGACGATCTCCTGATAAGGGCAAGGTCCAGAGAACAGTTGGAAGTCGGAGTAGCACTATCTCAAGTAGTTCTATGACAGCACGGGTGGATTCTAAATATCCAAAATCGCAGCCGTTTCCGACGACACGT
The DNA here is from genome assembly GCF_028390025.1 of Pseudophryne corroboree. Classification (NCBI taxonomy): domain Eukaryota; kingdom Metazoa; phylum Chordata; class Amphibia; order Anura; family Myobatrachidae; genus Pseudophryne; species Pseudophryne corroboree. Next base: position 213,069,425 of record NC_086453.1, on the reverse strand, counting down.
CTGCTGTTCCTAGGGATGGTTCTGGACACAGTCCAGAAAAAGGTGTTTCTCCCGGAGGAGAAAGCCAGGGAGTTATCCGAGCTAGTCAGGAACCTCCTAAAACCAGGAAAAGTGTCAGTGCATCATTGCACAAGAGTCCTGGGAAAAATGGTGGCTTATTACGAAGCGATTCCATTCGGCAGATTCCACGCAAGAACTTTTCAGTGGGATCTGCTGGACAAATGGTCCGGATCGCATTTTCAGATGCATCAGCGGATAACCCTATCTCCAAGGACAAGGGTGTCTCTCCTGTGGTGGTTACAGAGTGCTCATCTTCTAGAGGGACGCAGATTCGGCATTCAGGATTGGATGCTGGTGACCACGGAGGCCAGCCTGAGAGGCTGGGGAGCAGTCACACAGGGAAAAAATTTCCAGGGAGTGTGATCAAGTCTGGAGATTTTTCTCCACATAAATATACTGGAGCTAAGGGCAATTTACAATGCTCTAAGCTTAGCAAGACCTCTGCTTCAAGGTCAGCCGGTATTGATCCAGTGGGACAACATCACGGCAGTCGACCACGTAAACAGACAGGGCGGCACAAGAAGCAGGAGGGCAATGGCAGAAACTGCAAGGATTTTTCGCTGGGCGGAAAATCATGTGATAGCACTGTCAGCAGTGTTCATTCCGGGAGTGGACAACTGGGAAGCAGACTTCCTCAGCAGGCACAACCTCCACCCGGGAGAGTGGGGACTTCATCGGGAAGTCTTCCACATGATTGTGAACCGTTGGAAAAGACCAAAGGTGGACATGATGGCGTCCCGCCTGAACAAAAAACTGGACAAGTATTGCGCCAGGTCAAAAGACCCTCAGGCAATAGCTGTGGACGTTCTGGTAACACCGTGGGTGTACCAGTCGGTGTATGTCTTCCCTCCTCTGCTTCTCATACCCAAGGTATTGAGAATTATAAGACGTAGAGGAGTAAGAACTATACTCGTGGCTCCGGATTGGCCAAGAAGGACTTGGTACCCGGAACTTCAAGAGATGCTCACAGAGGACTCATGGCCTCTGCCGCTAAGAAGGGACTTGCTTCAGCAAGTACCATGTCTGTTCCAAGACTTACCGCGGCTGCGTTTGACGGCATGGCGGTTGAACGCCGGATCCTAAGGGAAAAAGGCATTCCGGAAGAGGTCATTCCTACCCTGGTCAAAGCCAGGAAGGAGGTGACCGCACAACATTATCACCACATGTGGCGAAAATATGTTGCGTGGTGTGAGGCCAGGAAGGCCCCATGAAGAAATTTCAACTCGGTCGTTTCCTGCATTTCCTGCAAACAGGAGTGTCTATGGGCCTCAAATTCGGGTCCATTAAGGTTCAAATTTCGGCCCTGTCGATTTTCTTCCAGAAAGAATTGGCTTCAGTTCCTGAAGTCCAGAAGTTTGTCAAGGGAGTACTGCATATACAACTCCCTTTTGTGCCTCCAGTGGCACTGTGGGATCTCAACGTAGTTCTGGGATTCCTAAAATCACATTGGTTTAAACCGCTCAAATCTGTGGATTTGAAATATCTCACAGGGAAAGTGACCATGCTGTTGGCCCTGGCCTCGGCCAGGCGAGTGTCAGAATTGGCGGCGTTTGTCTCAAAAAAGCCCATATCTGATTGTCCATTCGGACAGGGCAGAGCTGCGGACTCATCCCCAGTTTCTCCCTAAGGTGGTGTCAGTGTTTCACCCGAACCAGCTTATTGTGGTACCTGCGGCTACTAGGGACTTGGAGGACTCCAAGTTGCTAGATGTTGTCAGGGCCCTGAAAATATAGTTTCCAGGACGGCTGGAGTCAGGAAGACTGACTTGCTGTTATCCTGTATGCACCCAACAAACTGGGTGCTCTTGCTTCTAAGCAGACGATTGCTAGTTGGATGTGTAGTACAATTCAGCTTGCACATTCTGTGGCAGGCCTGCCACAGCCAAAGTATGTAAATGCCCATTCCACAAGGAAGGTGGGCTCATCTTGGGCGGCTGCCCGAGGGGTCTCGGCTTTACAACTTTGCCGAGCTGATACTTGGTCAGGGGCACACCCTGACTGAGGAGGACCTGGAGTTCTCTCATTCGGTGCTGCAGAGTCATCCGCACTCTCCCGCCCGTTTGGGAGCTTTGGTATAATCCCCATGGTCCTGACGGAGTCCCCAGCATCCACTTAGGACGTCAGAGAAAATAAGAATTTACTTACCGATAATTCTATTTCTCGTAGTCCGTAGTGGATGCTGGGCGCCCATCCCAAGTGCGGATTGTCTGCAATACTTGTACATGGTTATTGTTACAAAAATCGGGTTATTATTGTTGTGAGCCATCTTTTCAGAGGCTCCGCTGTTATCATGCTGTTAACTGGGTTCAGATCACAGGTTGTACAGTGTGATTGGTGTGGCTGGTATGAGTCTTACCCGGGATTCAAAATCCTTCCTTATTGTGTACGCTCGTCCGGGCACAGTATCCTAACTGAGGCTTGGAGGAGGGTCATAGGGGGAGAAGCCAGTGCACACCACCTGATCCTAAAGCTTTTACTTTTGTGCCCTGTCTCCTGCGGAGCCGCTAATCCCCATGGTCCTGACGGAGTCCCCAGCATCCACTACGGACTACGAGAAATAGAATTATTGGTAAGTAAATTCTTATTATTGATTACTTATTAATAATTACTCAATACTGTGGAATAAGGTTAAAATGAAATGGTAAAGTAGGAAATAATATGATGGCTGTACAAAATCGCGGACCCTCACTGAGTGTGAACCTATCTCCATTCCTGATATAATTCAACCAGATAAATATTAAATTAGTGGCCAGATTTATCAAGCCTTGGAGAGTGATAAATAGCATGGTGATAAAGTACCAACCAATCAACTTCTGTCATTTTTCAAACACAGGGGTCTATTTACTAAGCCTTGGATGGAGGTAAAGTCACTGGAGATTAAGTACCAGCCAATCGGCTCCTAACTGTCATTTTTCAAACATAGCCTGTGACATGGCAGTTAGGAGCCGATTGGCTGGTACTTTATCTCCAGCGACTTTATCTCCATCCAAGACTTAGTAAATAGACCACACAGTCTGTAACATGGCAGTTTGGAGCTGATTGGCTGGTACTTTTATCACTGTGCTATTTATCACTCTCCAAGGCTTGATAAATGGGCCCCTAAAGTATAGTAAATACAGGAATGTGCTTGATATTAGAGATGAGCGCCTGAAATTTTTCGGGTTTTGTGTTTTGGTTTTGGGTTCGGTTCCGCCGCCGTGTTTTGGGTTCGACCGCGTTTTGGCAAAACCTCACCGAATTTTTTTTGTCGGATTCGGGTGTGTTTTGGATTCGGGTGTTTTTTTAAAAAAACACTAAAAAAACAGCTTAAATCATAGAATTTGGGGGTCATTTTGATCCCATATTATTATTAACCTCAAAAACCATAATTTCCACTCATTTTCAGTCTATTCTGAATACCTCACACCTCACAATATTATTTTTAGTCCTAAAATTTGCACCAAGGTCGCTGGATGACTAAGCTAAGCGACACTAGTGGCCGACACAAACACCTGGCCCATCTAGGAGTGGCACTGCAGTGTCACGCAGGATGTCCCTTCCAAAAAACCCTCCCCAATCAGCACATGACGCAAAGAAAAAAAGAGGCGCAATGAGGTAGCTGACTGTGTGAGTAAGATAAGCGACCCTAGTGGCCGACACAAACACCGGGCCCATTTAGGAGTGGCACTGCAGTGTCACGCAGGATGTCCCTTCCAAAAAACCCTCCCCAATCAGCACATGACGCAAAGAAAAAAAGAGGCGCAATGAGGTAGCTGACTGTGTGAGTAAGATTAGCGACCCTAGTGGCCGACACAAACACCGGGCCCATTTAGGAGTGGCACTGCAGTGTCACGCAGGATGTCCCTTCCAAAAAACCCTCCCCAATCAGCACATGACGCAAAGAAAAAAAGAGGCGCAATGAGGTAGCTGACTGTGTGAGTAAGATTAGCGACCCTAGTGGCCGACACAAACACCGGGCCCATTTAGGAGTGGCACTGCAGTGTCACGCAGGATGTCCCTTCCAAAAAACCCTCCCCAATCAGCACATGACGCAAAGAAAAAAAGAGGCGCAATGAGGTAGCTGACTGTGTGAGTAAGATTAGCGACCCTAGTGGCCGACACAAACACCGGGCCCATTTAGGAGTGGCACTGCAGTGTCACGCAGGATGTCCCTTCCAAAAAACCCTCCCCAAACAGCACATGACGCAAAGAAAAAGAAAAGAAAAAAGAGGTGCAAGATGGAATTGTCCTTGGGCCCTCCCACCCACCCTTATGTTGTATAAACAAAACAGGACATGCACACTTTAACCAACCCATCATTTCAGTGACAGGGTCTGCCACACGACTGTGACTGATATGACGGGTTGGTTTGGACCCCCCCCAAAAAAGAAGCAATTAATCTCTCCTTGCACAAACTGGCTCTACAGAGGCAAGATGTCCACCTCATCATCACCCTCCGATATATCACCGTGTACATCCCCCTCCTCACAGATTATCAATTCGTCCCCACTGGAATCCACCATCTCAGCTCCCTGTGTACTTTGTGGAGGCAATTGCTGCTGGTCAATGTCTCCGCGGAGGAATTGATTATAATTCATTTTAATGAACATCATCTTCTCCACATTTTCTGGATGTAACCTCGTACGCCGATTGCTGACAAGGTGAGCGGCGGCACTAAACACTCTTTCGGAGTACACACTTGTGGGAGGGCAACTTAGGTAGAATAAAGCCAGTTTGTGCAATGGCCTCCAAATTGCCTCTTTTTCCTGCCAGTATAAGTATGGACTGTGTGACGTGCCTACTTGGATGCGGTCACTCATATAATCCTCCACCATTCTTTCAATGGTGAGAGAATCATATGCAGTGACAGTAGACGACATGTCCGTAATCGTTGTCAGGTCCTTCAGTCCGGACCAGATGTCAGCATCAGCAGTCGCTCCAGACTGCCCTGCATCACCGCCAGCGGGTGGGCTCGGAATTCTGAGCCTTTTCCTCGCACCCCCAGTTGCGGGAGAATGTGAAGGAGGAGATGTTGACAGGTCGCGTTCCGCTTGACTTGACAATTTTCTCACCAGCAGGTCTTTCAACCCCAGCAGACTTGTGTCTGCCGGAAAGAGAGATCCAAGGTAGGCTTTAAATCTAGGATCGAGCACGGTGGCCAAAATGTAGTGCTCTGATTTCAACAGATTGACCACCCGTGAATCCTTGTTAAGCGAATTAAGGGCTCCATCCACAAGTCCCACATGCCTAGCGGAATCGCTCCGTGTTAGCTCCTCCTTCAATGTCTCCAGCTTCTTCTGCAAAAGCCTGATGAGGGGAATGACCTGACTCAGGCTGGCAGTGTCTGAACTGACTTCACGTGTGGCAAGTTCAAAGGGCATCAGAACCTTGCACAACGTTGAAATCATTCTCCACTGCGCTTGAGACAGGTGCATTCCACCTCCTATATCGTGCTCAATTGTATAGGCTTGAATGGCCTTTTGCTGCTCCTCCAACCTCTGAAGCATATAGAGGGTTGAATTCCACCTCGTTACCACTTCTTGCTTCAGATGATGGCAGGGCAGGTTCAGTAGTTTTTGGTGGTGCTCCAGTCTTCTGTACGTGGTGCCTGTACGCCGAAAGTGTCCCGCAATTTTTCTGGCCACCGACAGCATCTCTTGCACGCCCCTGTCGTTTTTTAAATAATTCTGCACCACCAAATTCAAGGTATGTGCAAAACATGGGACGTGCTGGAATTTGCCCATATTTAATGCACACACAATATTGCTGGCGTTGTCCGATGCCACAAATCCACAGGAGAGTCCAATTGGGGTAAGCCATTCCGCGATGATCTTCCTCAGTTGCCGTAAGAGGTTTTCAGCTGTGTGCGTATTCTGGAAACCGGTGATACAAAGCGTAGCCTGCCTAGGAAAGAGTTGGCGTTTGCGAGATGCTGCTACTGGTGCCGCCGCTGCTGTTCTTGCGGCGGGAGTCCATACATCTACCCAGTGGGCTGTCACAGTCATATAGTCCTGACCCTGCCCTGCTCCACTTGTCCACATGTCCGTGGTTAAGTGGACATTGGGTACAACTGCATTTTTTAGGACACCGGTGAGTCTTTTTCTGACGTCCGTGTACATTCTCGGTATCGCCTGCCTAGAGAAGTGGAACCTAGATGGTATTTGGTAACGGGGGCACACTGCCTCAATAAATTGTCTAGTTCCCTGTGAACTAACGGCGGATACCGGATGCACGTCTAACACCAACATAGTTGTCAAGGCCTCAGTTATCCGCTTTGCAGCAGGATGACTGCTGTGATATTTCATCTTCCTCGCAAAGGACTGTTGAACAGTCAATTGCTTACTGGAAGTAGTACAAGTGGGCTTACGACTTCCCCTCTGGGATGACCATCGACTCCCAGCAGCAACAACAGCAGCGCCAGCAGCAGTAGGCGTTACACGCAAGGATGCATCGGAGGAATGCCAGGCAGGAGAGGACTCGTCAGAATTGCCAGTGACATTGCCTGCAGGACTATTGGCATTCCTGGGGAAGGAGGAAATTGACACTGAGGGAGTTGGTGGGGTGGTTTGCGTGAGCTTGGTTACAAGAGGAAGGGATTTACTGGTCAGTGGACTGCTTCCGCTGTCACCCAAAGTTTTTGAACTTGTCACTGACTTATTATGAATGCGCTGCAGGTGACGTATAAGGGAGGATGTTCCGAGGTGGTTAACGTCCTTACCCCTACTTATTACAGCTTGACAAAGGGAACACACGGCTTGACACCTGTTGTCCGCATTTCTGTTGAAATAGTTCCACACCGAAGAGCTGATTTTTTGGGTATTTTCACCAGGCATGTCAACGGCCATATTCCTCCCACGGACAACAGGTGTCTCCCCGGGTGCCTGACTTAAACAAACCACCTCACCATCAGAATCCTCCTGGTCAATTTCCTCCCCAGCGCCAGCAACACCCATATCCTCCTCATCCTGGTGTACTTCAACACTGACATCTTCAATCTGACTATCAGGAACTGGACTGCGGGTGCTCCTTCCAGCACTTGCAGGGGGCGTGCAAATGGTGGAAGGCGCATGCTCTTCACGTCCAGTGTTGGGAAGGTCAGGCATCGCAACCGACACAATTGGACTCTCCTTGTGGATTTGGGATTTCGAAGAACGCACAGTTCTTTGCGGTGCTACTGCTTTTGCCAGCTTGAGTCTTTTCATTTTTCTAGCGAGAGGCTGAGTGCCTCCATCCTCATGTGAAGCTGAACCACTAGCCATGAACATAGGCCAGGGCCTCAGCCGTTCCTTGCCACTCCGTGTGGTAAATGGCATATTGGCAAGTTTACGCTTCTCCTCCGACAATTTTATTTTAGGTTTTGGAGTCCTTTTTTTACTGATATTTGGTGTTTTGGATTTGACATGCTCTGTACTATGACATTGGGCATCGGCCTTGGCAGACGACGTTGCTGGCATTTCATCATCTCGGCCATGACTAGTGGCAGCAGCTTCAGCACGAGGTGGAAGTGGATCTTGATCTTTCCCTAATTTTGGAACCTCAACATTTTTGTTCTCCATATTTTAATAGGCACAACTAAAAGGCACCTCAGGTAAACAATGGAGATGGATGGATACTAGTATACAATTATGGACGGACTGCCGAGTGCCGACACAGAGGTAGCTACAGCCGTGAACTACCGTACTGTGTCTGCTGCTAATATAGACTGGTTGATAAAGAGATGTCGTAGTATGTATGTATGAAGAAGAAAGAAAAAAAAACCACGGTTAGGTGGTATACAATTATGGACGGACTGCCGAGTGCCGACACAGAGGTAGCCACAGCCGTGAACTACCGTACTGTACTGTGTCTGCTGCTAATATAGACTGGTTGATAAAGAGATGTCGTAGTATGTATGTATGAAGAAGAAAGAAAAAAAAACCACGGGTAGGTGGTATACAATTATGGACGGACTGCCGAGTGCCGACACAGAGGTAGCCACAGCCGTGAACTACCGTACTGTACTGTGTCTGCTGCTAATATAGACTGGTTGATAAAGAGATGTAGTAGTATGTATGTATAAAGAAGAAAGAAAAAAAAACCACGGGTAGGTGGTATACAATTATGGACGGACTGCCGAGTGCCGACACAGAGGTAGCCACAGCCGTGAACTACCGTACTGTACTGTGTCTGCTGCTAATATAGACTGGTTGATAAAGAGATGTCGTAGTATGTATGTATGAAGAAGAAAGAAAAAAAAACCACGGTTAGGTGGTATACAATTATGGACGGACTGCCGAGTGCCGACACAGAGGTAGCCACAGCCGTGAACTACCGTACTGTACTGTGTCTGCTGCTAATATAGACTGGTTGATAAAGAGATGTCGTAGTATGTATGTATAAAGAAGAAAGAAAAAAAAAACACGGTTAGGTGGTATACAATTATGGACGGACTGCCGAGTGCCGACACAGAGGTAGCCACAGCCGTGAACTACCGTACTGTACTGTGTCTGCTGCTAATATAGACTGGTTGATAAAGAGATGTCGTAGTATGTATGTATGAAGAAGAAAGAAAAAAAAACCACGGTTAGGTGGTATACAATTATGGACGGACTGCCGAGTGCCGACACAGAGGTAGCCACAGCCGTGAACTACCGTACTGTACTGTGTCTGCTGCTAATATAGACTGGTTGATAAAGATATGTCGTAGTATGTATGTATAAAGAAGAAAGAAAAAAAAACCACAGTTAGGTGGTATACAATTATGGACGGACTGCCGAGTGCCGACACAGAGGTAGCCACAGCCGTGAACTACCGTACTGTACTGTGTCTGCTGCTAATATAGACTGGTTGATAAAGAGATGTAGTAGTATGTATGTATAAAGAAGAAAGAAAAAAAACCCACGGGTAGGTGGTATACAATTATGGATGGACTGCCAAGTGCCGACACAGAGGTAGCTACAGCCGTGAACTACCGTACTGTGTCTGCTGCGACTGGATGATAAATAATGATATAAAAAATATATATATATCACTACTGCAGCCGGACAGGTATATATATTATATAATGACGGACCTGCTGGACACTGTCTGTCAGCAGAATGAGTTTTTTATAGAATAAAAAAAAAAACACCACACAAGTGAAGTCACACGACGAGTGTTTAACTTTTTCAGGCAATCACAATATAGTATACTACTAACTATACTGGTGGTCAGTGTGGTCAGGTCACTGGTCAGTCACACTGGCAGTGGCACTCCTGCAGCAAAAGTGTGCACTGTTTAATTTTAATATAATATGTACTCCTGGCTCCTGCTATAACCTATAACTGGCACTGCAGTGCTCCCCAGTCTCCCCCACAATTATAAGCTGTGTGAGCTGAGCACAGTCAGATATATAATATATACATAGATGATGCAGCACACTGGGCTGAGCAGTGCACACAGATATGGTATGTGACTGTCTTGTACTCCTGGCTCCTGCTATAACCTATAACTGGCACTGCAGTGCTCCCCAGTCTCCCCCACAATTATAAGCTGTGTGAGCTGAGCACAGTCAGATATATAATATATACATAGATGATGCAGGCATGCAGCACACTGGGCTGAGCAGTGCACACAGATATGGTATGTGACTGAGTCACTGTGTGTACCATTTTTTTCAGGCAGAGAACGGATATATTAAATAAAACAACTGCACTGCTGGTGGTCACTGTGGTCAGTCACTAAACTCTGCACTCTCTTCTACAGTATCAGCCTCAGGTCAATCTCTCTCTCTCTCTCTCCTAATCTAAATGGAGAGGACGCCAGCCACGTCCTCTCCCTATCAATCTCAATGCACGTGTGAAAATGGCGGCGACGCGCGGCTCCTTATATAGAATCCGAGTCTCGCGAGAATCCGACAGCGTCATGATGACGTTCGGGCGCGCTCGGGTTAACCGAGCAAGGCGGGAGGATCCGAGTCGCTCGGACCCGTGAAAAAAAACATGAAGTTTGTGCGGGTTCGGATTCAGAGAAACCGAACCCGCTCATCTCTACTTGATATAATGAGCTATCTACTCAAATGGCAGCTGATATTTTGCCCTAACATATATTCTTGTTGGGCATGCACATTAGTTAATCAGATCCACAGACTGTGTTATATAAAATAGCTACTTTACCTAATTACCCTCATTGTTATCATCATCATTGTATGCCTGTATCCCTGTACTGTATATAGAGTAACTTTCATCTTTTCAGCCTCCCAACTACTGTACTATTACTCACTGACCTTGCTAGACATCCCAGCCTCTTCACCTTCTAAGAGCCTCCATTCATAAAGACCAAATCAAGCAAAATCTAATTTAAATTAATATTATTAAGAGTTTTTATCACAAGTAAAATGATCCTTTTTTTACTCTGCATTACAGAGTAGGAAATTATTATGCATGATTGGCTATAACTAGATTGTATTATAAGAGGACCAAGATGGTGGATGCTTCGTGACTCACAAAGAGTCATACTTCAGCATTCAGGAGAGAAAAAAAACCCCTGTGGAAGAATCTTCTGTAGACCCTTAGCTTGAAGGACTTCACATACCTCTGGGCAATAGGAGGCTATGCAGAGATACATTATCAAACAATCAAATATGTACAAGTGGGATTCAAATATACAACACACCTTATTAATGCTAACATTGGCTGATGTCATTATTATAGCTCCCACATCTCCTAATACTACACAATTCACATTCCTTGAAAAGCTGAGCAAATTCCTGAAGAGGATGGTCATCCACTTTTGAGAAGCACCATATTTCCTCAATAATGTGAGATATAGTAATAGCTCCGCTGTCTTGCTAGAACCTCACATGGTAGAAGTAAACAATCTCATAACACTGAATAATTTTTTATTCCTGTCCTTTGCATTCTCCCAACCCCTTGTGTGGCCCTTACCAGTGCCCTTTTCCCAATGTGGTTCTCTTATTGTCAGAATGCGGTCTCATTGCAATCTTTCCATTTTCTTTTTGTCTTTTTCGCTTATCTTCTTTCTTTTCTCTTACGTCCTAGAGGATGCTGGGGTCCACATTCATTAGTACCATGGGGTATAGGGGGTCATTCTGACCCGATCGCACGCTGCAGTTTATCGTAGCGCTGCGATCGGGTCAGTACTGTGCATGCACAGGTGCATACCAGATGGCTGAAGGCCGTTGGGCCGCTACGATCGCCTCTGCCTGATTGACAGGCAGAGGCGGTCGCTGGCGGGAAGGGGCGGAACGGCGGCGTTTGGCCGATGTTTTGTGGGTGTGGTCTGGCCAACGCAGGTGTGGCCGGACCGAATGGGGGGCGGGCCGCAGCGGCTGCGTGATGTCACAAGCAGACGCTGCGGGCCAGGAAGCGACGAGTAGCTCCCGGCCAGAACTCTAAAGCTGTGCTGGTCGGGAGCTACTCTTGAAGTGCAGGGGCGGGATAGCCCTGTGCTGGGCGTCCCCCTGCATGTCAGTGTGAATGATCGTAGCTGTGCTAGATTTAGCACAGCTACAATCATCTCAGAATGACCCCCATAGACGGGTCCACCAGGAGCCATTGGCACTTTAAGAGTTTGAGAGTGTGGGCTGGCTCCTCACTCTATGCCCCTCCTACCAGAATTAGTTTAGAAAATGTGTTCGGAGGACCTGGTCACAGCTAGGGGAGCTCTCCAGAGTTTCTCTAGTAAAGTTTATTTTAGAGTTTATTATTTTACAGGGAGGCTGCTGGCAACAGCCTCCCTGCTTCGTGGGACCAGGGCCATCTTTTCGTATGGGCTCAATGGGCTCTTGCCCAAAGGACCCAGGAGTCTAAGGGCCCTAGGCTGATAGCTGAGGGGCTCCTCTTTCCAGGGGTAACAGATTTTTTAAAATCGGCCCTAGGGAACCTGAGATATTTGACTTCTAAGCAGTGATCCCCATCCGAGCCTGTTAATTGCTCTTCCCAGCCAGATATCTCAGGTTCTGTCTATACTTACCATGGTGAGATCCTTGCTATGCCCGATTTTCACTTGCGATTTCCCTTGAACTCCCTGGAGCCCAAATAGCACAGATTTTGACTAACTTTTCTTGAGCTATGGACTATGTGTGCTTACGATTTTGGCTTATATGAGATTTTGGCTTATGTGAGATGTAATTGACATGTGAGATGAACTAGATCACAGGTTCTCAAACTCGGTCCTCAGGACCCCACACAGTGCATGTTTTGCAGGTCTCCTCACAGAATCACAAGTGACATAATTAACTCCACCTGTGGACCTTTTAAAATGTGTCAGTGAGTAATTAATACACCTGTGCACCTGCTGGGTTACCTGCAAAACATGCACTGTGTGGGGTCCTGAGGACCGAGTTTGAGAACCACTGAACTAGATAGTACACCGATCTAGCAAGGATTTACTTGCCTGCACAGTCTATCTTTTCTTGTGGTGCCGACCTGGCTGGACCGCGCATCGGGATCGAATCGGGATCGCAAGGTGACTTTCACCTTGCGATCTGCAATAACTTTTCTTGCGATTTTTTTGACTATATAGTCAAAATCGAAAGAAAATATCTCACCGTGTGTACACACCCTTAGAGTTTTTCTGAGGATATAACCCAAAAGCTGGGACTCTCCCCTTTCGGTGGACACTGCCAGCTTGTCTCTATTCTGCCCAGAACCAGAAATATCAGCCTTCCAGCAACCGGTCCCTGCTCCAGCTCCACATGCCTGGTATGCAGTTTTATATTCTCATTGTTGTGTAGTGTTCTGGCTCCTGAACTCTGATCCCCAAGTCCCCAGTACCTCCTGAAAGGTGGGACTCTTTAGTGTTTTACCTCATTGAAAGCTAAGAAATCTATTTTGAGGAACTGGAGATATCTGCAGTCAAGCAAGCATCCCTCCCACCAGAAAATTATGAATATTAAGCCAACTCCACTATCCACCCCTCCCCTGTGTATTAAACCCTGCCCTACCCCCTGGAAGTCATGTACCGGGTCCCTTCATTCAGCACAATGCCCCCTTCTGCAGTTTAGTGTTCTTCCTCCTGCCCCATCTCCCAGCATTGGTACAGTAAAGGAGTAATTAGCAGAAAGTACTGCTCCAGGTCCTACATGCTGAGAGGAAAATAGAACACCCCATACTGCCCACAGGACATCAAAGCTGCCACTGATAGCACCTCCCACCCCTACCACTGTAGGATGGGTAGGGGCCCCAGTACATTGGTTTGCCCAGGGGCCTACACTGCTGTTAAGATAGCCCTGCGTGGGACTAAGGGGGGGAGCAGTGTCCGCCCTGCGGGGTTTGAGCCACTATCTCAACTGACAGAACACTGAGCTCCTGAGGGGATACATCGTTCCCCGCCACAGGGGATCGCTCGCCCCAGCAGCATGCCGCAACCCCCTTACAGAGCTGAAGATCAGTGGCGAGTGAGTCACCGACCCCCCTAGCAAGCGGGGGGCCGGTGTGAAGATGGCGGCATCAGGGTAGGAGCGCAGTATTAACTGCGCTCCGGAGGCTCAGTGGTACATAGTGCGGCGCTGTGAGGGGCGCCCTGAGCCAGCGACTACACCCTACACTGGCCACACAGCCTGCCGGGGTCCCGGGATCTCAGCCAGCATAAATCCTCAGGCCAGTATAATCCTATGAAGAGCAGGAAGACAGCGCCATTTTGGGGGCGGAACTTCTCCTTAGAGCGAACCCAGCAGCGTTCAGTGCCATTTTCCTGCCTACACAGCGCTGTTCAGGAAGAGCAAGTCCCTCCACAGCAACTCCAGCTATCTCTCACGGTACCAGGGGGTTGTAGAAGGGGGGAGGGGAGGCTGCAAAACGACTGTGTAACCTATTAAGGTGCACAGTCAGCGCTGATAGGGGGTCTCCCTTATATTAAAAGCGCTGTGTGTGGGTTGGCTCCAATCTCTGTGTCTCTCTTGCCATTCTTGGGGGTGAAGCTCTGTCTGTCCGTGTGTGTGTGTGTGTGTGTGTGTGTGTGTGTGTGTGTGTGTGTGTGTGTGTGTGTGTGTGTGTGTGTGTGTGTGTGTGTGTGGTGTCTGTGGTCTCCATTAAGTAATGTCCAGGGACTCTGTCATATGCTACAGAAGATATGTCCTCTCAGGATGATCCCATTCCATGTAATCAGGATTGCACTGGTTTAGCACAGATTCCAGCAAGGGAGCCTGAGTGGTTATCCTCTATCAAATCTATTATTTCTCAGATTTCAAATAGGGTTGCACAAAACTAATCTGCAACTCAGGCTTTACAGAACCCTATGGCAGTCTGGCCCAGTTCTGGTACCTCAGGGCTCCCCGCTGTATATTCACATAAACGTGCTCTTGCATAGATTATGCAGGATGATACCGATTCTGATATTGCAGACGGTGACCAGGATGCGTTGCGGGGGGGGGAAGCATCTGTTGCAAAAGGGGTGCAGTTGATGATAGAGGCTATTAGGGATGTGTTGAATATTGCTGATACAACACCCGAGCAAGTTGAGGAGGCTTACTTCACTGAAAATAAAAAAGCCTGGCTAACCTTCCCTGCGTCAAAGGAATTGAATGCTATTTTTGAAAAGGCTTGGGGAAAAAAATTCCAGATACCTAAAAGGGTTCTGGTAGCGTTTTCTTTCCCAGTATAGGATAGGAAAAAATAGGAAAACACTCCTATTGTTGACGCGTCAGAATAAAGACTCTCAAAAAAGGTGGTTTTACCTGTTCCAGGATCTAACGCCTTGAAAGAGCCGGCTGATCGCAAAATTGATAATACGCTCAAATCCATGTACACGGCTTCCTGGGCAATACTACGTCCCACTATTGCCATTGCTTGGATTGCCAAAGCTATAGTAAAGTGATCAGGCACGTTACTTGAGGACTTGGATACTATGGAGAAATGTGATGTGGAATTGTTTATACGTAATATTTAGGATTCAGCAAGGATTTTGGTAGAATCCATGAAAGACCTGTGTTCCATGGCTACGGGAATTTCTTCCATGTCAGTATCAGCTCGTCGAGGACTGTGGTTGCGCCAGTGGTCTGCAGACGCGGAATCCAGGAGAAGTGTGGAGACCCTACCCTACACAGGTCAGGCTCTCTTTGGGGAAGCGTTAGAGGCGTGGATCTCCGCGGCTACGGCTGGTAAGTCACCCTTTTTTTCCTCAGCTACACCTGCTCTGAAGAAACCCTTTTCATCAGTTACATCATAGCCCTTTCGGTCTACCAAGGCCAGAAAGGCCAAGACATCCAACACCTTCTTTCGGGGAGGTCAGCCCAAGACCAAGAAACCTGCAGCTGCAGGTTCCATGGAAACAGAAACCTGCTTTAGGTACACCAAAGTCCTCCGCATGACGGTGGACTGCACGCCCCGGAGGTGGGGCCGGTGGGTGCAAGATAGTGTGTCCCAGGGGTACAGGCTGGAATTTCAAAATCTCCCTCCTCACCGATTTTTCAGATCAGGATTGCCAGCTCTGCTGGCAGACAGGACTGTCCTGCAAGAAGCCGTCCAGAAGTTGGTGGAGGCACAGGTCATTGTGCCAGTACCGCCTCATATGCAAAACAAGGGTTACTATATCAACCTTTTCGTGGTACCGAAACCGGATGGTTCGGTCAGGGCCATTCTGAACTTAAAATCACTAAACCCCTTTCTGAGGGAGTTCAAGTTCAAAATGGAGTCTCTAAGGGCAGTGATATCAGGTCTAGAGGAGGGGGAGTTCCTAGTATCCCTGGATATCAAGGATGCGTACCTCCACATTCTGATTTGGCTGCCGCATCAAGCTTATCTTCAATTCGCACTGTTGGACTGTCACTTTCAGTTCCAGGCCCTCCTATTCGGCCTCTCCACAGCACCGAGGATTTTCTCCTCCGCAGACAGGGGGTGAACATAATTCTGTATCTGGACGATCTGTTGATAAAGGCATCGTCCAAGGAAAAGCTGTTACGGTCCATAGCACTCACGATCCAGCTTCTCAGGGAACATGGTTGGATCCTGAATCTTCCCAAATCACATTTGGAACCAACCAGGAGGTCTTCCATTCTGGGAATGATCCTCGACACAGAGGTGCAAAGGGTGTTTCTCCCAGAGGAAAAGGCTTTGATGATTCAAACGATGGTCCGGGATGTCCTGAAGCCAGCCCGGGTGTCAGTTCATCAGTGCATTCGCCTTCTGGGGAAGATGGTGGCCTCTTATGAGGCTCTGCAATATGGGAGGTTTCACGCTCGGTCCTTCCAACTGGATCTCTGGACAAGTGATTGGGATCCCATCTCCACATGCACCTGAGAATACGTCTGTCGCCAAAGGCCAGGATTTCACTCCTCTGGTGGCTGCAACTGCCTCACATTCTGGAGGGCCGCATGTTCGGGATTCAGGACTGGATCATTCTAACCACGGATGCTGGGGCGCAGTCACTCAAGGGGTAACCTTCCAAGGAAGGTGGTCAAGTCTGGAAGCCGGCCTGCCGATAAATATTCTGGAACTAGGAGCCGTCTACAACGGTCTTCTTCAAGTGTCCCATCTTCTCAGAAATCGGGCCATTCAAGTGCAGTCGGACAATGGCCCTCATTCCGAGTTGATCGGTCGGTATTTTTCATCGCATCGCAATGAAAATCCGCTTAGTACGCATGCGCAATATTCGCACTGCGACTGCGCCAAGTAATTTAACAATGAAGATAGTATTTTTACTCACGGCTTTTTCATCGCTCCGGCGATCGTAATGTGATTGACAGGAAATGGGTGTTACTGGGCGGAAACACGGCGTTTTATGGGCGTGTGGATGAAAACGCTACCGTTTCCGGAAAAAACGCAGGAGTGGCTGGAGAAACGGAGGAGTGGCTGGGCGAACGCTGGGTGTGTTTGTGACGTCAAACCAGGAACGACAAGCACTGAACTGATCGCACAGGCAGAGTAAGGTTGAAGTTACTCAGAAACTGCAAAGTAGTTTGTAATCGCAATATTGCGAATACATCGGTCGCAATTTTAAGAAGCTAAGATACACTCCCAGTAGGCGTAGGCTTAGCGTGTGTAACTCTGCTAAATTCGCCTTGCGACCGATCAACTCGGAATGAGGGCCAATGTGACAACAGTGGCTTACATAAACTGACAGGGCGGAACGAAGAGCAGAGCTGCAATGGCAGAGGTAACAAGAATCATCCTCTGGGCAGAAAAGCACGCGTTGGTGCTGTCAGCAATCTTCATTCCGGGAGTAGACAACTGGGAAGCGGACTTCCTCAACAGACACAATCTCCAACAAGAGGAGTGGGGTCTCCATTCGGAGGTGTTCAAGAAGTTAATAGATCTTTGGGGCGTATCCCAGATCGACATGATGGCCTCTCATCTCAACAAGAAGCTTTGGCGGTATTGTTCCAGGTCGAGGGACCCGCAAGCAGTGGCAGTGGACACCCTAGTGACTCCGTGGGTGTTCCAGTCGGTGTACGTGTTTCCACCACTTCCACTCACCCTGAGAGTTCTAAAGCTCATAAGAAGAACAAAGGTTCAAGCGATCCTCATTGCTCCAGACTGGCCAAGAAGGGCTTGGTACACGGATCTTCTGGATCTACTGCAAGAAGAGCTGAGGCCTCTTACTCTTCAGGAGGACCTGCTGCAGCAGGGGCCGTTCTCCTATCTAGACTTACCGCGGCTACGTTTGACGGCATGAAGGTTGAACACCTGATACTAGCTTGTAAGGGCATTCCGAACAAGGTTATTCCTACCCTGATACAGGCTAGGAAAGGAGTAACGTCTAAACATTACCATTGCATTTGGAAAACATATGTATCTTGGTGTGAGTCCAAGAAATTTTCTGCAGTGGAGTTTCAACTGGGACGGTTTCTCCTCTTCCTGCAAGCCGGTGTGGATATGGGCCTGAAGTTGGGATCTGTGAAGGTCCAGATTTCGGCCCTATCCATTTTCTTCCAGAAACAATTGGCTGCCCTCCCTGAGGTTCAGACCTTTTGAAGGGAGTTCTGCACATCCAACCTCCCTTAGTACCGCCTACGGCGCCTTGGGAACTTAACGTGGTGTTGCAGTTCCTCCAATCGGACTGGTTCGAGCCTCTACATGAGGTTGAGGTCAAATTTCTTACGTGGAAGGCTGTCACGTTGTTGGCCCTAGCTTCTGCTAGACGTGTGTCGGAGTTGGGGGCTTTGTCCTGTAAAAGCCCATACTTGATCTTCCATGAAGATAGGGCTGAACTCCAGACACGTCAGCAGTTTCTTCCGAAGGTTGTGTCGGCATTTCATATCAACCAACCTATTGTGGTGCCAGTGGCTACTGACTCCTCAATTTCATCAAAGTCCTTGGATGTTGTAAGGGCTCTGAAAATCTATGTGAGGAGGACTGCTCGTCACAGAAAATCGGACTCTGTTTGTCCTGTATGATCCCAAGAAAATTGGGTTTCCTGCTTCTAAGCAGACGATCTCTCGCTGGATCAAGTTCACTATCCAGCATGCGTATTCTACGGCAGGCTTGCCGTGTCCTACGTCTGTCAAGGCCCACTCTACTCGTAAGGTGGGGTCTTCCTGGGCGGATGCCCGGGGTGTCCCGGCATTACAACTTTGCCGAGCTGCAACTTGGTCTGGGTCGAACACGTTTGCAAAGTTCTACAAGTTCGATACTTTGGCCTCTGATGATCTGAAGTTCAGTCAATCAGTTCTGCAGGAGCCTCCGCACTCTCCCTCCCGTTCTGGGAGCTTTGGTACATCCCCATGGTACTAATGTGGACCCCAGCATCCTCTAGGATGTAAGAGAAAATAGGATTTTGGTTACCTACCAGTAAATCCTTTTCTCATAGTCTGTAGAGGATGCTGGGCGCCCGCCCAGCACTTAGTTTACGTGCTTTCATTATTTGGTTCAGTACAACTTCGTTTTAGTTGAGTACTGCATTGTTACTTGGTAAGTAATGTTTCAGCGGTTGCTGAGTTTTCAAGCTAAGTTAGCTTGATGTTCCTTGCATGTGTGAGCTGGTGTGAATCTCGCCACTGTCTGTGTTAAATCCTTCTCTCGAAGATGTCCGTCTCCTCGGGCACAGTTTCTAGACTGAGTCTGGTAGGAGGGGCATAGAGGGAGGAGCCAGCCCACACTCTCAAACTCTTAAAGTGCCAATGGCTCCTGGTGGACCAGTCTATACCCCATGGTACTAATGTGGACCCCAGCATCCTCTACGGACTACGAGAAAAGGATTTACAGGTAGCTAACCCAAATCCTATTTTTACTGCTCCCCTTCTCCCTTCCTTTTTCCTCCTGCCTTTTCTCTTTGTTCCTTTTGCTCTGCTCCTCCAGTTCCAGTCTTCTCAACCTTATCAACTTTTCTTATTACTTTCTAAATGGATAACACACTTCTCATAGTTTCTGTCAATGCCAGGGGCTGACTATCAACAAGAAAAGGGTTAAAAGTCTTCGCTTCTGGAACCAGCTGATATTGTTCTGGTTCAGAAGACTAATTTCCACCATCTACTTCTATCCCCAATTTTAGCAACAGATTCTATCCTACAGTACATTATAGTAACGGGATCTGGTCAGGATCCCGGCAGTCGAAATACAAATGCCGGAATCCCAAAACCGCTGAGAATGCCGGAACCAGCATCCTGAAGAGGATCACAATCCCGACGCCGGAATCGAGACTGCTGGAATCCTGAACGACTGTTGCTGGACTGCCGGAGAGGTAAGCCGCATGGGAAAGGGGGGGGGGCTAGGTTTAGGCTGCAGGGGGAGGGTTAGGTTGCGGGAAGGGGTTTAGGTTTCGGCTGTGGAAAGAAGGTTAGTATAAGGCACCCCTGTGGAGGGATAGTGTTAGGCTGTGGTGTGGGGAGAGTTAGGTTTGGGCTATGCAAAGGGGGCTAGATTTAGTCTGCGGGGGAAGGGTTAGGTTTAGGCACCACCGGAGAGGGTTAAGGTTAGGCTGCAGTGGGGGAGTGGGGTTAGGTCTAGGGGTAGGGGGGAGGGTTAACATACTTACCCAATCCCTGTCTGGATTCTAACCGTCGGGATTCCACGATTGGTATTCTAACCGCTGGCATCCCGAACGCTAGCATATTAGCCCCAAGAATCTCAATCTTAAGGGGTTGCTATTCTGTTTGCAAAACATCTGCCCTTGTCTAAAGTTGAAGTCCATCAGTTGGAGGAGGGGAGGTGCCTGCTTATTAAATGTACTTTATTCAATTAAGTCTATACAATTGTGAATATTTAAGCTCCAAGGTCAGCAAGCATTTCTTCAAAAGGTTCTGGATAGGTTCAACATGTTACAGGAAGGGATCTTGATAATTGGTGGTGACTTGAATTAGGCACTGGATCATCATCAGGACATATCATCAGGTTCCACTGCAATCCTGGGATGCACTGCTGGTGGGGTAAGGCACTTGCTTCACACTCACAAATTTATGATGCATTTTACATCCCACAGATAGGGTCTTTACTCATTTCTCGCACCCACACCAGGCCTACTCTCGAATAGATTACCTGTTGCTGAGCCATAGACACTTCCATTTGGTACAGGCAGCTTCTATGGGTATGATGACTTGGTGCAACCACGCCCCTGTCGTCCTCCACTTATCCTTGGGATACTCGAACTTGGCAGTTTAACGATTCCATGTTAAACAATCCCAAATGCAGATCCCATTGAAGGAGGCCATTGATGTTTATTTTGAATGTAACACCACCCCTTAGACATCTAAGCCCACTATTTGAGAGGTCCATTAATGCGTTATCCATGGGAAATGCATTCAACTGGGCTCGTATCTCAAGAGATAGCATATTGGGCCAATTGAAGGATTGTTATAAAAGATACAGGCATTGTAAACCTACCACAAAGCCTCCCTGTTCTCCTCTGTATATGTATATCTGGATGGCCAGGGCTCTTTGGGCCAGGAGAACTCTTTTCTTTGTCTCCTCTATTAATGATGGGAAGGGTTTGGCTCAGCATGACACCTGTAAGATCTGTATGTCCCCAGCTGCCTTGCCCCATGGCTTCCTACCCTCTTTAATATCTCCCACCCCACCATTGGACTCCTGCTTTTATGCTGGAAGTGCTGTCAAAAATCTCCATCCATTACCTCAATGGCCTCCTCTCATATGTTGTTTCTAGCAAATGATTGCTTCCCCCAGGGTGTTGACATCAAGGTTTTTCAATGATAGTTTGAGGTGGAACTTTATCGGATTGGACAGCTGGTGAGTGACGGCAAAATTTGCCTTCAAGGTGGTTTGCAACAAGTGGAACTTACCTATGGTTGAGAAATGGCAATATTTACAGGTCGGTTATTTCATTTAATCTCTTTGTACCACTGGCATTTTAAATAAGCCCCTACACCTATTGAGCTACTTTGTGTCAGCTCTA
Organism: Pseudophryne corroboree; assembly: GCF_028390025.1. Taxonomy (NCBI): domain Eukaryota; kingdom Metazoa; phylum Chordata; class Amphibia; order Anura; family Myobatrachidae; genus Pseudophryne; species Pseudophryne corroboree. The sequence goes on along the minus strand of NC_086453.1, from coordinate 213,048,123 downwards.
GTCCTCCCACTCATATTTTTTCTCTCCTACATAATCTCCTGTCAGTAGATGCCAGCTTGTCTCTACCTCAGTTCACTGAACCCTGGGGCCAAAAGATTGCTGAGGAATCAGAAGAAGACAAGTGGATTACGATATTTTGCTTGGCCATGCTTGCTACCCTGGTAAATTGCTGTCTCAAATGATACAGGTGTCCAGACACCCTCAGGAAGATGGGGATTGGTGTCCCCAACACGTGCTGGCATTGTTCTGTCACCCCTGGTTCCCTGTTTCACATTTGGTGGAAATGTCCAAGCTTCCGCCCATTTTGGAGCAGAGTCATCCAGTTCTCTGCTAAGATTTTGGGGGTAACCAGTTCCTTCTGATGCTATGTTTTGACTGTTCCATCTGTCCCCACTATTGATTTAGGGGGCTATGGCCGTCATCCCGGTGCATTGACGTTCTTCCTCTCCTCCCATGGTTTCTTTATGGAGATGGATGACATATTGTCATCGGAAGTTGGTAAATATGAGGCTTTTAGGGACACCTGGTTCCATTGGTTGTACATTAAAGACTCGGCTGCCTTTTAGGACACCCTCACTCTGAGCACCTCATAGGTCTTTATCATGCTGCTCCTAGTTCTTGGTAATTTCAGCTCCCTGGCACTGACTCTGATCTGGCCTCTCCCTGGCTCCTGGTTTCATTTAAGACCATTCTTTTGCTCATCTTTAGAGATGGGGGGATGACCAAGAATATAATTATCCCTCTGATTTCTGGTGATGGGGTTCATGGGGTTTTGTAAGGGGTTCCATACTGATGATGACTTATTTGTTCATCTGCCTCCGGAAGAGTTACTATATGTTAGCCCTTGGAAGTCTGGGTGGAGAAATTGCCACCATACTTGTCCAGTGAGGCTTAGTGGGTTTATATGGACCTCAAGGATAGGGAACTGTTGGTGTACTCAACCTTAAAATTTGAGATACTGGCTCATGTCGGTGTTACCACGCCAGGACGAGGTCAGCATTTCCATGTGTGGCATTTCTCCAAAAACACTCCATTCAGAACTCAGTTAACCGCCTTTATCAAAATACTAAGTGGTTGACACTGGAGGAAAACTTGCTAGATCAGATGATGGAGCTCCTGGCAATTGACCACTGTGTCCAGACTTTGGACCGGGGTCTGCGAAAGTGGGTGATGTATTGGAAAAGGCCTTCAGGGGTAGAAAAACTTGTCTTTTCCTTGGTAGTGGGCGTGAAAGGAATCTGCAATAAGCCCTTTGTGAAATCAAGGGTGGTTAAATATTTGCTGCCAGACAAACTTTCCACCAGTTTGTCTACCCATGGCATTGGATAGGCATCGAATTGGGACACTGTTTATCTTTCTAAAGTTGTTAGAAAACCATAAACTGCCTTAGGATTTTGTAAGCAGCACAATCGGGCTACATAGCTCACTGATAGAATCCACAATTACCCCCAGTTGGACCATGCTCTCCACTTCCCTTCTAACTACACTCCGCCTAGCCACAGGGATCCAGTAGGGCATTTATTTTACTACTACCCCATGAGGGGTAATAATATCACTTTAAATCAAAACCATGCACCCTAGTAGGGAAGAGAACATGTTCTTGTTACATCATACAATCTCTTCAACCTGCTGCTTTTGCTCTGTGAACAAGGTATGTTCTATGGAAACCAACAATTTTTCCACCGCCATACTCAACAACCCAGGCACAAAATCTAATCACACCATGGTTTCAAAAGAATCTCCTCCCGACCTGTTGGACTTTATAGTTCACAGGTCCAACTGCCTCCATCATCTTAAAGAGCCCCTGCCAGTGAGCAAAGGGTCAGCACTAAAACCAGAACCTTATTTTTACATCGAACCTTATCCTTAACCTTATATCATAGTAGTATCATAACTTTTCTTCTGTTTACCTTGCACTTCTGAGTGTTGGCGCGCCAATGGCCTAATCTTCTCCAATCTCTCATTTACCTCTCATGCATTTGAGAAACAAATTAAACCATGCTCGGTTCCTTAGGACCCTGTTGCTCCCAGCCATACTTTAGCAAATCCAGAATGCCTAAGGGTTGCTTTCCATACAGTAACTCAAAATGGCTAAACCCCATTGCGGCGTGGGGAAGCTCTCTGACACCGAACAACAGATAAGCGATAAGGTTGTACTTCTTTTCCTGTGCCACTGCCTTTATTCTTTAGGGTCCAATTAAACCTCTCAACTAGTCCATCCATTTGTGGATGTTAAACAGGAGTGCTGAGAGTTTTCACCCCTAGCAACTGACACATATCCTGTATTACCTTGTACATGAATGGGTACCACTGAGAAGTAAGAATTTCTTATATTAAAAAGTCTGTAAAGGCTCTATGTGGCAGGTCCAAATGACATGATTTTAGATGTTTTTATCACAAAAAAACAAGAAACACTTGAGGATCTGTGCACATCTGTAATAAAAAGGGACCGAAACATGTGGTTCACTGTTGCCGTAGGAATTATGGATGGAGGCAGTGCACATCGCTCCTTCGTCTTTGGATTCCCCGCCTCCAAACAGTGACAGGTTGCAACCTAGGAGCACTGTGTGTGACAACACAGGAACTGTTCTGCACATGCACAGAACGGTTCCTGTTCATGGGCAGACGCCCCACCATCGGAGATATATGCTATAGCTACATAGCCTGTTTAGATATAAGTCATAGCTACATAGCCTGTTTTCTCCTTTTTTTACACTTTGCGCAGGTTCAGTCTGGGGGGAGGGGTTGTGGGAAGGGTGACAACTCCATATGTGTGACCGGCAGCGGAAGCTCAGGCCGGGATGTTTGCTGGTTGGGCTATGCAGCAGCAACAGCACTGTCTGTATGACCACAGCACATAGCAAATGGCTCTTTCCTTCCTTACTGCTGGCTCCTCCTCACAGTGCAGCAGAAGCAGGCTGCTATGGGACCCGCTCCTCCACACTGTCTGGCATGTTGGGCTGTGACTGAGAGTCTTGAGCAATGAGCAGCACTGTAATGGTAATTTTACATTGCTTTGACTCTGTCCCTGCTGCCACTCTCTCTATGTCCCTTCTGTCTCTCTCTGTCCCTGTTGCCACTCTATGTCCATTCTGTCTCTCTCTGTCCCTGCTGACACTCTGTATAGTTTCCTTCTATCTCTCTCTGTCCCTGCTGCCACTCTATCTATGTCCCTGCTGTCTATCTCTGTCCCTGCTGCCACTCTCTCTATGTCCCTGCTGTTTCTATCTTTCCCTGTTGCCACTCTCTCTATGTCCCTTTTGTCTCTCTCTGTCCCTGTTGCCACTCTCTCTATGTCCATCCTGTCTCTCTCTGTCCCTGCTGACACTCTGTATATTTTCCTTCTATCTCTCTCTGTCCCTGCTGCCACTCTATCTTTGTCCCTGCTGTCTATCTCTGTCCCTGCTGCCACTCTCTCTATGCCCCTGCTGTTTCTATCTTTCCCTGTTGCCACTCTCTCTATGTCCCTGCTGTCTCTCTCTCTGTCAACACTAAACACACCTCTTGTGCATCTCTAGCCATACCAGTGATGTGTGGTGAGGTGAGGCTGTGACTATAAAAATTATAAGAAAAATGCAAAGACTATATTGGAAATATCTTCTTTGTATTATTCTTATCATTTTCATAGTCAAAACTCTGGAGTATACTGGTCTATGACAGGTAGCATAAGGGGTCATTCAGTTCTGATCGCTGCTGTGCAGCTCTGCTACACTTGCACAGTGAAAATACACTCCCACTGTAGGCAGTGACTATCTGAACGCAGAACAGCAAAAATCGCTGCCTAGCGATGAGATCTGAATGACCCCCATAGTGCATTCTCTGCCTCCTTGTCCGCACATCTCTGATCAAAACTCACCATATTTTCAGCAATATATACTGCTGCACCTTTGTATAATGCCCACATGAACCCTCGTTCTCATATATATGCATGTAAATCTGGCCCTGATACTGGCCTCCCAGGGCCCAGCCATGTACCTCACCTCACTTCACTGCGCCATACCCTGGTGAGGACTTGAGCTGAGCGGCCCCTTCAAAATTTTGCTATGGGGCCCACAAAGTTCTAGTTACGCTGGGGCTTGTGGTCATCACTCAAGTGCTGCTGGTGCGGTTCTCTGCATGCATGTAGGTGTAGGGCAAGTACAGTACAAGAAGGTTTTTGGTAAGAATCTAGTTCAATCAAATATTTTATCACAGAGTTTCCTTAACAGGATTTTTTTTGTGGCACTACAGGTCCCAGCTGGTCCTGGATTATCTCTACAAGCACCAGCATGCTTTCTTTGGGCATGTAGGAACTTGTGGCTCTGCAAGTGTGGGGAATGCAATAGGGAGGAATGCGGTTACTATTTATCTGGGTCCGGGCTTGTTGGAAGGGCCGACATGGATCCATGGGTCTGTCACTGCCGCGCCCCCCCCCCCCCCCACACACACACACACACACGCACACACAAACACCCTCTTACCTGGCATCAGCCTCTCTACCCAGCCCAGCACAAGCTGCTGGGTGCTGGGCTGCATTGGGGCCACTGCAGCAGCAGGATCCTCTGCCTGTATGGGGGGTAACGATCACACTTCCATGCATTTCCCCCTGGATTTGTGGCACTGCAAATGCTTTTTTTCTTCCACCCTATGAAGAAGTACAGTCATATGACATTGGGGGAGTATAGGGACGAAAAGAGCAGTACATCATAATATGACAGCAGCCATCCCTAGAAGTATTAGAAGGGGAGGACCCTCTGGTAAACATTTCTAGGTTGTATCAAACCACCAGCCGTGCAGGCTGTCTATGATTAAAGTGGCAAGGTAGGGGATCCATATAGCAAACAACTTGTTCGCCCTGGATTCATCATTCAATGAGCATTCTATCCAATTAATTTGGTAAAAAAAGGCCAATTGTAGGAGCATCAACGAGATTGAAATATACTCTTTACTAATCCTGATTGGGGTTGGTGAGCAGAAGGCGCATGGAGGCCCAACAAAGCCCAGGCCATATTGATCATAAAGACTATACCCTTGTTATTTAAGTCTGGACTTCCAAAACTCTTGCACTGTGGATCAAGAGAGCATAGAATGGAGCAAACTAGCGTCAGAGAACATTTGAAATAACTGAATTTACATTTCCTGCTAATTATCCATGTTATTTTCAGTGCTTTTATTGTAGTTTGTTTCTTGTTCGCTGTTGATTACTATAACCACTGAAACTTTGTACTTGACATATTGATGTAAAACTACAATTTAAATGTACGGTATGCTTCACTAAAAACGGAAAAAATAATAATTGGATTTTGGTACCTACCTGTAAATCCTTTTCTCGTGGTCTGTAGAGGATGCTGGGGTGCACATTAGTACCATGGGGTATAGACAGGTCAACAAGGATCCATTGGCACTTTAAGAGTTTGATAGTGTGGGCTGGCTCCTCCCTCTATGCCCCTCCTACCAGACTCAGTCTAGAAACTATGCCCGAGGAGACAACATACTTCGAGAGTAGGACTTAACACAGATAGTGGTGAGATTCATGCCAGCTCACACATACAAGGCACGTCAAGACAACTAGCTTGAACTACTCAGCAACAGCTGAAACATTACTTACCAAGTAACAATGCAGTACTCAACTAAAACGAAGTTGTACTGAACCAAATAACAATAGCAGGAAAATGAAGCGCTGGGCAGGCAACCAGCATCCTCTACGGCTATGAGAAAAGGATTTACCGGTAGGTAACCAAAATCCTATTTTCTCTTACGTCCTAGAGGATGCTGGGGTCCACATTAGTACCATGGGGATGTACCAAAGCTCCCAGAACAGGAGGGAGAGCGCGGAGGCTTCTGCAGAACTGATTGACTGAACTTCAGATCATCAGAGGCCAAAGTATAGAACTTGTAGAACTTTGCAAACGTGTTCGACCCAGACCAAGTTGCAGCTCGGCAAAGTTGCACTGCCGAGACACCCCGGGCAGTCACCCAGGAAGACCCCACCTTACGAGTAGAGTGGGCCTTAACAGATTTTGGACAGCAGTCCTGCCGTAGAATAAGCGTGCTGGATAGTGAACCTAATCCAGCGAGAGATCGTCTGCTTAGAAGCAGGACACCCAATTTTCTTGGGATCACATAGGACAAACAGAGAGTCCGACTTCCTGTGACGAGAAGTTCTCTTCACATAAATCTTCAGAGCCCTCACGACATCCAAGGACTTTGAAGTAATTAAGGAGTCAGTAGCCACTGGCACCACAATAGGTTGGTTGATATGAAATGCCGACACCACCTTTGGAAGAAACTGCTGACGAGTCCGGTGCTCAGCTCTATCTTCATGGAAGATCAAGTAAGCTTTTACAGGATAAAGCCCCCAGCTCAGAGACACGTCTAGCAGAAGCCAAGGCCAACAAAGTGACTGCCTTCCATGTAAGAAATTTGAGCTCCACCTCCTGTAGAGGCTCGAACCAATCCGACTGGAGGAACTGCAACACCACGTTAAGGTCCCAAGGCGCCGTAGGCGGTACTAAGGGAGGTTTGATATGCAGAACTCCCTTCAAAAAGGTCTGAACCTCAGGGAGGGCAGCAAATTGTTTCTGAAAGAAAATGGATAAGGCTGAAATCTGGACCTTCCCAGATCCCAACCTCAGACCCATATCCACACCTGCTTGCAGGAAGAGGAGGAAACGTCCCAGTTGAAACTCCACCGTAGGAAACTTCTTGGACTCACACCAAGAAACATATTTCTTCCAAATACGATGGTAATGTTTTGACGTTTCCCCTTTCCTAGCCTGTATGAGGGTAGGAATAACTTTCTCTGGAATGCCCTTTCAACTTCCATGCAGTCAAATGTAGCTGCGGTAAATCTTGATAGACAAACGGCTCCTGCTGCAGCAGGTCCTCCCGAGGAGGAAGACATAGCTAAAGGTGACCACCAAACACTCCACACACACAGGTGGGGGTAGACAGAGTTTCCCCCCAAGAATGGCAAGAGAGACAGAGATTGGAGCCAACCCACACACAGCACTTTTTAGCAAGGAGAAACCCCTTGTCAGCGCTGACTGTGCTCCTTAACAGGATACACAGTCTAATTACAGCCTCCCCTCCCTTCAACAACCCCCTGGTACCGTGTACAGTAAGCTGGAGTTGTTGTGGAAGGACCTGAATCTTCCTCTCAGCGCTTACATGCAGGAAAATGGCGCTGGAACGCTGTTGGGTCCGCTCTGAGAAGCTCCGCCCCCTTAGTGGCGCTGTCTTCCCGCTCTTCAGGTGATTATACTGGCCTGAGGAAAGTTGCTGGCTGAGATCCCTGGACCCCGCAGTGTGAGGGGTAAGCGCTGGCCCAGGGCACCACCCCTCACAGCACAGCACTATGTGCCTATGGTACCTTCCCCGGAGCGCGGTTAATACCGCGCTCCCTCCCCATTGCCGCCATCTTCACACTGGCCCCCCGCTTGCTAGGGAGGTCGGTGACTAACTCACCACTCTCTTCAGCTCTGTAAGGGGTCGGCGGCATGCTGCTGGGGCGAGCAGTTCCCCTGTGGCGGAGACCGATCAGACCCCTCTGGAGCTCAGAGTCCAGTCAGCAGAGTCAGTGGCTCAGACCCCGCAGGGCAGACACTGCCCCCCCCCCCCCCCTTAGTCCCACACTGCAGGCAGGCTGTTGCCAACAGCCTCCTGTAAAAAAATAAACTCTAAAATAAACTTTTACTAGAAAAGCTCAGGAGAGCTCCCCTAGCTGTGACCTGCTCCTCCGGGCACATTTTCTAACCTGAGTCTGGTAGGAGGGGCATAGAGGGAGGAGCCAGCCCACACTCTCAAACTCTTAAAGTGTCAATGGCTCCTGGTGGACCCGTCTATACCTATGGTACTAATGTGGACCCCAGCATCCTCTAGGACGTAAGAGAAAAAATTATAGTGAAATATCGGGAAAACAAATGCTGACTGAGGTGAGAAAAGTGTAAATACTGACATGCATGCACAGCCACTCAATCTGTAGTGGCACAAAATCAGGTTACAGCAGCATCACATGTTGCAGTAACATACAGATTGCACATGCAAGTGCCACCTACTACTGAAGAGATGTTGTAGTTACTGTCTGTTGCCTGGCAACATACTACCTTTCCTTGTTCTGTTTCGCCATTTTACCTCTGGAAACATTAGCACCAGAGAGGCTATGCCACAGGGATTTTCCTGTGCAAATTGACAAGTGGAATCTTATCTCATTACTTTTTGTAAAAAAAAAAAAAAATATATAAAAATGTTTGTAGAAACCATACATGCAGCAGGTGTATATTTTGTTTGTTGACATCTGGTATGCTGATATACAGAATGTCAACATTGTGGAAGTCGACAGTTGGCATGTGGACAATGGGATTTCCCATTTAGTTTAAACCTTAAGCCGGGTACACACTGGAATAAGGAAGGGCGATTTGCTGTTTCATAACATTAAATAATCTACATAACTCAGTGTGTATGCTCAATTTTTGCACTCCCGCAGTCCTATGCAATGTCATCAGGTTTGATGCGCTGCACATCAAACCTACCGATTGCGCTAGCAATTTGGTACCTATAGTGCAGAGTGTATGGCAAACCGGACAGCAAATCATATGTCAGAGCAATTTGACGTCAACTTCATGCCACTCCCTAGTGCGGAGTGGCACGAAGGTTGTTTTAGTGTGTACAGGAGCAACAATAGATCACATGCGACCAAATTATGTAATATATCGGAACGATTGCTGGTCATTCCAGTGTGTACCCAAGCCTAACTAACCCTTAACCAGGGGCGTAGCCAGAAATTTGTGGGCCCCATAGCAACATTTTAAAGGGGCCCCTGTTCCAATACTTCTAGAGAGACGTTATGTCTCATTGTAGGGATGCCAGTACATATTATGCAAGAGTATCCCCCAATTGATGTTATGACATACAATGGCACCAGTTCATATTGTGTTACATTACAGTGCCCTCAAGTTCATTATGGCACACTATAGTGCATCCACTTCATTTTGTGCCAAATTAGTGCCCCGCTTCATATTATGTAACATTAAAAATGTGTAATGTCCTCAAGTTTATTTTATTTCACAATATGAGTAGGTCCAGGGGCATAACTACAGTAGAAACAGTATATTGTAGGTCCAAGGCAAAAGTGTGTAAGGGCCCCTATGTACCACCCAATGGTGGACAATGTATAGAATACATGTATCTGTGACAGGGAATGTGGACCCCATAGCAACTACACTCCCTGCACCTATGGTAACTACGCCCCTTGCCCTTAACCCTAAAATCAGATGACAACATTCTAGTTGTCGACATTCACTATATCAACATTATAAATATCAACTAACGGACTACATACTTATGGAACACTGGTTGGTCAGTCTCGTGGAGTAGCAAAATAAGTATTATATAATTATAATGTGATTGGTCAGCTTTATACAAAAAAAAAACTATTGCAAAATATAGTTACAAAAATAAAGTACTAGGCATGAGTTCCTGTTGCTTTTGCTAAAGGGGAAAAGGTTATTTAACAGAAGCTGTATTTTTTTCCTTGCTACAAATTCCATTACGAAAAGCACTATTCCCTGCTTGATAGGTCACCTCAATGAAACAAATTAGAACTGTCCTTTCAGCAGGAAAAATGCAAAATGTACATTACACCAGTGGTTCTCATACAAAGTCCTCAAGATCCCAAACAGCTCACGTTTTCCAAGTCACCAAGCAGGTGCACAGGTGTAGTAATTACTCACTGACACATTTTAAAAGATCCACAGGTGGAGCTACTTATTTAACTTGTGATTTTATTATTTTCATCCTTTATTTATATGGCACCACAAGGGTTCCAGAGTGCCCCAAAGTACATAAACAAATTAACAAAAACAAGAGATAGTCATTTACAGTACAAGACAAGATACTGTTAGCGGACCTGGAAAACATGAACTGTTTGAGGACCTGAGGACCAAGTTTGAGAACCTACAATATACACCAGTGGTTCTCAACTTCAGAGTATGTGTCTGTGGAAACCGGTGGGATAATTACTGACCTAGTAAAATCAGGTCTACTGAGAGATTAACAGGGCTCAGGTACAGGGTGTGGCCAAATCCAGAATGCATGGCCACACCCACTCTGACAAAAACAACAACGAAATAAAAACTGTGCATGGAATCCCTAAGGGGGACATTTGTCCCCCTCAGCAGCTGACCCAGGCCCCTCCAACAAGCCCAGTCATTTAATATCTATCCTCCCAGCACCCCTGCATAAAATAGATTAACTCAACTGTGCATAGTTAAACAAATTCACAAAACATGAAACGATGGGGGTACCTCAACTGTGGTTGAGATTCACTGATCTACACAAAAGGCATAATTACAGGGAAAGGTATAGGACTGAACCATGCATTTGGGGACTATCCCATAACCTTGCAGTAGCAAATGAGAATGTTGGCCACAAATTGTTGGTGTTCGGACAGTTTCTACACAAATTTTCCTTTGAACCCCACAGAGATCTGCAGGAAAATCAGCAAGGTTGCTGTACTGTAATTATTTCCAATGTGTGCATTTGCACACATATTAAAGAACTGAATTGCACGTCGGATGGCCACTAAGTACCAGAACAATTATCAACAGAACAAGATTGGTTGCCTACATACAATATCACCTTTTTCTTATGTTACATGTTTTATTTTTACTTACGAGTCTTCACCCCCTAAATAAACTCTTAAGGAAACAGGATTTACTTTTACTAGGGGTGATGTCATAAGGGCCCTTTAAAATGCAAGTTCTCTGGTGAAAAATCAGCACCGGCAGTACAGTATTTTTTGGAATAGGGACCTATTTCTATGGTCACACTCGAGAGCTTTAGCACCTTTCCAAGCTTGGTTTCTGTTTACCTTATTGTTACGTTGAGGGAGCATTTCATCACTTTAAAATTACTCTGTTCCTGGTTCGAAAGTCACAGCATTCTAAAAGCCCATGTGATACAATCCAAAGTCTATCAATTAAATGAAAATGCACAGTATTTACAGTATATCAATCTGTTAAAAAACAAACTATTTTTTTGCATACTACTAAAAAGAAAACCAAAATACGGCTTTGCTATATTATAATCATTTTATTTATATTGCACTCTTTCTCCAACAGGACTCAAGGCACTTATGTTTTTTATGTGCCCTACTATTATTTTACTCCTTATTAATATACTATTTTATTATTTCTGAATTTTTAGTTATCTGCTTATTTTTCAGAATGAGCTGAGGTTTCCTCCAACTCTTAAAATTTGTTTCAGGGAGTCTGGCAAGCTAGACGCAGATGTGGCTGGAAAAAGTTTTAACGTTTCTGAAACACTGGTTGCATGTCAATCGAACAGACAAAAAGGATTTACAGATGTGCACGAAGGATTGCACAGAAGGCCTTGAAAGATTGAATTTACATTGTGAAGACTATTATGTTTATCACAAAGGACTCGCACACTGGCGTTTGACCATACATCCGCCTGAGGGGCGAAGCCTTGCGTTCACTGCATGGTGAACACAGCTTGATGTGTAGTTAAAATAGGGATAATTGATATATGACCAATCAAAAATAATACAAGCAGTGTTCATGATCAGTCATGTTTGTAAAAAAGAAAGCGTCATATAGAGATAAATTATTCTTATTTTAACCCATGTATAACCTCAATTCACCAAATGAGGAACAACGCAGGGCAATATGCCATGTGGAGTTGCCGAGGTCTATGCACCCTAAGAGCAGGCAGCCTTGGAGCATCTCATGTGTACACCAAGCTTATCCCCTTTGTATTCTATGCATTCATAAAGAAGACTGAGGCGGGGGGCACACTGAAGGATGAGATAAGTTCCATGGAGATTAACCTCCATCATTTAATAGGTCAAGAAGGAATTCACGTTTCCCAGCTGTGTAACAGAGTGAGTGATTTTTATTGCCACGCTTCTTTATTACCATAAACCTCTGGTCTTCACTGTTCGTTGTTCAGCTGTTGTTTAACCACAACATGAAGACTACGGGGCAAGTATGGATTGAGAAATGTGTAGTCAGACATCTAGAAAACTCAACAATTAACAAAATTCATAGAAAACACCCCCACCCCCCCTAGCTTTTTCAACTTCCCCTTAAAAATAATAAAATTAACCAAAAACACAAGCAACCTTCATTTTCTGGACAAACATTTTATTTTAGGTAATGCATCTATACACTGTACATTCAGTCACTGTGGTATATAAGCATAGCTATTTTCATACATAATCTCATAAAGTCCTTTATTTTACAATATTAACTGTGTGATGGGAAAGTATTTAAAAAAAGAAAGAAAAAAAAAGGAACCAAATACACAGCGAAATAGATAAATATGCTAAGCTTTTTCTTTACTTTTTTTTAATCAGGCATTTATAAACAAGAGAGCATACCATAATTACATAAAAATAGTTCTAGAATAGTTGAGTAAGTTTTTAATATTGTCATTAGCAGCAGCATAGGATAAAAAAAGAAAATGTGTTGAAATGATATTGGATATAACATATGCAGATGTTTTTCTTCCTCAATGGAAAAAAAAAATTGTCATTCTTGTGAATTTTTCTGATACAAAAAAACTCCCTCTAAAATGTGAGAAATGATGAAAAAAAAAAAAAAAAAAAAAAAAAAAGGTTTTATAATACAAATACTTTACAATGAAAATATGGACAAAAATGTGATAAAAAAAGTTAAACTACATTTAAATTGCAAAATGTAGTTTTTTTTCTAACAGATTCTTCATAGTTAAAACACAACCAATTAAAACCAGACAATTAGCAAGTAATAAAGAGCTTTTGGATGGGGAAGAGGGAGAAAAACAAAAAAAACACCATAAACACTTATAATACCGTGTAAAATGAAAAACAAAAAAAAACTATTTACAAATAGGGTTTTCTTTGTACAATTGGCTAGTTTGATGTTCAAAAGTAGATTATGATTAAGAATTATCTGCTTAATAGATATAATGTTATTGCTGTTGGTTTATGTTTCCCTTTATATTTTTTTCATTCTAGAAACATTGTTATTAAATTGAATGTACATTTATCAAAGTAATGCTTTTTAAGTAGAGAGTGTTGCAGGGTCCGCATGAGTGGGCAAAGCGGTTATAATATAAGCGTTAAAAGAAGTAAAAAAAAAATCACGGCAGGGCTGCAAACAGTACATAGGAATTACAAAACAAACCCCTGTGCCGATAACAGAACACCAACTCTGATCTGTGGTTCGTCTTCACATTAGAATGGTAGCATGCGCTGGACTGAACAGTTCTCATTCAATGTACAGGCCCCTCTGATCTAAGCCACCGGTAAAGTTTGTCCCGATCTAGAATAGAAATCCCCAGATATTTCTAGGGGAGAATTTGTAAAGCTTAAAAGCACAATATGTTCTGAGGAACTAATAACAAACAATGTGGGTAGCAGCAAAACTGTTAGTAAGGCAAACAAGAGTATATGGTATTTTAATAAAACTTTACAATGGCTTTACATATCGCATATAGATCAGATAGTGAGTGTGATTTGAAAAAGTCCTCAACGTTTCATAGGTGTCGCCTATGAGTTGCAAAATGTAGTAAGATTTTTATGCAAAAAAAAATAAATTATATATATATATATATATATATATATATATAATCAATCTATATGTAAGTGTATTACACTGGCGTAAATTCTGGAAACAGTTATTAAACTAAAAAAAAAATAAAGTTTGTAGATTAGAATAAAATAAGCACTGATCTGTCATGGTAAGCTTCAGAGGGTTAGACCACAACGTTATAAAATACAACACTGGCAAAGCAAAAGACAGGTTAAGCATATTGCATACTCATGATATATATGTATATATTAGATCTTTAACAAAATAAAAATACCGAGATCTGGCTAGCCATAGAGACGGCCGGCTAGTGAAAGAAATGATGGCAATTAGACAAGAAAACATCCTGTTTAAAACCAAATTCATCTTGTAGGAATTCAAGTGTTTTGTAAACTGCAGATGATTACAGCAAGATTATGGCTTTTTCTTTATTTTAAGTGAGACTTCCCCACCCCCACTACCACATCCTACATAAATGACATTTTTAAGTATTTAAGAATACTGCTGCCCTGTAATGAGGACCCATGCAACGTCAGAGACCTTTACAATAATCCAACAGAAAAGGCGATTCCTTGCGCCTTTTATTGGGGTAACTTTTGCCCTGACACTGCTGGGAAAAATTATCTGAGAACTGATGCTATAAACAGATTTAAAGGCACAGACATCCACAAGGAAAGAAGGCACAGTAAATAGTGTCCTGTGTGTATGAAAAATCAAACTGATGTCAAAACTGAAAATATTGTGGATTCATGGAGAAGATAAGTAACTCGAAATAAAGCAACCATTGTATTATAGATATCTCAGATATCAGTCTAAATACATGTCAGTGCCCAATTTCAATTGCATCATATGTTGTTAATTTGATCCTGCTAAACCAGCGCATATACAACGTGGATATATCTAATAGGCGAGTAGGCACCTATCATCATTATTCTTAAACCAACAGCATGGGTCTGCTCTCTGTATAATTTCTATACTCTGCTATATATGTGCTCTGCATGACGGAAACAGGCAAACAACTCCTTTCCCCCTTGAAAACCAAAAAGCCAGTGTAGTGGTACAACTAAAAAAAACCAAATATATGATATTGTACGATACTATAAAAAAAAAAAAACTATATATATATATATATATATATATATATATAGTTTTTTTTTATGCCCACGCTAGGTTTATAAATGAGGCAGAAATTTTCGTTTCATGCCCCCCCCCCCCCCATTTTAATAATCGTTAAAAAAAAAATTTACAAAACATTATGTAACTCCTAAGTTAAAAAATATGCAGACATCACTATTTTTTTCTGCATTGCACTGTATAAAGGAGAAAGCATTAACAGCTGCAGGATTTAATACATGCAAATGTGATGCAGGACCCTCCAGTACCAACGGCATTAGGAAAGCTGCTCAGAGGACTGTACAATGAACCTTATTGTAAAGAGGTTGCTCATTGGGGGAAACATGACCTGTAGCGCAGCCTTTATGTAAATACATTCTATATGTTGAGGAACCCACTAGCAGCAAAAGGGTGAGCCCCACATAGACAATGAAATATAGGTTAAAAACTATTTTTATAAACACTTGAGACACTGCTTCATTGCATTGTGTGTGCAGAAATAGGTCACCAACCCAAGACAATCAGTGGATATTACCAAAGGTGCAGTGACAGCGGAGTCGTAAAAAATAAAAAAGTAAATAGCCATGTTAGTGTACTCTAGTAGAGTTTAAGAATGGCTAAGAAAATGTACACCTCCATAGAGTTTGAAAAGAACACTGGACTGTCAGGCGACATTGTGCTGCTATTATCAAGGCAAGAAGGGCAGCCATTTTGGTGCCCATCAGGAATACTTGCATTAAAATTGCTGTCCTGAAAGTAAACAAGACAATCTTGTTGGTCTCTCTTCTAAGATATTTCCTATTTTAAATGTTGGTTATATAATTTTTATAATGCTGAAGGCCCTCCCTTCAACAAGACAATCTAAAACTTAAAAAGCTATTCGGTTACTCCACTAGGGATTGTGTAAGGAGATTCCCGCGTCTCAGGGTGGCACTGCACCTTTGAAATGACGCAAAGGGTCACTTGTCTACCTATAAAAGATGCACAAAATCCCCTCAAAAGATTCATCTAGAAAATAAAAATCTGCTAAAAACACACGGACTGAAAAGAAAAGTGGATTGGTGATGATTAAGACCAGACCTTTGCAGTTTCTTAAGCAATGCATCAGTTACTTAAGTATTTTATTATTATTATTTTTATTATTATTATTAGTTCTATGTATTGTTTATTCTGACATCTTTTTTTCCATTAAAGAATAGTTTTTGTTTATTACACTTTTTAAAAGAGCTGTTAGTAAACTTTACAATAGAGTATAAATATTTCCTGTACATATGTAGCGTGAAAGGCCATTAGGATTTAAAAAAATTGTTAAAATGAAGCCTCATGTACATACTATTGAAAACAAAATAAAACAGAGGAACCTGAAGTTGCAAACAAGAGACATATTTTAGTATCAAGGCGTTAGATCAGATAATGATTATCTGATTACAACAGCTGGACCACTAAGAGCAAAGGTTGGCAACCTATGGTCCTCCAGCTGGTGTTGAGCTACAAGTAACAAAATGACCTGCGCACCACTGAGACTAAAAATCCACTTGCTGGCAGGGAATTCTCAAACTAATAGTTACCCAGCTGTTGGAGATGTACAGGATACCCGGCACCAAGTCAGAATATGACCCGTCC